>NC_134354.1:255174315-256374315 GCF_048569485.1 Anomaloglossus baeobatrachus | reverse complement strand
GTTGTCTTATATGGGGTTTGAATATAGTTGGGGATCTGAAGTCTAAATTTCTTCTGTAGTCCGGACTGAATTTATTTTCAAAAATGGGGTCTATATTTTTCCTGCAAATTGGTCAAGGCATAAAGTTTATTCTATAGGTTTGTCCAAAGTTGGAATTTAGTCTGGGGTCTAAATTACTTTTAGGGTTTATATTTAGGGGGGTTCTGAACTGGAGTCTGCACTAACATTGAGGTTCAAGGTGTGTATTTGTTTTAGAGACTGCTCTGGGGGTCTGTATTTATGGGGGTCTGAGGTGGAGTCTGCGCTAACAATGAGGTCTAAGGTGTGCATTTGTTATAGAGACTGCTCTGGGGGGTCTGTATTTATGGGGGTCTGAGGTGGAGTCTGCGCTAACATTGAGGTCTAACGTGTGCATTTGTTACAGTTACTGCTCTGGAGTCTGTATCTGTATTTACTTCAAGGTCTGACCTGAATTTATTTTGGGGTGTGGCCTGTGGTCCGTTTTAGGGTGAGGGCCAATATGCGGTCTCTATTTACGGTATATCTTTATATCTGAGATCTATTCTAAAGTCTGTGTTTAAAGTTTGTGATTATTTTGTTCCTTTCGGGGGTTTTCATTATTTTTAGATCTGGTCTTTTTTGTAATCTTTTTGGGGTTTGGCCTCTAGTCTAAATTTATTGTGGATTACGACCTGATATGGGGTTTGTAATTAATTTGGTCCAGATAAGAACTATTCCAATGATACCAAACACATTTTGTTTAAATTTAAGCTTAGAAAATAATGAAAACATTTGTAAAAAAAAAAATTAAAAAATACCATTTTCTAAAACAAAACATTTCCATTTTTATGTCGATGGAGTTGTGGGAGGGTTCATTTTTTTTTTTGCATGATGGCCTGGTGTTTTATTGATTCTATTTGAATGTTCATATGATGCTTCGATTGCTTCTTATTGCATTTGTTGTTTAGTTGTGGCAACTAAAACACACAATTCTGGCATTTTATTCTTTTTCTCTTTACAGTTTTTGCAGAATTTTGCAAAATTTTATAATTTTATAGATCGGACATTTCTAAACAGTTTGATGCCAAATGTCTGCATTTTTTATTTTGATCTATATCTTTATTGTTAACTGTGGAAAAAGGGATCATTTGAACTTTTATGTCTTTTTTATTTTCTAAAACCTCTTACTTTTTACTTTATTTGTTAGTCTCCTTAGGCAACTTGAACCTTCGATTATCTAATTGCTTCTACTATACACAATTAGTGTTTATAGTATATTAGTATATATAGTAAAAATCACTGTCTTCTATGGTGCCGAGCTACAGGTTGGACGTCACAGAAGCGATCATCATAGCAACTCATCAGTTCCCTGCTAGCATACAGATGGCTGCCTGAACGAACCCTCTCCTTCCTCAGGAAAATTACCTTTACAATGAGGTGTACATAGCTGGGAATATACAGTGTGTCCACCCATATCCTGTCCACCACCATTACCTTGAGAATGGCGGCAGCTATAGGCATAGAAGTGGTGTCTAGGTATAGTAATGTATCCATGCGCTACGCAATGAAACCACCTAAAGCACCACCTGGTAGAAAACAACGACGTTAGCCTTTTTATCTCGAAAATGGAACGAGATAGAGAAAAAAAGTTTATTACAAAGTTGTAGGGCATCATCAATTCAATACGACTCGACACCTTGCATACAGAAATGCTATGATTAGAACATAGAAAACTTACAAGGCTGCGGACGTGAAGTGATACCTCATAGAGACCTTCCTACAAGTCATTGGGTATGGTGGCTGCATGGACTGGCCTGCACGCTCACCTGACCTGACCCCATTGGACTTCTTTCTGTGAGGTCACATCAAACAGCAGGTGTATGCGACCCCTCCACCAACATTGCAGGACCTACGACGACGTATCACAGATGCTTGTGCAAACGTGTCACCTACCATATTTCACAACGTGCAGCAAGATACAGTATGCTGTCCAGAGTCCAGATGTGCATTGAAGCTGACGGAGGCCACTTTGAGCATCAAAGTTAAATGAATGCCATATGTGTGACCAGCATTCAATGCTTTGGGGATTTCATGGGTTTCAAATCTTAGCATTTCTGTATGCAAAATGTCGATTCGTATTGAATTGATGATGCCCTACAATTTTTTAATTCACTTTTTTGTCTATCTCGTTCCGTTTTCGAGGTAAAAATGCTAACTCCGTTGTTGTCCACCAGGTGGTGCCATAGGTGGTTTCAATGCGTAGCGCATGGTTACTTTACTATACCTAGACACCACTTCTATCCCTATAGCCGCTGCCGTTCTCAAGTTAATGGCGGTGGACAGGATATGGATGGGCACACTGTATAGAAAGCAGGTATCTCAAAGCACCGCCCCTCTAATTTTGAAAAAAAGGCTGCAGTATGAGACAAACCAGTATCAGAAAACACAAAATATCACAATTTTATACACCGATAATTGATATGATACAAACAATAACTAACTAAATATCTAAAGCACGCAAATGAAAAATTGCATCTGTACAATTTTATTCATGTAGAAACTACTAGACACAAACAACCCCCCAAAAAGTTAATTTAAAAATATATGTGTGCCGCCCCCGAGTCAGCAGCCGAGCTGCTCGGATCCGGATCTGCGCTGGCTCGAGGGGCGTCCGGACCCGGGGGTCTCACGGCCACTCGAATGAAGGGGGATATTTACAGGGGGTATGGTATATTGAGAGTTCGTGACGCCACCCGTGGTGTGTGGTAAGATGGAGTACCACCGCTGCGGTTGGGAGTCCCCGGTGGCGATGGAGTGGGCAGCCACGGGTAGGGGGGAATGCCCCGGGACTCGGTGATGGTGACAGGGAGGTGCTGTTGGGGAGGTAAGGGTCACTTGCCTACTCACTCAGTACAATAATGCTGACACCGACAACTTTAGTAAACCAAAGTTCTGGACACCGCTGCCGGTGAGGGAGAGCACGTTTGGGTCCCGTTTCTGTTGGTGTTGCCTGTTGATCTGTGACCTTTTCCCGTGGCACCTTGTTTCTTTCTGGTTGGTCCCTGTAGCCTAAAACTAGTCAGTATGGCTAACTGAGGGAGCTTGCTCTCAGGGTTCACGCTTGGGATTTCTCGGACCGTATTTGTGGAAAGCCCTATCCCTCTTGTTGCACTAGTACCCCGATTTTGGAGCGGGTGAAGAGCGGATCTTGAAGGCTTCATTCTCATCGGGTGAATTGTCAGGTTGCCTGAAGCTACCCCCTGACCTAGGGTCTATGTACCCCGTCGTGCCCTGGTCCCAGCCCGTTGATGGTATAAGGCCGGCGGCTGTCCTCCACAACAATGCTGTGCCCCTTGTCACAATCCCCTGCGACCGATGGTCCAGATCCTACCAGACCAAGACCAACGTCTGCTACCTAGTAGTTCCATGGAGTTCAGCTCCTGACCTCCTTTCACTTTCACCTCCCTTTCTCTGAATGACTTCTGATGTTACGGGCGGGGAACAGACAACGGCAGGGGGCTGCTCGAGACGCTCGGATCCGGGCGGTTGCTGTGGCTCGAGTGGCAGCCGGACCGGGGCCCGCGCAGCCGTCCATCGCCCACAACTGAATAAGGGGTTTATTTACAGGGGAAAGTTTGTCAGTGACGCTACCCATGTGTTGCGGTGATTGTTGGTGACACCGCCGCTACCTTGGTTTGGGGTGCCCGGGGCTGATGGTGCGGGGCAGCAGGATAGTATCCCCTCCACGGGTAGGGGAGGTGTTGTCCTGGGGCCCAGGTGTAGGTGGAGTGCTGGGACACAGCCCGCAGGGCTGGACCGGATGATATCAGTGTACTCCCTATTTGAATAAAGTCACACAGAGTCCAGATAGTAAACCAAATGCCGGATACCGGTAGTCTCCAGAGGAGTGTGCTCTGGTCCCGCACACCGGTAGACAGGACAGGGGCCATTCCTCCTGCACTTCTGTGTTGTTGTCTTGTGTGTTGACTAGTCCGCATGAAACGGGGAAAGTCCACTCCCGATGACTTTTCTGTGGGAGCTGTGGCCCACGAGATCTGACCCTTGGGATTTTAACAGGCACTTGCAGACGCACTATCCCCCGCGTTGGGCTTCCGTCTCGCTCTATCTGGGCTGCTAGTGGGACAAGACTTGGAATCTTGTCCCCTGCTGGTTAATTGGAGAGGTGCTTGCAGCTGTCCTTGCCCTAGGGTCCAGGTACCCTGACTGTGCACGGCCTCCGGACCGGATTCCCGCTGTTGGCACCCGCGGGCTACAACCCTGCCCCGGTCCACTTAAGGTCTCCCGCGACCGGATTTCCATCGCCTGTGGCCTTGCTCTGCCGTCTGCCACCTAGTCAGGTCAGGTAGTCCGGTAGTCCAGGAGCTACAACCCGCGACTACCACTTCACTCCTCTCACTTCCACTGTCTAAACTTATCTGACTTGTTCCCTTCCCTTGACACCTCAGGACCCCTAGGTGGGCGTCACCATCTGGCCGGCCCCACCCACTGGTGTGTCCCTATTGTCCTGGGGGGGACTAGGCTTTTGTGGCTGGTCTATGTTCATGTGTCGGGTTGTGTTGGAAGGCCAAGGAGGAGGGAATCTTGCATCTGGAAGATGGATGCAGTCTTCTGTGACAACCTGATTTTGTCAGGGCGTCACACTCCCCCTTGGTAGAACACAGCCCGTCCTCGCGCTGTCCGGCACCGGTTTTTCTTTTTTTCTGCTTCTGAAAAAGGTAAAAAGGTAAAAACATAATATTGCATAAAACTGTAAACATTTCGTCCCTTTACAGGGAGGCACTTTTCTTGAACGTTGCATAAACACAGTCCCTTTCCCACCAGTCCACCCCAAAAAGTCCCAAAGTCCAGAACCCTTTGGCCTGGAGGTTAGCCACTGGTTTCATTAGTGACTGGGCCTTGGCCGACTCTACCGCAGGCCCTTCCTCCAACCAGTCCTCTCCAGTGGGTGTTACAGTCCTGGTGGGTAGAGGAAATGTTTTGCTATATTTTATCACTAAGGTTCAGATACGGCTTTAAAGAAGGCAATTAAGTAATTTTATTATAAAGGTTAATATGAAATACAAACTTAAAAGAAAAGTATGATATTGTGTACACTTTTGTATATTGAACATACAAAGGTTAAGTACAGTTAAATACTTACATCACCAAGGAGCATTGAACATCATCTGTCTGGAGGTCAGAGAAGCATGACCTAGACAGAGAACTCCTGGACATCACTGCCCGGACGTCTCATGGAGCAGCAAACACGAGCTTCTGTCTGTGCTATACTTTATCTGCTCTTAAATAGAGGCTTGAACAATATTACAAGCCTTAAAGTTAATGTGTTGTAGTCTTATTGATCCATGCCCTTTGATGGCCAGTCATTGGGCATAGATGAATCAGAGATACACCACACATCAGACAATCTATATATATAATTGCCTTATTCTGTCTTGCTCCAAAATTCTGTCCTTACCGCGACAAGCGTCTCATTAGCCGCTCGACTCGCCTCGGCTCTGCCCCCCCACACGGATTGGCCGCTCGCCTCGGCTCCGCCCCCTGCACGGATTGGCCGCTCACCCAGGCTCCGCCCCCCCACGGATTGGCCTCTCGACCCGGCCCCCTGCACGCATTGGCAACTCGGCCACACCTCGCCCCCCTCACACATTGCACGCTCGCTCTGGCCCCGCCCCGGCACGCATTCCCCGAACTGATAGGAGCCCCGACTCCCAGGTCAGTGCTGTACCCCCGGGTGCCCACGTCAGCGTACGCCGCCAACCCAGCCGACACATACCCTCACATTGCTGGGGTTGCCGGCGTACGCTAGTGTGGGCTCCCGTGCGAGCGGGGGACGGGGTATGCTGGTAACCATGGTACACCGAGTAATATTGTGTAGCATGGTTACCAGCGTACACCGGCTCCCAGGTGAGCGCATCAAGGTCCTGCAGCGGCGGAACACACACACACGCACACATATAACAACAGACACACACACACACATCAGATCACACTCACTCTCACACATACTTCACACACACATCAGATCGCATCCACACACTCACAACATCCCATGATATCGCTTGCTTCTCGGCGGCGATACTGTGCAGTGACCTTCCAGGACCTGCCGGAGGATCACATGGCCAGAAGCATGTGGTATCTCCGGATGTTGTGATTGTGTGAGCGCGTATGTGCGATATCGTCAGTGTGTGTGTGTGAGTGTATGCGATCGGATGTGTGTGAGTGTGTTCTGATGTGTGTGTGTGTGAGTGTATGCGATCAGATCTGTGAGTGTCGGCAGAGGAGCATGGCGTGCAGCACAGCTGCTGGGACCGCCCACCGGTGGGCACAGGGAGAAGTGGGGTGTGTGTGTAAGTGTATGCGATCAGATGTGTGCGTGTATACTGTCTGATGTGTGACTCTGGAGCACGATGGGGAGTGTGCAGCATGGGGGATGGAGCACGATGGGGAGTGCGCAGCATGGGGGATGGAGCACGATGGGGGGTGCGCAGCATGGGGGATGGAGCACGATGGGGAGTGCGCAGCATGGGGGATGGAGCACGATGGGGGGTGCGCAGCATGGGGGATGGAGCACGATGGGGAGTGCGCAGCATGGGGGATGGAGCACATTTGGGAGTGCGCAGCATGGGGGATAGAGCACAATGGGGAGTGCGCAGCATGGGGGATGGAGCATGTTTGGGAGTGCATAGCAAGGGGGATGGAGCACGATGGGGAATGCGCAGAATGGGGGATGGAGCACGATGGGGAGTGCACAGCATGGGGGATGGAGCACAATGGGGAGTGCGCAGCATGGGGGATGGAGCACATCCCCATTGTGCTCCATCCCCCATGCTGCGCACTCCCCATCGTGCTCCATCCCCCATGCACAGCATGGGGGATGGAGCACGATGTGGGGTGCGCAGCATGGGGGATGGAGCACGATGGGGGGTGCGCAGCATGGGCAATGGAGCACGTTTGGGAGTGCGCAGCATGGGGGATAGAGCACGATGGGGAGTGCGCAGCATGGGGGATGGAGCACGTTTGGGAGTGCGCAGCATGGGGGATGGAGCATGTTTGGGAGTGCGCAGCATGGGGGATGGAGCACGTTTGGGAGTGCGCAGCATGGGGGATAGAGCACGATGGGGAGTGCGCAGCATGGGGGATAGAGCACGATGGGAAGTGCGCAGCATGGGGGATGGAGCACGTTTGGGAGTGCGCAGCATGGGGGATGGAGCATGTTTGGGAGTGTGCAGCAGGGGGGATGGAGCACAATGGTGAATGCGCAGCATGGGGGATGGAGCACAATGGGGAGTGCACAGCATGGGAGATGGAGCACGATGGGGGGTACGCAGCATGGAGGATGGAGCACGTTTGGGAGTGCGCAGCATGGGGGATGGAGCACGATGGGGAATGCGCAGCATGGGGGATGGAGCACAATGGGGAGTGCGCAGCATGGGGGATGGAGCACGATGGGGAGTGCGCAGCATGGGGGATGGAGCACATTTGGGAGTGCGCAGCATGGGGGATAGAGCACAATGGGGAGTGCGCAGCATGGGGGATGGAGCATGTTTGGGAGTGCATAGCAAGGGGGATGGAGCACGATGGGGAATGCGCAGAATGGGGGATGGAGCACGATGGGGAGTGCACAGCATGGGGGATGGAGCACAATGGGGAGTGCGCAGCATGGGGGATGGAGCACATCCCCATTGTGCTCCATCCCCCATGCTGCGCACTCCCCATCGTGCTCCATCCCCCATGCGCAGCATGGGGGATGGAGCACGATGTGGGGTGCGCAGCATGGGGGATGGAGCACGATGGGGGGTGCGCAGCATGGGCAATGGAGCACGTTTGGGAGTGCGCAGCATGGGGGATAGAGCACGATGGGGAGTGCGCAGCATGGGGGATGGAGCACGTTTGGGAGTGCGCAGCATGGGGGATGGAGCATGTTTGGGAGTGCGCAGCATGGGGGATGGAGCACGTTTGGGAGTGCGCAGCATGGGGGATAGAGCACGATGGGGAGTGCGCAGCATGGGGGATAGAGCACGATGGGAAGTGCGCAGCATGGGGGATGGAGCACGTTTGGGAGTGCGCAGCATGGGGGATGGAGCATGTTTGGGAGTGTGCAGCAGGGGGGATGGAGCACAATGGTGAATGCGCAGCATGGGGGATGGAGCACAATGGGGAGTGCACAGCATGGGAGATGGAGCACGATGGGGGGTACGCAGCATGGAGGATGGAGCACGTTTGGGAGTGCGCAGCATGGGGGATGGAGCACGATGGGGAATGCGCAGCATGGGGGATGGAGCACAATGGGGAGTGCGCAGCATGGGGGATGGAGCACGATGGGGGGGTGCGCAGCATGGGGGATGGAGCACGATGGGGGGTGCCCAGCATGGGGGATGGAGCACGATGGGGGGTGCGCAGCATGGGGGATGGAGCACGATGGGGGGTGTGCAGCATGGGGGATGGAGCACGTTTGGGAGTGCGCAGCATGGGGGATAGAGCACAATGGAGAGTGTGCAGCATGGGGGATGGAGCACGATGGGGAGTGCGCAGCATGGGGGATGGAGAACGATGGGGGGTGCGCAGCGTGGGGGATGGAGCACGATGGGGGGTGCACAGCATGGGGGATGGAGCATGATGGGGGGTGCGCAGCATGGGGGATGGAGCGCGATGGGGGGTGCGCAGCATGGGGAATGCAGCACGATGGGGGGTGCGCAGCATGGGGGATGAAGCACGATGGGGGGTGCACACCTCCCCCCAAAACACACACACACACACCGCCACACACGCACTGCACAACACACCACACACACACTGGGAACCACAAACACTGCCCTACGCAGACACCCACACACACACAACACCCAACACACAAACACCGCAGCACACACAAATATACGCACATACCGCACAACACACACATTGCACAAAACATACCTCCCCCCAAAACACACACACACACACCCCACACAAATCGTGCAACACACACACAATGCTACAGACACACAGCGCTCCACAAATAACGCAACACACGCAACACACAAACAACACCATTCTCACCCCCCGCCACACCCAGACAACACCCAGAACATGTACAGCGCCCTACACAAACACTTGGTAACTACACACAACAACATCTATATATATATATATATATATATATATATATAACAAAAATCATACATTAACTACACAATACGTAAATTCTAGAATACCCGATGCGTAGAATCGGGCCACCTTCTAGTGGGGTAATAAACCCACAGCATTCAAATCTCCCAAGAATACACATCAGGTATTTGAGCTAGGTAAATGGATATATTGTCTGTCTGTGTATATAGCAAACCCATAAAACATCAGATATTTGAGGTAAGTAAATCAGAAGGATTCTGCTACAATGGTATATTGTCTGTCTGTATATTCAAGACAAACACACAGAAACCCTTAAGGATACACAAGATTTTGTAACCATATACATTTTGTCTGTCTGATTAAACAATATGTTATAGTATAACAATGTATGTGCTCAAAAATAACCATTTTTATATTTGCAATACAGGTATATGTACAATAACCCAAGAAAGTCTTTGGGCGGCCTCTGCCATTCCTGAGGCCATGGTCCATGAACAACAACAGGGGTAGAGCTGGGTTAAAACAGGGAAAAGGGGGTAGCCGGCTTCCGCTACCTGTTACTCATCCTTTTCATTTTGGTGAAGGTGAATCAGGTGAGGTACATGGTTAATTGGCATTTTAACATTAACAATTCATCAACATTTACAGTTTGTATACATAGATACATTACTATATACAAGTACATATGAGCATCACTCACTCCCTGTATCTGAGTGGTGGCTGACCTAGGTTAGGGCGTGTAGACCTTCTCAACCCTAAGTTCTCTCCTAGGCCCGGTAGTGTTGTACTATCTACGGGCTCCTCACTCCTCGTGATGGGTATTGTAGGTAGAGACCTATGGAGGCGTGGCATGGGTTCAGGTGCGAATCTAGGTGTGTGTATTGGTGCAATGTCAGCAGGCCTCTCTGGTTTTGGCTCTTCCACGGGTTGTGGGAATGTTAGAACGGGAACAATCACTGCTCCATTTTGCATAGGCCATTCTGCTGGGAAGTCACCTAGGACAGTCTGGATCACCTCCTTCCGTTTCTCGACACCCAGGGCTGGAGTGGGAACTTCTTCCAAGATCTTCAGGGGTGGGTTCCAAATACCTTTTCAAGTGGTCCCTGGAGACTGTAGCCGTAGTTCTTCCTTGGTCTTTACTGATAAGACAGGTCTTCTGATTATCAAAGCCAGAGGGTTGCATGACATAGGGGATCTTTTCCCACTGATCATCCAATTTATGCAGCTTCCTTTTTCTCTTCTGCACCACTTCTCCCGGTGCAAAAAAGGCAGCTTTTGCCTGTTTGTTGAAGTGCTGCTCTTGCTTTCCTCTGCTTTGGTTCAGGTTCCTTTCCACATACTCCTGAATTTGTTTGTACTGCATGTGACATTTGGAGTCACAGTCAGTGGTCGGGGAGATGGCTTCAGGTACTTTAACATCCATATCCAAGTCCACCGGCAATCTTCCAGGCCTTACCCTCATGAGGAAAACACGCGTACACTTATTGGAGCTGACTGGGATGTTGTTATACATATCCACCAGATCGGCCAATCTCTGAGGCCGCTGGTTCCGTTCTTCAAGGGGTAGAGTCTTAAGCAGGTTGATGACTAAATGGTTCATCTTCTCACACATCCCATTGGTTTGGGAATGGTAGGGTGTAGTACGTATCTTCCTGTATCCATACAGGCTGCAGAACTCCTTGAAGATCTCCACTTCAAAGGCAGGGCCTTGATCAGTGAGGACTCTCTCTGGGTAGCCATGAGGTCTGCAGAAGTGTGTTTGGAAGACTTTCACTGCAGTGTGGGCTGTTAGATCTTTGACGGGTACCACAATCATAAATCTTGAGAAGTGGTCTACCATCGTGAGCGCTTTTGTGTATCCGCTGCTGCTTGGTGTGAGCTTAAAATGATCCAGAGCAACGAGTTCCAATGGCTGGTGTGTGATGATTGGCTGTAATGAGGCTCTCTGGCTGGTACCATCCTTTCTTCTTAGCACACAGGGACCACAATCCCTACACCATGCTTCAATGGATTCTCTCATCCCAGCCCAGTAGAAGCGCTCCCTTAGTAGCATTTCCAGCCGAAGTTTCCAGCTCCATTGTGATAGGCTTCCAGGACCACTGTCACGTATGCTTGAGGTACAGTATGACTATCTGGCAGATCCACTCATGCGTCTTGGGATTGATCAGTCCTCGGCACAACTTGCCTCGCTGCAGATACAACCGGCTTCTTTCTTTCCACAGCCTCTGTGCTTCTGCCGGGTCAGTGGGCTCCAACCTGGAATCAGCCTGGGAAATCAGTGTTTTGATCAATTTGACTGGAGGATCTCTATCTTGCGCTTCTTGACAACCGTGATGAGGTAAGGGGTTGAATGCTGCCTCCTGCTGACCGCTGTAATATTTGGTGTTTTCCAAACAGTCAGGTTGATGGAACTCGGGCAGTTCAATCTCTTCCAACTCGTCTTCATCTACTCCACCATCAGGCAGGTGTGGCATTCTAGACAGCGCATCAGCATTGGTGTTTTTACGACTGGCTCTGTAGTTTATGGTGAAGTCATAATTCGCCAGTTGGGCTACCCAGCATTGTTCTAGGGCTCCAAGCTTCGCTGTATTTAGGTGGGTTAAAAGGTTGTTGTCCGTATATGCAGTGAACTTCGCAGAAGCCAGGTAATGCTTAAATCTCTCTGTCACAGCCCAGACGAGTGCTAGGAACTCCAACTTGAAAGAACTGTAATTCTCAGGGTTCCTTTCTGTTGGACGGAGCTTCCTACTTGCGTAAGCTGTCACCTTCTCCTTGCCATTCTGCATTTGGGATAGGACAGCCCCTAGTCCCACGTTGCTGGCATCCGTATACAGTATAAACGGGAGACCTTAGTCTGGGTATGCCAGGATCTCTTCTCCGGTCAGGGCTGACTTCATCTGTTGGAAGGAACTTTCTTGCTCCTCACCCCATGTGAAGGGAGGACCAGAAGTCTTGCCATGCTTGGTTTGTCCGATCAGGAGATCTTGCCTAGGAGCTGCCATTTTGGTATAGCCCTTGATGAAGTGGTGGTAATAGCCCATAAGGCCCAAGAACTCGTCGTATCTCCTTGATGGTAGTGGGTCTTGGCCAGTTCTGGATGGCTGTTATCTTCTCCAGATCCTGAGCCACACCTTCTGCACTAACCACTTGCCCGAGGTATTGGACTTTAGTGGCATTTGGATGGTTTTAACTTCATCCCGTACTTGGAGAGGGCTTCAAAGACTTCTGCAAGATGTTCCAGATGATCTTCATATGTTTTTGAATAGACAATGACGTCATCTAGGTATAGCAGTACCGTCTCGAAGTTGCGGTGTCCTATGCAGCACTCCATCAGTCTCTAGAAGATTCCTGGTGTGTTGTACAAGCCAAAGGGCATGCTGTTGAACTCACAGAGACCCATCGGGGTGGCAAAGGGAGTCTTCTCACGGTCTTCCTCAGCAACGGACACTTGCCAGTAGCCACTAGTGAGATCAAGGGTGGAAAAGTCATTTGCAGTCCTCAATGCAGCTAACGATTCCTCAATACGGGGGAGTGGGTACGCATTCTTGTGGGTGATCTGGTTGATTTTTCGGTAGTCCACACACATTCTCATGGTGCCGTCCTTCTTCTTTACCAGGACCAATGGAGCTGCCCAGGGGCTACAACTGTCATGGATAACCCCAGCCTCCTTCATGTTCCTCAACATGTCCTTCGCCCACTGGTAATGTGCAGGTGGTATTGGCCTATACCTCTCTTTGATGGGTGGGTGTGCACCTGTGGGGATGTAGTATTGGACCCCTTTTATTCTCCAAAAGTCTAGCGGGTGTTTACTGAAGACTTGCTCGTGTTCTTGCACTACCCTGTAGACCCCCTTCTTGTGATGTGAAGGTGTGGAGTCAGTGGCTATGTGTAATTCTTGACACCACTCCTCTGACTGACTTGGTGAGCTGTCACTGACTGGTTGGGGTGAAGTGTTGGTGGATGCTGCTGCTTGGATGGCATGTGTATCTACTGTGAACAGCTTGGCAATAGTGGCATACCTGGGTAACTTAACCTCTTCCTCTCCACAATTCATCACACTCACGGGCACTCTCCCCTTCCGGACATCAATCATTCCTCTGGCTATCAAAATTGTGGGCCAGTGTTCTGAAGGCAGAGGCTCCACCACTTCCTGATAATCTTGTCCACGGGTACCTACTGCTGCCCTACACCAAATCATCATCTCACTTCGCGAAGGCACTAGAAGGGGTGCTACATCCATCACTCGCACACCGCCAATCTCTCCACCAGACAGATTCACCTATTGCCTCTGCAGGAGGGCTCGGATCTCACGTTGCAGGACTCTTTGCCGCCCCGCTCCTGACATTGCAGACAGCTGCTGAAGCAAGTACAATACTTTCCCCATACAATTTTCAATAACATTGGTTCCTAGGACCATTTTTGGATTACGGTCACTAGGGTCATTCTGCACCACTATAAGTCCTTGATGCTCCAACTCCACTCTCCCCACCTTAAGAGTCACTTCTTTAAACCCCACTTGGGTCATTGGCTGCAATAATAGTAAGGCCAGAATCTGGCGGGGTAAAGCCCACTTTACACGTTGCAATTAGTTGTACAATCGCATTTGCGATGTGACACGCCCAGGTTGCATACGGGATCTTATGAGATTTCACGTTGGTCGTTCATTTGCTGTCACACGAGCGTTAGTAGTCTATGTTAAATTGGTCAATTTTGTGTGCGATCCTTTTTAGATCATGTGTTCTGTGACGTATGCATTGGGCACCTTTTTTTTTTTTTTTATTTATTGACTTGCCAAGCGTGTGTAATGTGTAGGGATGTGTTTTTACTATGTCATCTGCCATTCAGCTCTGCTACATGGCCGCTAACAGCAGACACAGACAGCCATGTAGCAGAGCTGAATGGCAGATGACAGCAGACACAGACAGAGCCGCACTGTCAGAATGAACTCGGGTGAACTTCACCCGACTTCATTGTCATGCTGCGGCTCTGTCTGTGTCGCGCCCTGATTAGCGGTCACCAGTGAAGGACTCACCGGTGACCGCTAATCTCCTAAGTTACTGAAGTTAGCAGCCCTCTCTCATACTCACCGATCCCCGATCCCCGGCGCTGCACGGCGTTCACACTGCTCCGGCGGCTTTTACTGTTTTGAAAAAGCCGGCCGCCCATTAAACAATCTCGTATTCCCTGCTTTACCTGCCCACCGGCGCCTATGATTGGTTACAGTGAGACACGCCCCCACGCTGAGTGACAGGTGTCACACTGCACCCAATCACAGCAGCCGGTGGGCATGTCTATACTGTGTAGTGAAATAAATAATTAAATAATTAAAAAAAACGGCGTGCGGTTCCCCCCAATTTTAAAACCAGCCAGATAAAGCCATACGGCTGAAGGCTGGTATTCTCAGGATGGGGAGCTCCACGTTATGGGGAGCCCCCCAGCCTAACAATATCAGCCAACAGCCGCCCAGAATTGCCGCATACATTATATGCGACAGTTCTGGGACTGTACCCGGCTCTTCCCGATTTGCCCTGGTGCGTTGGCAAATCGGGGTAATAAGGAGTTATTGGCAGCCCATAGCTGCCACTAAATCCTAGATTAATCATGTCAGGCGTCTCCCCGAGATACCTTCCATGATTAATCTGTAAATTACAGTAAATAAACACACACACCCGAAAAAATCCTTTATTAGAAATAAAAAACACAAACATATACCCTGGTTCACCACTTTAATCAGCCCCAAAAAGCCCTCCATGTCCGGCGTAATCCAGGATGCTCCAGCGTCGCTTCCAGCGCTGCTGCATGGAGGTGACCGGAGCTGCAGAAGACACCGCCGCTCCGGTCACCTCCACGCAGGTAATGAAGACAGCCGCGCGATCAGCTGCTGTCACTGAGGTTACCCGCTGTCACTGGATCCAGCGGTGGCCGCGGGTAACCTCAGTGACAGCTCAGGTGATCGCGCAACTCACCTCAGTTGCTGCGTGGAGGTGATAGGAGCGGCGGTGAGTAGCGCGATCAGCTGAGCTGTCACTGAGGTTACCCGCGGCCACCGCTGAATCCAGTGACAGCGGGTAACCTCAGTGACAGCAGCTGATCGCGCGGCTGTCTTCATTACCTGCGTGGAGGTGACCGGAGCGGCGGTGTCTTCTGCAGCTCCGGTCACCTCCATGCAGCAGCGCTGGAAGCGACGCTGGAGCATCCTGGATTACGCTGGACATGGAGGGCTTTTTGGGGCTGATTAAAGTGGTGAACCAGGGTATATGTTTGTGTTTTTTATTTCTAATAAAGGATTTTTTCGGGTGTGTGTGTTTATTTACTGTAATTTACAGATTAATCATGGAAGGTATCTCGGGGAGACGCCTGACATGATTAATCTAGGATTTAGTGGCAGCTATGGGCTGCCAATAACTCCTTATTACCCCGATTTGCCAACGCACCAGGGCAAATCGGGAAGAGCCGGGTACAGTCCCAGAACTGTCGCATATAATGTATGCGGCAATTCTGGGCGGCTGTTGGCTGATATTGTTAGGCTGGGGGGCTCCCCATAACGTGGAGCTCCCCATCCTGAGAATACCAGCCTTCAGCCGTATGGCTTTATCTGGCTGGTTTTAAAATTGGGGGGAACCGCACGCCGTTTTTTTTAATTATTTAATTATTTATTTCACTACACAGTATAGACACGCCCACCGGCTGCTGTGATTGGGTGCAGTGTGACACCTGTCACTCAGCGTGGGGGCGTGTCTCACTGTAACCAATCATAGGCGCCGGTGGGCGGGTAAAGCAGGGAATACGAGATTGTTTAATGGGCGGCCGGCTTTTTCAAAACAGTAAAAGCCGCCGGAGCAGTGTGAACGCCGTGCAGCGCCGGGGATCGGGGATCGGTGAGTATATGAGAGAGGGGGATAGACTGACATGGACAGAAAGTGAGGGACAGAGATAGTGACCGACTGACAGAGATTAGTGACTGACAGACATTGTGAGGCGCTTCAGAACGCAGCTTTTCAGCTGCGCTCTGAAGCAGACCTTTTTTAAGCTGCGGTGCAGAGCGCACACCTGCGCACATAGCATCAGACACCAAAATCGTATGAGGGATGTCACACGTTACAATTGACTAGGTTCGTGCAACAAAACGCTCAATTCTAGAGAATGATACGATGTGTTTGCGATCAACGGTTTTGCGTTCAATCCTGATCGCACGTAGATGTCACACGCAGATACCTCACAAACGATGCCGGATGTGCGTCACTTACAACTTGACCCCAACGACGGATTGTGAGATATATTGAAGCGTGTGTAGCGGGCTTAAGGTCATCATCAGACCAGTAATGCTTATACAGCACATAGGGTATAGTTGTTATCTGCGAGCCGGTGTCCAGAAGTGCAAATATCGGAATCCCGTCTACGGTGAGGGAGATGATGGGGTGGCCTCCGACATACCGCTCACACCAATCAGCTGGGCCTTGTTGGTCTATTCCTGAGGATTGGTCCTTGGTCTCAGGGGTTCCCGTTTAAAGGACATCGTCGGACGTAATTACCGGTCTTGTTGCACCTGTAACAAACGGGTTGTCCATACCAGTTGCTGCAAATTCTCTGCATCCAGGGGACATCCTCAGGGCTGTCGGCGAGCTGGATCTTCTCTACCAGCTTGGTCTTTGGCTGGAGCTACATGGCCTTGAGGATCCTGGCGACGTCCTTGCTCAGCTGTTGAACTTGGGATGACAGATCACCAGGAGCTCCAGGGGGTGCTGCTGGCACTGCAGGTGCTGGTAAAGCTAATAGAAAAGGTTTCACCAGCAGGTGAGAGGTGTCAGCTGACCAAGATGATGGTATAGAGTCATTGGCCTCAGGGGTCAGTAGAGCCTTTATGGCCCGGTCCTTTAAAACTGCAAAATTTAAGTCCAGATGCTCCAGGGCTCACAGCCGCAGCTGCTTGCGATCCTCTGCTGAACCCACCCCCTGCAGGAACTGCTCCACAAGCATTTTATTGCTCTTGGGTTCATTGATAGAGTCTATTAGCTTTAGGGTGCGCATGGCGGTTTGTAGCCTCAGGGCATAGTTTCTAATGCTGTCCTGGGGATGCTGTCTGCAGTTGTAAAATTGCATCCTCAGCTCCGCTTCCGTACGGGTTTCAAAAGCTATTTGCAGTTTATCAAATATGATAGGTACTGAGGCCCATTCCTCGTCAGTCCATGTCTTTAACTCTTGCTCGGCTGCGCCTGTCAGCTGTCCAAGTACCACGGATGCGCGCTTCTTTTCAGTCATTGCATACATATCGAGATCAGTACATAGCTTTTTCTTAAATACATGCAGGGCATAAAGTCGGCCATCATACTGGGGCAGCCAGGTGGCACCGGGCACGTGAGGTAGGGTAATCAGCATAACTTGCGTGACTGCCAGGACCGCAGGATCCGCCGCTCCTGCGACCGGAGCGGGACCTGCTGCTTCCCTGTCATCTTGCACTGCTGCGGGAGCCATGGCTCTGCAATCATCATCAGGCGCCGACATCTTTCCGGTGCTTCCCCCTTGGTTTTCAACAGCAGTCTCACGGGACCCACTGTCCTTTGCGACTTCCTGCTCTGGAGATCACCGAGTTCTGGCTGCGTTCACAGGAAGGTGGGTGGAGCTCCATACTCGCGCTCATTTCGGGGATGAAGATGGTGAGGTAGTTTTTTTGGCGCCAAAATGACGGTGGTCCGAAATATTTCAGCGTCTCACGGGTCAACAGTCTAGAAAAGGCGCTCTTCACCCAGGTTAGTGGATGGGGTAAGTATCCTGTTCGTGACACCAATTTTTCTGTTGCGGGCGGGGAACAGACCACGGCAGGGGGCTGATCGAGATGCGTAGATCTGGGTGGTTGCTGTGGCTCGAGTGGCAGCCGGACCCGAGCCTGTGCAGCCGTCCGTCACCCACAACTGAATAAGGGGGTTATTTACAGGGGAAAGTTTGTCAATGACGCCACCCGTGGGTTGCGGTGATTGTTGGTGACACCGCCGCTGCCTTGGTATGGGGTGGCCGGGGCTGATGGAGCGGGGCAGCACGATGGTATCCCCTCCACAGGTGAATAAGGTGTTGTCCCGGGGCCCAGGTGTAGGTGGAGTGCTGGGACGCAGCCCGCGGGGCTGGACCAGATGATACTCACTATTTGAATAAAGTCACACAGAGTCCAGATAGTAAACCAAATGCCGGATACTGGTAGCCTCCGGAGGGGTGTGCTCGGGTCCCGCACACCGGTAGACAGGACAGGGGCCCTCCCTCCTGTACTTCTGTGTTGCTTTCTTGTGTGTTGACTAGTCCGCATGAAACGGTGACTTTTCTGTGGGAGCTGTGGCCTGCGAGATCTGACCCTTGGGATTTTAACAGGCACTTGCAGACGCACTATCCCCCGCATTGGGCTTCCATCTCGCTCTATCTGGGTTGCTAGTGGGACAAGACTTGAAATCTTGTCCCCTGCTGGTTAATTGGAGAGGTGCTTGCAGCTGTCCTCACCCTCGGGTCCAGGTACCCCGACTGTGCACGGCCTCCAGACCGAATTCTCACTGTCGCACCGGCGGGATACAACCCTGCCACTTAAGGTCTCGCGCGACCGGATCTCCATCGCCTGTGGCCCTGCTCTGCTGTAGCAGGTAGTCTGGTAGTTAGTTGGTTTTGGCAACACTACTTGTTAGGGACCCGTAACCAAGGACGAGGTGGATATTGCACAGAAGAGCAGATTGCACAATACCCTGTGACGACCCGATAGGCCAGGGCGTCACATATGTCTATGGTCTAGAACCCCACTGTGATATGGAAGGTTTTTTTTGTGTTTCAGTATGTTAGCTGACTGAGCTACTTGGATTAGTGGTGTCTCTGTGAGAAAAGCAGAGTGATCTGTAACTTGCAGTGTGGAGGTGAAATTCTAAAAAGTGAATAAAATTGTACAGATGTAATTTTTCATTCACGCATATTTATTGTTTGTGTCATACCAACTACCCGTGTATAAAATTGTGATGTTTTGTGTTTTCTGGTACTGTTTTGTCTCACAGTGTTGAGGAGAGCCATAAGATTAAATACTTAATTAACCTCTTGACAAGGGATTGTGGGAAATGTCGATTTGCCTTACATAATTCAGGTTTCAGATCATATACATGACACAGATATAAAGATGGCCGCTATTTCCTGTTATCCACACCTTGCTTGGAATGCAAGGAATGTCCAGATGAAAGAAGACCTCCATATAAGGGAAGACCTCTGGTCAAGCTGGAAATCACAGACCAAACCATCAGCATGGATGCACCAGATGACGTCCCTCCCATCGTCATGGTTTCATCCACTGGAGTCAGACCCGCCCATCAACAGCAACACGGATCTCCCCATTCGCTAGCCCATGAACTGTCCCACTAAATGTGCATATCTGAACTTGTGTACGCCCCTAGCCTATATCAAGAGGACGCATGCTCTTCTCTGTCTGTTTGGTGCCATTTTTCTACTGTGACCAAGAAGAGATTACACATCCGACTGTGTCTGGTGTGGATTCTTTTATGCATGCACTTGGTATATACCAATTCGGCCAGGCAGTAGGCAACTAGTGATCTCTGGTTAAGAGTTCACCTTAACATTATTGGTGCCCAACGTGCGGCCAATAGACGGAGACACCTGAAATCCTGATGAACCGGCAACTGGAATGGCATGACGTTCTGGACACCCCAGGAAACTGATCACTTCCTAACGAGAGTATGGTAAGTCTGCTGATTTTTCATAATCTGTAGTCTTTCCGTGGTCTTGGTGGGGTGTGTGGCATTGATTGCCTGACTGTGTCCGGTTTGTTGGGGTATCTGTTGACGGGCAGACGGGTCTCACGGCTATTGGCCATATTAATCTCGGAAGAACCGTCACATATTCAGTTGCCTGCTGCCTGTTGTGTATTTGTGAAGAGAGCATGTGGGTTTGTGAGTGGTGTCTGTAAAACGTATAAAGTATATGGTTTGTGGTTGCCTGTGATACGGTTTGTGGTTTTTGTAGTGCCAAGCTCAGATTGAGTGCAGAGCTTTTTGTAGTGCCAAGCTCACTGAGTGCAGAGCCAGATGTAAGTGCCAAGCTCAGATTGAGTGCAGAGCCAGATGTAAGTGCCAAGCTCACTGAGTGCAGAGCCAGATGTAAGTGCCAAGATCAGCTAGACTTAAGTGCAGAGCCATATGTAAGGGCCCAGCTTTAGCTAGACTGAGTGCAGAGCCTTACGTTATACATAAATCTAACCTTTTTAAAGTGTTTTCCTGGAGTGAATTGGCCGGTATAGACACCTTGTAGTCAGGGGTGATACTAGGTGGTTTTTTATTAGGCTAGTTATAAGTCCTCCAAGAGAGGCGAATCAGCCGGTATAGACACCTTGTAGTCAGGAGTGATACTAGGTATTTTTTTGTATATTACGGAACGCAGAAATCAGACAGGGACCACGTGGCAGTATAAGGAAGGATTTGGAAGTGTGTGCTGCAAACTGCAGGTTTTCTTTAGTGTTTCAGTTATTTGTCATCTCCCCGTCTTTTTGTTTGTCTGTTTTTATCTGGTATGCATAGAGAAAGATTGCTTGTTTGGTGTTGTTCATCTTGAGAGAAAGATGGAAAAATTGATGAAGCGGTGTCTAGTTGTGCCGGAAACATCCGGATGAGTGGACTTTGTTGGGATGTGGGGACTCTAGGCTGCAATCCTGTGATAAACCATGTGCTAGTCATGGAGGCAGACATTTTAGGTAAGATTTTAAAATGGTGGACGAGGCACATGGCTACAGCATGATTGAGACAAAGAAAACAAAGTGAGTCAGGGGTTTGTGTGAAGAAGACCATGTGCTCTGTAAATGTTTGAGCAATGGATTGGACGGAGTACTATATACTTAGACTGAAAAATAAGTGTTTTTATCTATAATTAGACTTAGATCTAGGACATATGTGTGTGTGTATATATATATATATATGTATGTATAAGTACAGACTATAGAAAATGGGGAGACAGAGTTTGAGCAGATGTGAGGTCAGTTTTCCCTTTTCTCTGCCACATGTTCCTACAGATTTTAAAATGAAGGATGAAGCACATGGCTGAATGGAGTAGTACATACTTAGACAGAAAAATTAGTGTTTTTAACTGTAGTTGGACCAGGACTGTGGATATGTAAATCTGTGTGTATATGTATAGAGTATGGAATATAGGCAGGAAGGATAATTGGTTAAACTTGTAAGTTTAGCAGAAGTAAAATCAGTTTCTCCCTTCCCCCTCTCATGTGGTTCAACCGCCCTTACACAAAGAAGCCATGCGCTATTCTGGCAGTGGCCATTTTGTTAGTAAATCTGTATGGAGCCCTCCAGTGGAGCTGACAAAACTGCAGCCACTGAATAACATGAAGTGTTAGTAAATGTTTATAGCACTAAAAGATGGAATATTGTATGATTGGGTAGTTGTGGAAGACACTTAATATAGATCCAGTGTGCAGGTTGGATTGAGTCAGGACAGTCACAAGGAGGAATATCTTATTAATTAATATGCAATAAAAGAATAAGAGAAAAACCTTAAAATAAACGTACCTTTGCGGCAGATGTCATGATAAATAATACATATTCCAATTACGAATGTGGCGAATAATCCTGAGAGTTGAATGTTTTAAGAAAATAAATAAATAAATAATAATAATAAAAAAAAAAAAAAAAATCCAACAGAAGGAGGGAAATTGATTTCACTTGTGTCCAGGGAAAATGAACAGTGTGTTTCTGGCTTTTGGGGGAAGGAGCAACTTTTAGAGATAAAAAAAAAAAAACAAAACTTGTAGTGCAGGATTTTTATCTCACCTTCGATCTATTGTGAGTCAGCTGTGGAAAAAAAAAAACAAAAAAAAAAACAACAGGCCAAACATGGGGGGTTTATCCTGCATTTAATTCATTGCAATTTATATTGGAAAAAGGTCATTGACAATAGTTTTATTTTTACTAATTTTATCCCAAAGAAATAAAAGTCAACTGTGGACATGTTTACATTCATTGATAGCTTTTCAAGCATAGAGGTCTGTTAGATAATTTTTCTATGGCAAATCAACATTTTGTTTTCCCACATGGCCAGTTTATTTGTTCTAGATTCTTTTATCCCTTCAAGTTATAGGACAGTATCACAGAGATGCTGATAATCTCCTCAATGTTTCAAATATGAACGCCCCTACATCCAATATCCAGAGGTTGTGCTACGTTATTATTATAGTTATTAATAATAATAATAATAATAATAATAATCATAATAATAATCATAATAATCATTTATTAATAATTACAATAATTTGATTTAAGGAATGTGGATTATTTATGGAATTCTGTGTTTTATATTTAATGTATTGAATCATCTGCTTTCTTTTTATAGAAAGAATGATTGCAGTGCAGATTTCTGTGGTCCAAGCAAAGGTTGTAAAAGCCATTGAAAGGGTTTTCCATTATTAAGTTACAGATAAAAACAATATTTCTGCTGTTCCTGATTGGGTACAATCTATACAATGTGACTTTCATGCCTAAATGTAGAGCTCCGGGGCCACACAGTTTTTGAATCTTGTTATGTTTTGGATAATAGATTCAAAAAGGGGGGGAAAGATGATGTGGAAAGTCACACATTATTTAAGGTTTTAATTTGTTCATCGATTGAGTTTTTCTATTAAGTTGTCTTTATATTTTTATCTGTAAGGAGGATACAGCAGTCACACATATATCTCATGATTGCTCTGATGTAACAATTGTCAGGTTTTGAACATGTCTCAGATGAGCCCATTGCTAATGCAGATTTTGAGTTTTTCCGTAGATGGATCCAGATACCAAGATGCTGGTTGATTCTGCACTGGATATGCTGAGGTTACACAACATGAGGTAATAAAAATCAAACCACACCTCTCCCATCGGAATAGGAGAATGAGATGAAGATTTGCGATCACTGTGGTTTGTAGAGCGGAGGGGGGTAAGATAGTCAAAATGTGGATATAGGCAGCAGCCGGAGGAGATGCTCGCACAGGTGCACAACAAAGAAGCAGTGAATGGGCCTAGAGTTGAGAGTCCTTATACAATGCAGACCAGTACCTCGGTGGCTCCTGTCACGTCGTCCGTGACATTGGTCACTCCTTGTGTTCTTAAATCCTTACAGGAACAAGCGATTCAGCAAGGAACGGCGTGTGAGACGCAGGGAGCCAGTGACTGAGGAAGGTCTGTGGATAAAGGGCGGTAAGCTTTCTCTGCCGTGAGCGTTCTACTCAATAATGGCCCAGGTAACCCATGTGACAAAGGTGTTGGGATGGACAAGATCTGGGCGGCACCACTGCTCAGTACCCAGGTGGCCAGACACCTCCAGTCTTGTAAGATGTGTGCCTAATAAGGTAGAAAAACTGTAAAGACCTCGTAGAAACACCCCCCTCATCCGCTCTACTGCTCCGGTGATTGCAGATTAGTCATATACATCTACCATGAGTAGGTTTATATGAGTTTTGTGCGTGTTGTGTGAATTTCTTTTCAGGCCTGCTCTGAAACATATCCAGTGTGGAAAACGTTACTGCTGAAAAACTCATGATGCTGGTGGTATGTAAAGATGGAGTTCCTAAAAAGCGGTAAAAGTACATATCCTATAGCAGAGGTCATTATAGAGATCAGTACCTGATGAACCCATCTGCCATTGTGAAGAGGGGAGAAACGCGTTGCGCTTCTTTCATGCTACGTGTCTGATAAATATGTGTTTATTTTATTAGCCGGAGTGTGAATTGGACAGTGGAGAGTCTGTGATTGGACGAGATCTCCTCATGACTTTACCTGGCCTTATTATTATTATATTGATACAGTGGGTACATGTTATACATGTGAGATATTTAATTTATTTTAGGGTTTGGTCCTTGAATTTGCTGTATCATATTGATTTAAGCTACAAACAGCTATGTAAATACAGAGTGTGAATATGTAATCTTTGGGAATGAATTGGATATATATAATTGCATATAGACGCCTCTTTATCCCCTGTATCTCACGGTTTCTATATTCCCTCACTGACATTAGCAGCACGTATTAGCTTAGCAGTGTAGGGATAGGGAGGGTGAGCCGTCGGGGAGCGGGGGCACCAATTCGCCTTATAGGGTGCCGACCTCCGCTGCGAGGTAGGGAGAGTTTAGGGCTATTGCCCCAATCCCTGCCCCCTCCTTTATTGGAATATTTAGTTGTGTCTATAGTTACTCACATGTATGTTGTTTGGAATTTTAATGATTATAACATAAACATGTAACGATCCACAAGATAATGGCGAACGCTGCAAATCATGTAACAAATGTTCGTTTTCCTTAATAATTCGATCTTTATATAAGGAATTTTTGGTTTAGTACCTAGAACGTGATTATATTTCTCACACATACTGCAGATACAGTGTGATATCCTGACCAGTGATGTATGAGCCGTATACAACTGCCTATATAGTGTGTTAAACATGTGTATCATCCAATTCCAGATCCTAAATCAGTGTTAGGAGCACATGGTCTCCAGCCAGGAGACTGGGTGATCCTAAAAAGACAAGTCAGAATGATCCCTGAGTCAGAATCAGGTGGACCGATCCAGCTTTTCCCAACCACAGCATCTTCCATGAAGCTTGAGGGAAAACCCATCTGGAGACAGCAGCCGCTGTAAAGAGTCCATCGTACCAGCAGAATGAGGGTCACAACACACATAGTGCTGGATTATCTCACATAGAACCTTATGGAGAATTTCTAGATTGGGGATGAAACATGGGAAATAACCATGATAAGGGAACAATGGGTACAGGAACATTACACAAATAAGGGCTCATGGTGGAAAAAAACATTATCTTACCTGAACCAATCAATTATTTTAAGGGTTTAAGTGACTTAAGGATAACATACACTTGTAGGTAACTGGTATTGTTTTATTTGATGGTATTTGAAGCCGTAAAAGTGCTGCTCTGTGTTACTGAAGGTAATCGAATCCATGCATAAGGGAGATCTTGTTAAGGGCCTCCTGGTGGTAGATTATAGACCCGAGACAAGAAGAGATCCATTAGTGTTGTGATACAATCAGGTGTATTCGGGTAGAAAAGTCTCGAAGACGCGGACAGCACTCAGATGTTGACTGAGAATCAGTCTTTCAGAAACAGTAACGCTAAAAGCTGCAGCATAACGGTAAGAAGCTTATTCTTACAATTGCCTTACTCTTTCTAATCGATTAATCTCGAAATCTGAGTGAGCTCGTCAGCATTAAATAGTCTGTTCTAGTTACCTGTGCCTCTGTGAACTGTGTGTGCGGGATGTGATCAACTCTCTGATCAGCAGTCTGTATCAGTGGGGGCAAAGGCTTAGTATTGCTTGTATAGCGGATAGCAAAACGAAAAAAGGTTGCAGTTAAAGCATTAGAGCTGATGTGTTAGAGGACCACGGTAGGGTCAGAAGGTTAATAAAGTATTTAGGGGGGACTGTTGAGGAGAGCCATAAGATTAAATACTTAATTAACCTCTTGACAAGGGATTGTGGGAAATGTCGATTTGCCTTACATAATTCAGGTTTCAGATCATATACATGACACAGATATAAAGATGGCCGCTATTTCCTGTTATCCACACCTTGCTTGGAATGCAAGGAATGTCCAGATGAAAGAAGACCTCCATATAAGGGAAGACCTCTGGTCAAGCTGGAAATCACAGACCAAACCATCAGCATGGATGCACCAGATGACGTCCCTCCCATCGTCATGGTTTCATCCACTGGAGTCAGACCCGCCCATCAACAGCAACACGGATCTCCCCATTCGCTAGCCCATGAACTGTCCCACTAAATGTGCATATCTGAACTTGTGTACGCCCCTAGCCTATATCAAGAGGACGCATGCTCTTCTCTGTCTGTTTGGTGCCATTTTTCTACTGTGACCAAGAAGAGATTACACATCCGACTGTGTCTGGTGTGGATTCTTTTATGCATGCACTTGGTATATACCAATTCGGCCAAGCAGTAGGCAACTAGTGATCTCTGGTTAAGAGTTCACCTTAACAACAGTACACCCTTTTTTCTTCAAAATTGAAGGGGCGGTGCTTTGAGATACTTGCTCCCTATATATACCCAGCTATGTACACCTCCTTCCTCCTTATATATGTGATTTTCCTGAGGAAGGAGAGGGTTTTCTCTGAAATGTCTAGAAATAAATCACTATTGAGCTACTCCTGGATGTCTCTCTGACTACAGCAGCGAGGCAATCATACCCATAATTCTTTGTCTGGTGTTTCCTGTTACATCCAATAAAAAGAAAATGTAACACAGAAAATGAAATCTGTATCACTATTGCATAACCCAAACAGAACCAGAAGTCAATGCACAAAATATAGCCTCTGGTCTGTTTCCGCTTAAGTTACCCTAGTCACCATTACTGAATACCATCCATGCTACTTTAGGGGAATATTTAATTCTTTTATAGAATTGCTGCAAAAGTTGTTTGGCCACTTTGCCTTCCATGTATTATTCTGGAGTTTCCTTTGGGTTATCCTTTAGTGGTACAGACATTTGTGCATTCTACTGCCATAGTCTTCATCTTTAATGTCAGTTTTTAATCATGTATTTTCTGTGAACTATGAATAAAGTTAATTATCTTTAGCGCATTTATGCTTTCTATGTTTGCAGGGGGGGGGTTTACATTTGATTGTACCTTATATTTATGCAGACATGTATAGATTTTTTGTGTCTATATTTAGTTTAGTATTTGCATTTATTTAACCCCTTCAGCCCCAGGGCACTTTCCGTTTTTGCTTTTTGCTCCCCTTCTTCCGAGAGCCGTAACTTTTTTATTTTTCTGTCAATCTTGCCATATGAGGGCTTGTTTTTTAGGGTATCAAGTTGTACTTTTAAATGAAACCATAAGAATTACCATATGGTGTACTGGAAAACAGCAAAAAAATTCCAAGTGTGGAAAAACTGCAAAAAAAGTGTGATGGCACTTGATGTGAAGTTTTTCGGATGTTTTATTCACGGTGTTCACTATATTGTAAAACTGATGTGTGGGTATGATGCCTGAGGTCGGTGCGAGTTTGTAGACACCAAACATGTATAGGTTTAGTTGTATCTAAGGGGTTAAAAAAGTATTCACAAGCTTGTTCAATAAAAGTGGCGTACGTTTTGCGCCATTTTCCAAAACCCATAGTGTTCTCATTTTTTGGGATCTATCGCTCAGTGATGGCTTATTTTTTGCGTCTCTAGCTGACGTTTCTAATGGTACCATTTTTCTGCAGATGCTACGTTTTTATCGCCTGTTATTGCATTTTGCGTAAAACTTGCGGCGACCAAAAAACGTAATGTTGGCGTTTGGAATTTTTTTGCCCCTACGCCGTTTACTGATCAGATTAATTGATTTTATATTTTGATAGATCGGGCATTTCTGAACGCGGTGATACCAAATATGTGTATATTTTTATTTTTATAACCCTTTAATTTTCAATGGGGTGAAAGGGGGGTGATTTGAACTTTTAGGTTCTTGTTTTTTTTTAATTTTTTAAAACTTTTTTTTAATTTATTTTTATTTTACTAGTCCCCCTAGGGGGCTATAGCGATCAGCAATCTGATCGCTCTGATCTATCTGCTGATCACAGCTATACAGCTGTAAACAGCTGATACGGTCACTTCTTGCTCCACTGGCCTCTGGGCTGAGTGAAAACGAAAGTGAAACGTCATAGCTGCAGGCATCATCACATGACCCTGTGCTACCATGGCAACCACCGAAAGTCACGTGATCACTCACGTGACTTCCGGTGGGGGCGGCGGTAAGTGAAAATCTTCACCACGCGTATATACATCTCGCTGCCAGACTTTGGCAGCGAGATGTAAGGGGTTAATGTTACGGGTGGGATGCGATTCCACTCGTAACATGCAGACACAAATGTCAGCTGTTGAAAACAGCTGATATGTGCGCCGATCGCCGCACCCTCCCCCTGGCAGGGGGCGGGGCTTAACAGCACACGATCCATGACGGATAGATCCATCCATGGTCGTGAAGGGGTTAAAGGTAAGTTTTGGTCTAGAGTAAGAATTGGATTTCTTTCCTGCAATATAGTCAGGGTCACAGAGATCTTTTGAAAATGTGAAAACGAGACATCTGGTTGGAAAACTCTTCAGAGACCAGTTTTGGGAGGAAGAAGTCATAATAAAGGTCAGAAACAAGTTAAAAATAAAGTAAGAAACAACTCTTATCAGATGGGATGTCAACGGATGTCCCTGGATGTAAATATCTACTTCATATCTAAAGTATATGGCCTGCAGAGAGATGTTGAGTAGTCTTGTTTATAAAGCTGCATCCTTTAATTGTGTAGCACTGTCTTGATTAATATCGTGTCCTCCCTTATTTTGTATTGCACTTCTCCGCTTATTAGGCCTCCGACACACATCCGTGCCGCCGTTACGTGTTTGGTACGTTTTTGTACGTACCGGCGGCATGGAGACCAATGCTACCCTATGGTAGCAGGCACACACACGTAAATCCACACGGAACGTGTGTCCGTGTCGTTTGTACGTGTTTGCGTTTTCAAACACGCTGGACATGTCCGTTTTTCTCCGGGATCACGCAGGCACGGACCCGCTAAAGTCAATGGGTCTGTGCCTGCACGGACTGCACACGTAGCATGTCCGTCTGCTAGACATACCGGCCGTGTGCGTTTTTAATCCAAACATCAGCAACACTTGTTACCAATCTATCAGGTCAATTTAAGGTCATTAATTCTGGCGCCAAAGACTCATATCCTGTCTCATTTGCACACCAGACAGCAGCTGGGCACCTTTCCTCTCACTGCAGGGGCAAACTGAGCACTCTGAACCCCACATGTCTTTAGAATGGCTCCAAGGATATATACAGAGAGGCTGATTGGGGAAGTAGAGAGGCATCCAGAGTTATGGGACACCCATGTGGATGGATACCACGACAGGTTGATGGTGGAGAGAGCCTTGATGTCTGTGGCTGAACAAGTATACCCCAGAAATGGATGGTCTCAATGCACCCCTGGAAGGAATGCTAAATACTGTATGGTGACTACAAACATTTTCATGGCTTCTCTCATTACCTAAATGTGCTCAATCAGTAGGCAGAATGTCTATATATTGAAACAGAATATTAGGCTTGTATTAACCCCTTCACGACCGGCCGATTTTTCGCTTTCCGGGTTTTTTTCGCCATTCTTTTTCTGAGAGACGTAACTTTTTTTATTTTTCTGTCAATATGGTCTATAGTGGTATAGGGCTCATTTTTTGCAGAACGAGCTGTACATTTAAATGAAATCATAAGTTTTACAATATAGTGTACTGGAAAACAGCAAAAAATTCCAGATGCAGAAAAATTGCAAAAAAAAGTGCGATAGCACTATTGTTTTTGAGATATTTTATTCACTGTGTTCACTATATGGTAAAACAGATGTGTGGGTGTGATGCCTCAGGTCAGTGCGAGTTCGTAGACACCAAACATGTATAGGTTTACTTTTATATAAGGGGTTAAAAAAAATCAGAAGTTTGTCCGAAAAAAGTGGCGCACGTTTTACGCCATATTCCGTGACCCGTAGCGTTCTCATCTTTCGGGATCTATGGCTCAGTGACGGCTTATTTTTTGTGTCTCGAGCTGATGTTTTTAACGGTACTATTTTTGCGCAGATGCTACGTTTTGATCGCCTCTTATTGCATTTTGCGCAAACGTTGTGGCGACAAAAAGACGTCGTTTTGGCGTTTGGAATTTTTTTGCCGCTATGCCGTATACTGATCAGATTAATTCATTTTTTATTTTGATAGATCGGGCGTTTCTGAATGCGGTAGTGCCAAATGTGTATTTTTTTATTTTTTTTAACCCTTTAATTTTCAATGGGGCGAATGGGGGGCGATTATTGTATGGTTTATTAATTTTGTCATCTACCCAAACAGTACCGAGGATAATCTTGAGGACAGTGAAGAGGCGCAGTCCACAGTGTTGTTAGCAACAGCTACATCAGCATCTGAGATGCAGCCTACCTCCTATCAACAACCATCCAGCCAGAAGCAGACGAAGTGTCATCAGATTTGGGTTTGGGAACCAGTCAATCCACTACCCAAATCACAGGCCAGTCTACAGGGCTACAAAGTGGCCCATCACCAGTTATTGGCGAGAGTAGTCCACAAACACATGCAGGCACACAGCCTAGAAAAACAACACATAACCTTCGGTCTCTAGCCCAAACTTTCCGTGGTCGCAAACAGGAGTCATGAGGATTTACGTTCCCTACCAGAGATCATTGATACCAGAATAATGCACATGATGAATTCACTAATGCCAGAGAGTGATGGAGAGAGATTTTGTCACTCCCTCTCTCCCTCTCTTGCATTGGTTGCACCTGATAGGCAGGACAGGTTGAAGGCGTCTGTAATCACACTGATTTCTGCATCCCAACGTGATCCTGAGCCGATATATGTTTTTGAAGTGATAGAGCAATGGAGAGCTAATCCACGTGGCCCTCACACAAACACTACACAACACACTGTGGAAACCCAAACTGATGAACAGACAAATAATTCACAACAACATACTGTACTGCAACAAACACTTATACCGTGGACATCTTCTTCTTTGATAAATGAAACACAAAATAGGCCTACAAGTCTACCTCAACAATCAGGTACATTATTTCCTCAAATGCCATCACAGCAGCCATCTTTTTACCATCAAGGGCCACAACAGACACCTCTGCAAACCTCAATGACCTATCAAAGTAATGTAAGTAATGTTCATAGACTCCCACAAATGGTACATCAACCTGCATCATACCATATGCAACATAATCTACAGCAACAGTACTAAACAAACAAAATCAGCCTTACCCAACCAACTTCACATACACACATCCTCAGCCTGTACCATCGCAACAATATCTACCACCTACACTAGGTCAACAATCTGTTCCAACAATGACAGCAATGTTTGCGCCAAGCACAACAACAGTCACAGGTGGAAACACTATTCAGTCACTTACTACAACATCTAGTGTTGTGCAGCCAACATATTCAGTAGGTGACAATGCCATGGAGACTACACAGGAAAGCATCACTAGCCTTGAGAATTTAGTTGACACATAAATGTTATTGTTAAATTCAAAAACAAAGTTATCAATGTTAACAATGTTCTACATGTTTCGTAAACATTCATAAATGTTAAAGAGTCCTAAAACCATATGTAAGGGTTTGTATTTGTTAGCATAGGGTCGGATTTGACTTGTACGTTGCTCTATCACTTCTAAAACATGACCTGCATTTTTAGATGTTGGCTGGCTCTTGACATGAGGTTATGACCATCCAAAAACCCCCCAGTGTTCTGTAAAATTATGCACGCACATAACCAACTACATTTACATTCATACACCTTTTATCTAAAAAAAACAGCAGAAAATATGCAGTATCTGCATAAGTTCTGGACCCATACTTGTATTCCCATAGTGTCAAACAAATTATGTTTGCGTGACATTATGGCATAATACAGTATGGTGTGTTGTCTGGGAAAATGTCTCAGAACAACATTTTTACATATGTTAATAATACAGGGTGTTTTACAAAAGGTAACATGCATACACAGTTAACTAAAACATAAAATTAGATTAGCTTTATTACAACTGTGGAAAATCAAGTTTATTACTTTATAAATCTTGGAGAAAAAAATCCACAAACATAAAAATTTGTAACCTCAAACAAACAAAAAACCCCAAACGTTTTTGGTTAACACATCGAATCCTTATTAAAAATTAGAATATATATCTACTGTAACGATGTGAGCCCCGAGTGTATGGGGGCCACACTTCACGTATCGGGATTGACGCACACCGGAACAATTTGTCTCTTTAACAGACCATATGGTTTATTAACAGCTCAAATAAACCATACTAGGTCACATAACAGAAAGATGCCATGCCTTGCCATTATCCTCAAAGTCCAACACATAACATAAAGTCCACACACTCTTGGACTTCCTCACATGTGTCACTGACCCTTGTCAGTACTTGGCTTTATCCTAAAAGTCCAATCCAGGTTACCTTCTTCTGAAGGCGGTTAGTGTCCTTACCAAGTTCCCCTGGCTCCAGCCAGGCTTTGCACATGGACCTAAAAGCCCCTTCCTTCAGGAGAAGGTCTCCTGAGCAGAGCAAAACACCCTGCTTCTGCTCTCGACGTCTCCAGCACACACACTGGAATTCTAGAGCCAGCCTCTCCCTAGACTGCCCTAGACACACTCTACCCAAGTTCAGAGACAGGATTGCTTTAACCCCTGGAGCCACACCCACAGGTGGTAAGGAGTGTGTAATCAGCATCACACACCCTTCCATGGCTCTGCATGTAATGCAATCCTGTGGAACCACAGGTCCCAGCCAACTTCACATTGCAGAGCACCCACGCTTCTGCAAAACATACCGGCCCTTTGTAATACAGCCGGTTGATACCTCACATACCCTCCCCCTCTGTTCAAACCCGTAGGGGAGAACACTTGCCAACGACCCGGGGCCATGAGACAGGGCATCCCCGCTGCCATGCCCCACCAGTCGAGAGGGCCGTCCAAGAGCAGTAGTCCCTGAGACATCGCCCGACACTGTCACCAAACCCGGTCTTGTCAACCTAGGGTTAAAGGACGTCCCCTTTCCGAACCGTTCTCTCCTTGACCCCCTCTCAGGGTCACCGTAGTAGAGAGAGACACTTCCCCAGTCAAACCTACAGTCTTGTCCGAACCTAGGCTTTCTCGAGTACCCCCAGGGGTACTGTCGGGAACTCTAAGCTCATAGCGGCCACTATCTACAGTACATCGTAGGTTACCTCTCTGTCGGCGATTCCTTTTATCGCGTGTCTTTACTACTGGACCGACACGCTATCTTCCACTACGTTCCCCTGAACAACGGGTGGAAGACGGCTGCTGTCCCCCACACAGATGGCGAAGCTGCTCCTCAATTTTCAGTTTTTCTTGCCTCAACCGCTCCATGTCACATACATGGTGTACCCGATATTCAAGAAGGCTTCGAACGTTTCCAAGACTCTCTACAGTCCCGACACAGATGAACGGAACCATACCAGCTTCCCTGGGTATCTTGCTCTCGTTAGCAGCAGGGATTCTTAATCTCACCAATCCCGACTTATTCACTATGTCTTGCATGACTCGTCCGGTTTTTCCAATGACTCTCCCCACCAGAGCCCAGGGTACTTGGACGATATCTTCCGCAAGACTCTGCGCTTTCCTTTTATACTCTAGCTGTCTAGTGGCTTCTTCATTTTGCAGTTGGACCTGCCACTTCATACGAACACATCTGAAGTGCATGTCCTTTAGAATAGCCACCCGCTGCCCAGTAATTTCACTGGTGGACAATATCACTAACTGTTCAGCCTCTGGGGTACAGTAGACCTCACACGCTTCCACAGCTCTCTTAAATTCGTCATGCATGCACTCGGTAGCACACACTTCTCTTAAGTCCTCAGGTATATCCACCATGCACTTGACTACAGAAGTCTCATTCATCCCTACTGCTTCCACATGCTTGTCCAGTTTAGCTTCCAGAGTCAGCTCTCTTTGGGCCTCCCCTGCTTCAACAAGTTTGGTCAGGATCGACACTCGCTGCTCCATCTGCTCCAAGGCTACCTGAGACTTGGACTGGTACTCTGCCAAGCGACTTCGGAGCTCTGCCACTTCTTTCTCCAACTCCCTTACTTGACTCTCAGTAGCCTGCCTAAGAAGTATCTCTTGTTGCAGATGGTCTTTGCTCATCCTCTTGAATGAGTCTTCACTTGCGGACCTCTCCGGTCTACGACACACTTTTTCCGCGGCTTCTTCCACCTCTACACCTTCGGCCTTTTCATGGGGTGCAACTTTGTCATAGTCACCCCTCTCTTGGGTCTCAGCTGCTTCACCTTCAGCCGCCTCACAGATAAGTGGCTCATCAGCTTCCTCAGAAGCGGGAGAGGATTCAGCTTTCAACTCTGGGGTCGGCTCCTTCTTCATGGCTTCATCGCACGAACCACTGTTGTCCCGATTTATCAGTTTCTCTGGCAGCACGTCACCGCTTGCCAGTGTACCCGCCTCAGCTTCGGAACCTTTGGGTTTCTTGCTCTTCTTACCCACAACCTTCTCTATATCCTCCATCTTGGTTTTACCAAGCAGGTCAGGCAGGCTCTCAGTCCTGGATGAGACCTCTGGTCCAGACTTCACCTCCTCAGAGGCTCTTCACTTCAGCGCCAGCTGTTTCTTGGGTCTTCACTGCATTACCTTCAACTTCCTCTAGGGTCTCTGCAGTGTCACCCTCAGCCTGGGTGTCACACCCTTCAACATGGCACTCTGTTCCTTTTAAAGATTTGGAGCTGAATTCGCTGTCATCCACCCCAGCACCAGGTAGTTCACCAGTCTGCTCACCATGACTGTTGTGGATTATTCCTCCTCCCTCACTCTCTAGGATTCCATTTCCTATACCACTCTCGCTTGACAGACTATTAGCTTCACACTTGGTAATCATAGGGACCACCGCCATTATGTCCTTGGTTGGCTCCTTCTCTGCAATTGCAGCCCGCTGATTTCTGTCGTCACAATGTGTCAGTCCAGTCTCTGATTCCTCTGACTTTTGTAGGATATCACCGTCTGACTCCACCATAACAGTTTTTACTGGCACCATGTCTTCATTAACCAGGCATGTCACTTTCTCTGCACCCTCAGACGGCATACACTATGCCCCCTCTCGGCGCTTATTACGTCTTCGGCGTCGGGAGGAAGTTTTACCCTTCTCGCCCATCTGTACCTCACTGTACTCGTTTGTCACCTTTCTAGAGTCAGTGTCTTTACTGGAGTCATCATCACTCCCCCTGGCATCCTGGACTAACATGTCCCCGCTTGACCAGGTGTCAGTCTCCTCCCCTGGAACTACTTGGGTTTTAGTGGTCACACTGTCACTTCCCTTTGGAGACGTCACGCCACTAACTTGGGGAGACCCTCTATGTCCTTTGGTCACCCCTAACTCTGGACAGTCATTATTTGGAGGTACCATCTCCTCTTTGCACCTCAATATACCACAGGGAATCTCTATAACCTCATACGGTAAAAAGGCTTTTTTAGGTGGAGGCCGACTCATTCCTGTGCAATCGGTCCCGACCTCTGTTTTCCATAAGTCCTTAAACCACTCAAAGTCCCGTCCTATGATAACAGGATAGATCAAATCCCGAACCACACCCACATCTGGGCGCCCCATACGGTCAGGCGTCTGAATCATCACTCTGGCCAGAGGATATTCTTTAGTGGTCCCATGCACACAGCTTCCTTCTATTGTCCTACCATCCATAAAATGGAGATTGGGAATGGGTCTCACTAAGGTCAGCTAGCTCCCCGGGTCTAACAGACCAGACACACGTAGCTCATTCAAGTCCACGGAGCACTTCTGTGGCCTCACATCGGATGGATAGCCTATACCGCAGGTAGGACATAGGTAAGGGGAACCCCATTGCCCTTGCTATAGTCCACCTGTTCGGCTTGTGAATGCTCCACCCCCTTGTGGGTCACCAGCGCTTTCTGAGGCTCCGCTCCCTGTTGGGTAACCACCCCCTTCCGGGACTCCGCCCCCTTTTAGGAAACCACCCCCTTCTGGGAGTCCACCCCCTTTTGGGTAACCACCCCCTTCTGGGAGTCCACCCCCTTTTGGGTAACCACCGCTTTCTGGGAGTCTGCCCCCTTTTGGGTAACCACCCCCTTCTGGGAGTCCGCCCCTTTTGGGGTTTCCATGCAATGTCCTTAGCCCCCAGTTCACACCATTCGCCCTTATCTCCCTGGGCACCCAGTGTCCATACTGGCCCCCGAAGGGAACTCTCAAACTAGGTCATGGCTGCGACATCGCTACACACTGACAAGTCCTGCTGTCCCCGCACCAGGAACTGGTACAGCTCCTTCACAACGTCTGCAGGGACCATTCCCTCTTTTTGGCTTTCAGCCCCCACTGCTGTTACTGGACCTCCTGGCACATGATGTTGGTGTTGCTGGCTCTGCAGCAGCTGGTTCAGAAGCTCCTCCATGCTGCAACGAGAAGAGGAACAGGTGGGGTGCTCAAATGAGTAATACCCGGTGGTCAAAGACAAGGGGGAGGGTTAGAGAACCACTAACCTTTCCGGGTTGTACCGCCTGTACAACCAGGATCTCCAACCTGTGGTGTATCACTGCTCACCAAGCAGGGCCCCGCAATTCTGGCTGGCCTGTTCGTGGACCCGCCGATCCACCGCCAGCTGCTTGAGTGCGCCGACACGATTTTCGTGGACCCACCGATCCACCGCAAACTACTTCTATCCAGAGGAATACGTCCTAGACCGTTACTCTCAACAACCAGGCTGTGTTGCCCCTAGCAACCAGACCGCATGCCCGCATTCTCCACCATATGCAACAATGTGGGCCCCGAGTGTATGGGGGCCACACTTCACGTATCGGGATTAACGCACACCGGAACAATTTGTCTCTTTAACAGACCATATGGTTTATTAACAGCTCAAATAAACCATACTAGGTCACATAACAGAAAGATGCCATGCCTTAGCATTATCCTCAAAGTCCAACACATAACATAAAGTCCACACACTCTTGGACTTCCTCACACGTGTCACTGACCTTGTCAGTACTTGGCTTTATCCTAAAAGTCCAACATATAGTATACAGTCCACACACTCTTGGACTTCCTCACACGTGTCACTGACCCTTGTCAGTACTTGGCTTTATCCTAAAAGTCCAATCCTTCTTCTGAAGGTGGCTAGTGTCCTTACCAAGTTCCCCTGGCTCTAGCCAGGCTTTGCACATGGACCTAAAAGCCCCTTCCTTCAAGAGAAGGTCTCCTGAGCAGAGCAAAACACCCTGCTTCTGCTCTCCCCGTCTCCAGCACACACACTGGAAGTCTAGAGCCAGCCTCTCCCTAGACTGCCCTAGACACACTCTACCCAGGTTCAGAGACAGGATTGCTTTAACCCCTGGAGCCACACCCACAGGTGGTAAGGAGTGTGTAATCAGCATCACACACCCTTCCATGGCTCTGCATGTAATGCAATCCTGTGGAACCACAGGTCCCAGCCAACTTCACATTGCAGAGCACACACGCTTCTGCAAAACATACCGCCCTTTGTAATACAGCCGGTTGATACCTCACACTACCTATGTATGGTCATTTTCCCTTTTGCAATACATATGTGTTTGTGAATATGTAACCTACTGTTAGTAGAACTTTGACTATGCAGATTTAAACTAAAATAATCTTTAAACTGATTCCTAACTTGGAGACCAGATATGGCCAAATTGGTTCTTACACTTCCATTACCTACTAATGGGGCATTAAAGGGAACCTGTCATCAGAATTTTGGCTTTCAACCTAAATGTTTCCCCCTCTGCAGCTCCTGGGCTGCATTCTAGTAAGGTTTCTATACTTTTTGTGCCCCCTTTTAAACCAAAATAAATACTTTATAAAGTTGTACCTTTTGGTATGAAAATCTTGCAAATTCTCCATGAGGGCGGGCTCTCTGGTGTCCGTTGCTGTCCCTTACGCCGTCCCCCCACGCTCCAAATCATCCCTCAGAATGCCGCCCACTGCACCCGAGGTCCCGCATGCCAGGACACCTGGTGACGTGGTCGCAGGCACGAGAGTATGGGTGGCGCTGTGATTGCATCGCAAGTGCCCGCCCATACTCTCGTGGCCACGCTCTCCCCTCTGTACGTCGTTCAGATCCTCTCTGCTTCTCCTGTGTTGGCCTGCTCCGCTCCTCCCATCTATTTCCTGCTGCAGGGTACGGTCTGGTCATTTGGCCGGCGCAGAACGCTGGAGGAAGAGGGGAAAGAGTCACGAGGTTATGGGCGGCACTTGCTGATGACACTCACAGCACCGCCCATAACCTTGTGCCTGCGCAAAACGTCACCAGTGGTCACACGTGCACGCAGTGCACAGTCCCGCTACAGTCCCACAGCGCATGCGCTGGACCTCGGGCGCCCAGGGGCGGCGTCCTGAGGTTTGAAATTCAGCATTTGGGGGCGGCGTAAATCGGCAGGAGGACAGTAACGGACATCAGGCAGCCCGCCCCCATGGATAATTTATGAAATTTACATACGAAAAGGTACAACTTTATAAAGTGTTTATTTTGGTATAAAAGGGGCCAGAAAAACTAGATGAACCTTGCTAGAATGCAGCCCAGGAGCTGCAGAACGGGAAACTTTTAGGTTTATAGCTAAATTTCTGATGACAGGTTCCCTTTAAGACCTGGCAAATCTTCGAAATCATCGTCATTGCTTTCATTCAATCTACAGTAATTATGTAAAATTACTGTAGCTTTAATGACAGCCTTGACAGTGGTTGGTTGCAGCTGGATGGTGGTTTGATAAATGCGCCATCTTGAAGCCAAAATGCCAAAGGCCCATTTAACATAGCAACGTGCTCTGGCCAAGGTGCTATTAAATTGGGCTTTTGATCTGTCTAGTCCACGTCTTGGATATGGACGCATCAAATGCCTCGACAAGGCAAACCCCTGATCTGCAGCCATGACAAATGGTGTATTTGGTCCATTTGTACCAGGTAGAGGCCTTGGTGCTGGCAAATTTAGACTGTCTGACATTAATCGACGTGATAAGTGTGAACTTCTGAAAATTCGTGCTTTAGAGGCACTGCCATAGGCCCCAATATCCACAAAAATAAAACAATAATTAGTGTCAACCAAAGCAAGAACTACTACAGAAAACAACTTGTGAAAATTAAAATATCTAGAAGCAGAGTTAGGTGGTTTCTTCACTCTAATATGTTTGCCGGCTATGGCGCCAATACAATTATTAAAGTTTGTTTTCTCAAAAAAATCATCTGAAATGCGCATCCAATCCTGTGATGTTGGCTGCTGCATGACATCATGCTTAAAGGGGTGGTTCACCCATATTTTTTTATTGTCTAGTTCGATATTATGTTGAGAAACAATGTTTCTCTCAAATACCTTGTGTTGGCAATAGTGCCTGTGAGAGGCGCTATTGCAGACCGCTATTCCCCGTCCAGTGACGTACCCGTCAAATGCTGCCACGTCACATCCGTGCAGCTGGCTACATTCTGAGCCCATCTGCTCCCTGCTCCTCCTCCCTCCCAGCACAGCGCGTCTCTTGCTTGCAGCGTTCTGCGAGGAGGGAGAGGGAGAGAGGAGGGAAGAGGGAGCAGGGAGCAGCGAACGTGCCGTACTAGGAGGGAGGAGGGAGTAGGGAGCAGGGAGCAGCGGACGCGCCGTGCTAGGAGGGAGGAGGGAGCAGATGGGCTGTGACAGCAGTGAAACACCGCTCACAGCTCAGAGTCTGGAAGAATGTAGCCGGCTGCACGGATGTGACGTGGTAGCATTTGACGGGTACGTCACTGGACGGGGAACAGCGGTCTGCAATAGCCCCTCTCACAGGCACTATTGCCAACATAAGGTATTTGAGAGAAACATTGTTTCTCAACATAATATCGAACTAGACAATAAAAAATATGGGTGAACCACCCCTTTAAGGGTCTCCCATAGCACAGTGCATGTATGCAGTATTATTATGCCAATTGTCGATCTTCCCTATAAATATTCAAAATGAAGACTGCTGATGGATTGTCCAGTTGCAAGTAATCTACAAATGACATTGAAATGATATTAGTATGTGTATTACTTATTTTGAACATGTTTTTTACCAAAATGAGAATTACAATGTCAGGATACAAATATTTCTTTATTTTTGATGTATGCATGTAATAAACAAACACAAAGGAAATGCAATATTTTCCATATTGGAAAATTTAATTAATGTTAAATAAACAAGTTTGATCAGATCTACATTTTCTTTGATTTTTTTCATAATATGGCTGAAAGGTATGACTGATGTAACAAACCATGTCATTACACTGATTTTATTTTTTTTTATTTTTTAATTTAAATGACAGCTACAAAAAATAGGATTATGAATTTACATATGGGTCTATACTGAATGTTTAAAAATTACTCCACATTATAAACCAAGTTTATCAAGTATCAATATGCAAAATAACACATACCGTAAAGTCACCAACAAGCGTTCCTCTGGGGAGATGCTGAGATGCATATAGGAGTTCTGATGTTGCAGATGGTGACCCACAAGGCCCAGGATGGTATCAAAGGACGTTAAGGTTATACGGCAGTAGGCATGGAATTTTGATGGAAATTTTCTCATTTCATCATAAACAGTGTGAAAATGTCCATGCGCTTTCCGAAGCATAACCAGGGGGTGGATCCACATCCTTTTTTCAAAAATAGGGTTATATTCAAGCATATGTCACCTAAAAGCCGCTTTACACGCTGCGACATCGCTCAAGTGATCTCGTTGGGATCACGGAACTTGTGACGCACATCCGGTCGCATTAGCGATGCCGTTGCGTGTGACACCTTTGAGCGATTTTGCATCGTTGCAAAAACGTGCAAAATCGCTCATTGGTGACATGGTGGTCCATTCTCGAATATCGTTGCTGCAGCAGTAACGATGTTGTTCCTCGTTCCTGCGGCAGCACACATCGGTACGTGTGACACCACTGGAACGAGGAACCTCTCCTTACCTGCCTCCCGCCCGCAATGAGGAAGGAAGAAGGTGGGTGGGATGTTCGTCCCGCTCATCTCCGCCCCTCCTGTTCTATTGGGCGGCGGTTCAGTGACGCAGCTGTGACATCGCTGTGACGCTAAACGAACTGCCCCCTTAGAAAGGAGGTGGTTCGCCGGTCACAGCAACATCGCAGGGCAGGTAAGTAGTGTGATGGCTCTGGGTGATGTTGTGCGCCACGGGCAGCGATTTGCCCATGTCACACAACCGATGGGGGCGGGTACCCACGCTAGCGATATCGGTCACGATATCGCAGCGTGTAAAGCGGCCTTAACACCAAATCTCCTAGATATCAACCATAGCAAACACATTGTTGCTTCATTTGATATAGACATTTTGGAGTCTGTATAATGAGTGAAAGGACCCAGTTAAAATGAGTTTAAATAATGTTTAGCCCAAAAAAACAATGATGGGAGGTAATTGACCAATTAAACACAGCAGTATCTCATGAGGATGCATTAAGAACGTAATTTGTAATGGAAAACGGATCTATAAAAACGGAAGTCACACGGACACCACACGTATGTATTTTACACCAACACGGACAGTAGACACGTACACACGGCAAGCATACGCCATCACACGAATTTCACATGTACCGGAGAAACACCCTTAAAAATGGAGCACGGACACAAAAACGGAACTTGAGACACGTACGTTTTTTATGCGGAAGTGTGTTTCAGGCTTTACATATTGTCTTTAATTAATAACATATAGAGTATTGTCTCTTATTATTGTATGAATTGTCCTGTCTAATTATGTATAGAATCTGATACCTCTTTGTATTTGTCCATGGTGTAGTATGTATTTACCTACCTAATTTTAAGTAGTGATATCCATTATTTGTTTATAAGGTGAGCAATGCATTGCATGGCTCACTACATGCCATTTTAATGTCATCTCAATGTGCATTGGACAAGTCAACCACTGAGTCATATGAAATCAATCCTGATCCTAATAACATGACCAGGGGCCCTAAGTGTTTGAATCAATCAGGGCCAATAGTATCCTTTATCTACACATGACATTTACCACTTAATCATGCCAGGTATCAATAATCAACACTAAATATATGACTACAAGTAGTAGAAATTTTGCTTCAGACGGCAAAAAGAAAATCGGCAACAAACTTTATCTCTAACACCTTGGGGTTTTGCACAGTTTTTCCAAAGTTTGATGACAAATTTTATCCTTTGCATTGCACAATGATATATATATATATATATATATATATATATATATATATATATATATATATATATATGCCTATAATACCCTTTGACTTAATGGGTTATTCCCATCTCCGAGATCCTATCCCAATATGTAGTAGTTGTACTAATAATATTAGGAAATACCTCCATATAGAAATGTAGTATAGTTCTCCTGATTAGCTATGTTTCTTACGTCATGTGCACAGTATTGCAGCTTAGGTATCCATGGTTACGTTCACTGATATAGTGACAGTTAGTTAGGTGCTTGTGGTCATAACCGTGGATACCTATGCTGCAATACCCTGCACATGAGTTAAGAGACATTGCTATATCAGGAGAACTATACTAAATTTCAAGTTGTAGGAATTTGTTAATATTCTTATTATTACACCTACTACATATTGGGATAGGATCTTGGAGATGGGAATAACCCTTTAACTACTTGTGGACTGCCCATAGACGTGAAATGTCCAGGCAGTCCACTCTTATCCTTGTACTAATGTTCTATAGTGTCAATGCAGTCTAAACAGCTTTCACATTATTATGACGTTGTGGGGGAGAGAAGCTGCTGTCACACATAGCAAGTCTTCCCAGACAGATGATTTATGTGGTTTACCTTCTTAATCTCTATATACACAGCACTAAACTAGTGCCGTTTATATAGAGTAGCATGCACTCACCTTGCTTTCTTCTCTGAACCCGGAGAACATATGATCATTGAGTGTAGAAAGGGAACAGAAGCTACTAAGCCCCAGGAAACCTAGACAGCTCTGCTATACAGTCTGTATGCTGAAATTCCCTTGTAGCTGGGATTAATATATTAGCCCTATTTAGGAAAATCAGGTACAAAAAATAATGTATTGCTATGTTAAAATGCCACTCTAAAGGTCTTTTAAGATGTTATGGGGGGGACAAAGTAGTATGTAAAACAAATTTTTAAAATAGAAAAAAAAACAAATAAATATAATTAGCAGAAATATAATGGCAAAAAAACATACATTTTTTAAAAAAATAATAAAAAAAATCAAAAAGACACAAGTCTAAATAGCTGTTTCTAACCCCAGCCCCAAGAAAAAAAATATGACCAATATATGAAAATAGTTTCTATGGAAAGGGAAATGTAATTTAAAGAGAATCTGTCAGAAGTAGTGATGGGCTGACCCAGACTGTAAGAGTCCAGATCCACACGGTTTGAAAAGTATCTGGGTGCTGAACCTGGGCCCGGAGTTCTGAGGGAACTCCGACTAATGATCCAGAACTGGCAACTCTGGAAATAAAAAAATAAATAAAGGAAAAATAAAAGTAAAGCAAGCACGCTATACTTATCGAGTCTCCGGCTCAGCTGTAACTGCTCTCAGGCCACTCACTCTTCTTCTGGGGCTACTTAGTAGCCTCATACATATTCACTGCTTCCCCCGCCCACCGGCAGTCCTGGTGTCTGTGATTGGTTCCAGTCAGATGCCATATCTGCAACATGTGGATTACTTCGGACCTGTGTGCTTTTGGGGTTAATAACTTTGTGAAAAAGGGTGAGGGGTTTGTATTTTATTTCAAACTAGCTGTAGTACCCGGCGTTGTCTGAGATAGCAACTAAGTGTCTCTCGGTCTCTCTCACTCTCCCTCTCTCCCACTTTCTCACTCTCCCACTCTCCCTCTCTGTCTGTCTCCTTCTCTGACTGTCTGTCTCCCTGTCTGTCTCCCTCTACCTGTCTGTTTCCCTCTCTGTCTGCCACTCTCTGGTTGGTATAGCTCTCCACAGGTAGAGCGGGGCCCCAGGGCTGATGGGGGTGTGCAGGGCCGGAGGTGCAGGTGAATAATGGAGCGACACAGGGATGCAGTCTCAAGGTTTTTACTCACTGTAGCAGGTTCCAAGGTAACACGACTATTCAGTGACTGTCTGTGGAGTCCTAGGTTCCACAGTGATGGGCTCCAGTCGATCCCAGGTAGTTCGGAGATCAAGACCGGTGCACCCTTCTAATGATCCTTCCCGGGTCGTCGTCCTGCGCTGACTTCTCACCCGCCTGTCCCGCGCCTACCCACACAGTGCCCTGAGCCGGTGTCTGCGGACCCTGTCAAGTGGCTTGAATCTCTATCCCTTGTCCCTATGTGGTCACCTTCCAACGGATTCATGTGCGGAGCTGGCTTTGGTACTAGATGTGTCCTTAGCCTCCAGTTTTACTAGATGAGCACGTTGGTTCTTCTCCTCTAGTCTAGGGACTGGATCCTCGTCTATGGCCAAATCCCTCCACTCCATTATGTCGTATGTGGAATGCGGCCACGGGAGTATGGTGCACTTCCCGTGGGCTCTAAGACCCCTTCTCGCTTGTGCCTGGGCCGAGTTGCACCAGCTCCAGACCACAGGTCTTCACTTCTCCACTGCTCCATCCGACTGTCTACCTTTCTACAGGCTGCTCCCACTAACTAGACTCCACCCCCCAGCCTGGCCTCGGACTGTCACTAGGCCCTTACCATGGTCTGAGGAGGTGTTGCAGAGTGAGTGTCAGTGTTTTGTGTGCATACCGGTGGATGACCTCTTCCTTATCCAGGATGGGGCACCAAAACTCTGGCTGAGATGCAGTACCTCTGTGGTGACTGAAGCCTCAGGGGCACTACATCTGTCTCTGTATGTCTCTCTGTGTCTCTTTCTGTGTCTGTCTGTGTGTCGGTCCCTGTGTCTGTCTCTGTGTGTTTCTCTGTGTGTGCCTCTGTCTCTATGTGTCTGTGTGTCTCTATCTTTCTGTGTCTGTGTCTCTGCGTGTCTGTCAGAGTTCCGGGATTTCCAGTTTTCTTTTGAAGGATCTTGCCCTTTGTTAACATGGAGTTTTCTGTTCTGTTGCCCTACTTCCTGTTCATCTGTTTAAAAGCCCGCCCCTAAGCTTAGTCTAGTTGCCTGAGTATACTGCTTCCTGTGTACTCCTGCCCTGCTGCTCTCATCTCCTGATTGCTGTTTTGATCCGGTTGAAACACCTGACACCAGCTCTGGACTTCACCTCTCATCCAACTGTGCTCGGACTCTTTCTGCCGTCTCTGGTCGGCACTTCTGCCCGGTCCCTTCCGTTCATATCCACCTTAGGACTCACATCACGTATGGACATTTTTTGGACTATATCTGTTGCCCTTTTGTGTCCCGGCTGCTGTACATTTGGGCCTTCTGGGGTGATTGCCGGACAGCCCCTGTATAGGGGTTCGCTTCTGGCGGTCTCCCTGGGGGAGTCCAGTGCGCGGCCCCGGGAATTCCCCTTTGCTCTGAACCCGGCAGGTATTTACTGTGTTTATGTTCCACTGTGTATATTCTGTTCTGTGTACATATTGCGGTTACATGTTACTGTGTATATTTTGTTCTGTTTACATATTGCGGTTACATATTATTGTGTATATTCTGTTCTGTGCACATATTGCGGTTACATATTATAAAACGTCTTTTGCACCAAGAACTCGTCTCTGGTTGTCATTGCCCTAACGCAATCGAAATCCTCAGTACATACAATAGTATTACATTATACTCAGGCCAATAAGAGGATTTCGCTGGGGCAATGACTGAGACACGAGTAGATCAGCTTTTCTCCATGATTAACTCCTTGCAGCAGGAGATGGAGGCGGTGCAAACTAAGCTTAGAGATGTGGAGGTACAGCTGGGCCATGATCACCAGGTACTGGGTCCGGCTATTCAGGATTTGCAAACCAGAGTGGAGGCTCAGGAAGCCACCCCCACTACGTCCGTATCAGCTGCCGGTATGCCTAGGTTACCCCCATTTCGTTTCAGTGGTGATCGAAGTCAGTTCTGTGGGTTTGTTAACCAGTGTATACTGTTTTTTGATGTACATGCTGATTATTACCGGTCTGACCGGTCAAAAGTGTTATGTATAATCATGTTGTTAACATCAAGAGCACTGGCTTGGGCTAATCCTATGATAGAGAATCGTGATATCCGTTTAAATAACCTGGATGACTTTTTAACAGCAATGGCGCAAATGTTTGATGATCCTAATCGCTGTGTTATCGCTGAATCGGCTCTGCTTTCCTTACGTCAGGGAAAGCGGTCTGTCGTCGAATACGCCACTGAGTTCAAAAGGTTAGTGGTAGACACCGACTGGGGAAATAATGCGCTATTATCAGTGTTCAGAAAGGGTTTGTCCGGTACCATCAAGGACGAGTTAGCCCGTGCCGAATCTCCACGGGATTTTGAACTGTTTCTCCAACACTGTGTGCGTATCGATACCCGCTTGACAGAACGCCGACAGGAAAAATGGGCAGCTGTAAACCGGGTAACCAACTTTTCGTTTCCTTATAGAGAGCCCGCTCACAAGACGCCACGGGAGGACGAGGATTTTCCTATGCAAGTGGACTCTCTACAAAAGCGAGAGACCAACGAACGTCGTGAACACCGGCTCCGTGAGCGTTTGTGTTTCTATTGTGGTCAATCGGACCATTTTCTGATTGACTGCCCAAAACGTCCAAATCGCCCGAATAAGGTACTGGCAGCAATGGTAGAGTGTGACAACACGGACGCAGAGTCCGATATCTCTGAGGCAAGTTTACACCTGGATGCGGTATTTCCCGCGACATTGATGTCAACTTCACCTAAGGACCCAGAAGGGAAATACACCCATTGCTCGCTTCCCATTCAGATATGGTGGGAGGGACAGTTAATTCCTACATCTGCTATGATAGACTCTGGGGCAGGGGGAAATTTCATGGACTCTTCTTTTGCCAGGAAACACGGTATCCAGACTCAACAAAGATCCTCACCAGTTACCATGGAGACGGTAGATGGTTCTCCATTAGTTTCCGGACCAGTTGATCGGGAGACAGTACCCCTTGAATGTGTGATGAAACCAGGTCAGCAGGAGACCCTTGTTTTCATGTTGATTTCTTCTCCCCATTTTCCGATAATTTTAGGAATTCCTTGGCTGCGGTCTACAAATCCAGTCATCGATTGGGAGACTAAAGAAATATCCTTCCCACCCCAGAGTGGTCCGACCATTAGTCCAACTGTACCGGTTCCAGTAACACCGAATGCGGAGGGCACTGTACAGGTACCTGTTCTACCCCCGGTTTATAATGACTTCGCTGATATATGCGACAAAAGAAAAGCAGATCGGCTTCCCCCGCATAGACCGTATGATTGTCCCATAGACTTACTCCCAGGGGCAGAGATCCCGTTTGGTAATGTCTACCCGTTGGCGGCACCTGAGTTACAAGCACTAAAAGATTACATTGATGAAAACCTAGCCAAGGGATTTATTCGACCTTCTACCTCACCAGCAGGGGCACCCATCTTTTTCGTGAAAAAGAAAGAGGGGACTCTGAGACCTTGTATCGACTACCGGGAACTAAATAAGATAACCATCCGGAACCGGTATCCGTTACCGTTGATTCCCGAACTATTGGAGAGAGTACAACAGGCCAAAATATTTACTAAATTGGATCTCCGTGGGGCATATAAACTACTTCGCATACGTCCCGGGGACGAGTGGAAAACCGCGTTCAGATGTCGGTATGGACATTATGAGTATCTAGTGATGCCTTTTGGACTTTGTAACGCCCCAGCGGCTTTCCAACACCTAGTCAACGATATTTTTAGGGATATAATGGACCAGTTCATGGTGATTTACCTGGATGATATCTTGATCTTTTCTGATTCCCTACAGGAACACCAGGAGCACGTCAAGACAGTACTTACTCGTCTGAGGGATAACCACCTGTATATTAAACTGGAGAAGTGCGAATTCCATTGCTCAAAGATACAATTTTTAGGATATGTCATCTCTCCTCAGGGACTGAACATGGAGTCTGGCAAGATACGGGCAATTCTAGACTGGCCGGAACCGGGAAACATCAAGGAGGTACAACGCTTTGTCGGTTTTGCTAACTTTTACAGACGCTTTATCCGTAACTTTTCAGAGATCGTCCATCCTATCACTCTGTTAACCAAAAAAGGGCAGAAGTTTGTGTGGTCCGCCCAGGCCCAGGAAGCTTTCAATCGTCTCAAGGTTTGTTTTACCTCAGCACCAATACTAATACACCCGAATCCCGCACTCCCTTTTATTGTGGAAGTCGATGCTTCCGATTATGCATTAGGGGCTATCCTTTCACAAAGGACTGGGGACAAGAGTCTCTTGCACCCGTGTGCTTTCTTTTCTCGCCGGTTGTCCCCTGCAGAAATGAACTATGACATTGCGGACAAGGAATTGTTGGCGATTATTTCTGCTTTTAAGGAATGGAGACACCACTTACAGGGAGCAGCGCAACAAGTGATAGTTCTCACAGACCATCGTAACCTAGAATTCCTTAAATCTGCCAGGCAAGCCCATTGGAGCCTGTTCCTTAACCAGTTTAATTTTATCGTTACATACCGTCCAGGGTCACGTAATGGGAAAGCCGATGCCTTGTCCCGAATCCACGCCATGGACTCTGTGCCTGGAACCCAGTTTCAGACCGTTTTATCAGATGCCAATTTTGTTGGAGTAATCCGGGACCAGGACTTGTGGAAGGACATCAAGCTGGCCTATGATGGTGACGTATTTCTTGCTGCCCCCCCGAATGATGTGACTCTTGTCCTTCGGAATGGTGTGTGGTTGAGAGAGCAACGTATTTATGTCCCGGAGGCTGTAAGACTTCGGGTTCTCAAGTTGGTCCATGATTCCGTGTTGGCAGGTCATAGGGGGGTACAGAAGACGCAGGAATTTCTGAGTTGTTTTTTCTGGTGGCCTACCTGTTTAAAGGATGTGAAAGACTATGTCCACTCATGTGTGGTTTGTGCCCGGTGCAAGGTCCCTCGTGTAGCTCCTACGGGACTCCTTCAACCGTTACCCGTACCATCTCGCCCTTGGGGATCCATCTCAATGGATTTTATTGTGGAGTTGCCCATCTCAGGCGGTAACAATACCATTTTGGTGGTGGTGGATCGGTTGACAAAGGCTGCTCACTTTATTCCATGTACCGGTCTTCCCTCAGCCGCAGAGACAGTGGATTTGGTTATCCAGAATATATTTCGATTGCATGGGGTACCGGATGAGATCATCTCTGACCGGGGCGTGCAGTTCACGTCTAAGTTCTGGAAAGGGTTTTGTTCGGCACTCCATATTGATGTCTGTTTGTCTTCTGCATACCATCCCCAGACAAATGGGCAAACCGAACGGACTAATCAAACCCTGGAGCAGTACCTACGATGTTATGTCAGCCATCTGCAGGACGATTGGTTGCAGCTGCTTCCTTTGGCGGAGTTCTCGTATAACAACACTCAGAGCAGCTCCACTAAGGTAACGCCCTTTTTCGCTAACTTGGGTTACCATCCGAATATTTTGCCTAGGTCACCGGTGGCGGTTTCGGTGCCAGCGGTGGAAGACAGATTGACGGAGCTACGACGGAATCTGGAGGTTTTAAAGGACTCTTTGGCTTCGGCTCAGGAGCGTTACAAGAAGTCGGCAGACACTCACCGGAAACAGGCACCCATGTATAAGGTAGGGGACTCGGTGTGGTTATCCACCAAAAATCTGAAATTAGGTGTTCCTGGCCCTGATCCGTCCTGAGGCCGTTTCTGGGGGGGGAGTACTGTCAGAGTTCCGGGATTTCCAGTTTTCTTTTGAAGGATCTTGCCCTTTGTTAACATGGAGTTTTCTGTTCTGTTGCCCTACTTCCTGTTCATCTGTTTAAAAGCCCGCCCCTAAGCTTAGTCTAGTTGCCTGAGTATACTGCTTCCTGTGTACTCCTGCCCTGCTGCTCTCATCTCCTGATTGCTGTTTGGATCCGGTTGAAACACCTGACACCAGCTCTGGACTTCACCTCTCATCCAACTGTGCTCGGATTCTGTCTGCCGTCTCTGGTCGGCACTTCTGCCCGGTCCCTTCCGTTCATATCCACCCTAGGACTCACATCACGTATGGACATTTTTTGGACTATATCTGTTGCCCTTTTGTGTCCCGGCTGCTGTACATTTGGGCCTTCTGGGGTGATTGCCGGACAGCCCCTGTATAGGGGTTCGCTTCTGGCGGTCTCCCTGGGGGAGTCCAGTGCACGGCCCTGGGAATTCCCCTTTGCTCTGAACCCGGCAGGTATTTACTGTGTTTATGTTCCACTGTGTATATTCTGTTCTGTGTACATATTGCGGTTACATATTACTGTGTATATTTTGTTCTGTTTTCATATTGCGGTTACATATTATTGTGTATATTCTGTTCTGTGCACATATTGCGGTTACATATTATAAAACGTCTTTTGCACCAAGAACTCGTCTCTGGTTGTCATTGCCCTAACGCAATCGAAATCCTCAGTACATACAATAGTATTACAGTGTCTCTGTCTCTGTGTGTCGGTCCCTGTGTCTGTCTCTGTGTGTCTCTGCCTGTGTGTGTCTCTGTCCCTGTGTATCTGTGTGTGTCTGTCTCTGTGTTTCTCTGTATGTCTCTGTCTCTGTGTGTGTCTCTGTGTGTGTGTCTCTGTATATATGTGTCTGTGTCTTTGTGTGTCTGTGTGTCTGTGTGTGTCTGTGTGTGTCTGTGTGTGTCTGTGTGTGTCTCTGTGTGTCTGTGTCTCTGTGTGTCTGTCTCTGTGTGTCTCTATCTCTGGGTGTCTCTGTCTCTGTGTGTCTCTGTGTGTCTCTGTGTGTGTGTGTCTGTCTGTCTCTGTGTTTTTGTGTGTCTGTCTCTCCACTGAAATCCTATTAACATAATAATATTTCGACTGTGTGTTTATGACTCCCATCTCAATTATGTGTCAATTAAATGTTTTTTTTGTATTTTGCTAATAAAAATTTATATTTTTGATTTTTTTCTGTCTTTTTTGACAAATAAGTACTAATATGCAAGTTTAATATAGGTTAAAAAGATACAGATCCTATTGCCACTTGTAGCAAATAATAATATATATATGTCCCAGAGCTGGATTCACATCTGCACGGCTGATGATGTTATTTGGGTTTTGAGTATTATCTCATATGTTAAAGCATCGGGATTCATTAGGAGGCAAGCTTTTGCATTGAATGTACAATAGTGCCTTTGTAAAAATATTCACTCAACTTAGCATTCTTCGAGTTTTGCTATCTCACAACCTAGAATTTACATTTAGGGTTTACATCAGCTCATGTAAGGAATATGATTTTATTTGTTTTTATTGTTATTATGAAGCAAAAAAGAAATCAGATAAAATAACCGAAAACTTCAGTGTACATAACTATTTACCCCCCCCCCCAAGTCAGTACTTTGTAAAGCCTCTGTCATGGTGGCTAACAGGGTTTTATCAGATACCTGGAAAAATCCCAGCAGATGCCTCAACACTCAGGGTACACAGGGCCAATGATTCAACGCAGATTCCTGGTGCTAGGGAGAGGGGAGCAGGGTCACCACTTGCACTCACCTGTGACTGTACCCTGCACTCCCTGACTTCCCTAGATGAGTTCTTTCACCCCATCACCGATCACGTACCTAAGACCTCGTTTACCCTGAGTTCATCCTGACTAGTGAGCAGGCTGATGAGAGCACTAGTCTCTCCTCTACAATACAGAAAGAAAAGGAAAAACACTCCAAGCAACTTCAATGTAGCTAACACCACAGCTGTACACAATATGAAAAACTTCTTCCAGAGCAGACTCCTTACAAAGTTCAAATGAGGATTCAGTTTCTATCATCAGAATCAGTTGATCAGGCACAAGACTTTATATAGTGAAGTAGAGTGGTAGCAAAGAGCTGCACCTGGGATTAAAAGCTACAGCCAACAGCCAGACAGGAAAGGGTGCTTAAACCTTACAGCACTACTAGCAAGAATATGCCATTCAAGTATCAGTAGTGGATCTATAAGCAATAAGGGGTTGTGAACTTCTGATTCCAGACTCACTTCAGGTCTCCCGCGGGCAGGACACACTCATGACAGCCTCCTTTTGTGGCAATTACAGCTGAAAGACACTTTGAGTAAAGGGGGCTTTACACGCTATGACATCGCTAATGCGAACTCGTTGGTGTCTCGGAATTGGTGACGCACATCCGGCCGCATTAGCAATGCCGTTGCGTGTGACACCGATGAGCGATTTTGCATCGTTGCAAAAACGTGCAAAATCGCTCATCGGTGACATGGGGGTCCATTCTCAAAAATCGTTACTGCAGCAGTAACGAGGTTGTTCCTCGTTCCTGCGGCAGCACACATCGCTCCGTGTGACACCGCAGGAACAAGGACTGTCTCCTTACCTGCCTTCCGGCCGCTATGCGAAAGGAAGAAGGTGGGCGGGATGTTACGTCCCGCTCATCTCCGCCCCTCCGCTTCTATTGGGCGGCCGCTCAGTGACGTCGCTGTGACGCCGCACAGATCGCCCCCTTAGAAAGGAGGCGGTTCGCCGGTCACAGCGACGTCGCCGACAGGTAAGTATGTGTGACGGGTCTGGGCGATGTTGTGCAGCACGACCAGCGATTTGCCAGTGTCGCACAACAGATGGGGGCGGGTACCCACACTAGCGATATCGGGACCGATATCACAGTGTGTAAAGCGGCCTTTAGTCTCTATGAGCTTTCCACATCTTTCCACTGGGATTTTTGCCCATTCCACAAGGCAAAACTGCTCCAGCTCCTTCAAGTTTGATAGTTTCCTTTAGTGAACAGCAATCTTCAAGTCTGACCACATATTTTCAATTAAGTTAAGGTCTGAGCTTTGACTAGGCCACTCCCATAGATTTACACATTTCCTCTTAAACGACTCGAGTGTTGCTTTAGCAGTATATTTTGCACCATTGTCTTGTTCGAAGATCAACCTCCGTCCTAGTCTCAAATCACTAACAGACTGAATCCAGGTTTTGCTCAAGAATAACCCTGTATTTCACACCTTCCATCTTACCCTTGATGCTGACCATTTTTTCTACCACAACTGCCAAAAACATCCCCACAGCATGATGGTGGCACCACCATGTTTACTGTGGGGATAGTGTTCTTGGCTTGATGAGCTGTGTTGGTTTGGAGTGTGACATAGCGTTTACTTTGATGGCCAAAAAAGTTCAATTTTGATCTCATCTGACCACAGCACCTTCCTCCGTACATGTGGGAACTCTCCCACATGTCTTTGTCAATATCAAAATGAGCCATCCAGTTTTTGGCTGTAAGTAAAGACTTTTTTTCTAGCCACTCTTCCATAAATGTCAGCTCTATGGAGTCTACGGCTGATTGTGGTCATGTGGACAGATACTCCAGCCTCTGCTTGGGAAATCTGCAGCTCCTTTACGGTTACTTTTGCTCTCTGCTACCTCTTTGATGAATGATTTCCTAGTTCAGACTGATAGTTTTGGTGAGCGGCACTCTCTTGGCAGGTTTCTTGGGGTATTATGATCTTTCCATTTGATGATAATGGATTTGATGGTGCCCTAAGGGATCATCAGAGGTTGAGATATTATTTTTGACCCCAAACCTGACTTGTACTTCTCAACAACTTTTTTGCCTAGCATGTTGCAAGATTACATTGTTTTAGTTTAGTGAGAAATTTGAGTTACAACTAACCAATTACAAGAATTAGGAATGATGGAACATACAGTATGTAGCTAAAGTTTTATTAATCAACATAAAGCAAACAATTATGATATATTCCTTCCACTATTAATAACTACCCAGATTTTTCACAGAATCAAATACATAGTCCCTATATATGGGGGATGCTTCTGTCAAGTTTTGGACCTCTCTCAAGTAATGTTTGGAGGGAGCAATGTGAGACGCAGGCAGTTTTTGGTCGATGGACCTTTTCAATATGGAATAAATGCAATCTAATGCTGTGATTAATAAAACTGAACAACCTTTGCACTATTATTTATTATCATGTGCTGCGTACATAGAACCATTAGATTCCACTGCGCTTTAAAGATATTATCATTAGTGATTGGCACACTGGCAGATAACTGGGACCGTGGAACTAACTGGATTAAAATAAAATCCGATTCAGACCCAGAATTGATCCAGCATATCTGGCCTGATGCCAGCACCCAAATTAGTCTATGGGGACCAGAATCCTGCAATTAAAAATGGTGGTAGCATGGATAGGAGGATAAAGGGTAGCAGGCTGTACTTACCGGGGCTCTGGCGCAGCTGTAACTGCTTCCTGGCCACTCATTAACTTCATTATATATGCACTACTTTCCCTACCCACTGGCGTCTGTGATTGGTTGCAGTCAGAAACGTTCCTACCCTGAGTGGCAGCGTGTGCAGCTGACTGCTTCCAATCACAGATGCTACATGCATTTACCATGGTATAAAAGTAAACAAATCAAATATTTTTTTCTTGGCTGTGTATCAAAATAAAAGGATCTGCATGCGGCTTTTTTATCATTTAAATAAATAATTTTTTTTAAAAAAAACGTGCGATCCCCACAAATTTTGATATCCAGCCATGATAAAGCCCAACAGCTGGTGGCTGCAATTCTCAGGCTGTGGAGACCCATGGTTATTGGGTACTCCCAGTCTAAAAATAGCAGCCTGAAGTCGTCCAGAATTGTTGCATCCATTAGATGGGACAATCTCAGCACTTTACACAGCTCTTCCTGATTTGCACTGGTGCGATGGCAATCGAGGTAATAAGGGGTTAATCGCAGCTCACAGTAGTCACTAAGCACTAGATTAGTGATGGGTAAGGTCTATGAGACCCCCATTAGTAAACTGTAAGTAGAAATAAATAAACACAAACACCAAAAAATTCCTTTATTCAAAATAAAATACAAAAAAACACCCTCTTTCACCCCTTTATTAACCCCTAAAACACCCCTGCAGGTCTGACGTAATCCACATGAGGTCCCACAACGATTCCAGCTCTGCTACATCTGAAGGACCATAGAACATAACCTCCCACTGTGGGCTTCAGGCAGATAAGCAGTAACATCACTCAAGTAAGTTGTGGGCACAGCTGGAGGTTCTCATGGCCATTCACCTGTGTCCGCAGGTAACCTGAGCTCAGGATACTTAATTAAACTCAGTGACCCCACCTGAGGTGAGGTCACTGACTTTACTGAGGTTACTGAGGTGCTAACTAGAGATGAGCGATGTTCGAGGCTTGATGTTCGCCAATTTCATGTTCGAGGGATTTTGGGGGGTGTTCGAGAGGCTCGACGAACTCGAGCCTTTTGCTAAAAGCTCAAGAGTTCGAGTAGCGTTCGAGAACTGTTCGATCAACAAAAAGCCTAGCTAGTTAGATGCTGGCTTTTCAATGTAATAGTGTGAGTCACTGTGAATCACGCTATTATCAAAATTCAGCGTATAGTGTGCGGGGGGGACAGGGTTTAGATCAGTGCTGCTTCTGAGTGCTGAGATAATGCCGATCGCCATTTATTTTTTTTTTCCCCTAACTGCACGTACAGTGGGTCGGGCCACGCTGTCAGCAAATCACAGAGACACACACTACAAAGTGGATTTTTGCCAGAAAAGCAAGGGCATGTGTCATAGGCTGTGCATGTCACATGTCCTTGCCTTATAAGACACGGCCATTTTCCACGTCGCTGCCATTATCTGTCTGCTGCGTGTGGGTGACAGTCACCGCTCCCGCTGTGTGCGCTATAGAGATACAGTGCAATCTACACAGCGCTTTAGGGAATAGGGACTACTGGTTATTTCAGCCCTTTTCAGGGCTGATTTACAGGCGTTCATAGCCATAGCTGCTAGGCAGGTCCGTGCAAACGCTGTGTAGGGCTTTAGATAACAGCGTCTGACTACCTCAGCTCAGGCAATTCCTTGCTGCATTTTTTCATTAGCAGGGATAGAAAGTGAGGCTTCCTTTGCTGTCCACTGACCCACAGCACCCGTGCATTCTACCCACCTGCCCATTTTTGCCATGCTATTATATTTTCCCAAAGAGCTGACACTTTTTCTTCCAATCCTAAAAGTGTCTGGAATACTAACTTAAGGCCCTGTCACACACAGAGACAAATCTTTGGCAGATCTGTGGTTGAAGTGAAATCATGGATATATTGTTCCATTTGTACACAGCCACAAACCTGGCACTGATTGTCCACAATTTCACTGCAACCACAGATCTGCCGCAGATTTATCTCTGTGTGTGACAGGGCCTTTAGTGTTCCTTTGCTGTCCACTGACCCACAGCACCCGTGCATTCTACCCACCTGCCTATTTTTCCCACGCTATTCTAATTGCAAACTGTGCTGCCCCTGTTAGGGGCATACTAAAATTCACTGGGATATTACCTTAGTGTTCCTTTGCTGGCAATCACAGTACAGCACCTGTGTTTGGTACACACCTGTCCATTTTTGCTAAGCAATTCTAATTGCAAACTGTGCTGCTACTGTTAGGGGCATACTAAAATTTACTGGGATACTACCTTAGTGTTCCTTTGCTGGCAATCACAGTACAGCACCTGTGCACGGTACACACCTGTCCATTTTTGCTATGCAATTCTAATTGCAAACTGTGCTGCCACTGTTAGGGGCATACTAAAATTTACTGGGATACTCAGTGTTACTCAGCTGTCAATAAAGCTAGACCACCTCTGCATTGTACACCACCTCTCCGTTTTTGCTACCACATTTTAAGTATCCAATCTTGTTGCTAACAAAATGAGTGGCAAAAGGACAGATGCTGGTGGAAAGGGGAACAGGCGTGTTGAAAAAGGAAAAAAAGTTTGTGTCCGTGGGGAAAGTGGGAAAGCTACATTAACATATGCTGAAGAAAGGCCATCTTCCAGCAAAAGTAAGATGTCTACTACTTTCCGTGGACATTCGGATGTGCTCCCTTTTTTATGGAACTGAACAACTGTAACAAAGGTCGATGATGCACAAATAAATAACATGCTAGAATGGATCTCAAGTGCTCCAACAAGTGGCCTCTCCTCCACCTCAACTTCAACATCCAAAAAACAACAGTCCTCTGAGTTGTCACCCCAATCGCACTTGCTTTCTCCCAGCTCTCTAGTCTTCACCCACCCTGCAGAGTATGGTGTAACAGAGATGGCTGAGTCTGCAGAGCTGTTCAGTCACACTATACCCTGGGAATCAGAGGTCTGCTCCCAAGCTACAGTGAGTACAGACCAGGAAATGGTCTGCAGTGATGCCCAGAAGCTTTGTGACTCAGATTCAGGCCCTGATGACCAAGTTTCTGAGCATAATGTAGACCCTCATTCCCAAACTGTAACACCTGTTGGTGGAGACAATGAGGAACATACTGATGACGATGAGACGCAGATACCTGATTGGGATGACAACTTAACTATTCAGTAAGGGCAGGAAGAGGTTAGGTCTGAGGGCGAGGGGAGTGCAAACACAATGCTTGATGATGAAGTTCTAGATCCCACTTACTGTCAACCCCCAGTCAGGCACTTGAGGAGGTCACCAGAGGTGGTGGAGGAGGATGCGACTGACGACGAAGTTACCTTGCGCCTTCCTGGACAGAGTCGGAGTACTGGAAGCACGTCAACAACTGCATCCTCAGCCACAACTCTGCCTCTGAGCACAAGTCGGGGTGGCTCTGCAGGTCGCATGGGCTCTAAGCCTTGCCTAGCCTGGTCCTTTTTTGACACCGCAAAGGATCTCCCAAATCATGTGATCTGTAAGATTTGTCGCCAATCTATAAGTAAAGGCCAAAACCTCACCAGTTTGACAACTTCTTCCATGAATCGTCACATGAATAACAAGCATAAGTCCCAGTGGGAAGCTCACCATGATACAATGCGGGCTAGCAGAGCGGGCCAACCACCGTCTGCCCCTTCAAGTGCATCCGCGCGCTCTTCATCCTCTATGACTGTGGAGACAGCTGTCACACATGTTTTTCCACGCAGACTTTCCACCTCTTTAACTGCAACAGGCAGTTTGCTTGGCAGGTCATCAGTTGTTTGGAAGGTGAAACAAATTCTGGTGTACAGCTCTCTCAGACATCAACAGCACCAACTTTGGATAAAGGCAACATCATGTCTCCCCCTGCACTTTACTCACAGACCTGCAGTTTTCCAGGGACACCCTACTCCACACCAACTCCAAACACTAGCCAGATCTCGGTCCCTCAGATGTGGACCAATAAAAGGCCATTTCCTCCGAGCCATGACAAAGCTAAGAGGTTGACTTTCACCCTCTGTAAGCTCTTGGCTACCGAAATGCTGCCTTTCCGCCTGGTAGACACAGAGGATTTTTGAGACCTTATGTCAGTCGCAGTGCCCCAGTACCAGATGCCCAGTCGCCACTACTTCTCCAAGAAAGGTGTGCCTGTGCTACACCAGCATGTCGCACACAACATCACCGCTTCCTTGAGAAACTCTGTGTGTGACAGGGTGCATTTCACCACCGATACTTGGACGAGTAAGCATGGACAGGGGCGTTACATGTCACTGACTGGGCACTGGGTAATTATGGTGAGAGATGGAGAAGGGTCTGCTGAACAAGTCTTGCCGTCCCCACGAGTTGTGCATCAATCCTCTGTATGTAGAAGTTCCTCCACTGCTTCTGCCTCCTCAACCTCGTCTGGGTCCTCCACCTCCGCCCCATGCCTACCTGGTCAGGCCACCCGCGTTGTAACTTCGCACAAGGAATTTCGCACACCTCCTTACTATGCTGGCAGCAGAGCTCAATGGCATCAGGCAGTCTTTACCTTGAAATGTCTTGGAAATAAGAGTCACACAGCTGAGGAGTTGTAGTCAGCTGTTGCGAGCGAGTTTCATAAATGGTTGTCTCCACTCAACCTGCAGCCAGAGAAGGCCGTGCAATGCTGCAAATCTGGGTGCGGTCCTTCGCCGGGGGAAGGTGACACACATGCCTTGTATGGCTCACGTGTTGAACCTTGTTGTCAAACAATTTTTAACCCACTATCCCGGCCTAGATGGGCTTCGGCACAGGGCACGGTCACGTCCGCCGTTCAACCGCCACAGCTGACTGACTTGCATCGCTCCAGAAGTCTTTCGGCCTGCCGGTTCATCGTCTGAAATGGGATGTGCCGACACGCTGGAATTCGACTCTCCACATATTGCAGCGACTGTGGCAGCACCGCCGAGCCCTGATGCAATACGTTATGACGTATATCCTGGGCCAACGAGATGCAGAGGTGGGGAAGATCACACTGCTGGAGTGGTCTCAGATCAAGGACCTATGCACCCTTCTGCACAGTTTCGACATGGCGATGAACATGTTTAGCGCTGAAAATGCCATTATCAGCATGACAATTCCAGTAATTTACATGCTGGAGCACACGCTAAACAGTATTCGAAGTCTGGTGGTGGGATAAAAGGAAGGGGAGAAAGTACAGGAGGATTCATATGCGCAAGGGATACCAACATCTACAAGGTCCAAACGTTCAGCATCACCAAGGCGGGAGGCATGGGACAGTGGGGGACAGGGATTAATAAGGGCGCATGGTAGCAGCCGAAATGTTGAGGAAGGTGCAGGAGCCCAGGAAGAAATGGAGGAAGAACTCTCGATGGACATGGAAGACTCAGCAGATGAGGGAGAGCTTGATCAAATTTAGGTTGAACGGGGTTGGGGCGACAAATCAGAGGAAGAAAGCACGGTTATCACCTCTATGCCACAAACACAGCGAGGACTTGGTCCACATGGATGTGCAAGACACATGAGCGCCTTCTTGCTGCACTACCTACAACATGACCCTCGGGTCCATCGAGAGTTCGAGAGAACTCTCGATGGACATGGAAGACTCAGCAGATGAGGGGGAACTTGATCAAATTTCGGTTGAACGGGGTTGGGGTTAGATATCAGAGGAAGAAAGCACGGTTATCACCTCTATGCCACAAACACAGCGAGGACTTGGTCCACATGGATGCGCAAGACACATGAGTGCCTTCTTGCTGCACTACCTACAACATGACCCTCGGATTGTCCGAATTAGAAGTGATGATGACTACTGGGTTGCCACACTATTAGATCCCCTGTACAAGTCCAAATTCGAAGAAATAATTACAGCCATAGAAAGGGATGCACGTATGCAGGAGTATCAGCAGAAGCTGTAACTCAATCCTAGCTCGGCTTTTCAACCAAACACCAGTGGAGTACGGAGTGAATCTCCCAGTTGTAACTTGCCAAACATGGGACTGTCTCGTCATTATCAGTCAAACCGTAACAGCAACACCATATCTGGTGCTGGTAACAGCAATTTTATGGAATCGTTTCATAATTTTTTTAGACCATCCAATGCAAGGCCACAAGAGACAAGAAGTCTGACACATAGTCAACGGCTGGAGAGGATGATACAGGAGTATCTCCAAATGAACATCGATGCCATGACTTTGCAAATGGAGCCTTGCTCATTTTGGGCTTCCTATCTTGAAAAATGGTCTGAGCTCGCCACTTCCGCCTTGGAGATCTTGTCGTGTCCCGCAGCCAGCGTTGTCTTGGAACGTGTCTTCAGTGCTGCTGGGTGTGTGCTGACAAATAAGCACACGTGTCTGTCCAGTGACAATATGGACAGACTAACGTTCTTCAAGATGAACAAGTCATGGATCTGCAAGGACTTTACTACCCCTGTGTCATCCTGGGGAGAGTAAAGGCTGGCGTATTTTGGAATGTGCTTGATGCAAACATACCTGTCAAGTTTGCAACTTTGGCACAAGTGATGCCACTGAAGGGGTGTCTGTGGGGCCCAATTTTTGGAAAAAAGGGAGACTCTTCTTGGAGTCGCCTTGCTGTGTTTTACATGATTTTAGAAGGGCATGACATGCCTATATCTGTGTCTCCTCCTCTTTTAACTCGTCCAGCTGTTTTGTTCTCGCATGAGTATATGTCCTTGTCACTTTCCCATGTGTTTGTGGTGTCTTGGGAGTTGTTTGTCACCTTTTGGACACCTTTGAAGGTGTTTTCTATGTGTTTTTATGTGTTTGTGTTTGCCTCCCATTGTTTTCAATGGGGTTCGAACGGTTCGTCGAGCCGAACTCGAACACGGCCTCCATTCGACGAACCGAACCGAACTCGAGCCTTTAGAGGCTCGCTCATCTCTAGCGCTAACCACTGTGCCACCGCAATAAAATCAGATTGGGGAGTCCTTTGAAAGAGCATGCAAAACCAGGTGTGCAGTACCATTGCTTACTATATTGGCCTACTGAACTTAATAGACAAAATTGACTCATTTCCACTATATACCGTATTTTTCATTTTATAAGATGCACCGGATTATAAGATGCACCCATAATTTAGAGATTAATAAAGGTAAAAAAAAAAAAGAAAAATGGGGGCTGTCTTATACTCCAGTGTTGTCTTACCTGAGGGGGGCGGCAGTGCTGGTGGAGCGGGATCACAGGAGGGAGAGCCTGTGCTGGCAGCAGTGGTGGGTCAGTCCTGACAACGGGGGTGGCAGCTTAGTCATGGCAGTGGGGGCTGCTGGTCAGTGCTGGCAGCAGGGCCGGCGGGTCAGTCCTGGCACCAGGCTTCAAAGCTCTCTTCTAAGGGCTCAATCTGCCCATGTGCTGATTCCTAGCACCATTATTTGAAGCCCAGACCTCAGACAGACTGGGACACCCGCCGCACAGCCACCGGAGTCTGCATAGCCACCCAGCCGCCCACACAGAGTGGCATTCAACAGCCACTCGCACAAAGAGGCAGCCGGCCGCCAGCACAGAGAGGCAACCACCTGCATGTACCAACAGGCACCCGGCCGCCTGCACAAAGAGCCGCACAGACAGCCCCCCGCCAATTCTCCACCTCCGGTAAGCTATATTCGGAGCTTAAGACACACCCCTCATTTTCCTCCCAAATATTTGGGAGGAAAAGTGTGTTTAATAATCTGAAAAATATGTGTTTGTGTGTGTGTGTGTGTGTGTGTGTGTGTGTGTGTGTGTGTGTGTGTGTGTGTGTGTGTATATATATAATGTTATGGTGATGAATCAACAACACGTGGGACACAATTGGGAAGTTGAACGAAATTTATTGCTTATTTTAAAATTTTGTAAAAAAGAATAAAGCAAACTCCCTCCAGAAGTTCATTGAGGATCTCTGAATGATCCAATGTTGTCCTAAATGACTGATGATGATAAACATAAGCCACCTGTGTGCAATCTATCTAATATATAAAGCTGAATGTGTGTATATATGTGTGTATGTATGTATGTCTGGGATTGGCATCTGCACCGTCACAGCTACAGCCACAAAATTTTGCACACTCATACTTCTGGACCCCGAGAGCGTGATAGGCTATGTTTTGAGGGGAAATTTTAACCCCGCGCTTTACAGTTATTCACCAAAAAACCTGCCTCCATTAAAGCGGATGGAGCTGGGAGCCACAGTGCAGCCAGAACTTCAGAAGAATGCACAGCTACCCCCTTAAATGGAACGTTGGCTTGTCACAATGCAGCCAGGGAAAGAGACAGACACAGACAGGGTAAGAAACAGACATAGATAGGGTAAGAGACAGACACAAAGAGACAGACTGACAAGGAAAGAGACAGACAGGGAAAGAGAGGGAAAGAGAAAGACAGATTAAGAGACAGACGCAGACAGGTAAAGAGACAGACACAGACAAAGAGACAGAGACAGACACAGGGAAACAGACAGACAGGGAAAGAGAGGGAAACAGACAGACAGGGAAAGAGAGGGAAAGAGACAGACAGGGTAAGAGTCAGACAAAGACAGGTAAAGAGACAGGCAAAGAGACAGACACAGGGAAAGAGACCGAGGGAAAGAGACAGACAGGGAAAGAGAGGGAAAGAGACAGACAGGGAAAAAGACAGACAGGGAAAGTGACAGAGATAGATAGACAGACAGGGAAAGAGATGGATAGACAGACAGGGAAAGAGATTGAGACAGACGGAGAAAGAGACAGAGACAGTCAGAGACAGACAGGGAAAGAAACAGACAGACAAAGAGAGAGAGAGAGATATACAGAGGGGGAGACAGGCATTAAAATTACATTTATATCTATTTGTTTTGTGGTTTTTGTGTGCATAATACATTTTTGTTAATACATTCGATTTTGTTAACAGCAGTTATTAACCCGGGCGAAGCCGGGTAGTACAGCTAGTCTCTGTATAAATGCACCTGCTCTTTGATAGTCTCAGTGTTCTGTTTAAAGCACAGAGAGCATCATGAAGACCAAGGAACACAACAGGCAGGTCCGTGATACTATTGTGAAGAACTTTAAAGCTGGATTTGGTTACAAAAAGATTTCCACAACTTTAAACATCCCAAGAGGCACTGCGCAAGCAATCATATTGAAATGGAAGGAGTATCGTAACACTGAATATCTACCAATCCTGGCCGTCCCTCAAAAATGTCATCTCAAACAAGGAGAAGACTGATCAGAGATGCAGCCAAGAGACCCATGATCACTCTGGATGAACTGCAGAAATCTACAGCTGAAGTGGGAGAGTCTGTCCATAGGACAACAATCAGTCATACACTGCACAAATCTGGCCTTTATGGAAGAGTGGCAAGAAGAAAGCCATTTCTCAAAGATATCCATAAAAAGTGTTGTTTAAAGTTTGCCACAAGCCACCTGGATACACACCAAACATGTGGAAGAAGGTGCTCTGGTCAGATAAAACAAAATTCAAACTTTTTGGGCCAATTGATATGTTTGGCGTAAAAGCAACACAGCTCATCACCCTGAACACACCATCCCCACTGTCAAACATGGTCATGGCAGCATCATGGATGGGCCTGCTTCTCTTCAGCAGGGACAGGGAAGATGGTTAAATTGATGGGAAGATGGATGGAGCCAAATACAGGACCATTCTTGAAGAAAACCTGTTGGAGTCTGTAAAAGACCTGAGACTGGGACGGAAATTTGTCTTTCAACAAGACAATGATCCTAAACGTAAAGCAAAATCTACAATGGAATGGTTCACAAATAAACGTATCCAGGTGTTAGAATGGCCAAGTCACAGTCCAGACCTGAATCCAATCGAGAATCTGTGGAAAGAGCTGAAAACTGCTGTTCACAAATGCTCTCCATCCAACCTCACTCAGCTCCAGCTGTTTGCAAAGGAAGAATGGGCAAGAATTTCAGTCTCTGGATGTACAAAACTGATCGACATACCCCAAGCGACTTGCAGCTGTAATCGTAGCAAAAGGTGGCGCTACAAAGTATTAACTTAAAGGGGCCAAATAATATTGCACGCCACAATTTTCAGTTTATTATTTTTTTATAAAAGTTTAAAATAAGCAATAAATTTCATTCAACTTAACAATTGTGTCCCACTTTTTGTTGATCCTTCACCATAACATTAATTTTTTTTAAAAGTATTAAATTCAAAGGGGCCGAATACTTTCGCAAGGCACTGATATATATCTATCTATCTATCTATCTATATATATATAATATATATATATATATATATATATATATATATATATATATATATATATATATATATATATATATATCTCTATATATGAGACAAGCTGATGAAGTGTGGCTTACCTAAATAGACATGGTTTTATGTACTAGTCTCAGCTTCCACACATCAGCCAAGGAAAGTTTCCACTATAAGATAGTACTCTCTTACTAGCTGACTTTTTCCTACGTCCATTGATTGGGAGCTAGAGTAAAGCCACAATGTTAAATGAAAGCTTCATCATTACAGAACTAGACATTATATCTATTGGGGATTAAATTCCAGTTTACTAAACAAATATTTTGTTAAAAAAAAGTTTTACTTAAATAACAATGATCAAGAATATTAACAGTAGTAACATTTCTCCAAATTTTCTTATAGTCTCTTTTAATTAGTGGAAAAAAAAACTACTTGCTTATAGAATGCATTGGAGACAGGTACCGGAGGAGGTACATAAGTTTATTCTCTTCTGTTAAAGGATGATCTGTGCCTCCAACAGGACAGGATTGTTAGGGATCAGTTTACATAAGTACTTCTCCAGATGAAAAAATAATTTAGTGGCATTAATAGAGGAAAAACTTTCCCAGGAATGTCAGGCAGGCCCCTTAGACACAGGTGGGTTCTTTCACTGGCAGGATGGAGAAGGATAGAGAGAGAGAGGTAACATGACTCCAGGAGAAAGAAACGAGAGAGTGACAGCAGCAACAAACCAAAGGAAAATATGCATTGTGTAAACACTGCACGGAGACTGATCCCAATCTGATTCATTCTAGAACGCACATCTCAAAACAAAGCCTGACTTTATAGGCTCAGACATTCAGTGAAGGGTAGAAAGAAAAACAATGCAGAGCTGTGTCTTGGATTAGCACGTGACATTGGAAACCTTTCATACTTTCTATTCTTATTTATTTTTGAATATATCATTGTGTCTCCCCCAGGATTTGCCTAATACGGTATACAATTATCAAAAACTAAAGGTAAATGTCGGGATTAGAAATTTCTCCTGTTCATCAGAGGGACGGACAAATTATTGGTGCAAACTGTGCAGCTGAACAGAGGTACAAGGAAACTGTGCAGCTGAACAGAGGTACAAGGAAACTGTGCAGCTGAACAGAGGTACAAGGAAACTGTGCAGCTGAACAGAGGTACAAGGAAACTGTGCAGCTGAACAGAGGTACAAGGGGTAAGGGGCCAACTTCCAACTCAAACGCAGGTTGAATTGTGCATTATGATGAGCTATTGGACTGCAAAGTGCCCATATACTATTCTAGTTAAGGGGCACTCTTATGTCTGCGCTGGTCAATCAGTATAATCAGGCCTATCTAAAGGTGGTCATAAAATGATCAGTCACCGTTGACCAGTGGTATACCTAAAAAAGTGAGCAGTAGCAAAGATCAAACAGGGTCACTCATTATATTGCAGGATTTTGCTACCCAAAACAAAATAGCATGTTTGTTTTTTTTTTATTTGACACGCATGCCAATTCAACCTATTAGAACCGATTTGCAAAAGCCATGGTGATCAGCCAGGCCTTATAGACAGATTTTAGGCAATTTTCCTAAAAATGTGCAGATTAGTATTCCATTTGCCAATAACAGTCTGTGGCAATCGAGATTCCTAATTGTTGTAAGTGTGTGGCGCCCCTGAGGCTTCAGTTGCCAAAGGGTACTGCACCTCACTTAAGGTGCGGTACTCATCCCGGGTTTTGAAGAGGTCGGTGCCAGTTCCACATCCAAACATTCCATAAATACACAGCAGGTAGCCCTCCCCAATGGGGACCAGGCTAGGGTCGGGTCTTAAGGTTGCCATTGTAACACTGGGGCAGCCACCCACTAGCGATAGGGACGGGAATTTTAATACCGAAAAGTGTCCCCAAGCACTTCTGGTCACGTGGATCCAAACTAAAAAGCGCAAGAAGGAAGTGCCCACAGACCACCGCACCAATTCTGACCTTCGACTAATCCGAGATCGACTGAAGCCCATCACGGCAGAGACCGGCACCTCCGGGCAGCCCATGGACAGTGAGTAAAGACCTGGAACTGCAACTACTGTGTCAGCCCTTCATTGCCGGCGCCGGCACCCCGCCCTTTGGAGCCAGCGGCCACTACTACCTCCATCATCCTCCCTGGGGCCTAGATTCACCTGCGAGAACCAGAACTATCCTAGCTGCGACACCATCCGCCCCAGAGGGCGGTGACCGCAGTGGCGGCTAATCCCTGGCCACATACCGCAGGTGGCGTCATGAAACAACTACTACTCCCAACAGAATCATCCCGTGACATCCCAGACCTGACATCACTAGCCCGGCGACGAGTATTTCAACCCCTGCCCTGTGGGTGCTACAAGTGCCTGTCAGTTGCCCTCTATTTTCCAATAATTCTTCTAAATAACAAAATATTCTTCCAAATAAAAACCCAGATCCATAATCTGAGATGCTACCATTTTATCATATTGCGTTTGCTAAAAAAACTTCTCAAATCCATCTTGAATGCAGCAGCTAGGATTATTTTTCCTCTCCAACCACTACACCAATGCCTCCACCCTGTGCCAGTCACTGCACTGGTTGCGCATCCGCTAGAGAGTACAATATAAACTTTTCACTCTCACCCACAAAGTTCTGCAGCGCCGTACATGTCCTTTCTCTTCTCGGTCTATCCCCCTACCTGTGCCCTCCGTTTCGCTAATGACCTAAGACTGTCATCCTCTAGAATTTGAAACTCCTACTCCTGTCTCCAAGATTTCTCACGAGCTGCGCCAATTATCTGAAACAAACTACCCAGGACAATTTGCTTAATTCACAATACCCACCTTTTAAATTGTGCCCTAAATATGCATTTCTTTAGACTGGCTATCACCTCACTTATCTAACTATACCCTTTTTGCTCTTACAATATTTTCTTTCAAATCTGATCCTTTTTATTATCTGTTTCCACACCCTTTTTGCACTTGATAGGCCAGGGCGTCACACTATCAGGTTGTCACAGGGTATTGTGCAATCTGATTCAAAACCTCCAAAAAATTACTGCAAGGGTATGTATCAACCAATTATACCATCAAGAAACAAACCCTTAAAAATCGATAAACTTTATTATTCATTAACCATAGAAAAAGTGCACATTAAAAACATATGCATAGACTTAAAATCACAGAAGTGTCCCTGGGCAAATTCCCTAATCTCCCCCTTCCTAGCTGTGGGGGTTGGCACCCTACTCAGATCACGTCGTGGCGCCCCCACTCAAACGTAGACTGGCCCTTACAGACCCTATACTGACCACTTATCAGTGCTACTCATCTCATGTAGGGCCTTAAAAAATACACTGTGATTCACATGCATATCAGGGTACTGCCAAGAGGGTGTCACAAATAGAAATTATTATTCCTCAAAGTATGATATATAGCTCCTCCATTATCTGGTGAGTCCAGGTGTGATATTATATTCATCCACTGATGAGTTTTTTGTGAAAGGGTACAGTCTATTTTTGCTATGCAGACTTAAATATATTCAATAGGTAAGGCGGCCTGATAGCCACTGCTCCGCCATATTCTGTGGCTCTCTGCCCATTCAATAAATGAACACATAAGGCGGCCTAATAGCCAACACTCCGCCATATGCTGTGCCTCTCTGTCCAACAATCCGCCATATATTATGGCTCTCTGCCCGACGCGTTTCTCCTCCTGGAACTTTATTGGATCGGAGGTTCATCAGGGGCTGTCCAAAGTTAAATCATATGGAAAACAGGATGGTGTTCATATCATCAATATTTCATTCCGACCTCCAATAAGGTACTGTAGATCATATGGAAAACAGGATGGTGTTCATATCATCAATGTTTCATTCTGACCTCCAATAAGGTACTTTCAAAAATCAGGTCTTACGCTTTGTATGTATATGCAGGGCATCTGCTGACAATGCAATAGATGGTGACGCCTCATGATGGCGATATCTCAGCAGCATAAGGAGGAGGCTGCTCGCCGAGCACAGAGGAGACAAGAAGCAACAGAGTCCAACAGAGGGAGTAATGTGAGTTGAAGTGTAAAACCCAGTTATCCGGGAGCCTGTACGGATCACCCGGGCGGACTTCAAGCCATTTGATGAGGCTTCCGGAGATGTGGAAGGGTTCTTCAAGGACTTTGAGCAGCAGTGTGTCATGATGGAGGTTCCCCACTCTGGCTGGATGCGTTTGTTAGTTGGATTCTTGAGCGGAAGCGTGGCAGAGGCTTATCGCACCATTGACTCACAGCGGAACCGGGATTATAACATTGTAAAACGGACTATCCTGGATTAACATGCCATCAACCCAGACTCACATAGACTTCCCATGCACCACGGGGGAAACGTTTAGAATGTATGCCCATAAGATGTCCCAGGCATGTCGGAGATGGCTGGAAGCGGAAGACACCTTCACTGTGGAAAACGTTAAACAGATATTTCTCATAGAACAATTTCTTTACAAGTGTCCCTCCAAAATACGGGAATGGGTCAGAGAGCGCACGCTGTGCACCTTGGATAGAGCAGCAGCCCTGGCTGATGAGGCCCTTACTATCCGAAAGCAATGGAGGACGCTTCTGGACAATAAGCCACAGTCAGCTCCTGCACCCCTGCCCTCTCCGGTTATATTTGCCCCTTCACCCAGCCACAGACCGATGACAACCACAGCTCACAATCCTGGGCCCCAACAGTTCTGACCACGCCCAGTGGGAATCACAGGGAGGAGATGTTAACGGTGTGGGCAGCCTGGGCATCTACATTACAGTTGTCCCACAAGGACTCGGTGGGAGCCCCATGCACCACCATCTCGTCTGGTGCATCTTGTTCACTCTATTCTGCCTGAGGAAGAGCTATCACAAACTTCACTGGAGTGGACTGCCAACCCCTACACAATAGACATACCTTCTGGAGTGTACGGCCTGCTGCCTTTGTCCCCAAGCTACTCTGATCAACGGCAACGTCACCTGCAGGATGTCTTAATCGATGGATACAAAATGTCTGGATTTAGAGATACAGGGGCCTTCCTGACTATCGCTGACCCTCGTGTAGTTCGACCAGAGGCAATTCACCAGGGCCCTGGAATCCCCATTGTCCTGGCAGGAGGGATTCACAAATATATACCTCGAGCTTCTGTGCGTTTGGATTATGGTCATGGAGAAAAACTGTGCTGGATTGGAGATATGGGAGGACTGCCTGCCGATATCCTCCTGGGAAACGACATTGGACAGTTACAGTGCTCGTTTGTGGGAGCCGTCACCCGACTACAAAAAATGGAAGCACGGCAACATCAGGACTTCCCCGGGGAGCAGCTACCACAACCCCATCAGAGTCGATAAGCAATCTGTCCCCTGCTACTACATTGGGAGAGTCTTGGGATAGAGAGGAGTTTAGAAGAGAAATAGAAGGTGACAGTACCTTGGCAGCCCTTAGGTTAAGGGCAGAGACTGGGCATGTGGGAAATAATGGAGACTGCTTCACCCGAGAACAGGGGTTGTATTATCGTGTCACGAAGGCCAGTGGCATGGGCATCACTGACATGGTTACCAAGCAACTCATTGTTCCCCAGAAGTACAGGGCACTGCTACTCCAACTGGCCCATGACATCCCCTTGGCTGGGCACCAAGGGAGAAAAATGACTGAAAAGAGACTCACCCAAAGTTTTTACTGGCCTGGCATTTCGCAGTCGGTAGACCATTATTGCCGCACCTGCGATGTGTGCCAGCGAATGCGGCATCCCGGAGCCCGACACAAGGTACCTCTGAAACTTCTGCCCATAATTGAAGAACCATTTCATCGTGTAGCTGTGGACATCATAGGACCTCTGGCCCACCCCAGTCGGTCAGGAAAAAAATACATCCTGACAGTGGTGGACTATGCCACTTGGTATCCTGAAGCCGTGGCCCTGTCCAGTATTACAGCCGTAAAGGTATCAGAGGCTCATGTTACCATCTTTATCCGGGTAGGGTTCCCCAGTGAAATATTATCAGATCAAGGGACGCAGTTTATGTCAGACATGGTTCAGTCCCTCTAGCATACCTGTGGAGTTCGAGCCATTTGCACCACTCCATACCACCCGCAGACCAACAGAATATGTGAACGGTTTAATGAAACCCTCAAAAATATGCTGCGGGCTTTTCCTGACATTGAAAAGGACTGGGAAAAATACCTGCCGCATCTCCTCTTTGCATATCGAGAGGTTCCCCAGGAGTCCACAGGGTTCTCACTCTTTGAACTACTGTTTGGACGGAAGGTCCGTGGTCCTCTCGCTCTACTGAAGGAACACTGGGAGGGAGATGTCTCAGACACCGGAGTGCCTGTCCTTCCCTATGTCCTGGAGTTCCAAGACCGTCTCACCCAGTCAGTTAGCTACCTTGGCTAAAGAACACCAGCAAATGGCCCAGTCCAGACAAAAGACCTGGTATGACCGTAAAGCCAGGACCCGGGAATTTAAGAAGGACAACAGGTGCTCATGATTATTGCTTCCCCTGCCAACAAGCTTCAAGCAACGTGGGAAGGCCCTTATCAGGTTGTCAAGAAAGTTAATGACACTAACTACATCATTGCCCTGGACCCTAGTGGTCGACGACAAAAGACTGTCCACATCAATATGCTGAAAGAATATCATGACCGATCTCTGCCTGTGCTGGCCGTCTGCAACCCCCCTAGTGATAACTCCGAAGATGAGTATCTTCCCGATCTTCTTCAGGTTGCCCAAGAGGGAGGATCCCTGGAACAGGTGCCCCTGGGCTCACACTTATCGGATATACAAAAGGACAATATTATCTCTGTACTAAGACCAAGGGCTTCTGCTTTCTCCTCAAAGCCGGGGCAGACTACTCTCACCAGCCACCATGTGGAAACCTCTGGACAACGCCCCATTCAGCAGGCAGCCTAGCGGGTCCCAGAGGCTGTTCAAGGAAAGATAAAGACTTAACTGGAGGAGATGAAACAACTGGGGGTTATTCAGCCATCTCACAGCCCCTGGGCCTCTCCTGTTGTTCTGGTCCCCAAAAAGGATGGTACAACGCGATTCTGTGTGGATTACTGGAAATTAAACGATGCCACAAAGAGTGATGCTTACCCCATGCCCAGGATTGATGATCTATTGGATCGTCTAGCTAGTGCCCAATTTGTAACCACGCTAAACTTGAGTACGGGGTACTGGCAGATACCCCGAACGGAGGACACTCGGGAGCGCTCCGCCTTAATTACTCCCTTTGGACTATTTGAGTTCCTGGGAATGCCCTTTGGGATGAAAAATGCCCCTGCTACCTTCCAGAGACTAGTGGATCAACTGTTGGAACAATGTCAGGACTTTGCCTGTGCTTATCTGGACGACATTGCCATTTTTAGCACAACCTGGGAGGACCATCTTAAACACTTAGCCATAGTGCTGGACCGTATCCTGACTGCAGGACTGACCATTCGCCCTGATAAATGCCAGTTAGGGATGGCTGCCCACAGTGACGTCACTAGGAAGGTAAGTACGTGTTACGCGTCCTAGCGATATTGTGCGCCACGGGTAGCGATTTGCCCGTGACGCACAAACGACGGGGGCGGGTGCTTTCGTCGCTGCGTGTAAAGCAGCCTTAAGGAATAAGTTTGGAAAATGCAAAAATGGATCCGTTAATGGATTCATTGACTATAATGATGATGGACGGATCTGTTAACGGATTGGTCAAAACATGTCATCGTTAGCTGACAATCCATCAGCCATCCATTGTTTCGGACAGACAAAAAGTCCTGTGAGTAGAACTTTTTTTACGTATCCAAATACAGATCACTAACGGATCTGTTAAAGCATAATGGCAGTCCATAGACAACAGATCCTTTAGTAAAGCTCCATTCACCTATCTTTTAAAAGATCCATTGCACATGGACTCCCATTATGTTTTAACTGAACCTTTGCCCATAGATTGCCATTATGCTTTAACAGATCCGTTGCCCATAGACTCCCATTATGTTTTAATGGATCCTTTACCCTTAGATTCCCATTATGCTTTAATGGATCAATTGCCCATAAATGATAGACAGATTAGAATATAACAGAATAGATTAGAATAGAATAAGCTAGATAAATAAATAGATAGATAGATAGATGTACAACACATATATAATGTCCCACCCTCCTACATATTGTAAGCTTGCATCCTTTAGTACCTTTCATGTATAAGTACAGCAGGCTATTGTGCCGCCCCCCGTGTCAGCAGCCGGGCTGCTCAGATCCGGATCCACGGTGGCTCGAGGGGCGTCCGGACCCGGAGGGGGGGTCTCGTGGCCACTCGAATGAAGGGGGTGTCACGGGGTCCTTCTCCCATATCACACAATCAACAGAGCGAGAGATGGCTGTACAATCCAAAGAGCATTTATTCCAAGCAAATCAAATGGTCCATAACATAATCCACAAAGCAGAGCGTAAAATTAGTCCAGTAACACAAATATTGTCCGGTAACCGATAAATATCCATGTATCTCTGAGAAGCCACAGCTTCCCTCAAAGGTTCAATCTTCTTCCTTCAAATTCTCAAACAGACTGCCCAATTCTACAGGTAAGCAGGTTTAGGTGGATCTCACGCCCCCTCCCCTGACTTAGGAACAAAAGGCTCGCAGGGGAGGAATTAAACCTGCAAATGAGACAATGTACACAGAAGCAGTACAAATAAGACAGTGAACCACGCCCAAACATTAACGCACACAAAATGGTATACAATCCACAATATTCCACCATCACAACCTCTCCCTCCTTCTGAATAAGTGAGTATGCCATGAGGTCTACACAGATCTCTGGCCATCTCACTTACGTCCATGTTGCTCAGCTGTGGATAGTCTATGGTTCTTCTTGCCGAGACAGTCCATCAGCGTTCTGGTGTTGACTTTCACGCTTGTATTGGATGGAGAAGCTGTAAGGTTGTAAGGAAAGCTCCACCGCAGTAATCGTCCATTGTCCCCTGACATGCGGTTCAGTCATGTGAGGGGGTTGTGGTCTGTCAGAATTGTAAAGTCTCTGCCATACAAGTAAGGTTGCAGTTTTTTCAGTGCCCATACAATGGCAAGGCACTCCTTTTCGATGGTGGCATAGGCAACCTCTCGATCCAGTAGTTTTCGACTGACAAAAGCGACAGGGTGTTCCTCCCCGGCGGCGTTCACCTGGCTAAGAACTGCCCCAATCCCGAATGTGGACGCATCTGTCTACACGGGGAACCTGCGCTTATAGTCCGGGGCGGCCAAGACAGGAGCAATGATAAGAGCAGTCTTTAATGCTGAGAAGGCATCCTCGCATGCAGTTGTCCACGTAACATTCCTAGGCATGTTCTTGCGGGTCAGGTCGGTTAGGGGCTTAGCCAAGGTGCTCTTTTTTAAGGGGGAGGTCCGTGCGCCATCACAGCGACGTCACACAGCGGCCTGCCAATAGAAGCAGAGAGGCAGAGACCAGCCGCATTAACAACACTACCACCTCGTTGCCGGAGGACGCAGGAACGCTGTTGTTCGTCGTTCCCGGGGTGTCACACATAGCGATGTGTGCTGCCTCAGGAACGACGAACAACCTGCATCCAGCACCAGCAACGATTTTTTGAAAATGAACGACATGTCAGCGATCAACGATTAGGTGACTATTTTGATCGTTATCACTCGCTCATAGGTGTCACACGCAACGACGTCGCTAATGACGCCGGATGTGCGTCACGAATTCCGTGACCCCGACGACATATCATTAGAGATATTGTTGCGTGTAAAGCCCCCTTTACTCTGTAATGTCTGATATTGTCTGTATATGTCCCCTTTGAATTGTAAAGTGCTGCAGAATATGTTGGTGCTATAAAATAAAAATTATTATTATAGAGGTATCAGCAAACATCTGAATGCAGACCAAATACAGTCAATAAAAGGAAGGTCTCCAGTTGTATCAGTTGACATTTAACAGACAGGACACTGGCAAAGTTTAAATATACATTAATATTGGAAAAGGTTGCTAAATGGGAGTGAAATGTTTACATTGTCAGTTCCACATGAAAAATGAGCAGTTTTGGGTTGTAATGCTTGTTTTTCCCCCTGCATTGTCTGTGTGGACTGGTGTAAAACATACCATAGTGTGTGGGTGATGCAGACATGAACAATAACACCATCTCAGCTCGCCCTGCTCCGCAAACTGCTCTCAGGATGTCCTGTAAGCAAGTTCAAATGCCATAAAAGGACAAAATGAATTTCTGGTGTATAAAGTAAAACAGAGAAGGTTCTGTTCTCCTGCTCCTGTAAGAAGGAAAAAAAATGAAAATACATATACATACATATGGAAACGCATTTTTTTTTTCACTGCCCAATTTTTTTAAGAAAAATAAAATACATTCCAGGAAAGGGCTGCAGCTAAGAAAACGAAAACCAGAAAATGCTTAAAGATGTTTTAATGACTTAAACACAGACTGGGTTGTGTCTAAAACTTTCCACATTTGAAAATGAAAATTTTATATTATGTATCCTTTCCTCCGAGATGCTAAATTAAACATTATAAGACTCTATACATACAGAGGTTTCCACTAGGTTATTCTTTCCTATTATTTCCATTAATGTCTCTATTGATTTTACATTATTGTACTGGTGGCTTAAAGAGGTATTCCACTTTGGACAAAAGCTACTTGTTTAAATAGTGTCATGACAATACACAGTAAGCGTTCAGCCTCCTGTCGGGTGTAAAATGACTGACAAGTCTGAAGTCACTATATGTGTTACTCTATGTGACTGTAGACTTATGAATCCTCACATCGCACCCACTATGCACTATGTGGATTCACTGGTGTCACAGCTGGGGACGGTGGTCATGTGGCTGTGAGCAGTGTCGGATGGGCTACTGGAGAAACCGCCAGTAATATCAGACCTGGCTGCGATTACCTACATTGAACTCAGGTGAGAGCTTCGGAGTTCAGCCCGGCCTGTCCGCAGCTGTTATGAACTGAACCGCAATCGCTGGAGAATCAGTCGTTGCTTGCAGTTCAGTCCTGCAAACCCTGAGTTCAGTCCAGGCTGCACTCCAGAGCTCAGGTGAGAGCTCCAGAGTTCAATGCAGGTAACCACAGCCAGGCCTGGTATTACTGGCAGTTTCTCCGGTAGCCAGTCCGACACTAGCTGTAAGTATGTGATATGCTAATTCCCAGCCAGAATCCTACTATATGGGCTCAACCTCACTCAATGTAAGTGCATTGAGTGAGGTCACATCCATCTAGTCAGATTCTATCATACTTGCAGTCATGAGACTCACATTACATGCACTAATTCACAACTCTGCAGACTTGTCATTTTAGACCAAACAACTCAGCAATGCATATAGTCCATACAAATCAATGAGATGTCAATGTAATGGAAAAAAGAATGGTTTCTCAGTGTAATGCTATGTGCGCACGTTGCGTAAATTCATGCAGTTACGCTGCGCTTTGCAGCGCAGCGTAACTGCATGCGTCCTGCGTCCCCTGCACAGTCTATGGAGATTGTGCAGGGGCCGTGCGCACGTGGCGTCTCAGAGCGCAGCGCTTCGGCTACTGCCGAAGCGCTGCGCAAAAAGAAGTGACATGTCACTTCTTTCCTGCGCTTTGCCGGCAGCTCCTGCTCTGTCTATGGCAGGAGCTGCAGGCAGAGCGCATGGAATCGGCGCTCACTACGGACATTTCTGCAGCGATCTAAAGCGCACATGTGCTCTTCAGATCGCTGCAGAAATTTCTGCAGGGCTAGTACGCAACGTGCGCACATAGCCTAAGGCTGGAATCTCACGAGCGTATGTTTCCTGATGTGCGAGAATGAGGCCGATAATGCAAATGACACTCGACTCAACCTCTGATCTGAGTTTGACCTGAGTGTTACTTACTGTGTTCCGATTCTCCCGCATGTGAAAATTGGAGCACAGTTGAGGAGAAGATGGAGAACATACAGTACAGACCAAAAGTTTGGGCACACCTTCTCATCTCTGGAACAACTATTAAGAGGAGACTTTGTGCAGCAGGCCTTCATGGTAAAATAGCTGCTAGGAAACCACTGCTAAGGACAGGCAACAAGCAGAAGAGACTTGTTTGGGCTAAAGAACACACGGAATGGACATTAGACCAGTGGAAATCTGTTCTTTGGTCTGATGAGTCCAAATTTGAGATCTTTGAATCCAACCACCTTGTCTTTGTAGAAAAGGTGAACGGATGGACTTTACATGTCTGGTTCCCACCATGAAGCATGGAGGAGGAGGTGTGACGGTGTGGGGGGTGCTTTGCTGGTGACACTGTTGGGGATATATTCAAAATTGAAGGCATACTAAACCAGCATGGCTACCACAGCATCTTGAAGCGGCATTTTATTCCATCAAGTTTGCATTTAGTTGGACCATCATTTATTTTTAAACAGGACAATGACCCCAAACACACTCCAGGCTGTGTAAGGGCTATTTGACTAAGAAGGAGAGTGATGGGATGCTACACCAGATGACCTAGCCTCCACAGTCACCAGACCTGAACCCAGTCGAGATGGTTTGGGGTGAGCTGGACTGCAGAGTGAAGGCAAAAGGGCCAACAAGTGCTAAGCATTTCTGGGAACTTCTTCAAGACTGTTGGAAGACCATTTCCGGTGACTACCTCTTGAAGCTCATCAAGAGAATGCTAAGAGTGTGCAAAGCAATAATCAAAGCAAAAGGTGGCTACTTTGAAGAACCTAGAATATAAGACATATTTTCAGTTGTTTCACACTTTTTTAAGTATTTCATTCCACATGTTATCATTCATAGTTGTGATGTCTTCAATGTGTATCTACAATTTTTAGAGTCATGAAAATAAAGAAAACTCTTTGAATGAGGTGTGTCCAAACTTTTGGTCAGTACTGTAATTTCTCCATCTTCTCCATTGTCTGTGTCCTAGTAAATTAGACTGCACTCAGATGACATCCGTGTGCAGTCAGATGTTTCACACACACTTGTAAGCTTGAATAGATGCGCGGCATCCAATATACACTGCCACTTGCAGCATGTTGCTAATTTTTCTTATGCCGAATTGGCACTGGCTCCTTGAATAACATTGCTCCTAGAGCTATCTCATGAAACAACATCGGATATCCCTCACTCGTATTATGCGCTTGTGCGAGGGAATCTAGACAGTCTCTTAATTTTCACTCTCTGTGCTGGCCAATACAGGAGACTCCTTAACAGGGTATTATCCTATTTAAACTCCAAATTCCCTAATTTGGATCCAGCAAAAATAAAAATGCTAGAACATTCATTGATTCTTATTATGCTCTCAGCCAATGTATATACAGTATATGGAAAGAATGGTTGGCAACCAAAGTACAATGCATTTGAAAAGGGTTAAACGAAAACCATATGCATGGGTAATCTACAGAATTTTTTTCAGATATATTGGAAATTTCACCCACTGCTATGTGAACCAGGGTTTTATGCTACTGAAAACCATGGATGTATCATAGATTAGGGTCAGACATATCATTGATACAACCTGTGCAGCCGCTCAGGAGTCCAAGAGGTAAGGGGGTTCATTTCCACCTTATAAGCAGGTGGAATTGCAATTTAATGAGCTTTTCTGTCTTTATCCGCCAGTATCATCGTTATATTACTTTACTCAAATAATGTATTTTATTACTTTCTTAACTGCTTCTTTAATGCCCGTAGACTTTACACATCCATGTGGTCCCACTCCTTCTCTGTAGGGATTTTTTAAAATTTTGCTGCATAGTAGCGTAGCTACATGTAAGGCTATGTGCACACGCTGCGTTTTTTTGACGGTGCGTTTTTGTGCGTTTTTGGCCGCTAAAAACGCACAAAAACGCACCTGCGTCGAAAAAACGCGGCAAAAAACGCACGCGTTTTGCCGCGATTTGGTGCGTTTTTTGCTGCGTTTTGCTGCGTTTTTGCTCACTGCGTCCTTATGCGTTTTTTATCAGTGAACAAAAAAAAAAAAGGTCTGATGTCATTTCCTTCTTCAATGTGTTCTTCATTCTCCACTAGTGTATGCAGAAGAGCAGACAGCTGCAGAACTACAAGGCTCAGCATCCTCGATCCAATAGTGTATGCAGGAGAGCAGACAGCAGCTGTCGAACTACAAGGCTCAGCATCCTCCATCCAATAGTGTATGCAGGAGAGCAGACAGCAGCTGTCGAACTACAAGGCTCAGCATCCTCCTTCCAGGACTGTATGCAGGATTTCTTTGCCCCCCCCAAAAAAAAAAATGACGTGGGCTTCGCCATATTTTTGTATGCTAGCCGGGTACAGCAGGCAGGTACGGGCTGCCCACAACCCCCAGCTGCCTATTTGTACCCGGCTGGGAACCAAAAATATAGGGAAGCCCTTTTTTTTTAAATTATTTCATGAATTTCATGAAATAATTTTAAAAAGAAAATGACGTGGGCTTCGCCCCATTTTTGAGTCCAGCCGGGTACAACTAGGCAGCTGGGGATTGGAATCCACAGTGCAGGGTGCCCATGCTTTCTGGGCACCCCCGCTGTGAATTGCAGTCCCGCAGCCACCCCAGAAAATGGCGCTTTCATAGAAGCGCCATCTTCTGGCGCTGTATCCAACTCTTCCGGCTGCCCTGGTGACGGGTGGCTCGCCGGGTAATAATGGGGTTAGGGCTAGCTGTATATTATCAGCTGGCCCTAAGCCCGAAATTCATGGTGTCATGCCAATATTAGACATGGCCACCATGAATTTCTAGTAAAGATAAAAAAAAAATACAACACAGAAAAATATTTTTATTAGAAATAAAACACAACACAATTAGTGACTCCATCTTTATTGAAATAAAGAAGCTCCCCTCCGCAGTAATCCTGGGTCAGGGTCCCGCGCCGTCCAATCCGGATCCAATATCATCTGATCGGTTTGCTGGAAGGCAAAGTGATCAGATGATGTGTCAGGATCAAGTGCCTGAATCCCATCACACATCAGCTGATTGTATAATCGGCTTTTATACAATCAGCAGATGCATCAGTAGAAAAAAAAAAAAAAATAATAATACTCACTTATGTGCTGATTACCGATTACCGGCAGCTCCTGCAGCGATGGGGCGGGAGTCTGATCCCGTCCGATCGCTGCAGCAGCTGTCGGTAATCAGGGATGAAGTCTCCTGACGCATCCGCTGATACCGGCCGGGCGCCCGCGTCAGCCCGAGACTCGATCAGCTGATGCGTCAGGTGACTGCATCAGGTGATCCATCGCCAGGTCCTGCATCCATCGGAGCTTTCCCGGCCGTCTGCACACAGCCGGAGCGGGGGTGGCGATACCGTGAGAGGAGCTGGGAGCGGGCATGGCACCGGGACCCTGCAGACAGGTGAGTATAACTTTTTTTTTTTTTTTCTACTGTTAACTTTTGTTTTCGCAGCCGCTTCCATCTCCCGCCCAGTCATGGCGCCGCACGGCAGCTGACATGCACAGGACGGGAGGTGGAAGCGACGGTGACGGTACCGGGAGGATTCACGCTTCTGTGTATACTGACAGAAGGAATCCTCTTCCTGTACACGTCACTTTACTACCCACCTCCTGCGTTTATAGCTGCGTTTTTGGTCTTAGAAATGCACCAAAACGCAGCTATTTGCGTTTCTCATTGCGTCTTTCAACATCCCATTGAACTCAATGGATGAAAAGCGCAGTGAAAAACGCGGGAATAATTGACATGCTGCGTTTTTGTGGTCACCACAAAAACGCAGCTGACAAAAAACGCTGTGTGGGGACAGCAAAAATGAAAACTCATAGACTTTGCTGGGGAAGCAAAGTCATGCAGTTTTGAGGCCAAAAACGCACCCGAAAAACGCGCAAAAACGCCGAGAAAAACGCACCGTGTGCACATAGCCTAATCGTGTAGATGCAGGAGGAAGGATCCCCATAAAGAAGACATAAACAGTTAAATATCACCTTTGTCTTCTCTATCGCTGTATACACAGTGCCAAACAAGCATTGTGTAAGCAATGATAGAAAGCACTGATGGCGCTTCCTTCTCAGTATACAGCAGTCATGTGATCCCTGTGTACAGGGAAAGAGTTCCTGGGTCATGAGAGAACAAGAGACCAGACAAGAGGCTTTTATGGACAAGGGGATACCAAATATGTTTATTTTTTATTTTTTAATTTGTAAAAATGGTGGTTCAATTTTTATATTTTTTAAATTAATTTTATTCTACTTTATTTTGTAGTTCCCTTAGAATTGCTTGTACTGGGTACTACAATAATATAGTACTATATACATACAGGTCAAATCAAATAGAAGGGATAGTGACAGATTTATAATATAAAATATAAATTTTTATTAATTTTTAACATTAAAAATATCATGTACAGAATAAATATAAAACATAAATGCTGGACTGGATCAATTTCCCAAATGTTAGCCGCGGACTATCAGGTTTAATAAAGTGCCTAGTGCAGTGACCATATTCTACAGTAATAGTAAAAAGTTGTATATAGCCTAGATATTTATACCGGTAAAGGTAATCCCCAGGCTTAAAAAATGGCAAAAAGGTATAAATAAATCCAAATGGTATTAATCATTATCGGGGCACTATACCTTAAGATGGTCATGGGTCCTGTATACCGCTGAACCCCGACGCGCGTTTCAAGCGATGTTTTCCTCAGGGGGCGCTAAAGGGGAGTGTAATGTGTAGCCTTTTTATATCTGATCTAATTTGAAGTTGCCACCTGTAATTGTGTTTATTTCCATTTTTTTTTCTTTTCTTTTGTTCCTTTTGAGCAGAAAATATTTGCTGATGGGAAAAACCCACCACCATCCTCCCACGCAAATCAAAAGAAAACGGAAAGGAAAGCTGAATCCAAGGCATAGGCAATCAAATCAAGAAGGTAAGTCAGATCTATAAAAAGATACAAATAAATTAATTTCTATACATTATAAAATTACTCTAAAAAACATTATATTAAAAACTGTAGACTAAATAACCCAAGAACAAACTAACCCCTCTAAAAAATGTCTCATCACAATGAGATATATAAATATATAATTACAATTGTGAATTTTTTTTTTTTAATTTATCTCATGATAATGAAATACTAGATAAATATATACTATATACATGCCTAATGATGCCACTTAAAGATACATATACAGTATATCCATGCAAAATCATGTTATTATATATAACAAGATGAAATTACTGGCAAATTTGATCTTACAAAAAAGCACTAAATCCAAAGTTTTTGTTCAAACCCAAAGGGACTATCCTGCCAAGTCTATATATCCACTTGCTCTCTGTACATGCCAAAATTCTTTTTAAACGAGCCCCTCTAGTTCCCACACTGACCTGACCAATTTCTCTTGCTTTAAGGAGGCTAGAGTCCGAATTATGATGGTAAAAAAGTGCTTAGCAATTGTTTTGAGTTGGGAGGGGTCTTCTGATGTTTTTCCTTTCTCTATGTCACGTATATGTTCTCATATACGGATTCGAAGTTCCCTAGAGGTGAGGCCAATATAGATTTTTTGACACGGACATTCCGCCATGTAAATCACCCCTTTGGAGGAGCAGTTAAGGAAATGCCTGATCTGGAAAGTCTTGGAATGGTCAGAGTTCCTTACTTTTCACCATATTAGGGCAAGCCTTACAATGGCCGCATGGGTAGAACCCTTTCAATGTCATCCAGTTTTCTTGCTTCTTATTTTTATCGGGATCAAAATGGCTGTGAACCAAAATATCACGCAGATATTTAGATCTCGGAAGGCATTTTTTCAAAGTTGGGTCACTAACTAATATGGGCCAATGTTTCTTGATTATTGAATAGAAATCACCCCATTGCTTATTGTAATCCACTATCAGCCTTATTTCATTTTGCCATTGTGTGTTTGCCCATATAGAAGATCATTCCTATTTGTCCTTTTAGCTCTAGAATATGCATCCTTAATACATTTCTTGCCATAACCCCTCTCCTCAAATCTCTGTTGTAATATTCGTGAGTGCTGTTCAAATGATTGGTCACTAGAGCAAATTCTCCTGGCCCATAAAAACTGGCCTGTGGGTATTCCCCTGATGGTTGCTGGGAGATGTGAGGAATCCACTTTCAGAAAAGAATTTGTTGACGTAGGTTTACGATAAATCTCAGTAGAGATATCTCCATTTTCCAAAACGGATATACCAATATTCAAAAAGTCAATCATCTTTCCAAAGTTATAAGTGAGTTTCATATTGATGGTATTATTGTTCAGATTTTTCATGAATCTCTCCAAATCTGGAACTGCGCCCTCCCAGACAAACAGGAAATTATCAATATATCTCATCCATTGATGAACTTGCTCAATGTCCTGTATGGGTTCACTTACAAAAAAATCCCTCTCACAGGCCCCCAAAAATAAATTAGCATACGAGGATGCGCATGCGGCTCCCATCGCAGTTCCTTGTTTTTGTAAGTACACCTGTTTATGAAAATAAAAACAGTTGTGTGTCAGAATGAATTCCAAATGTAATAGAATGAATTCTGACATCCCAGGATCCATGTTGCTGCTGTTCAGAAACCAGGCAGTTGCTTTTAGACTATCACTATGCCGTATCGAGGTATAAGTGCCTTGATATCGGCTGTGACCAGGATCATATTTTCTGCAAGATTTAATTTGTCCAAACGTCGCAATGCCATCAATGCCATAGTGGTGTCCTTTAAGTAGGAGGGTAATGTAGCAACTAGGAGTTTAAAATAGTGCTCTATTGTTTGGCAGATAACCTCGCTGAGGCTATTATTGCCAGAAACAATAGGTCTACCCGGGGGTCTTGCAGCGTTTTGTGCACCTTAGGAATAATATAAAAGGTAGGTAGCCTAGGGTTCAGGAGGTGAATATATTTGACAGACTCTTTTGGAATAAGGCTTGCTTCATGGGCTTTTTCCAAAATATACAATAATTTGACCTTAAATGACGTGAAGGGGTTTGATGGTAATTTCATGTAGCAATCTTTGTCTTCCAACAAAATGTGAGCCTGTTTAATATACATGTTGTTGGACCAGATTACTACATTACCCTCCTTGTCTGCTGGTTTGAATACCACATCATCCCAGCTCTGTAATTCCTTAAGGGCTTGTTGTTCTTCTCTATTCAAGTTGTGTGTTTAAGATGGTTGTTTTGTTGTTTGTTTTGTTTTAAACTTTCAATGTCCCTAGTAGAGATGAGCGAACCGGTCCCGGTTCGGCTCGAGGCCGGTTCGCCGAACGGGGGTCCCGTTCGAGTTCGGTTCGTCGAACGTTCGACGAACCGAACTCGAACGTATAGGCTATAATGGGAGGCAATCACAAACACATAAAAATGCATTATAAATGTACACAAACAGTTAATAAACATTGCCATAACACTTACCGGTCCTCGCGATCCCTTCTGCACTCTGTCTCCTGCCGCTATTCCATCCGATGATCGCTGCATCCTCCCGGTGACCTGCACTGCCAGCAGAGAAGCAGGACCTATCGTGACATCAAAATAGCCATGTGACCAGTCACGTGGCTATTATCTCATTGGCTACAGACTGGTCACATGACTATGACACGTCATGTAGGACCTGCGAGTGCATCTCTCCGGTACACGGTGCACATATGTGTATCGCCGTGTACCGGCGACATGCTCTAGCACACGGTCGACTCCCCGTTCCGTTAGGGACCGGCTGACACAGCCGGTCATTAACGGAGATCACCGTTGCCATAGCAACGCAGTTAGCGGTGACGTCACCGCTAACCGCAGCTCCGAGAGCACCGTTGCTATGGTAACACGTCTGTCAGCGTTACCGCTAGCAGCCAGCAGTGATCACTCACGGAGTGAAGGCTGCACGCTGCTTCCCGATTGTAGTGAGCATTGTAGTTAGGATGGAGGTTCCCCAGCCCCAAGTGATGAGCTGGTGAACCTCATCCTTCCTCTCTACAATCGTCACTACTACAACACTAGAAAGAAAGAAGACAGAAGAGCAGGATCGTGGAGGGCTGACAGGGGGTAATAAAGATGGAGTCTCTAATGTGTCTGTGTATTTATTTCTATTAAAGTATTTTTTCTCTGTGTGGTGTCTTTTTTTAACCCTTTATTGGAGATTCTTAATGGCCGGGTCAAACGTGCCTGACATTAAGAATCTCTGGCTTAATACTGGCTAGTAAAACAAAGCCAGTATTAACTCATGATTACCCAACAAGCCACCCGGCTCCAGGGCTGTTGGAAGAGTTGGATACAGCGCCAGATGATGGCGCTTCTATGAGAGCGCCATTTTCTGGGACGGCTGCGGACTGAAATCCGCAGCAGAGGCGCCCACAAACCTCGGGCTAACCTGTGCTGCGGATTCCAATCCCCAGCTGCCTAGTTGTACCCGGCTGGACACAAAAATAGGGCGAAGCTCACGTCATTTGTTTTTTAATTATTTCATGAAATAAGTGAAATAATTAAAAAAAACGGGCTTCCCTATATTTTTGGTTCCCAGCCGGGTACAAATAGGCAACTGGGGGTTGGAGGCAGCCCGTGGCTGCCAGCTGTACCTGGCTAGCATACAAAAATATGGCGAAGCCCATGTCATTTTTTTGGTGGGCAAAAAACTTCTGCATACAGTCCTGGATGGAGTATGCTGAGCCTTGTAGTTCTGCAGCTGCTGTCTGCTCTTCTCCATACAGACAGACAGCAGCTGCAGAACTACAAGGCTCAGCATACTCCATCCAGGACTGTATGCAGAAGTTTTTTGCCCCCTGAAAAAATTATGTGGCTTCGCCATATTTTTGTATGCTAGCCAGGTACAGCAGGCAGGTACGGCTGCCCCCAACCCCCAGTTGCCTATTTGTACCCGGCTGGGAACCAAAAATAAAGGGAAGCCCTTTTTTTATTATTTCATGAATTTCATGAAATAATTAGAAAACAAATGACGTAGGCTTTGCCCCATTTTTGTGTCCAGCCAGGTACAACTAGGCAGCTGGGATTGGAATCCGCACCACCGGTTGGCCTGAGCTTTCTGGGCCCCACTGCTGCGAATTGCAGTCTGCAGCCACCTCAGAAAATGGCATTTTCATAGAAGCGCCATCTTCTGGCGCTGTATCCAACTCTTCCAGCACCTGCCTGCTATACCTGGCTAGCATACAAAAATATGGCGAAGCTCACGTCCTTTTTTTGTAGCTTTTTGGCAAAAAAAAAAAAAAATGCTTCCCTGGATTTTCCATTGCCAGTGAAGGTAACACCAAGCAGTGGGGGTTAGCAGCCAGTAGCTGCTTGGATTACCCTTAGCTAGCAATACAAAAAATGCAGTGGGAGCTAACATATATTTTTTTTAATTATTTATTTAAATAACTAAAAATAAAATGGGCTTCCCTGTATTTTGATTGCTGGACATCACAGTGCTGTAAAAATAAATCTTTAAAAAAATGACGTAGCGCTCCGCGGTATTTTTGATTCTCAGCGCAGATAAAGCAGACAGCTATGGGTTGCCACCCCCATCTGCCTGCCGTTACCTTGGTTGGCAATCAAAATACAGGGAAGCCCATTAATTTTTTCTATTTAAAAAATAGTTAAAAAAAAAAAATTACGTTGGGTCCCCCCATTTTTGATAGCCAGCTAGGGTAAAGCAGACGGCTGTAGCCTGAAAACCACAGCTGGCAGCTTTACCGTGGTTGGGGATCCAATGTGGAGGTCCCCTCAGGCTCTTTTTTATAATTATTTTATAAATATTAATAATTACACAATAAAAGTAGGGGACCCCCCAAATTGGATCACCAGCCAAGGTAAAGCGGACAGCTGTGGTCTGGTATTCTCAGGGTGGGAAGGTCCATAGTTATTGGGCCTTCACAGCCTAAAAATAGCAGGCCGCAGGCACCCCAGACGTGGCGCATCCACTAGATGCGCCAATCCTGGCGCTTCACCCCAGCTCATCCCGTGCCCTGGTGCAGTGGCAAACGGGGTAATAAATCGGATTGATACTAGCTGTAAAGTCACCTGAGATCAAGCCCAGCAGTTTGTGATGTCATGGCGTCTATTAGATACCCAACATCATAAACTGTCAGTACTAACAAAAACAAAAAATCGACAAAAGAAATTTATTTGAAAAAACAGTCCCCAAAACATTTCCTCTTTCACCAATTTATTGTAAGAAAAAAAATAAAGGAGTCCCACGACGACTCTGGACCGTCTAGAATATGGGGGGGAGACACTCAGGGAACGTATCCCCCATTTTCTAGGAGTGCGGACCCTTCATGTGAGGAGTGTGGGTGCAATGAATCTGCACTCACTCTCCCTGGGTCCACAGCAGCAGAGTCCATGTCGTAATGGTTGCTACCAAAGCTGCAATGCCCTGCTCATGAGGTAAGGGCATGCCTAATCAGGAGAACTACTGTAGAGGAAGCTCTGCTCACTGGTATATAGGTGCTCAGAGGTAATAATAGATAAAATTAGTGAGTAACCTCGGCACTCTAAATCTCCCAGACTAAGTCAGTAAGTCACAACGGATAGTAATGCAAAATCACTCTTTATTGGTCCGTATTAAGAAAAATTTTTTTTCATAAGCATATATGTTTTTGTCCAAAACAAGTTACAAATGACGTTTCGGCCTGAGCCTTCGTCAGATTGGACTTATCTGCATGTAATCATGAAAAATGACAATAATCAGTATCACATAAGAGTGAGAGAACAATAACATAAACTCGAACAATGTAGAGGTACAATTGGGATGCAGCAAAAAAATTGCAACACAGCAAGAAATGAAACACATGATACAAATGTCATAATACAGTACAAGGACAATATAGTAATGACAAATATGGGGTCATAATAGGCTTAGACAGCTCTGGTACGAAAGAGATGTCAATCATAAAGTAACATGTGCAGTAGGTGTAGAGCTACACTATGCATGGCAGAGCTAATGGGTAGACCGACCATAGAAAAAGTAGAGAAAAAGTGGAGAAAAAGTGGAGAATAAGTGGAACATAAGAGGAGAAAAAGTGGAGAAAAAGTGGAGAAAAAAGTGGAGAAAAAGTGGAGAAAAAGTGGAGAAAAAGTGGAGAAAAAGTGGAGATTAAGAGGAGAAAAAGTGGAGAAAAAAGTGGAGAAAAAGTGGAGAAAAAGTGGAGCATAAGTGGAGAAAAAGTGGAGAAAAAGTGGAGCATAAGAGGAGAAAAAGTGGAGAAAAAAGTGGAGAAAAAGTGGAGAAAAAGTGGAGCATAAGAGGAGAAAAAGTGGAGAAAAAGTGGAGAAAAAGTGGAGCATAAGAGGAGAAAAAGTGGAGAAAAAGTGGAGAAAAAGTGGAGCATAAGAGGAGAAAAAGTGGAGATTAAGAGGAGAAAAAGTGGAGAAAAAGTGGAGCATAAGAGGAGAAAAAGTGGAGAAAAAGTGGAGAAAAAGTGGAGAAAAAGTGGAGAAAAAGTGGAGCATAAGAGGAGAAAAAGTGGAGATTAAGAGGAGAAAACGTGGAGAAAAAGTGGAGAAAAAGTGGAGAAAAAGTGGAGCATAAGAGGAGAAAAAGTGGAGAAAAAGTGGAGAAAAAAAGTGGAGAAAAAGTGGAGAAAAAGTGGAGAAAAAGTGGAGAAAAAGTGGAGATTAAGAGGAGAAAAAGTGGAGAAAAAGTGGAGAAAAAGTGGAGCATAAGAGGAGAAAAAGTGGAGAAAAAAGTGGAGAAAACGTGGAGAAAACGTGGAGAAAAAGTGGAGAAAAAGTGGAGAAAAAGTGGAGCATAAGAGGAGAAAAAGTGGAGAAAAAAGTGGAGAAAACGTGGAGAAAAAGTGGAGAAAAAGTGGAGAAAAAGTGGAGCATAAGAGGAGAAAAAGTGGAGGAGATTAAGAGGAGAAAAAGTGGAGAAAAAGTGGAGAAAAAGTGGAGCATAAGAGGAGAAAAAGTGGAGAAAAAAGTGGAGAAAAAGTGGAGAAAAAGTGGAGAAAAAGTGGAGATTAAGAGGAGAAAAAGTGGAGCATAAGAGGAGAAAAAGTGGAGAAAAAAGTGGAGAAAAAGTGGAGAAAGTGGAGAAAAAAATGGAGAAAAAGTGGAGAAAAAGTGGAGAAAAAGTGGAGAATAAGAGGAGAAAAAGTGGAGAAAAAGTGGAGAAAAAGTGGAGAAAAAGTGGAGAATAAGAGGAGAAAAAGTGGAGAAAAAAATGGAGAAAAAGTGGAGAAAAAGTGGAGAAAAAGTGGAGCATAAGAGGAGAAAAAGTGGAGAAAAAGTGGAGAAAAAGTGGAGAAAAAGTGGAGCATAAGAGGAGAAAAAGTGGAGAAAAAAGTGGAGAAAAAGTGGAGAAAAAGTGGAGCATAAGAGGAGAAAAAGTGGAGAAAAAGTGGAGAAAAAGTGGAGCATAAGAGGAGAAAAAGTGGAGAAAAAGTGGAGAAAAAGTGGAGAAAAAGTGGAGCATAAGAGGAGAAAAAGTGGAGAAAAAGTGGAGAAAAAAGTGGAGAAAAAGTGGAGAAAAAGTGGAGAAAAAGTGGAGAAAAAGTGGAGCATAAGAGGAGAAAAAGTGGAGAAAAAGTGGAGAAAAAGTGGAGCATAAGAGGAGAAAAAGTGGAGAAAAAAGTGGAGAAAACGTGGAGAAAACGTGGAGAAAAAGTGGAGAAAAAGTGGAGAAAAAGTGGAGAAAAAGTGGAGCATAAGAGGAGAAAAAGTGGAGAAAAAAGTGGAGAAAACGTGGAGAAAAAGTGGAGAAAAAGTGGAGAAAAAGTGGAGCATAAGAGGAGAAAAAGTGGAGATTAAGAGGAGAAAAAGTGGAGAAAAAGTGGAGAAAAAGTGGAGAAAAAGTGGAGAAAAAGTGGAGAAAAAGTGGAGCATAAGAGGAGAAAAAGTGGAGAAAAAAGTGGAGAAAAAGTGGAGAAAAAGTGGAGAAAAAGTGGAGATTAAGAGGAGAAAAAGTGGAGCATAAGAGGAGAAAAAGTGGAGAAAAAAGTGGAGAAAAAGTGGAGAAAGTGGAGAAAAAAATGGAGAAAAAGTGGAGAAAAAGTGGAGAAAAAGTGGAGAATAAGAGGAGAAAAAGTGGAGAAAAAGTGGAGAAAAAGTGGAGAATAAGAGGAGAAAAAGTGGAGAATAAGTGGAGAAAAAAATGGAGAAAAAGTGGAGAAAAAGTGGAGAGAAAGTGGAGAAAAAAATGGAGAAAAAGTGGAACACCCTTTGGTACCTTTCATGTGGCACTAAGGGGTGCTTAGCTTTGTATTTAGCCAAAAAAATGAAAAAAAAATGACATAGGGTTCCCCCTAGTTTTGTAGCCAGCTAGGGTAAAGCAGACGGCTGCAGCCTGCAGACCACAGCTGGCAACCTGGTAATCCAAAACTGAGGGCACCCCACGCTGTTATTTTAAATTAAATAAATAATTAAAAAAAAAAACACGTAGGGGTCCCCCAAAATTGGATCACCAGCCAAGGTAAAGCAGACAGCTGGGGCCTGATATTCTCAGACTAGGGAGGTCCATGGTTATTGGAATCTCCCCAGCCTAAAAATAGCAGGCCGCAGCCGCCCCAGAAGTGGCGCATCCATTAGATGCGCCAATCCTGGTGCTTCGCCCCAGCTCATCCCGCGCCCTGGTGCGGTGGCAAACGGGGTAATATTTGGGGTTAATACCAGATGTGTAATGTCACCTGGCATCAAGCCCTGGGGTTGGTGAGGTCAGGCGTCTATCAGATACCCGACATCACCAACCCAGTCAGTAATAAAAAAAAAATACACGACAAACACATTTTTATTTGAAAAAACACTCCCCAATACATTCCCTCTTTAACCAATTTATTAGATTCAAAAACAAATCCAGGTCTGGTGTAATCCAAGGGGTTGCCATGACGATGCACACTGTCCCAGTCAATGAAGAGCAGGATGTTCCCCATTGGCTGGGAGAGCAATGCAGTGACCTGAGCTAACATCAATGGGTCAGCCCAGGTCACTGCAGGGGGGTGACAAGTGCTGCTGTCAGCGAGGTACATTACCTGCGCTTATCTCCAGCACTGCTGACAGCCCCTGTCACTGAGGTCAATGACCGGCGCCTTCACATCAAGTATCGCGAGAGGTCCGTGACGTCACCGCCAGTGTCAGTCTCGGGTCGGAAGCGATAGGTGATGTGACAAGCGGCGGCCATGGAGGACAGTGACAGCGCTGAGGTCGGGATGGCGGGACTTCATCACCGCAGGTAAGCCGAGCGAGCGAGCGAGCGGGCGGGCGGGCGGGCGGGCGGGCGGGCGGGGGGGGGGGGGGGGGGTGTGGATGTGTGTGTGTGTGTGTGTTTGTGTATGTGTATGTATGTGTACATGCCGCGGGCAGGAGGGGGTGGAGCGAGCTGAGCGGGAAAGTGTGGGCTTCCTGCACGTAACTAAGATAAACATCGGGTTACTAACCAAAGCGCTTTGCTTGGATACCCGATGTTTATCTTGGTTACCAGCTTGTGGCAGGCTGCCAGCGATGGCTCCTGCACACTGTAGCTGTAAAAAGCCCTGCTTTTTGCTGCTAGAACCGTTCTCGAACGTATCTAGAACTATCGAGCTTTTAGCAAAAAGCTCGAGTTCTAGTTCGATCTCGAACAGCCCAAAAATCACTCGAACCGCGAACTGGAGAACCACGAACCACGAACCGCGCTCAACTCTAGTCCCTAGTGACCATTCTTGTGAAAATATCAACCGAAAGACAAATATTTAAAGATGGAAACGTTTTTGATTTGTGCAATAAATGCAAAGGAAAACTACCAAACTCAGATATAGGATTGTTCTCTTGAAGAAGGGATTCCATTGTAGCCAAGGCCTCCAAGTCCTCCTAGTTAATATAGTATTGTAGTATATAGTAAAAATCACTGTCCTATATGAATGTCAGTTACAGGCTGGTCTTTATAGGAGCGTCATCATGACAGGTATATGGCCTTCAGCAGACCCAAGCTACTATCTAAACCCCCTGGCATCCTCTGGTCGAAACATGGGGAATATATGAGGGCATAGAATGTCTTGCCTGTGGACCACGTGAAGTAATTGCCCTTTTTAGAGATTGAGAGTGGCATTTAAGTGATTAACAGCAGCGGGCAGAGCTCAGTTCTCACTTGAATTAAACACACAAGCTATACATATGACATAATAGTATGTCATATGGCTGAGAGGGGTTAAATAGTAACTGTGCTTCTACAAATTTTTCCTAAATTAATCTAAATGAATAGTAGAGATGACTATTGGAAACTTTGTAAAGTATTCCAACCTACTTCTTTCTCCACTTATGAGCCATTACTTTCCCCCCTGCGTTGCTGCTGAGGCTAGGACTCTGTGAGGTTGGTGATTTTCTTGTAGTTCCCCTCACCGGCAGGTTTAGCAGGTAGTTAAACTGGAGTCTGCTCTAGGGACCTGTACTCCGTACGTGCCTAGTCACCAGGAACACCTCTCTCCATCCTACTAGGTGACCGTTCTCCCCCCCGCTAACTGTTACTACCCCGTGCAAGGTCTGACTCATGTCAGCACACATATCCGCCTCGCAAACGCCGCTCACCACCACCAGACTGGCTCTCTTCCTTTCCTGACAACCTCTGCACTCTAGCTCCCAGCCCTTCCGTTCCACCCCTCGACGAGATTTGAAAGCTAGCCCCCTCCGGAGACTACCCAAGGGTCCAATCAACTGATGTGGGAGAACTAGTTGCTATGTGTCTGTGCGTACACACCTCGTTCTGGCCCTTAGGATTACCTGGAAGTATTGTCCCAGCATGGGTGCAGTACCCAGTGGTGCCTGACCGGGTCAGGGGTGCCACAAATTCACATCTAATTTGCTCAGTACTGCTTACTAATTTCCTCCATGCTGCTACTTCTGTCTGTGTGCTAAGGAATGAAAGCTCATATAGAAGGGATCCATCTATATGTGCCGTGCTCTGGATTTGAGATCTAATTGCAGAATACATGTCGTATCATGGCCAGAAATAGAGTTATTTCTCATGTACATAAATGAAAGCTTATTTAGAAAGGTAACTTGAAAGTATAAGTACCCTTTCATAGTAGTTCATACAGAGTAGGCGTCCTCAACCTGTGCACCTAGGCGTCCTCAACCAGTGAAGTGTGGCTTGTGGCTGTCTTACAGCTTGGTGCATAAGCACCAGGTCTAGCAAACAGCTATGAAGAGCAGGTTTCTAGATAGTGACATTCGTGAATAGTCCCACATAGAAGAGCAGATCTGAATGGGGGTAAGGTAGGAACCCCTGGATCTTGGTATACTGCGTCTGTGTGATTTCTGTGGAGAAGCTTTGGCTGTCATTACACCAGAAATGGGTGCTTTGGGGTTCACAACTTTGAGGGTACAGGAGCTGGACATGGCCCGTAACCCTCTCTCAGAGCTGAATGTCGCTCACGACCCTCTATCAGAGCTGAATGTGGCTTGTGACCCTCTTTCAGAACTGAATGTGGCTCGCAAGGTCAGGATGGTTGAGGACCTCTGATATAGAAGGTTTTAAACCCCATAACGACGGCCTTACGACTTAAAACGTCGGAAAAACAGGGTACTTATTCTGTTCTGACGCTTTAAGACGTCATGCCAAAAAAAGACTGTAGCACCCTCCAGCGACGGAAAATCTCGGGGGTTTCAGCTACCGGAGGTAGCTGCACCCCCCCCCCAAGATTATGAATCAGGGTGTTTTTCTTGGACCCAGATAATGTGATCACCGGTATACACCGTATACCACCGATCACATTAAAAAAAAGAAATGGCAGGTAAAATTAATTTCTTTCTCATCTGACGTGATCAAACATGTCAGGTGAGTAAGAACTATAAGCCCCTAGTGTCCCCAAGGCCCCCAGTACCGAAGAAATCCCCCCAGCCCCACCCCCACCCTCTCCAGAAAATCAAAGACGGCGGAGTGCGCCGAAAACTGCCGCCGCCTCAGTCTCTGCATTCATTTTCCTCCAATCTGAAATAATCAAACATGTCAGATCGGAGTGAAATGTCCTCCCCCTGAGCCCTCCTCCTTTAAACTGGGGCCCTCTTTGGTCCCCCGGGGCCCCCTCCGGTTCTCCAGATCCATCTCCAGTCTTCTGGAGTTCTCACCGCCGTTCCCAGTCTCTCTCCCACCTGATCTGGGTTCCCCCGTTCCCCTAAGCCCCTCCCCTGTACCACAGTAAAAAAATAAATCACTGATCCCCGGTCTCCCGCGGCCCCCCTTCTTCTCTTCTCCGGGAAAATGGTGGGCGCATGCGCAGTGTACTTGGCATAATCTGATTGGCTGTTGAGATTTAAATACTGTGATAGATCCTATCACAGTAGTCAAATTGCCAATATTTGATAAATACAGCAGCACTTAGGTCTGCCTCTCTCCTCTCTCCCTTGTAGTTGATCTGGGAGAGAAGAGAGAGAGACTGCGGGCTGCCATATTAGAGATAAAATGTGATAAATCTACTGAATTCCTGATAATTGATTCCCAATTTTCTGATCACCCCCCCGTGATCTCCCCCCCTCCGTCATTCCGTCATCCCTCGCTGCGTCATTCCCCTAATCATTTTTTTTTTTTTAATTACAATCTTTATAAATCTTTTTTAGGGTTGGGGTTATAAAAAAAAAAAATACTAGTGTTAGATTAGGTTTAGGTTTATTTTTTGTTAGGCAGGGATACGTAAAAAACAAAATGGCCCACAGAATGTTTACTGCGGAGCAAGCATTCTCACTGAATCGGCCTCAGAAAGAGAGGCGTTTTCAGATAGCGGTGACAATTCGGCTTCCTCCACGGGGTCCCACACCCCGCCAGTCATCAATGCTGAAGCGTCAGGGGCAGGACCTAGTTCTGCAGTCCCCCATCCTCCCTGGCATCTCGACCCATCCTTTACCCCACAAATTCCCCTTTTATAGGAGACCCTGGCATCAAAATAAATGTCACCAATTTTGCCCTACAGGATTTTTTCCAAATTTTTGTTACCCTACATGTGCTTGTGCTCATCACCCACCACACCAACTTATACGCCCGTCAATATATTGCCCAAAAGCCGACATCTGTCCAATCCTGGTTCTGGATTCCCACAAGTGTCCCGGAAATCAAAAACTTTTTAGGCATTACCCTCAACATGGGAATAGTGAAAAAAACAAGTCTCCACGCCTACTGGGCAACTAAATCTGTCCACGCCACCCCTCTATTTGCATCCATAATGTCCCGAACCTGATACGAGACCCTATTGAGATTGCTCCATTTTAGTAATAATTCCCAAGTCCTCCCAAGAACTGACCCCCAATTATGATCGCCTTAATAAATTGAAACCCCTAATATCCCTCATGAAAGAAATCTTCCTAAGTTCCTACAGCCCAGAGATGAATATTTCTGTTGACGAGTCCCTAATGAGTTACAAGGGCCGTCTCTCATTCATCAGTTTATTCCCTCCAAAAGAGCCAAGTAGGGCATAAAATTATATAAAGTATGTGAAAGCAGCAGCGGATACACGTGTAACGTTTTCAATTATGAGGGTAGGAACCGTCAAATAAGCCCACCCCACTGTCCCCAGACAATTAGTGTCCCAGGAAAAATTGTCTGGGAGCTAATGACGCCATTTTTTGGTAAAGGTTACCACGTGTACACCGACAACTATTACACCAGTATTCCCTTATACCAATCCCTCAACGCTGCAAATACGGGGGCCTGTGGGACAATAAGGAAAAACCGTGTTGGTTTGCCATCACAGTTGGTGTCCAGACGTCTAGAGAAGGGGGCGTCATTCGCACTGGCAAATGACAAATTGCTTGCCGTAAAGTGGAATGACCGCAAGGACGTCTACATGCTCACCACCCTGCATGATGACACCACTGTGTTGGTCAGAGAGAGGGGAGCCACCAGGGACAAACAAAAACCCTTCTGTGTGACAGAATACAACAGGTTCATGGGTGGCATGGACCTGTCTGACCAGGTGCTCCAACCATACCTGGTAAAGCAGAAAACGAGGGCCTGGTACAAAAAGGTAGCAATCTACCTGATACAGATTGCTACCTACAACAGTTTTGTACTGTATAAAAAAATCACAATGGGCCCTCACATTTCTGCAATACCAAGAAAAAATTATTGAGTCCCGTGCTTCCTACTCCCACCCAAAACCGTCCCAAAAAAAGGTGCCGGGTCTGTACCAAGCAGGGAAGGAGGAGCGAATCTACATACTGTACTACTGTCCAATGTGCCTATCCCAGCTAGGACTTTGTGTTACCCCCTGATTCGAGATCTACCACACATCTTACAATAATTAGATGTCATACAATATTCCCAAATTGTGTGGTAGGGTTATTTTTTTTCACATTTATATTTCCTGTGTAGAGAGCCCCTGTGTTACTTGTCAAATAAAATTTACAATTTTCATCAGTAAAACACATTTTACCCCATTTCACAAATAATTCCAGGACTTGATCACTCACATATTGAAGTATTATTCAGACAAATTCTCGTCACATGCCCTTGTCTGCGTACTCCAGAATGTGGACCCCGCAAATGTTCTTGAAACATCTGATCATCTGACAAATAATTCCAAGATTTGATCACTCACAAAGTTTTTGGACTAGTCATCTTAGTCTGACTGCTATTACAACTATGTCTAGGTGATACGGGCATGATCATTTTATTGGAGTATGTGAAGCTGTTCTGTAATCTTACACCATGGGCTTTACTGTAATGGTCTTGCCGAACCTCCTGTACTGGACAATACTTTTATAATCCTGTAGGGGACTGGTTGTTTTGTGCATGTACCTTGGCAGGTAGGAGCCTGTTATATTGTACCACGTCAGCTGACACATTTATCCCTCATATAGGGATTGATGGTGCTAAACAGACGTACAACGAGTCTCTAAAAAATTAACGTGTCCTTCTAGTCTTGCTGGTGTTCCTTTACCTCTGGAACAAGCACAAGTCTGCCATATAGTTGGCTATATTTTCCACCACATGTTGCCCTTCACTCCAAGATAAATTGTACAAAAAATCAATTTATGTGGGTTTTCAGTTGTTCTGATAACACATAGGCTCTGCAAATCTAACGATCCAAAATGGGAAAAGTGCACATTCCCTTCCAAGTCCTGCAGTTTCCCCAAACAGAAGTTTTTGACTATATTTGGGGTATCCCTGCGCTCATAAGAAAGTGGGTAACAAACTGAGTGGTCCACTTTTTGGTGTTACCTCTTGTAACAGTGAAAAATTTGGTGCTAAGGCATCACTTTTGTGAAAAAGAAGAAAATGTTCAACATGAAAACCTATTGTTATACAATTCTCTGAAGTACCTGTATTCAAAATCCACACTATACCCCTAAATAAAATCCTTGAGAGGTTTAATTTCCAGAATGCGGTCACTTGTGGGGGAGCTCCACTGTTTAGGCACCTCAGGGGGTCTTCAAACGCAACATGGCGTTCGCTATTGATTCCAACCAATTTTGCAGTCAAATGGCACTCCTTCTCTTCCGAGCCCTGTCGTGTGCCCAAACAGTTGATTTCACTATACCCCTAGATAGAAGCCTTGAGAGGTCTAGTTTCCAAAATGGCATCACTTGTGAGGGTTTTTTGCTGTTTAAGTACCTTAGCGGACCTGTAAACGCAACATGGTGCCCGCAACCTATTTCAGCCAAATTTGCTTTCCAAAATTCAAATATTGCTCCTTCTGTTCCGAGATTTCCGATTTATCCAAACAGAGGTTTCTTACCACATGTGGGGTATTGGCGCGCTCATAAGAAAGTGGGTAACAAGTTTTGGGGTCCATTTTGTTATTTCTTATAAAGATGAATACATTTGGGGGAGAACAACATTTTTAGGTAAAATTTTATTTTTTGCTTTTTTTTTTATTCCACATTGCTTTAGTTCCTGTGAACCACCTGAAGGGTTAATAAACTTCTTGGATGTGGTTTTGAGTACTTTAGGGGGTGCAGTTTTTAGAATGGTGTCACTTTTATATTTCTGTCACCTAGGCTTCTTAAAGTCACTTCAAATGTGATGTGATCCTTAAAAAAATGGCTTTGTAAATTTTGATGTAAAAATGAGAAATTGCTGATAAACTTTGAACTCTTCTAACTCCCTAAAAAAAAAGAAATTTTGTTTACAAAATTGTGCTGATGTAAAGTAGAGATGTGGGAAATGTAATTTATTAACTATTTTGTGTCACAGAAATCTCTGGTTTAACAGTATAAAAATTCAAAAGTTGAAAATAACTACATTTTAAAACTTTTTGCCAAAATTCATTTTTTTTTCATAAATAAACGCAAAAAATATTGTCCAAAATTTAGTACTAACATAAAGTCCAATATGTAATGGAAAAAACAATCTCAGAATCATTGGGATCCGTTGAAGCGTTTTAGAGTTATAACCTCTTAAAGTGACACTGGTCAGAATTGCAAAATTTGGTCTGGTCATTAAAGTGAATATTATCTCCGTCACTAAGGGGTTAAACTGCACAGTCTTAGGCTACATGCGCACGCTGCGGTTTTTGTCGCGTTTTTGGTGCAGCTTTGTTGTCAGAACTTTCTGACATTTGACTTCCCAGCAAAGTCTATGAGAAGTCAGATTTGCTTTGTGCACCTTGCAGTTTGTCAGTGTTTTTTTGTCAAACGTTTGTGACAAAAAAGATGCAGCATGTTCATTCTTCTAACGTTTTTGTCAACATTTGTCAAAAAAATGCATAAAAAACGCATGCTGTCAATTTGGTGAGTTTTTTGGTGTGCGTTTCATGTGTTTTTGGTGCATTTTGGTCATAAAAAAATGCATCAAAAATGCACCAAAAACGCACCTACATTACAAGCGCTTCTTTGGATATTTCCAGGCTCTCTTTGACAAGGTGCAGTTTTGGTTGCAGTTTGGGTGCAGTTTTGGTTACAGCTTTGGTTGCAGCTTGTGTGCCGAAAAAAACTGCAGCGTGCGCATGTAGCCTAAAGATCCTATCTGTGGACACTGGATTTCTTTTTTCATATATTTCAATGCATTGGTCACACTTGGGTTTGTAGACGTGCAGCGAGTCCAACCATTACGGTCCAATCTCAGTCCAATTTATATTGTTGTCTGATTGCATCCTTACTAATATAGTTTTTATTTTCCGCTTATTGTAGTTGTTATAGTCTCTACATTGAGACACTTGGCTCATGCTAAATATATTTGCCAATCATGTTGATTATTTTAGTTTTACATTAATTATATTGTTCTGCACATGGTTCCATCAATGCATAAATTAGATTATTCCCCGAATTGGACAAAATAATAATATACAGTCACCAAATACAAACCAGAAGAAAAAAGTATGAGTATATTTATATTACAACATGCTGTTTTCCATAAGTTTTTATTCTGCAGCCTAAATGTACCCGCCCTGTGACCCCTTACACACAAGCACAAGCCAGGCCAGATCCTGAGATCATATTTTAATGGCTTTTCTCACTTTACTTGTTCCAAAAGAGTAGGAGGAAGAGTCAGTAGGTTTGCAAACACCAGACGTTACTCTCCAGACCGTACTTTCCAAATTTATTTTTTTTTAAGCAGCTGATCTTTGGAAAAATATAAGAAAAATGAAAAGCCCCTCTTTGTTTTTTTTTTCCCCTTTTCCTTCTCACTTAACTGTGCCAAGTGAGAAAATAAAAATTGTGAACACGGAGGGGGGACGAGGACTCTTTAATCAGAGGCTTTGATAAATAGAAAAATGTACTAGTCATAATAAAGTGTAGTTTACATCTCAGAAGCAGACAAGAGGGGGAGTGGTAAAAAGCTGGATTCTACACATTGCCTCAGAGTCCAAACAATGAGGTTAAGAAACATAACTGTAACACATTAGTAAATTGACAATGAAATTGCAGTTACTTCACTTGCTCTTTATTAAATAAACATAAGCTGAATTGGACTAGTCTGCCCAAGTTATTTGCAGAGTGCTCAGATTACTAACTCAACACTGCTGAATATCACACGTACTGAGGCTCCTCCATCCTCAAAATCCAAATACATTCCAATAGATGCAGTCCCCGCCAATCACTATGCCCTCGCTTCCCTTTTTCTGTTTTTCTACTATATTTCCACTTAAACTCGTAAAAGCTTACATCAATCATCACAGGAAAAGTTTGATTCATACATATATTTGTCACGCTCCCCGGGTCCTTGGCTTCCCTCCCCGGGTCCTCTGCTCCGCTCCCCGGGTCCTCAGCCCCGCTCCCCGGCTCACCTGCCACGCTCCCCGCTCTCCAGCCTCCGGTCCCCGTCCTTCCCAGGCCCCCTGGTCCCCGATCGCGGCGCCCGACGGCTTCCCAGGCCCTGGCCGGCTCCCCTGCGTCCTCTTCTCAGCCTCCTTCCCTGGCTTCTGGCACCCGGGCTGCGCGCATGCGCATTAGGGCGCGCGCGCGGTCACTGACCCTTTCTTAAAGGGCCAGCGTCCATTAACAGGTAATGAGGCTAATCAGGTACAGGGTATAAAGGGGTGTATTGTCCAAGGGGGCGGGGCCTGATCTTCGTGTTCCCTAAGCTAGGAGTCAGGTCTCCTGGTGTTTCAGTGCATGTACTCACCTATCTCTCTTTGTAGAGCCGTGCTTGCCTCGCCATCCAGTCTGCCGTATCCTGAACCCCGAACGCTGTCCTTCTGCCATCCTGACAGTCCGCACCATCTCGGATCCCTGCGGTGACCCGTCATCTTGCTCCCAAGGTTCCGGACCCCGCCTGACATCATCTCGGCTTCCGAACCTGAGCTGCGTCACCCGGACCACCACCCATAACTCCGTGGTCCCAGGGACTTCTCCGCTATTCCCGTGTGCAAGGACTGTTCTGCTGTTTCTAGTGTTCCAGCTGCCGGACTCTTTCCTACCATCTAGGAGTTCGGTCCAGTGGATCCACCTCCTGGGCCTGCCCGTACACCTGGCCGTGACAATATTAATCGTTTAGCATGCATACTATTGGAATCAGCCTTCATGGAAGATTCAATTGCAGCATATACTCCTTTGATTTGGTTAGTTTATAGGTCTTGTTGTATTTTAGAAATCTTTCTCCATTTTTTTGAATTAGTTCAAAAAAACAAACTGCTTACCTTCCCCGGGTCTCCAGGATCAGATCTCCACCATTGCCCCAGCCTCTGTTGTTTGACAGTGGCAGCAATGTCCTGGTGATAGCCCTATGGCCATCAATGAGCTCAGAGAATGCTACTGCAGGGCCCTTCTCGACACCTTTGATCTTATTTAGTGTCCTCAAACAGCATCCTATATCAGGATAAGGCTGCACATCAAACTTAGATAATGGTATAATGCCTCAAGCATATGGAAAAATATTGGAATATACAATGAAAAATGCTACTTGCTAATTTGAACATGTGAATAATGAAATGCATACCTGCCATGAACATTAGGAAAAAGGAGATATTTAGCAATCGCATTGATCAATGTAACTGAGCCCCAAGACCTCGTCAAGGTATATCTCTATATTGGGGTCCCTAGCTCTGTGACCCTAACTGTGTGTCATCTCATTGCAATTAAAAACTGCTGTGTGTGGAGAGGGGTAACCAAGGACTTTCTTATATAGGAGATGGAAAAAACATGGCCGAAAGGGGCGGAGCTGTGTTCACATTCAGAAAAAAACTACATATAACTGAATAGGATAACTGAAGTGAGCACTAATATATATATATATATATATATATATTATGAGTGCAAGCCAAAAAATACATACTATATCAGGATAAGGCTGCACATCAAACATAGATAATGGTATAATGCCTCAAGCATATGGAAAAATATTGGAATATACAATGAAAAATGCTACTTGCTAATTTGAACATGTGAATAATGAATTGCATACCTGCCATGAACATTAGGAAAAAGGAGATATTTAGCAATCGCATTGATCAATGTAACTGAGCCCCAAGACCTCGTCAAGGTATATCTCTATATTGGGGTCCCTAGCTCTGTGACCCTAACTGTGTGTCATCTCATTGCAATTAAAAACTGCTGTGGGTGGAGAGGCATAACCAAGGACTTTCTTATATAGGTCTTGGGGCTCAGTTACATTGATCAATGCGATTGCTAAATATCTCCTTTTTCCTAATGTTCATGGCAGGTATGCAATTCATTATTCACATGTTCAAATTAGCAAGTAGCATTTTTCATTGTATATTCCAATATTTTTCCATATGCTTGAGGCATTATACCATTATCTAAGTTTGATGTGCAGCCTTATCCTGATATAGTATGTATTTTTTGGCTTGCACTCATAATATATATATATATTAGTGCTCACTTCAGTTATCCTATTCAGTTATATGTAGTTTTTTTCTGAATGTGAACACAGCTCCGCCCCTTTCGGCCATGTTTTTTCCATCTCCTATATAAGAAAGTCCTTGGTTACCCCTCTCCACCCACAGCAGTTTTTAATTGCAATGAGATGACACACAGTTAGGGTCACAGAGCTAGGGACCCCAATATAGAGATATACCTTGACGAGGTTTATTGTACTAACAGAAAATGTGCAATCTGCATTTAAACTAAATTTGACAGGTGCAAAAGTATGGGCACCTCAACATAAAAGTGACATTAATATTTTGTAGATCCTCCTTTTGCAAAAATAACAGCCTCTAGTCGCTTCCTGTAGCTTTTAATGAGTTCCTCGATCCTGGATGAAGGTATATTTGACCATTCCTGTTTACAAAACAATTCCAGTTCAGTTAAGTTTGATGGTTGCCGAGCATGGACAGCACGCTTCAAATCATCCCACAGATGTTCAATGATATTCAGGTCTGGGGACTGGGATGGCCATTCCAGAACATTGTAATTGTTCCTCTGCATGAATGCCTGAGTAGATTTGGAGCGGTGTTTTGGATCATTGTCTTGCTGAAATATCCATCCCCTGCGTAACTTCAACTTCGTCACTGATTCTTGCACATTATTGTCAAGAATCTGCTGATACTGAGTTGAATCCATGCAACCCTCAACTTTAACAAGATTCCCGGTGCCAGCATTGGCCACACAGCCCCAAAGCAGGATGGAATCTCCATCAAATTTTACTGTGGGTAGCAAGTGCTTTTCTTGGGATGCCGTGTTTTTTTGCCTACATGCATAATGCCTTTTTGTATGACCAAACAACTCAATCTTTGTTTCATCAGTCCACAGGACCTTCTTCCAAAATGTAACTGGCTTGTCCAAATGTGCTTTTGCATACCTCAGGTGACTCTGTTTGTGGCGTGCTTGCAGAAACGGCTTCTTTCGCATCACTCTCCCATACAGCTTCTCCTTGTGCAAAGTGCGCTGTATTGTTGACCGATGCACATTGACACCATCTGCAGCAAGATGATGCTGCAGGTCTTTGGAGGTGGTCTGTGGATTGTCCTTGACTGTTCTCACCATTATTCTCTGCCTTTCTGATATTTTTCTTGGCCTGCCACTTCTGGGCTTAACAAGAACTGTACCTGTGTTCTTCCATTTCCTTACTATGTTCCTCACAGTAAAAACTGACAGTTTAAATCTCTGAGACAACTTTTTGTATCCTTCCCCTGAACAACTATGTTGAATAACCTTTCTTTTCAGATCATTTCAAAGTTGTTTTGAGGAGCCAATGATGCCACTCTTCATAGGAGATTCAAATAGGAGAACAACTTGCAAGGGGCCACCATAAATACATTTTCTCATGATTGGATACACCTGCCTATGAAGTTCAAAGCTCAATGAGGTTAGAAAATCAATTTAGTGCTTCTGTAAGTCAGTAAAAAGTTGTTAGGAGTATTCAAATCCAGAAATTGAGAAGGGTGCCCATACTTTTGCAGATTGCACATTTTATGTTAGTACAATAAACCTCATTTCAATCCAGAAATATTACTGAGTCCATCAGCTATTAGATATATGAAACTGAAATAGCTGTTGCAAAAAACAAAATTGTTAAAAGGAAAAAAGAATAAAGAAAAAAGGTTAACATTAATAGGGGTGCCCAAACTTTTTCATATGACTGTACATGCTGGGTATCAGGATGGATAGTTCTTCCTCAGCAGGGGGTGTTGAAACTTCTTCCCAGCGGGAGTAGGGCAACATCTCGGCCTCCAGGCCTCCCTAAACTTTAAAGGGTGCTGCGTCCTCCTCCGACTGTTCAGGGGTCGGCTCTTCAGCCTTTAGGCCTCTCCTCCTCTCCCTTAGTGATGTTGGGCACTCCTCCGGTGATTCCGGCAGCAGCGCTGGGGACAGGCATTCATCAGAAGGCCAGGGTGGTGGGCTCTTCCTAACCACGGCAGTTGCTGGGACCGCTCCGGGTCCGGGTGGCCGCCTGGGAACTATCTATGCACTCGAGTGGACAGGGCAACATGGGACTCACCCAAAGGCATCAGCATCGGAGTCTGGGTGGTCGCCGCCCGGTGTGACACTTGTCGCGCGGTCCACCTCTCATAGGCCCGAACCGCTGTAGCCATCTCCCGGAGCTAGGTGCGTCCTTCCATCACCTGCTGCATAATTCTGGCTGCAGCCAGTCACAGAACTGGGCAAGCTCCCAGTCCCACCAGGCAGCGGAGTCTGAATCTGGGTCACCACGTGTGGACGCCATGCTTCCTGTGTCGCTGCTCATCAAATCCTCTCTGCATCCGCTGAGTTTCATTTCTCCTTGCAGCCTAGTCACTTTCCGCCGACTCGGGACAGATCCGCCCCCATCGCTCGCGAGGTCAGAACGCTGCAGGGGTTCTCTGGGTAACCACACCTCTTCGTGGGCAGTTACTTCTTCTTGCGCGGGCTGCTGCTGTTTCTTGGCGCGCTTTCCATGGTGGCAACATGGCGGAGCTTTACAATTTTCAAACGGACCACCAAGGCACATGGTCACCTGTCTGAACAGGTCTAGTCCTTATCCTGTTCATGACAGGAAGCTGTGCCGCCTCAGGAGAGCTGTTCCTGTCCGGTCACACCACAGTGCAGGGAATCTTCTGGCTGGGTAGGTCAGGTTAACTTCTATGGGAATCGTGACACCACTCTCGGTATATGCGGTTAGGGGTGACCGCCACTACAGTTTGGGGAGCGCCTGGGGCTGATGGTAAATGCAGTCAGATGTTGTAGCCTCCCAAGAGTGAGGCTGGCCCCAGGGTCCAGTGTAAGTGTGTAGTACCACAGGTCGCAGAAGAACTCACACACAAGCAGCAATGTCTTTCAGGGTTTTTACTCACTTTCAGATGGTAGCTGTGAGTCAACCCGGGCGATGCTATGATGAGACTTTGGCTAGGTCACAGATGGTGGTCTGGGACCGGAGGAGTCAGAGACCCGGTCACAGGTTATTGGAGAAGGGTGCCCAGACTTAGTTTTGGAGAATGGTCGGCACCGGAATATCTAGTAACCGGACTGATACCGAGCACAGCAGGGTACTTGACCCTTGATCAGGGAGTAGCTTCACGCAACCTGATACTTAACCTGTGGAGAACAGATATCCCTTCGGCTGATGTAGGGGTGACTGCTGATGACTCGCCTTCCTTGCCCTTCTTGTTTTGGGGTGACTCCTAATTGTAGTATTGCTAGAATCACCCAGGGAAGTCGCAGCTGCCGTTCTCCTCTTTCTGGCCCGTTTGCGGGCAGCGTGGACCAAGTAATTTTGACTGCTTGCCTTCTGTCACTTATGAGCCCCCTCGTTGCTGCTGTAGCTGCGGACTCTGTGTAGGTTGGTGAGGCACATAAAGGGCCCTCACCTGCAGGTTTGGCAGGCCAACTGAATGGGCCCCTGCTCTGGGGACCTGTTTCCCCGGGCGGGCTTGGACTACCGGCAGTCCCCTTACTCAGCCACCTCTTGCTACTGCCCTAGGTGGTTTTCAGGCGGCACTGCTGAGTAGCCTTTCTCCCCCGCCAGCAGCCACAGACTTTTGCAGTGTCTGACAGGGCCCTGCTCCTCTGCTCTGCCCTCCAGATGCGGCTCCACACCTCCTTCTCCTTTGGCTGCCACTGCACAACTCCCTGTCTCCAGTCCCACACCCACCACTAGCTGGGATGTGAGGGTCACACCCCCTCCCTGGATCCGCCTAGGGGTCCCCTCTAAGCTGTGTGTGTTCCTGGTTACTTCGTGTCTGTGTGTCCACACCCTAATCAGCCTTTGGGATTACTTGTATTGTACTGACCCAGCATGGGTACAGTACTCAGTGGTGCCTGACCAGGTCAGGGGTGCCACACTAACCTTTGGTATTGCTCCATCAGCATTCAAATCCAAACCACACCTCACACCACACCCTGTCAGGTACACCAGTGGGTGGTCTAGCTGGAAAAGGGCCACCCGCCTAGGGGTCAGATAGGCTGGTGGGAGGGACATAGTCAGTTTAGTGATAGAGTGAGTGAAAGAGTGAGGAACTGAGGGAGTTGTAGCTCCCTTGGAGACTTTGGCTAGGTCACAGATGGTGGTCTGGGACCGGAGGAGTCAGAGACCCGGTCACAGGTTATTGGAGAAGGGTGCCCAGACTTAGTTTTGGAGAATGGTCGGCACCGGAATATCTAGTAACCGGACTGATACCGAGCACAGCAGGGTGCTTGACCCTTGATCAGGGAGTAGCTTCACGCAACCTGATACTTAACCTGTGGAGGACAGTCTCTTTATGAACTTTCCCCAAGAGCTCAGAGATTGAAGGCACCAACACAACGAGGGGTATAGGGCTTTCCAGCTTATGCGGCCCACTGAGATCCCAAGTGTCAGCCATTGAAAGCACAGCTCCTCTAACTAATTGTAAGGAGTGGGACCCCGAAAGCTTCAGTCTGAGGGGTCACTCAGAAACATCTAAATATAGTGCATGGAGGCAGGTCCAGAACCATCAGCAATACCAATGGGGACGGATTCCCGAACAAGCTCCCCTGAGTGGCAGAGGCACCCAGAGACTTGGTTTACGCCTGTGTGAGAGTCTGCTTAATGGTCGCACCAACACCCACACAACCTGAGTGCGTACGTTGTTTCCCCTGAATCTCCCTGCCTGGCCTGCACCACGCTCCCTTAGATCTCCACTGTCCAGAGTCTCGGGGCATACCCTACCCGTGGAGGGAACGTCATCTGGCTGCCCCACTCCATCTACCCCCAGGTACTCTCATCGGCAGCAGCCGTACTCCCCTTACCGCAAACCACGGGTGGCGTCACGAACACTAACCCCCTGTAAATAGCCCCTTTTATTTTTGTGTGCCCACAAGCCCCGGGTCCGGAGACCCTCGAGCCACAGTAACCCCGGATCCGAGCAGTCCGACTGTTACACCTCTATCTCCACATCACCTATGCTCCAAAGGGATGATGCTTGGTCTCTGCACCAGCTGTATGTTTTTACAATAAGGTTGCGAAGCTATTGAAACAGCTCACTGTTTTTTCCCATCATGAGATGTCTCTTGTGTAATACCTTGGTAATAACACACCTTTCTATAGGCCATCAGTTGAATCAGCTGATATTATTATTCACTAAGTGGGATGATTGTTTTCTAATTACTGATAGATTTCACTAGACCAGAAAGTTTTAATGTCTCATTCTTCACTTGTCACTGGTCTTCCAGGAGTAAAACCACCAAATTTCTCTCTCATTTCTATTGGTGGCTTAAGTGGAGGCAGGAGTTCATACTAACTTGCCCTCAATGCGCCCAATGTAAACCTTTTTGTCATTCCCTTTGTGGTCTTTTGTAGCTATTATCCATTCTAAAAGAACCTTGAGGTGAAATAGAGCTGGTGAAATAAGTATTGAACATGTCACCTGTTTTCAATGTAAATATATTTCTAAAGGTGTTATTGACATGAAATTCTCCCTAGATGTTGTTAACAACCCATCCAATCCACACAGGCATAACAAATCAAACTATAGATGTCCATAAATTAAGTTTGGGCGATGGACAACTGCAGCCTATCTTTGCTGTAAGTAATGCTTAATTTTTGGAGGATATTAATTCCTCTTTTTGTTGCTATTTTTATATTTAGTGTAGGGACCTACAAGCATGAGGTTCCCATGATGAGGGTTGTAGGTTTCCATATTCTGGCCATAATACCAACTAAAACCTTATATTTTTTGTACAGGATGCAGCTAGGCCCCTTTCTGTTAAGCCTTGCATATTAGAGTTCCTGTTTCTGTATGGCGCACAGATGGAGTACAGCTTGGCAGCCCACCTGATCTAATAGTATGGGCGTCACCTAATAGGCTGCAGACTTGTGACTGTGCATCTGCATGTGTGAACAGCTCTCTATGCAAGCCATCAGTGTGCAATTTTATCATCCTGCAATCGCCCCTCCATTTTTTGGAAGTGTGTGTTATGGTTCGGGGTCCATTTGAGTCCTGAACCGGTCCAGTCCCATCATTGACTCCCACATTGGGATCGATCGACTCCACAATGCCACCTAACCGTCGCTCGAGGTGTCGGGATGACAGGCATCAGGTGGCTAGAGTCTTGTACCATCCTGAGTCTAAGTGCTCATTTAGCGCTACTGCGCATGCACTAAGTGCGGGATTACCACTATCGCGCATGCACGTGACGTCATCACTGATGCGGCGGCCGCTGATTGGCTCACGGTGACGTCAGCGATGACGCGGTTGCCGCTGATTGGTCATGGTGATGTCAGCGGTAATGTGGCAGCCGCGGAATGGATGCAACCGGTGCCATTACCACATGCCATATGGCCTGGACCAGGGCGGCTATAAAAGGTCCGTAACCACGCCCATCGGCGCGCGAGCGTCACATTGTCTATGGCAGCAGCTCAGTGAACAGACGGTGCTGCATGCATGCATGGGTTCCAGCGCCATCTTATCCTGCAGAGTCAGTGGCAGGTGTATGTGTGTATAGGACATTGGTGGACAGGGCTAGGGCGTCGGTGCCAGATGCCACAACTCTCTGGTAATGCGGCGCGGTTAGGTTCAGCTCCTGTCCTACCAGTGTGTATGTGTTTCAGGACTAAGCGCCGGTACCAGATATTCGTATCTTGGTACACCTGTGTCTTAGCACGGGGAGGGTCAGGGCCCACATGTTCTGACGTGCCCCCTATGCACGTAACCAGTAGTCTGCAGTGTCAGTGGCAGTCGTGTGTGTGTGTGTATATCAGTCCTCGGTTCCCAGGGACGCTAACTGGGTTACCTCTCAGTCTGATGTGTCCCTACACATGTGACTGATACCCGTGTACCTGTGAAGCTAACAGGGATATGCTATACTTTGGAGTATGCCCGTAAACCTCCCCTTCATTCATATTTGGGTTTTCCTTAGTTGCTGTATCCGTCCACCAGTCCCGTAGTGGCTTTGTCATCTGCCCGGTGGACTTCGGGTAACGATTCGTATCATATTATTTTATATCCAATCTTCCCCTCCGTAACAGTGTGTGTGATTTGCTCCTACAGCACCTGTGATGCCTCCACTAGTGGGGGCTTAGCTGCATCCTGTTAGAGTACTAGTTTTTGGCCTGGGTGATGTAAAACTGCAGCCCATCTTTGCTGTAAGTAATGCTTCATTTTTGGAGGATGTTTCTTCCTCTTTCTGTTGCTATTTTTATATGGGTGGGGTTTTTAGTGTTTTATTTCAAATATAGGATTTTTTCATTGTTTGTGTTTATTTCTTTTCACTTACAGATTAGTAATGGGAGTTCTCATATACACCTCCCATTGCTAATCTAAGGCTTAGTGGCAGCTGTGAGCTGTCATTAACCCCATATTGCCCCGATTGCCATTGCACCAGAAAAATCGGGATGAGCCGGGTAAAGTTCTGGGATTGTCACATCTAATGGATGCATCAATGAATAGCGCTGGCAGCACTCACTTGATCCAATGTTGCTTTATTGCAGAAGTGTATACATCAAACAGGGGAAGGTGCGGGGGAGGAAGCACGCTAGACGACGGCACCGTTTAGCACCACTGAGGTGCCGTCATCCAGCGTGCCCCCCTTGTTTGACTGCTTGATGTATACACTTCTGCAATAAAGCAACGTTGGATCAATTGAGTGCTGCCAGCTCTATTCATTGATGAACTTTTGGATCTTTTCCTATGGCAATTGCACCCTGGATCTTTGCAATCCTCCTAGCGGTTAATCAAATGTGAGTGGGAAGCAGAGGAATACAAGTGATTCCTTTCAAGTAAAGACGGACTTTTCCTCAGTGATAATACATCGACGTTACACGTGGTAAGCAGTGCCCGGTATTCATCCTTATCTTATTTGACATCTAATGGATGTAACAGTCCTGGGCAGGCTGCTATTTCTAGACTGAGGGGGCTCAATAAGCATGAGTCTCCCCAACCTGTGAATACCTGGCATATACAGTTTTAACTTAATATTTTATTATATATGTGCAGACTGTTCTGTGCACCCTGTTGCAGCTGGTGTCTTGGTGCAGATGTGCACCGTCCTATTTGCATATTAAAGACAGTCCCTTGTCCTTAGGTGAGAGTCAGTGCTGTCTAAAATCACTTAGCATTTCTGCACGTGCCCTGACACTTGAGGAGCAGAGTAGCACTCAAAGTGTCAGTGTGGGTGCGCATGCAATGTGACTGCAGTGTCCGCGTGGGTGCGCATGCAATGTGACTGCAGGTACGTTCTGACACCTGGTTGCTGCCTGTATTTGACTGCAGATTCAATGAGGAGGAAGGTTGTTGAAGTGAGCAGACAGCACATCACAGCGCCGTGTCCCCCTCCTCACTGTGCTCCTCCTGTGTTGTGTGCACACCCGCACTGATGCTTGGAGTGTGCTGCTGTGTTCCTCCTGTGTTGTGTGCACACCCGCACTGACGCTTGGAGTGTGCCGCTGTGCTCCTCCTGTGTTGTGTGCACACCCGCACTGTTGCTTGGAGTGTGCCGCTGTGCTCCTCCTGTGTTGTGTGCACACCCGCACTGTCGCTTGGAGTGTGCCGCTGTGCCTCCTGTGTTGTGTGCACACCCGCACTGTTGCTTGGAGTGTGCCGCTGTGCTCCTCCTGTGTTGTGTGCACACCCGCACTGACGCTTGGAGTGTGCCGCAGTGTTGGGTGTGGTGGAGACAGGAGATCTGGTGTTACGGTGCTCACTCTCACCAATGGATCACTATTAAGACAAAGGCCTGGCTAGTATTTTCCTATATTAGGTGGTAATGGTGCACCCAGGCTTAGGCCACGCAGAAATGTCCTAATTTTCATATCAAATAAATGTGGCTTTTTCAGTGAATAGTAAAGGGAACCTGTTACACCCTTTTTCAATTTTAAACTGCCCTCAATGTCTTGTTAGTGACGCAATGTAAGTGATGCACATTTTCTGACTAACAAGACGATGAAGCAGTTTAATATTAAAGGTTGTGACCAGTTCCTTTTAAGCTGAACTATATGGGTGGGAATATTTCTCCACAGATCATGTCCCCAATATAAATATTTCTGCAGTCAAGGTATCATTTTGGGGTGACAGATTCCCTTTCAGTCAGCTTAAAAATCATCTCACTTGACGAATAAAAGTTTTGCTCGTGCATCGGGTGATGGACACTGTTTAGATAAATCAGTTTCCCATCTTTGGCTGCAGTGTTAATGCTGTTTTAAAGGGGTTTTCTCACATTGGAAACTTACCCCCTATCTTTGGGATGGGGAATAACTTTCCAATCGCTGGGGGTCCAACTACCATGGCCCCGAGTGTTTCCGAGAACCAGAATATGCAGACAGAATGGATGCCGGGAGTAAAATTTCATAGTCCTGTCTCCTGAGCTATGCACTTAAGAGGTCTTTTGAGCAATTGGTGGGGGTCTCAAGTCCCACCCCATGATGCCCCTTCTCCCTACTGAGCCCATCTCTGCCCTACTAGTCTCCTCAGAATTAATGGAGCTAAACATATAAGATATCCTCCAAAAGTTAAGTCTACTGCCTGGGACTAATCAGTATTGTGGTTCTTATATGGTCCACAGTCTAATGATGGCTGGTAACAACTACCAGCATCTCCTTACCATTGTTAAGGACATACTGGGAGTTGTGCGTTAATGCAATACATATATGTATATGGGTCTAACCTGACACTGCACTTGATTGCTGTACAAAGTTGGCAATGTATTCATGTACTAATGGTGGTTTTGATGATGTATTATTGTCTTTAGGGTTGGTTTGGTGATGTATTATTGTATTTAGGGTGGCTTTGGTGATGTATTACTGTATTGACAGTAGTTCTGTTGATGTGTTACTGTACTAACTGTGGTTTTGGTTATGTATTCTTGTATTTAGTGTGGTATTAGGGCAGATCTGTCTGAAAACAAAATGCTGTGTGCACATACCCTTAATCTGACTGATCAGAAGGGGTCGCCACCACTGACAGTGCCTAGGGCAGCATGAACTCCAAATACGGCCCTGAGAATTATACAACCCCCTCAGCTGGTTACACACTGTCTCCGGGACCAATGGGATGTTGTTGCGGTGGAGCCTGCCAATCCAGCAGTACAACTTCATCATTCGCCACAAGAAGGGCTGTGACCATGGTAATGCAGACGGGCTGTCCCGACAAGGAGAGGTTGCGGACGGGCGCGCAGGGGAACACAGGAATGTGCTGCCCCCTAGCGCCCTCTAAAGGGGGAGGTGTGAGAGACATCCTGAGAGATTAGGGGAATTATGACATTTATTCATGTCATAATGCTACTCCATGATGTCACCCCCTCCCTGCAGCTGCTTAGAGACCCAGCACCTGTTCAACCGAGGTGTCAAAATCCAATTAAGACAGTCCCTGAAGTAGAAGGAAACCCCTTGCGGAGTGGAGCATTCTGCAGGATATAGGGCCCTTTCATCCTGCTCTCACATGTGAAAACCCATCTCCTCTCCCGTTTTAGCACAGGCCTGGTAGGGTGACAGATTGCATTATAAGAGAAGATCATAGGCAGACCCCTGAAGCTATTGAAGATGGTCAGTCTAGGAAATCATAGAGGAATTATGAAAATACCGCACACCTTACATCCACAATGTTTATATTAATGACTTCAGAACAAAAACGCGCACGCCACGCATATTTTATATTAATTGTGCGATGTGTGGAACAGCCAGAATTAATAACTGGCCACAGGAAGCCCGCAGGACGCTCATATTTCCTATCAAAACGGAGATCAATTCACAACAAAAAAAATGAGGGTCATATCGTCTGTGTGAGAAGCTCAGGGGCAGAGCTAGGCTGGGAAATATAACATTAGATTATTCTCAGCTAGCAGCAGGGGGAGGGAATTCCCATCCAGAATGATGTCACGAGGGGGGGCCGTATAAGCCCAAGACAGAACAGATAAAAGTTAGGCACAGGGATCTGCACATCATCTTGACTCGGGGGTCATGCGTACTATGCACATGTGAGGAAGTCCATGAAACCCTGGACAAACGGCGCCCCCCTGTGGCCAAACGCATAAGGTAACTGCTTGATCTGACTCTGTTTGTGACCACGTCTTATCTGTAAATGTACTCTGACACACACACATATATATATATATATATATATATATATATATATATATATATATTTATTTATTTATTTATTCTGTAAATTCCATATTGTATATATTATCAAAAAGCAGAAAAAGGAGTCTTTAATTTTGCTAGAAGCAAAGAAAGTACCCAAACAAGCAAATATTTTTAAATATTTATTAAGGTAATGTGCTTAGGGTATAGCAATAAATATATATACAGAGTAATAATTAAGAACAAGGAAGGAGGAGTGCTGAAGGGGAAAGAACCCCACATGTCCCAGAAAGATGGAGAAAAAAGAGTTTTTAACTCGAAAAAGGGTGACCTCAATTAGCTATAGTATAGTAAGTAGCACTGCCATTCACTATTGTTTTGTACATGGAAGTATAGCATGACTCTGGATGAGTCTATGATTATTTCTGATGCAGCTCTACTTCTGCCTTGGGCATTATGCCTATAGCTAATTGAGGTCACCCTTTTTGGAGTTAAAAACTCTTTTTTCTCAATCTTTCCGGGACATGTGGGGTTCTTTCCAATTCAGCACTCCTCCTTCCTTGTCCTTAATTATTACTCTGTATATTTATTGTTATACTCTAAGAGCATTACCTTAATAAATATTTAAAAATATTTGCTTGTTTGGGTACTTTACTTGCTTCTAGCAAATTTAAAGACTCCTTTTTCTGCTTTTTGTTATTATCCTTAGTGAGTTGTTGCTAATACCGACATGCGATCTGTGTGTGGTCCTTGTTTGTATCAATATTTTATATATTGTAGTATCTAGTGTGCCCTTAAGGCTATTAAATATGTATAATTTAATCTTGGGCTGTTCTGTTATCTCGATCCTGAATTGCACGTCTGTGGGCTCGGCGTAATAGTTATCGTAATCGATTGGTGGCAGCGAGTTTATGCCAAGGATCATTGTGGGGCATTCAGTGAGATCTGGGGAGGATTAGATATATTCCGCCCGCAAGAGTCGGGGAAATATATACCTTACTCTCACCGAGGAACCCTTCAATCATCGGCATAGTAGAATAGCGGCCTCCTTGCTTATTGTCGGGCAATTCCATAATTGGCCTGACTATAAGAGGGGCGCTAGAGAGCAAGCCACATGCTCTGTCTGGTGGAAAGGGGGGGGTGTAACTTCCACTTCCTCCCTCTTTTCCTCACAATATGTATGAAGGATAATGAGCGGCCTCGGAAGTAAAGTTACAGCCACACAAGGAGACTGGTAAGTATAAAGTGCCTGCTCTAATCCTCTATCCCTTCTACCACCATTTTTAAGCACCTGATTTGGGTCCCCATAGACTTACAGTGCCTACAAGTAGTATTCAACCCCCTGCAGATTTAGCAGGTTTACACATTCGGAATTAACTTGGCATTGTGACATTTGGACTGTAGATCAGCCTGGAAGTGTGAAATGCACTGCAGCAAAAAAGAATGTTATTGCTTTTTTTATTTTTTTTTTTAAATTGTGAAAAGTTTATTCAGAGGGTAATTTATTATTCAACCCCTCAAACCACAAGAATTCTGTTTGGTTCCCCTAAAGTATTAAGAAGTATTTCAGGCACAAAGAACAATGAGCTTCACATATTTGGATTAATTATCTCTTTTTCCAGCCTTTTCTGACTAATTAAGACCCTCCCCAAACTTGTGAACAGCACTCATACTTGGTCAACATGGGAAAGACAAAGGAGCATTCCAAGGCCATCAGAGACAAGATCGTGGAGGGTCACAAGGCTGGCAAGGGGTACAAAACCCTTTCCAAGGAGTTGGGCCTACCTGTCTCCACTGTTGGGAGCATCATCCAGAAGTGGAAGGATTATGGAACTACTGTTAGCCTTCCACGGCCTGGACAGCCTTTGAAAGTTTCCACCCATGCCGAGGCTAGGCTTGTCCAAAGAGTCAAGGCTAACCCAAGGACAACAAGGAAGGAGCTACGGGAAGATCTCATGGCAGTGGGGACATTGGTTTCAATCAATTCCATAAGTAACGTACTCCACCGCTATGGTCTCCATTCCAGACGAGCCCGTAAGGTACCTTTACTTTCAAAGCGTCATGTCAAGGCTCGTCTACAGTTTGCTCATGATCACTTGGAGGACTCTGAGACAGACTGGTTCAAGGTTCTCTGGTCTGATGAGACCAAGATCGAGATCTTTGGTGCCAACCACACACGTGACGTTTGGAGACTGGATGGCACTGCATACGACCCCAAGAATACCATCCCTACAGTCAAGCATAGTGGTGGCAGCATCATGCTGTGGGGCTGTTTCTCAGCCAAGGGGCCTGGCCATCTGGTCCGCATCCATGGGAAGATGGATAGCACGGCCTACCTGGAGATTTTGGCCAAGAACCTCCGCTCCTCCATCAAGGATCTTAAGATGGGTCGTCATTTCATCTTCCAACAAGACAACGACCCAAAGCACACAGCCAAGAAAACCAAGGCCTGGTTCAAGAGGGAAAAAATCAAGGTGTTGCAGTGGCCTAGTCAGTCTCCTGACCTTAACCCAATTGAAAACTTGTGGAAGGAGCTCAAGATTAAAGTCCACATGAGACACCCAAAGAACCTAGATAACTTGGAGAAGATCTGCATGGAGGAGTGGGCCAAGATAACTCCAGAGACCTGTGCCGGCCTGATCAGGTCTTATAAAAGACGATTATTAGCTGTAATTGCAAACAAGGGTTATTCCACAAAATCTTAAACATAGGGGTTGAATAATAATTGACCCACACTTTTCTGTTGAAAATTTATTAAAATTTAACTTAGCAACATAACTTGTTGGTTTGTAAGATTTATGCATCTGTTAATAAATCCTGCTCTTGTTTGAAGTTTGCAGGCTCTAACTTATTTGCATCTTATCAAACCTGCTAAATCTGCAAAGCTTTGAATACTACTTGTAGGCACTGTATATGGGGATCAGAGTCAGTCCAGATATCCGGAAAAAATCTCACGCTTGAATCGGGGTGTTTTTTTTTTAACCTGGTTACACCCACCGATCTTGTGCATCTGCGAGTCCACCTATCACTAGTCCTCATCAACAAATGCTTGCGTAAGAAGTAGTAATTAAAATTCAGTAATTTCAAATTTAGAAAGAGCATTTCCCTATTGAAAATGCTTTACTAATAACATATGACACTTTTAGATAGGATTCTGTTGCTGTATTATGATTGGGGGGAAGTGTTTAATGACAGGAGGGGAGATGAACACTATTTTTCTCTTAACTATATTTGTGGATGTTCTTGCAGCCAAGCACGGTGCAGAAAACATCCACAACGTTCAGACACAAAGGCTTGTGTCAAAGGCTGCTTAAATTACATGTCCCTCTGCATATAAAATGCGGTGAAGTGGTGTTGTGACGCCCTGGACTAGTCAGGTCGTCACGTTGTTCTGCACAATCTCTCTCTCCCCATGCAGGGCTCAATCCCTCATGATTCTGGATCCCTATCTTGTGGTACTGCGGCCACCAGCATCCACAAATCCTAGTTACACATCGCACCACACCTGTCAGGCACACCAGTGGGCTGCTGAAGCTGGAATAGGGCCGCCCACCTATTGGTCAGGCAGGGAGGTGGGAGGTGACAAGTCAGTTGGCTCCAGGGGAGCAAAGTGAGTGGAGCTCAGGAAGTCGACTCCCGGGGAGCAAAGTGACAAAAGCTGTGGGGAGCTCGAGGAAGCTGGGAGTTGTAGCTCCCAGGGGAAATTAGACTTGATCGCAGATGGACAAAAAGTGCATGCTAACTAAAGAATGTATGTCTGGAACACCAATGGTGTGAACAAGGTGCAAGACTCAAAAAACATAACTATACAATAGGATAAAGAGTTGCACACAACCAGTTTTTCTTTTCACCATTCCCATATACATTGTGACTTGTGTGCAACTCTTTATCCTATTGTATAGTTATGTTCTTGCACCACCCACAGCCATTTGTTTCACTTCACATATATAGCTTGGTCCTTTGCTTCCCATACAGAGCAAGTTTTTTAACTGCAGGTGAGGTTACATATAGGCTAGGGACCCCAAAAATAGAGATTACCTTGGCGTTGGTTTTGGGGCTCTTTTGCATTGATCAATACAATGGCTAAACATCTCTTATATTCCTATTATTCATAGCAGTTATGCATATTCCATTTTTCATGTATTTTCACTTTTTCAGATAGTTGATTGTATTTTTCATTTCGACTTCTTGTCCTTGCATGGATATCACTGGAAGATATGCACATTTAAGAAGGAAAGGCAAATCGAGCTACTGTAGGAAGATAAAAGACCTTGACAGGAATGGACTGAATATGTTGTCCATTTATTTAATCATTTTAAAAGTTCCATGAAAATTGAAGCAGTCAAACACATCTGGTAAAAGCATAAATATGTGAAAAAACAAGTACTTCGATGCGTTTCAGCTAAATAATAGCCTTAATCGTGTCGTATCAAAAATGTACATAAAAAAGCTGTTTATATACAGTAGTTGCACCAGTCCAAAAAAATTAGTCCATTTACATAGGGATCTTTTCCGGTGCTGATCTTGATTGAAGTTTCCCAGTCAGGTGTCCATCACATTATGGGTGTCAGGTCCGAGTATTCCTACATGAACAGTGTCCTGAAAAGTGGATTGGTCATCATGGGCCAGTTGAATGGCCACCAAGGTTTCCCGATATGACCCCCTTAGACTTTTATCTTTGTGGTCATCTGAAGGCAGTTGCCTATGCTGTGAAGATACAATATATGCAGCATCTAAAACAACAGATACTGGAAGCCTGTGCTAGCATTTCTTCTGCAGTGTTGCTATCAGTGTGTCAACAGTGGCAAAAGAGGGTTGCATTGACAATCCAACACAATGGGCAGCACTTTGAATACATTTTATAAGTGGTCATAAAATTGTAAATAACTATTGAATGAATAAAGTTACATTAAAAGCAATCACATCGTTGTTTTTCTTGTGAAATTCTCAATAAGTTTGTGTGTTACATGACCCTCTTCCCATTGGAAAAAATAAAGTTGGATCCAAAATAGCCGACTTCAAAATGGCCGCCATGGCACCACCCACCTTGAATAGTTTCCCCCCTTCCATATACTAATGAGCCACCAACAAGAAGTTGATATCACCAACCATTCCCATTTTTTTTAGGTGTATCCATAAAAATGGCCGACCCTGTATACAGGGTATACTGTATGAGCGATAGAAATATTTGTAAGCGGTAGAAGCGTAACCATTTCACTTTTTCTTTGCATATGTTGTACCAGAAATATTTTGGTGTAATACATTCCTATAGATTTTCCTAATAGCCCCATTGTATTATATTATTGAAAAAAACTAGCCTGGTCTCATGGTACACAGTTGCCTGCCCACATGTAAGATCTAACGCTAAGAGGAGAATAAAATCATACATATTAATTTAACTATTAAATTAATGTGATTATATTTAAATCAGTACCCAGACCATTGCATATGATCTAAGTATAAGGATCAATGCCCAAAGATCACTATCAAATATGAGCATACGAGATAGATCAAAAGAGTAATTCATATTTGGGTACGTTAAGCAGGAGCGAATTTTTAACATCTCTGTAGTTCCCTGTTTTTTTTATGTATTTCTAAACCCCTTAATATTCTAAAAAGAAAAAAAAATGGAATAATAGTAAACCTGCTAATTTCACTATCAAACAAAAAATATTGTTGACGTCAAACTCTCCGCTGAACCATGTACTTCCCCAAAACTTCCTTACAAATATTCAATCCAGAAAATAACCAATAACCCCCGTTGGATTCTTTAAGTTTTTGTTTGAATTCATCAAATCAAACCACCTTGGTTCTGGATGAATACAAAATACAGCTATCCACCACGGCCTGTTAATTCTCATGCAGAGTGACAGGAAACGTACCCATGAAGCACTGAGGATACAACTCAAATTAATGTGTCCTCAAGCAGAACTCACCATCACCAACCTCATCATAACATATAATTCTGCAGGAAAGTAAGATTGTTCATATTAATTCATTAATTAAATTCATAATAATGAATTCTAAACAAAAATCTTGTCGGATTTCTACATTATATGGTGTCAACTCGGTCTCACGGTACGCACATGACCCCATTACATTGTACAGCCAAAATACCCATACCAAATTCAATAATACCTGATAGGAATTCGTCCAAATGCACACCGCCTATCAAAAAATGTGCATGGATAGATAATAAAAATAAAAAATTAATTCTATCATAGCTGTTAATTATATTGCAATATTAAATCTCTCCTCACATTCCTTCCTTGGGATGTCTTGTGTCCAGTTTAAAATCCAATAGCTTTCTTGATTCAATAATTTCCATCTTAAATTTCCCTCTCTAACTGTTTTTTCACTATTTCAATTCATTTGATGGACAATGTAGATGTCCATGTTCTCTTTAAAAATGTCTAGAGACAACCAATTTAATTTTAAAGCACCAATGGAATCTGAAATGTGTCTCCTTATTCTTCTTTTGAGGTGGCCTATCGTACACCCCACATATTGGATCTTGCATACTCCACAATCAATGCGATAAATTACTTCTTTGCTATTAGAGTTTATAAACTCTCCATTGGTGAAAGTTTCCCTTGTCAAAAAGGAAATAAATTTAGTACTTTTATTGACAAAATTGCATGTTAGGCAGATATTATGTCCGCACTTAAAAAAACCTTTGCAGTCCAACCATGTGGTGCCCACCCTGCAATTTTTTCCAGTAAAAAGACTAAGGGAGAATATAGATCCTAATGTTGGAGCTTTTTTTGGCTGAATATCTAATTTTATTACCCTGTAGGATCTTTTGTAAATTTACTGTCTATTTGCAACATCAGCAAACAATGATGTTTAACAATTTTAACAATGCTGAATACTTGATTATAATTAACACTCTATTGTGTGGTGAATGCAATACATTTCTCCATATTCCCAAATGTGGGAGATTTATTCTCAATTAGTTAATTCCTATTCATATTTGTCACCTTTTATCATGGCTTGCTTCAATTTCCAATGCTGATACCCCCTCTCCTTTAATCCAGTGTATGTTTTCTTATTTCAGCTTTGAATTAATTTGTCACGGGGTGTACTATGGTAACTGGGGTGAGGGGCGTCTAGACTGGTTCTCAGTTTAGAGGACCCTAAACTGTCTCTTATTCCAGAGGTACGCCTGATGGCAGCGAGGTCTGGACTGCCAGCGTGATGCTAACTTCTGAAATGCCCTGGTCTAACACCCCCACACCCCACCCAGGAGAGGGCTGGACCAGGTGAAATACTGTATATTGCACAAATAGCAACAACGAGGGGAAATCAAAGCTCAAACTCACAGCAAGCAGACACAGGGTTAAAGACAATACATGATCAGGGAGAAATAAAGTACAGGGAGGAAATAAACAAACAGCAAGGATATTTAACCACACACCAAATAGCATGCAACAAATGACCAAAGTAGGATCAAATGCATAGGACCGGTGTCACTGGAGCACGCTAGAGCTATCATCGGCATGGAACCCCAGGTTCCACCATCTTTTAAAGGGTTGAGGAGGCTGTGATAGGTTTTCCATAACCTGTGCTCACAGCAGCAATTCACACACCAGCAGGAATTAACTCCCGCTAGCCTGGACACCAGAGAGCAAACTAGGCGACGCTCTGCTGTGACTGAGCAACTTAAATACACCAAGAGATGTGTTAGACTCTGCAATGTGAACAGAGTCTGAAGACACCAAGCCACCGGGAGCGTTAAGAGTAGAATGCCACATGCAGAATTTCAATGGAGGGAGGATTTTGGATGAGTTACAGCAGACATGGTAGCCCTTTACTCTTCAATCCTCTATGAACTAGCCATGGTCGCATTGAGGTACTTCTTACAAAAACATAGTGGGTTAGATGTCCATACCCAAAATTTCATTATGGAGGCAGTCAGGTTCCTTTTTAATGAGAAACTATTTTTGCTGTGATGGTGATTTTTTATTTGTAAAAACAAGGTTTGTTTATAGGGGAAACTTAGCTCTCTCTAGCAAATTTAACCATGGCATGCTGGAAGGAATAAGTGATATTCATGGAATAAGTTCCCTTTTGAGAGAACATTCATTGGTTTAGAAGATATATCGATGACCTCCTGTGTGTCTGGAGGAGGGATGAAGTAAGTGCTTTAAAATTTATAGAATACATCAATAAAAATTAATTTAAACTTAAGTTTACTTCTTGCTTTAATTTTGATCTTATTAATTTTTTGGAACCTACAGACACAAAAGGGTTTCAACAGTTGATATCTTGCCCTATCACAAAGATACAGACATGAACACTATTCTGAGGTCACAATCTTGTCACCCCAAGCATGTGATACAGAATATACCAATGGGTGAATTCATTAGAATAAAAAGAAACTACTCTGATATTTCTTAAACCAAAGCTGAAATAAGAAAAACATACAATAGATTAAGGGAGAAGGGGTATCATCATTAAAACTTGAATCAAGCCATAACAAAGGTGACAAATATGGATAGGAATGAACTGATTGAGGATACATTTCCCACATTTACGAATACAGAGAAATTTATCACATTCACCATACAATAGAGTGTTAATTATAATCAAGTAATCAGCATTGTAAAAAAGTATGTGCCGATGTTGCAAACAGGCAGTAAACTAGAAAGATCCTACAGAATAATAAAATTAGATATTCAGACAGAAAGCTCCAACATTAGGATCTATATTAGTCTTTGTACTAGACAAAAATTGCAGGGTAGGAAGTTTTTGGAAGTACATGGTTCAGGGGAGAGTTTGACCTCAATGACAACTTTGTAATATAGTACAATAATATTTTTAGTTTGATCTAAGATAGTGAAATTATCAAGTTTACTATTATTAAGAAATATATTTTTGGAATATTTAGGGGTTTAGGATTACGTAAAACAAATAGGGAATTACAGAGATCTGTTACTGTGGCAAATTCTCTCCTGAATAACATGCATATATATGAATTATTGTTTTGATCTATCTTGCATGTTGGTATTTGATAGTGGTCCTTGGTAGTTGATCCTTATATTTAGATCATATAAATAATCTGGATCCTGATTTTAATCTAATTCATAGTTAAATTAATATTTATGATTTTGTTCTCTTTTTAGTCTTAGATCTTACCCGTGGGCAGGCAATCTTGTAGTATGAGACCAGTAACATCTCTGTGGTACGTGAAGCGTGTGTACGATTGCAGTGGCACTGGAGACTATGTCCAAATTTCTTGCTACTGCACATGTGCGAGCACTGGAGACTATGTCCAGATTTCTTGCTACTGCACATGTGCAAGCGCTGGAGACTAAGTCCTATCTTGGAGCCATTGCACATGTGCGGGTGACATCATCGCTGACAAGAGGTCACACGTCTCTGACACCTTCTATGCCGATTGGCCGCTGGTCATGTGCTTGTGACACGTGGTCACATGTCTCTGACACCTTCTATGTCGATTGGTCGCTGGTCATGTGCTTGTGATGCTTTGCTCGGTGATAGGCCAGCGTGACGTCATTCCTGTCGTTCTGGCAGCGGATTAGCTCTGGTGTCCTCCATCTTGGATGAGGCAAAGAGTCTATATAAGACCCTGACGCACGCCGCACAGCGCTCAGTCCTCTTGGTTCATGCATGAGAGTAGACGCTCTGTGCACGATCCTCTAGGCATCTCTCTGTCTATGCTAGGTGAGCGCTACCGGCAGGGTAGCGTTCTTATACCTTACAGCTTCGGCTGCAGTCCGTATCCTTACCTCTTAGGGGAGCGGACATAGGCAGGTGCCTGAGGCACATGGTCCGGCTGGGCCTTGTGATTCTACTCGTAGGTGGACGTTGCCGCTAGGGTAACGTTCCTTATACTGCGTCTGGCAGTTGTTCGTATCCTCGCACACTAGGGGAGCGAACAGAGGTAGGAGCTTTGTGCGGCTTATGCTGCTGTCCGTCTCTTTTGCACCACTAGAAGAGCGGACCTAGGCAGGTGCCATATCTAGTGGTTCGTGTCCTCGCACACTAGTGGAGCGAACGCAGGTAGGAGCTTTGTGCGGCTTACGCTGCTGTTCGTCTCTTTTGCACCACTAGAAGAGCGGACCTAGGCAGGTGCCATATCTAGTGGTTCGTGTCCTCGCACACTAGTGGAGCGAACGCAGGTAGGAGCTTTGTGCGGCTTACGCTGCTGTCCGTCTCCTGGCACCACTAGAGGAACGGACCTAGGTAGGTGCCATTTCACACTCACTGCCTTTGTCTCTGTGATTATTAACAGAGACCATTCCACACACCCTCCAAGTAAGGGAGGAATTGCCTTATTTACTAATTATATTCCTCTGTGAGTTTAACAGAGGTATTGCACTCTGCCATAGTCTGCAGCAGAGTCTTTGCACGGTGGACCCTGACTGTCTGATACTCCTTTAGGTTTTATTATCAGACAGCCCCTTGTAACAGCGTGCTACTATATGAAGGTGGTTGGTAATCAATTCTATGGGACATTAATTTAATACGAAGCACCAAACATATCGGGGAATCAATCTTATTCTCCTTTCACATCTGACTGGAAACCTTCAATCAAGATCGACACCAGAAAACATCACTATGCAAATTAACTAATTTGTTTGGACTGATGCAACTATATACAGAGCTCTTTTATGTACGTTTTTGTCAACCAGCAAGCCGAAACGAGTCGACAAACCTGTTTTTTGACACATTACTGCTTTTACCAGATGTTTATGACTGCTTCAAATTTCATATAACTTTTTAAAATGAAGAACCATCTCAATAGGTATTGATATTTCTGTGTGCCATCTGAATATTGCCATCTCAGCTGGGAAATACAGAATTTTACTTTTGTGTAAGGTGTCTGAGAGGTGTAAAAAAATTAGACGGGAGGGTACCACCCCTAAGTGAGATCTCCTAGGTACAAAACAGCATGTGGGAACAAAAAAAGAGGAAAAAAAGAGTGTACTTATAAAATTGGGATCACCACAAAATATAAATACAACCTAATATTTTATTGATGCAAGACAATCCACACATAATGAACACAATGCAAAACACAATGGACAATAACCCCTCTAAAAGCATTTAAAACCAATGACAAAAAGTGAAACAAAGTGACTTACTCAGTATACAATAAATAGAAAAATTAAATGATTAGAAACTCAGTCCATGCATGAAAATATCAACCTTAGTCCCTGAGTATATCAAAGAGGGTCCAGTCACATATCCCTTAAAGGCATGTAGAAAATAGTGCCAAGACTAATAATGGAAAATACACACTGAACGCAAAAAAATTCCTGCACTTGCTAGAGGAATCACTAAATTGAGCTGATCATCACACAAAAAAATCAAATTGGTATGGCTCAAAGTGTGCCAGCTACTATGATGCGACCATATAGCAAAATGACCTGGCCTCTCTCTCTCTCTCTCTCTCTCACCTGACCCTGTAGGAATCCTGAAAGGGGAAGGGGGGGAGGGGAGGAGGCAAAAGGGAGATGGAATTCTCCACAATGAAACAAAACCTCCTAAATCTAAGTGCAATCGGACAGACCAGACATGTGCTATCCAAAGCAAGACAGGGTGGGATGGATGGACCTGGGCTGTGACTTACTCCAGGTCCATCCATCCCACCCTGTCCTGCTTTGGATAGCACATGCCTCGTCTGTCTGATTGCACTTAGATTTAGGAGGTTTTGTTTCATTGTGGAGAATTCCATCTCCCTCTTGCCTCCTGCCCCCCCTTCCCCTTTCAGGATTCCTACAGGGTCAGGTGAGAGAGAGGGGCCAGGTCATTTTGCTGTATGGTTGCATCATAGTGCCTGACCCACTTTGATCCATACCAATTTAGATTTTTTGTATGATGGTCAGCTCAATTTAGTGATTCCTCTAGCAAGTGCAGGCATTTTTTGCATTCAGTGTGTATTTTCCATTATTAACTTTTGGCACTATTTTCTACATGCCTTTCAGGGATATGTGACTAGACCCTCTTTAATATACTTAGGGACTAAGGGTGATATTTTCATGCATGGACTGAGTTTTTAATCATTGAATTTTTCTATTTATTGTATACTGAGTAAGTCCCTTTGTTCCACTTTTTATCAGTGGTTTTAAATGCTTTTAGAGGTGTTATTGTCCATTGTGTTTTGTATTGTGTTCATTATGTGTGGATTGTCTTGCATCAATAAAATATCAGGTTGTATTTATATTTTGTAGTGATCCCAATTTTTTAGGTACACGCTTTTTTGTTCCCACGTGTGTGACAGGTGTGGGCCTAGGATTGCAAATATATGTTTCAAAGGGACATCAAACATGAGTGGTAAATCATGAGGGCATGGTATAAGGGATAATAGGCGGATTGTTTGAGGTGTACGTGGATGACGTTCTAATTTTAGTCAAAGCTCCACTGACCAAACACCAGCTCATCCTATCCCAAGACAACTGAGATCAACTTGCATTACTGGACAGCCATACATTGCTTCAACTTGTTAATGAAAGCCAGAAATAGCATGTGCTAGAGTGGATGGCAAGCGCTACATCAAGTGGCCTCTCTTCCTCTTCCTGAACCTCAACATCACACACAGTTCATTCCACAGAGGTACATTTGTTACATTTGTTTCCTCCAACATCACAACTCTCTAACCACCCAAGTAATTGTGGGGAATCACACATGCGCGAGTCTGCAGAGCTGTTCACACATCCCCCACATGTATCCCATGGTCATCAGAGGTCTGCTCTAAAGATTCACTGACTGAAGAGGAGAAAAGCATCTGCACCGATGCCCAAAATCTTTGTCAGTTGGAGCCAAGCCAGGACGAAGTTGGGTCTGAGCAGGATCTTTTTAACCTAGATAGTGGCATTTAAGTTAGGTTCCCGGATTACAGAGATTACCTTGCCGTTGGTGTCCAGGTTTACATGCATTGGCCAATACATAAACTAAATATCTCTCTTTTTCAGTAATGCAGTACCATATTTTCCCTTATACATATTTGGCTTTTCAGTGTGCAGCTGTATGTATTTTATAGGATCTACAACTTCATCGTTATCCTCTTTGTTGTCTCACTCCTCGCTTTGACAGTCACTCTCCTCCTCTTCCTGACTGGACATCACAGTACAGTACGTGTGTGTCTCAGGTATCTGAGTCTCATCATCATCACCTCTACCCCCAGGGCTTAACATCTATTGATGAGGGTTTGGATCCTACATTGTATAGTTACTGTGTTATTTCAGCTAGCACTTGTTCACATTTGTTGGATGTGTGGGTCAGATTTTTGGATATTTGAAGTTGTAGCTCCCACTTGGTGTGAACCCAGAGGCACGCATCTGAGCAGCTCAGCAGAGGAGGTGGAGGAGGAAGACAAGTTGCTTTCCACATAGACAAAGAGTGGTGCAACCAGGACAACCACTGCATCCTCAGCCACAACTCTGGCTGTGTCCAGCAGCAGTGGCAGGTCTTCATTTCGCATGGGCGGTAAAGGTTGCCTAGCCTAGACATTTTCTGCTGCCGAATTGGATGATCCAACTCCTATTCTTTGCAAACTTTGCAAAAAATGACTCAGTAGAGGCAGAAATATAAATAATTTGTTTACTACATGCATGAACCATCACATGACCAACCAACATACATTAGTCTGGGAATCTTATTGAGCTAAAATGTGGCTTAGCGGGCATAACCAACCACCCAATGCTTCATCACCCACTTTTGATGCTTCTTCCTCCTCCTTCAACCTCAAAAATATTCTAACCCAGATCTCCGCCTGTAGAACCTCTATTTGTTTAATAACTACATTTGGGGTGAGTGAGAGCCATCAGCTGTTAGGGAAGTGGACATGCCTGTGGATTTTGACCAACACACAGACCAAGCACACCACATGTTTTCCAATCCCCCATAACATTTATGCCTGCACCTCCCTCACTGTCACCAGTTTGTCGTGTACAACCTACTTTGCCCTCTCTCAGTAAACCAGCTAGTTCTGGTCACGGAAAATAATATTTCCTACTACACATGCCAAAGCTAAGAGCTTGAGGTTCACCATATCCATTCTATTGGCCATAGAAATGCTGCTTTTCTGCCTGGTGGATACAGAGGGTTTCCAAAAGCTGATGGCCTTGGCAGTCCCCCAGTGCCAGTTGCTCAGTCGCTATTACTTGTCTAATAAAGCTGAGTCTGCACTACACCATCATGTTGCAGACATTACCTTTTCCTTGAAAATCTCTGTGTCTGCCAGGGTGCATTTCACCACTGAAATCTGGACAAACAAGCACGGCCAGGGTTGTTACATCTCGCTGACTGGGCACTGGGTTACTCTGGTAGCTGTGGAGGCAGGAGGGAAATAGGCTGTTTGAAATCCCCAAGGCTTGCAAGACAAACCTCTGGATCTACCGCTTCCTGCACTGCTTCTGCTTCCTCCCCCACCTCTAGGGCCTCCACCTGTGCCCTCAACCTCTCCCTTAATGAAACACATGTTCCAACAGTGCAGAGAAAATTCCCCCACCTCCGTGTAGCTCAGATGGGGCTCATAGCAATCAGGAATTGCTGAACTTATTATCTATTGGAGAACGCAGTCACACAGCTGCAGTGCTGTGGGCCGTTATCCAGACTAAATGTGATCAATGACTGTCTCCACTGAACCTGGAGCCAAGGAAGGCTGTGTGTGATAACAATGCAAGCCTGGCAGCGGCTCTATGCCTGGACGACATCACACATGTGCCTTGTATAGCTCACGTTCTCAACCTGGTTGTACAGAGATTTCTAGGCCCCTATCCCAGCCTGGATGGGATTCAGCAATAGGTATAGTCGATGTGTGCGAAATTTTAAAAATGGAAATGCCAGGATACTGTTACGGGGGGACCGGCAGATTAGGACCAGGGGTATATATCCCAATCGCCAGTCGGGGCCCACCGTGCTCCAAATGGTAATGGAGCTGCTGGCACCCTGTGGGTTAGGCGGAGACTATAGAGCTGGATGGCTCTGAGATAACTCAAGAAACCGGTCACGTGTGTAGGGACACGTCAGACCGGACGACAACCCAGTTAGCGTTTCGGTGGAGCGGACGCTACTCCGACCACGTGTGTAACAACACGTCAGGCCGGATGGTAACCAGTTAGCGTTGACCGAGAAGACCGCTGCGACAGCGCCCTGTCGGCCACGTGTGTAAGACACGTCAGGCCGAGCGGTCCTCCGATTAGCGTTTCTGGCCACCACTCCACTGGCCACGTGTGTAAAGGACACGTCAGACCAGGTAGTCACACCAGTAGCATTTGACTGGGAAGCCGAGGAGGATAATACGGTTCACACACCCAATCCAGGAACACCCTGTTAACTTCACAGGGGTTCTGGGGTGCGCTGTCCGTGCGCGTAGAGGGCACAACCGGACAGGTGGCGCATCAGGTACACTGTCCGTGTGCGTAGAGGGTACTCTCGGACAGGTGATGCAACAGGTATTCTGTCCGTGTGCGTAGGAGGCACAACTGAACAGGTGACGCAACAGCTGCAGCCCAGTTAACGCCACTTGACTGCTCTAGCACAACAGGAACGGTAGCAAGGAAGCACGGCACCTGACCCTCATGTGCTGAGCCACGAATCTTGGCGTGACAGGCACCGTTCGCCTAGCCCTACCTACCGCTTCCAACAAGGCTTATGCCACCAAGAACTCTAAATGAAGACTGCGCACCTCCATGTTGTGTCCAGCCCCTTTTATAACCTGGGTTCGCCCCAAACCCAGGGTGGAACCATCAAGGTCCAATAGCAGAGTGCCATGTCATCAGTGACGTCACATGCGACCTATCCAGAACCGCCACGTCATTGATGACCTCATGGCAGCCACGCCCCAAACACTTCACCAGTCATCGTCTGACAACCAATGGTGAGGTGCCAGATCATAGGGGCGGGCCTCTGCAAGCCAGTCCGGAGTTGCCACATCATCAGGACACCTGACACCCTCTGCCCTATCAGGGCCTGCCACCTCACGGACATGCTCAGTGAGATCCTTACCGGACCTAGCCTCTGATGCACTAAGTGCCTGGGCATGCTCAATAGCCTGAGCAACAGGCTCAGAAAGCAGACTATCAGTTTGAGCATGCTCAGTAGGCACATCCCAGAACTTAGACACAGCACGAAGTCCAAGTACCTGTGCAAAGAGGCTGTTAGGGTTAATTGTGGGAGCATGCTCAGTAGCCTGAACTGAGGACTTAGTCTCAGACATAACACAATCAGGCTGAGCATGCTCACTAGGCAAAACACCAGGCTTAGATTCTGGCTGGGGTAAATCAGCGCACGCATGCGCACTAGCCGCCTCTCCACACTTAGACGTGGTGGAAGGAACAGCCAACTGGACGACCCGAGGCACGGCCAAGAACGGCAGCCGGCGCCTGGGCGCAACAGAAACCGCAGCAGGCTGCTTGCGGCTATGGCGGCGCCGGTTCATAACAGATACATTCTGAGTTGAATGGACAATACCTAACTACTGTGCAAAGACACTATAGGGAAATGGGGGAGAACAACTGATGCCACTGTCCTGCTGTCTGCCTGAAACGTTTTTAAATATCAAGACTTCAAGATGGTTCTCCAAGTTGTGTCTTGTCTGTATTGGCAGGGTTGTGGGAGCAAGAGGTCTAATCCTGTCACAAATCCACCTCTTTATTTTTAAAATGGGAATGTCAGGCCACATCCTGTGTGTTGATATCTGGTTGCTGTGCAAAAATAAAAATGGGGAAATGGGGGCTATTAATTCCACAATCCTGCTGTCTGTCTGAAATGTTTTTAAGTATCAAGACTCCAAGATGTGTTTCCAAGTTGTTTCTTGTCTGTACTAGCGGGGGTGTGAGAGCAAGAAGCCTAATCCTGTCACTCATGCACCTCTTGGCTTTTAAAATGGAAATGCCAGGCCACATCCTGTGTGTTGCATGGACCTTACCTGGCTGTTGTGCAAAGACACTATGGGGAGATGGGAGAGCAATTCATGGCACTGTCCTTCTGTCTGCCTGAATTGTTTTTTTAAATATGAAAACTCCAAGATGGGTCTCCAAGTTGTGTCTTGTCTGTACTTGCAGGGGTGTGGGAGAAGAGGCCTAATCCTGTCACTCAACCACCGCTTGATTTTTAAAATGCAAATGCCAGGCCACATCCAGTGTTTGGCATGAACCACACGTCAATGCTGTGCAAAGACATTATGTAGAAATGGGGGGGGGATTTATGGCACTGTCCTGCTGTCTGCCTGAAATGTTTTTAAATATCAAGACTCCAAGATGGGTCTCTAACTTGTATCTTATCTGTACTGGCAAGGGTGTGGGAGCATCAGCACTACACCTGTCTCTAATGCACCTCAATATTTCTTATGTCAATAGTCTAGCAAGCTGATGGCTGTGCCAAAACAGTGGGGCTGCACAGTAAAACATATTTTTGCTGTTTTGGAAGCTTTTTGACCCCTAAAAATGTGTTTTCTTTGCCTTAGGTTGAGCCTCCCATTGAATCCAATATTGTTCGATAACATTCGACGAACCGTTCCGAGAACCGTTCGCCGAACATTGGGAAGTTTGCCAAAGATCGGCAAACCGGACTTTGAAAGGTTTGCTCATCTCTAGTTATGGCCACAATATGGTGCTGCGGGACCAGAACAACGCCAAAAAAGGTGAAAATGCTAGAGAGTGAGTATAAGACCAGAGGCAAGGTATTTAGGTTTAAGCATCACTCCAACAATGAATGCTGGAATGGTGCTTTAAATAGTTTTATAAAATTTGTTAAAAACATATGTTTGACCAATAACAGAAAATATCCTGGTTGAAGGGGGCCTAATTTAATAGATTTGATCCTGTATCATAACTCACTGTCCATAGTAGTATTCCGGATTAGTCCAATATGGGCCATTAAATTTTGGATCTAATTAAGGTGTAAGATCTAATAATGGACTCACTCTTCAACAGAGCCTTAGCATGCTGTATTCTTTGTGTCTTTTTTAAGTGTCCATGTTATTTGCCTTTTTAAATAAGGTTACTAGATGACTTCTACACTTGTTAAGCCAATAAAAATATTAAGTCATTTTCTCCTTGCATTGACTGAGGCAGACGGTTTGGTAGATATTCAAGTTTTTTCTCTGCCACTTACTCAATAACCTTTAATGTCTATTCAGTTCCCCATAATGACATCGATGGAACTTTGGTGAACCAAAAACATCACTATGAATCATGTTCTGAAAATCCATAGTCTGCCTACTTTGTTTCTGTTTCCCTTTCATTCGTGTTTTATGATGGTGAGAAATAAAATACACAGATTTCAGGCATTCTTCTTGTGATTTTTCAAACTTAATTTTCAAATTAATTAAACAGGCGAAGTCAAATAACTAACTAACTGAACAGTCCTTTGTTTGGCTGAGTTCTCGTGTCCTATAATCACTGTTAGAATGGATCCTGCAGAGATCCATCTGCAAAATGATGTCTGCTGGATCCATTTTTTTTAACATTGCCAAATGATCATGTCATGATACTAAAATATTGCTGCTGGAAGAAAATTAAATACATGTCCATTAAAGGGTGTTCTTTCTAGTGGCTCTCTATTCTGCCTATAAGAAATGTGCAGAGAGTATCAATCCAAACTATGTATTGCTGAAATGCCATGAGGATGAGATCAAAAGTGACAGATATGTAGCTCAAACTTTTGCTATTCCTTATTCCACTGGTTGGAGCTTGCGATAATTCATGGGCTTTCCCAAAAACCATCTCCCTGACATAAAAAAAAACCCCAACCATATATGAATGTACTCTAATAGTGCTAGGAAGAGAAACTTTTTTACAAGGGTTAGCTGCTTTGGACAATCACTATTGGTTAGAAAGTTTCTGTTAACAATAAACTGATTACCAAGTTTCTGCTTCTTCTTGCATTCCCTGTGATCAGCTGTGAACTGTGGTATAACCTGGCAGTAAGGTTGGTATCAAACAGCTGTCATTCATGGTCGGAGTATGGACCACAAAATGTAGAGCTGGCCAAGTATCTCTATACCTAAACACAACAACCTAATTTATGCTTATAAGGATGGGTACAGGTCAGGAGATCCGTGGCCAGTCCAGATATAGCCCGTACTCAGACTGTGAATGTAGGACATGTAAAACCAGGCTAAAGCTGTCCTGTAGTGGCATCATAAAAGAAATGAAACTTTGCACAGTGAACAAAAAACAATTAGTAACCTGTATTGCTATCTATAGTCATAAATAAATAAGAAGATGCAAGTATGTAAGTTCAATGTCAGCAGTGCTGTTGCATACTAGTATTTACATGTGTACTGCAGTCATAATGTACTTGCACCTGCATATTCATTTAATAACATAAAGTTGAAACCAAAAGTTTACATACAGTATCTAAAAAGACACATATCCATGGTTTTCTCACTATCTGACATGAGATCAGAATAAACCTTTGCCGTTTTAGGTCAATTAGTATTACCAAATGTATTTATATTTGCCAGAATGCCAGAATAATGAGAGAAAGAATATTTTAAGGCATTTTTATTATTTACTATGCCTTTAAACAATATGGGATAGCCCATATGATAATGTCATGTCTTTGAAAGCTTCTGATAGGTTTATTGGCAACATCTAAAGTTAGAGACACACCTGTGGATGTATTTCAATGCACACCTGAAACACACTGCTTCTTTGTGTAGCATCATGGGAAAATCAAAAGAAATCAGCCAAGATCTCAAGAAAAAAATTATGGACTCGCACAAGTTTGGTTCATCCTTGGTTGCAATTTTCAGATACATAAAGGTGCTTTATTCATCTGTACAAACACTTATACACAATTACAAACAAGATGGGAATGTCCAGCCATCGTACCACTCAGGAAGGAGATGGGTTCTGTGTACCAAAGATTAACGTACTTTGGTCAGACATGTACATAACAACCAAGAACAAAAGCAAAAGACCTTGTGAAGATGCTGGCGGAATCTGTTAAGATTGTGTCATTATCCACAGTGAAATGAGTACTGTATCAACATGAGCTGTAAGGCCACTCTTCCAGAAAGAAGCCATTACTCCAAAAGAAACATAAAAAAGCCAAATTAATGTTTGCAAATGCACACAGAAACAAACACGTTAATATTTGCAAGCAATTCCTGTGGTCTGATGAAACTAAAATTGAACAGTTTGGTCATGATGACCAATGTTACGTTTGGAGGAAAAAGTGAGAAGCTTTGAAGCTTAAGAACACTATCCCAACTGTGAAAGACAGGGGTGGCAGCATCATGTTGTGGGGTTGCTCTGCTGCAGGAGGGACTTGTGCACTTCATAAAATAGATGGCATCATGTGAAAAGAAGATTATGTGGCAATACTGAAGAAACATCTCAAGACATCAGCCAGGAACGTAAAGCTTGGGTGGAAATCAGTCTTCCAAATGGACAATTATCCTAGCTATACTACCAAACTGGTTACAAAGTGGCTTAAGGAAAACAAAGTCAATGTTTTGGAGTGGCCCTGATCTCAATCCTTTTAAAAATTTGTGGGCAAAGAAAAGGCAGGTGCAAGCAAGGCGACCTACAAACATGGCTCAGTTACACCAGTTCTGTCAGGAGGAATGGGCTCAAATTCTTACCAACTATTGAGAGAAGCTTGTGGAAAGATATCCAAAATGTTTGACCCAAGTCATACAGTTTAAGGTCAATGGAACCAAATACTATTGGAATATATGTAAACTTTTGACTTGGCAGAAAGTATTAAAAATGCCTTAAAACATTCTCTCTCTCTCTTTTTCTCTCGCTCTCTCTCATTATTCTGGCATTTTGCAAATATAAATCATTTTTGTAATCTTAATTGACTTAAAACGGGAAAGATTTATTAGGATTGCATGTCAGATAGTGAGAAAAACGTGCATATGTGTCTTTTTAGATAGTGTAAGTAAACGTCTGGTTTTAACTGTAATAAGGCAGTGTCTGCAGATAACTAATATAATCCCAAAAAACACAATACCTGGCTGTAGAGCCAAACCTTAAAGGAAATTTGGCAGTAAGTCAATAGAGGGTATAAAAAAATGTTCTTCAGTTTCTTTCTGTAGCTTTTGCATCGTTTAATCTCATTGCTTGTGTTGTATTTACTCTGTAAATCTTATTACACAGATGGGCAGTGTGTGCGTGTGTGTGTGGGGATATTATACAAAGGGGTAGTGTGGGAGAGATATTGAGATATTATGGAAAGGGGTGGTGTAGAGAGTGTATTATGGAGAGGGGCAGTGTATGGGGAGTATTATTATCATTATTATTAATTTTCTGAGGGAAATATTTCATTTTCTGAAACAAATTCATGGGTGCCAACACTTTCGGCCATGATTGTGTATGTTATATATATATATATATATATATATATATATATATATACACACACACACACACACACACACATATAGTGGGGGAAATAAGTATTTGGTCCCTTGCTGATTTTGTAAGTTTGTCCACTGACAAAGACATGAACAGTCTATAATTTTAAGGGTAGGTTAATGTTAACAGTGAGAGATAGAATATCAAAAATAAAATCCAGAAAATCCCATTGTATCAATTATATATATGTATTTGCCTTTCTAAGAAAGAAATAAGTATTTGATCCCTTACCAAACATTGAGTTCTGGCTCCTACAGACCACTTAGATTCTCCTAATCAACTCATTACCTGCATTAAAGAAAACTGTCTTAAATTGTCACCTGTATAAAAGACCCCTGTCTACAGATCCATTAATCAGTCAGACTCTGATCTCTACAACATGGGCAAGACCAATGAGCTTTCTAAGGATGTAAGGGACAAGATCATAGACCTGCACAAGGCTGGAATGGGCTACAAAACCATAAGTAAGACGCTGGGTGAGGAGACAACTGTTGGCTCAATAGTAAGAAGATGGAAGAAATACAAAATGAGTGTCAATCGACATCGATCTGGGGCACCATGCGAAGTCTGATGGGGGTATCCAGGATCATGAGGAAGGTGAGAAATCAGCCTAAAACTACATAGGGGGAACTTGTTAATGATCTCAAGGCAGCTGGGACCACTGTCACCAAGAAGACCATTGGAAGGTAACACATTACGTCGTAATGGCTTAAAAGCCTGCAGTGCTCACAAAGTCCCACTGCTCAAAAAGGCACATGTGCAGGCCCATCTGAAGTTTGCTAATGAACACCTGGATGATTATGAAAGTGATTGGGAGAAGGTGCTGTGGTTAGATGAGACAAAAATTGAGCTCTTTGGTATTAACTCAACTCGCCGTGTTTGGAGGAAGAGAAATGCTGCCTGTGACTCAAAGCACACTGTCCACACTGTCAAGCATGGAGGTGGAAACATTATGTTTTGGGGGTGTTTCACTGCTAATGGCACAGGACTACTTCACCACATCAATGGGACAATGGATGGAACCATGTACCATAAATTCCTGAGTGACAACTTTAATCCCATAGAAAACGTATGGAGGGAACTGAAGCTCCGAGTTGCCAAGTGACAACCTCAAAATCTTAATGTTTTAGCGATTATCTGCAAAGAGGAGTGGACCAAAATTCCCCCTGACATGTGCGCAAAATTAATCATTAACTACAAAATCATCTGACTGCTGTGCTTGCCAACAAAGGTTTTGCAACCAAGTACTAAGTCTTGTTTGCCAGAGGGATGAAATACTTATTTCTCTCTGCAAAATGCAAATAAATATATATATATAATGTATACAATGTGATTTTCTGGATTTTACATATTATATATATACAGTGCCTACAAGTAGTATTCAACCCCCTGCAGATTTAGCAGGTTTAATAAGATGCAAATAAGTTAGAGCCTGCAAACTTCAAACAAGAGCAGGATTTATTAACAGATGCATAAATCTTACAAACCAACAAGTTATGTTGCTCAGTTAAATTTTAATAAATTTTCAACATAAAAGTGTGGGTCAATTATTATTCAACCCCTAGGTTTAATATTTTGTGGAATAACTCTTGTTTGCAATTACAGCTAATAATCGTCTTTTATAAGACCTGATCAGGCCGGCACAGGTCTCTGGAGTTATCTTGGCCCACTCCTCCATGCAGATCTTCTCCAAGTTATCTAGGTTCTTTGGGTGTCTCATGTGGACTTTAATCTTGAGCTCCTTCCACAAGTTTTCAATTGGGTTAAGGTCAGGAGACTGACTAGGCCACTGCAGCACCTTGATTTTTTCCCTCTTGAACCAGGGCTTGGTTTTCTTGGTTGTGTGCTTTGGGTCGTTGTCTTGTTGGAAGATGAAATGATGACCCATCTTAAGATCCTTGATGGAGGAGCGGAGGTTCTTGGCCAAAATCTCCAGGTAGGCCATGATATCCATCTTCCCATGGATGCGCACCAGATGGCCAGGCCCCTTGGCTGAGAAACAGCCCCACAGCATGATGCTGCCACCACTATGCTTGACTGTAGGGATGGTATTCTTGGGGTCGTATGCAGTGCCATCCAGTCTCCAAACGTCACGTGTGTGGTTGGCACCAAAGATCTTGATCTTGGTCTCATCAGACCAGAGAACCTTGAACCAGTCTGTCTCAGAGTCCTCCAAGTGATCATGAGCAAACTGTAGACGAGCCTTGACATGACGCTTTGAAAGTAAAGGTACCTTACGGGCTCGTCTGGAACGGAGACCATTGCGGTGGAGTACGTTACTTATGGTATTGACTGAAACCAATGTCCCCACTGCCATGAGATCTTCCCGGAGCTCCTTCCTTGTTGTTCTTGGGTTAGCCTTGACTCTTCGGACAAGCCTGGCCTCGGCACGAGTGGAAACTTTCAAAGGCTGTCCAGGCCGTGGAAGGCTAACAGTAGTTCCATAAGCCTTCCACTTCCGGATGATGCTCCCAACAGTGGAGACAGGTAGGCCCAACTCCTTGGAAAGGATTTTGTACCCCTTGACAGCCTTGTGACCCTCCACGATCTTGTCTCTGATGGCCTTGGAATGTTCCTTTGTCTTTCCCATGTTGACCAAGTATGAGTGCTGTTCACAAGTTTGGGGAGGGTCTTAATTAGTCAGAAAAGGCTGGAAAAAGAGATAATTAATCCAAACATGTGAAGCTCATTGTTCTTTGTGCCTGAAATACTTCTTAATACTTTAGGGGAACCAAACAGAATTCTGGTGGATTGAGGGGTTGAATAATAAATGACCCTCTGAATAAACTTTTCACAATTTAAAAAAAAAAAAAAGAAAGAAAGAAATAACATTCTTTTTTGCTGCAGTGCATTTCACACTTCCAGGCTGATCTACAGTCCAAATGTCACAATGCCAAGTTAATTCAGAATGTGTAAACCTGCTAAATTTGCAGGGGGTTGAATACTACTTGTAGGCACATATATATGGCCAGATAGATAGATACAGCCTGCGGACGGTGTTTGATGGGAGCTGTTAATGTGTCATTAGTGAAGATAATTTGCGGAAGTGGAGTTTTTCTAAGAGCGGTGATGGGACTGTGAAAGATTTGAAGATTGGAGGGGGAGCTGAAGTGGAGCCTTGGTGGAGTCTGAAGGGGGTCCAAAAGTTTTACCAGTATGGGGCCCCAAAAAATTCTTGGTGGCTGCCCGTGAGTATTATGTACCAAGAATACGGTTTATGTGTGCTTCAATAAACCGGATGAACTTTTAAATGGAAGATTTCATGTATGCTACCTTACACTGCAAGCAGAGGGAGTAACCTTATCACACCATTCTAAAGTTATGCCCTCCAGTAATAAATTAAAGAGCACTCAATAAGCACATTTTCCCTCCATTTAAATAGGCACACACAAACTGTATTTCTGCGAGTTTGCTTTTTCCCTTGTATGACGCTGGGCAATCAAAGTATGGTTGCATTGTAGGGGCAAAAGATGCAAACACCTTCAGAGAAGGTCACAGCTGCAACCTGGCTCAGCATGTTCTCCTGAAATTAGATTGGAGTGCTAGAGCATAGGAGAGCAGCAACGTTGCATAGCATAGTGGAAATTAAGAATGACATAAGGCACTCCCAAACTGATACTGTGATTCTTTATTAAATAATAAATATGCATAAAGAACGTTTTTGGTCTCCACCGGACCTTCATCAGTTGCACTATATACAAATGATACATAAATATCAGTCTCAAAATCAAACATACATTGTATACAATACAGAGGGAAAAAATAGATAATGTAAGATTTAATCTATGTACAAAAAATACGTATAAAGAAAAATAATATACAGGAATAAGTACAAAATAATGATAATTGCATGGACATGCAGCGTGGATTTGTTTAGCACAAAGGCCAAGGGAAAAAAGGAGAGAGGGAGAAGAGAAAAGAGAAGAAAAGGGGAGAAAAAAGGAAAAAAATAATTGAATGAAGAAGCAGGAATACAAGGAGAAACTGGATGAGAGAAAGATTGATATTATAAATAGATCGTATGACTATGTGCAAGAAGAATTATATATACAGTATATAAGAAATAAATATGTGAAAAAAGAAAGAAAAGAGGAAGGACAAAAGAGGAAAAAAAATGAATATGATAGGTATAGTGAGATATGTCTGAAATGATATGTATAAGATGAAAAGTATGATTGTGTGGATATGTTAAAATTACATGTAAAAATTGACAACTGAATATTACTGTTGTATGTGTGAAGTGACAAATGCAGGGAAGTATGGCTGAATATAGTTGTACATGTGAAAAAATAACAATGTAATAGTGTGACTATGTGGAAGTTAAATGTAATGGATCTGAGGCTTGAATAGGTGTGTATAGTCAAAATCAGAGGACAGAAGAGGTTGGAACAGGGAGTATTGAGAGAACCAGAGAAAGTGGACTTGATAAAGGTGTTAGGGTGAACTCTTAACCAGAGATCACTTGTTGCCTACTGTCTGGCCTAATTGGTGTGGACCAAGTGCATGCGTAAAGAAATCACACCAGACACAGTCGGATGTGAAATTTCTTCTTGATCACAGTAAAGATGGCACCGACAGAGCGAATACAGAGCATGCGTCCTCTTGATATAGGCTAGGGGCGTACACAAGTTCAGATATGCCCATTTAGTGGGACAGTTCATGGGCTAGCCAATGGGGAGATCTATGTTGCTGATGATGGGCGGGTCTGACTTCAGTGGATGTATCCATGGTGATGGTGATGGGAGGGATGTCATCTGGTGGATCCATGCTGATGGTAGGGTCTGTGATGTCATCGGGGGCCATCTTGGTTTCCTCTGAAGACTGATTGGCTTATGTATAGAGAATTGATTTAATTGAACATACTTCTCACAGTGCTCTATGTCCAGAGGTTAATTAAGTATTTCATCTTATGGCTCTCCTCAACAAAGGAGATAATGAAAAAACAAGGGTAAGGGGGGTAAGGGGTAAGTACCGGTGGTTATGATACATAGTATACTGGATAACAGCAGGGTCAATCGCTATGTTGTGAGTGCAGATGCCATCCATAGAATTGTAACTGCTAAGACATATCCTGCCATAGAAACAAGGTCAGCGTTTCTTACCATTAGGAGGCTTGAAAGTGCTTGTGGATAGCGCAGTGTCCACCGCTACATGGGAGCCGCCATGACAGCAGCTGAGAACCCGGTCTATATGGGCGTGCTAATTGAGTGGGAAGGATGTTCATGACGCCATAGCGCTGTAACGCGCATGCGTGATCGGGGCAATTCATGATGGATGAGAGAGTGAAGAGGTGCGCACTGGGCATGCGTGACAAAAGTCCAAGAAGAAAAAAACTGAGTGCCATTGTATACAAAGTGATAATGCAAATAGCACCTGTGCAGCTGTAATTACTAGACCATAATGGTAGTCAGGATTTGGAACACAGAACAGGAGAACCCACGGATAGATCAATATTTGCTCTAAAAGAAAGGAAAAAATGAGATTAGATGAATAAGGCATTATAATGATCATGCAGCTGACAATAAATCATAGATTGGCAAAAATATATCATCTTGAGTATAGATATAAAAGGGGCATAGTTAAAATGACTATTTTTGATTAACCCATTATCCCTGTGTTATCTTGGCATTGGAACCTACTGAGTGCACCCCTCTCCATCAACATATTACCTACTATCTAAGGAAGTGCCATTGATTATATAAAGTGGAAATGACTGTGTTATTTGCAATGCACCGTTACTTTTCTCCTGTCCTCTGGCACTTTGGTGCTGCTTCTATCCCTTACTAAAGTAGTCCAATGGTAGGATGGGACATGTCAACTGTAGGGTTCTCATTAGAACGTATTGAGCCAGGCTGCAGGTATGACTGTTTTGTGGGTGCTTGCTTTTTCGTCTATGTTGTGGCCATGTTTCCATTCAGAAAATTGACATAATCTATGCTTTTTATTAACTGGGACCATAACTTTGGAATGAAAAAGTACAAAAGCAAAACATTTTTCCAGAATGGGTAGAGCAGCACCAACTGGAAGAGGCACCAGTTTAAATTAAGAGCATACAGTCCTCTGTAACGAGATGATAATTTTATACATTGTATTTTATCTCTCATCCTCTGTGCTGAGATCTCCCAAGAAAAGAGCAGAATTTTCAATTTTAAAACCCTTTAAATTTAAAAAGAAAAACCCAGTATTTGTTAGTCATGGATGAGATGGGAAGCAGCATCTATATGTAGAGAGCAAAGATAGCTGCAATTCTAGAAAAAGACATGCTGGCCATGCAACAAATTTTCCTTCATGATTTAAACAGAATGCCTGTATAAACAATTGGATACATACATGAATATAATAATACCCAATAAACCTTTTTTGAGCAACCTAATTTGGTTCTATACTAAATGCAGCCATAATATGACCATGTAATTGCAGTAATTACTACAGTGTTTGTTTGTGGTTCATAGATTTTATAATGACCATAATCTGACATCATAACTACAAATCTGGTAACAATTTACATAGTTTTTTACATAGTGGCTAGAAAATAAATAAACCTAATCTAATGGCTAATATTTAGAGCATACTATGTAATGGGTTCAATATGTTGACTAGTTATGGTAAAACATATAGGATGTCTCTTTGAATTTTTGAACACATTTGCAAGAAGCAATTTTTTTTAGAATATTTTTGTTTTTATATAGAAGACTGGATATCTGAGATTCAAAAGTCAGTTTCTCACTTTTACAAAATTATCAACACTTAAAAAATGGTATTTCAACATATGCCATTTTCCTGTTGGTAGTGATTAAGAAATATAGTGCCTTGTAATAGTATTCATATCTCCTGAACCTTTCCACATTTTGTCATATTACGCCCACAAATTTAAATGAATTTTGTTGTGGTTTTATATCATACACCAGGACTAAAGGCCGCTTTACACGCAACAACATCGCTAATGAGATATCGTTGGGGTCATGGAATTCGTGACGCACATCCGGCCTCGTTAGTGATGTCGTTGCGTATGACACCTACGAGCTACCGCTAACGATCCGAAAAATGACAAAAATCGTTGATTGTTGACACGTCGTTCCTTTCTCAAATATCGTTGCTCATTTTGGACGCAGGTTGTTCGTCATTCCTGAGTCAGCACACATCGCTATGTGTGACACCCCAGGAACGACGAACAACAGCGTACCTGTGTCCTCCGGCAACGAGGTGGGAGTGACGTGAATGTGGCTGCTCTTCGCCCCTCCGCTTCTATTAGTGGCCCGCTGATTGACGTCGCTGTGACGCCGCATGAACCGCCCCCCTTAAAAAAGAGGTTGGCCTCCCACAGCGACGTCGCTAGGAAGGTAAGTCCATTTGACGTGTCCTAGCGATATTGTTTGCCACGGGCAGCGATTTGCCTGTGACGCACAAACGACAGAGGCGGGTGCAAACACTAGCGACAGGAAATGATACATGGTTTTGTAACCTTTATTAAAATATGTCTGAAAATTTTCAATTGTATTCAGCCCCCTGTAGTCTTACACCCCTAAATAGAATCCTGAGTGACCAAATGCCTACAGAAGACACCTAATTAGAAAATTGAGTGTACTTGTGTATAATTTTTTCTCAGTATAACTACAGCTTTTCTGTGATGATACCCCATGTGTGTTCTGGAAAATGACTGTTTTGGTGCACAACAGGGCTAGAAAATGAAGGAGTGCCATTTGTCTTTTTGAATGCAAAAAGGGCTAAAATCGTTAGCAGAAGCCAAGTTGTGTTTGCAGAACCCCTGATGTGCCTAAAAAGGAAAGAAAAAACATAAGTGACCCCATTTTTTAAACTAGATCCCTTAAGGAGTTTACAGTTAGGTCCAGAAATATTTGGACAGTGACACAATTTTCGCTAGTTGGGCTCTGTATGCCACCACATTGGATTAGAAATGAAACCTCTACAACAGAATTCAAGTGCAGATTGTAACGGTTAATTTGAAGGTTTCAACAAAAATATCTGATAGAAATTGTAGGAATTGTACACATTTCTTTACAAACACTCCACATTTTAGGAGGTCAAAAGTAATTGGACAAATAAACCAAACCCAAAAAAAAAAAATTTTATTTTCAATATTTTGTTGCGAATCCTTTGGAGTCAATCACTGCCTTAAGTCTGGAACCCATGGACATCACCAAACGCTGGGTTTCCTCCTTCTTAATGCTTTGACAGGCCTTTACAGCCGCAGCCTTCAGGTCTTGCTTGTTTGTGGGTCTTTCCGTCTTAAGTCTGGATTTGAGCAAGTGAAATGCATGCTCAATTGGGTTAAGATCTGGTGATTGACTTGGCCATTGCAGAATGTTCCACTTTTTTGCACTCATGAACTCCTGGGTAGCTTTGGCTGTATGCTTGGGGTCATTGTCCATCTCTACTATGAAGCGCCGTCCGATCAACTTTGCGGCATTTGGCTGAATCTGGGCTGAAAGTATATCCCGGTACACTTCAGAATTCATCCGGCTACTCTTGTCTGCTGTTATGTCATCAATAAACACAAGTGACCCAGTGCCATTGAAAGCCATGCATGCCCATGCCATCACGTTGCCTCCACCATGTTTTACAGAGGATGTGGTGTGCCTTGGATCATGTGCCGTTCCCTTTCTTCTCCAACCTTTTTTCTTCCCATCATTCTGGTACAGGTTGATCTTGGTCTCATCTGTCCATAGAATACTTTTCCAGAACTGAGCTGGCTTCATGAGGTGTTTTTCAGCAAATTTAACTCTGGCCTGTTTATTTTTGGAATTGATGAATGGTTTGCATCTAGATGTGAACCCTTTGTATTTACTTTCATGGAGTCTTCTCTTTACTGTTGACTTAGAGAGAGATACACCTACTTTACTGAGAGTGTTCTGGACTTCAGTTGATGTTGTGAACGGGTTCTTCTTCACCAAAGAAAGTATGCGGCGATCATCCACCACTGTTGTCATCCGTGGACGCCCAGGCCTTTTTGAGTTCCCAAGCTCACCAGTCAATTCCTTTTTTCTCAGAATGTACCCGACTGTTGATTTTGCTACTCCAAGCATGTCTGCTATCTCTCTGATGGATTTTTTCTTTTTTTTCAGCCTCAGGATGTTCTGCTTCACCTCAATTGAGAGTTCCTTAGACCGCATGTTGTCTGGTCACAGCAACAGCTTCCAAATGCAAAACCACACACCTGTAATCAACCCCAGACCTTTTAACTACTTCATTGATTACAGGTTAATGAGGGAGACGCCTTCAGAGTTAATTGCAGCCCTTAGAGTCCCTTGTCCAATTACTTTTGGTCCCTTGAAAAAGAGGAGGCTATGCATTACAGAGCTATTATTCCTAAACCCTTTCTCCGATTTGGATGTGAAAACTCTCATATTGCAGCTGGGAGTGTGCACTTTCAGCCCATATTATACATATAATTGTATTTCTGAACATGTTTTTGTAAACAGCTAAAATAACAAAACTTGTGTCACTGTCCAAATATTTCTGGACCTAACTGTATCTAAATGTGTGGTGAGCACTTTGAACCCTCAAGTGCTTCACAGAATTTTATATCATTGAGCCGTGGAAAAAAAAAATCACATTTTGCCAACAAAAATGTTGGTTCAACCCCATTTTTACAAGCGTAACAGGAGAAAATAGAATTTGTTGCGCAATTTCTCCTGAGTACAGAGATACCTGATATGTGGTAGAATACTACTGCTTGGGTGCATGACAGAGCTCAGAAGGGAAGAAGCGTTATTTAAATTTTAGAGTGCAAAATTGGCTGCAATATATAAAAATATATTTATTTTTTTTTATGTTTAGCAACTACTACACAAAAAAAGTATTTTATAGAAAAAAAAATTGTGTTTGCATTTCTGAGTTCTGAGAGCTATAGCTTTTTTATTTTTTGCTGACACAGTTGTATGGTGGCTTGTTTTTGCGAGACAAGATGACATTTTCAGCAATACCATTTTTATTTACTGTATATATGACTGTCAGCTGTATGATGAAAAGACATTGTTTTTGCTATTTTTTTTTTATTTATTTTACGCTGTTCATTGAAGGTGTTAACTAGTGTGACAGTTTTATAGACTGGGTTGTTTCAGTCGCGACGATACCAAATAGATGTACTGTTTTATATTTTTGATTTCACATAAATATACGCATTTATTGGTATAATTTTTTTTTTCATTTTTGTGTTCTTTATTTTCTGTTTATATATATATATATATATATATATATATATATATAGTTTTTCAATTTTCTTTACATATTTTTTACCTTTTTGATTTAGTTCCCACATTGGACATTAACTTTTATTAGTCTGATTGCTAGTATAATGTATTGCAATGCACCAGCATTGCAGTACATTAAACATGTCAGTATGGCACTGATAGATCGCCTCTTTGACCATGCTTCTGGCATGGTCTGACAGCCTTGCCGTAGCTGGCTGACCCAGAAGCTGTCATCACAACGATCGGGCCACCATGATCACGTTGCGGGTGTCCCAATCGGGTAGGAAAGGGAGCGCCCTAGTCACATTTTGTTTATATTGTGCCACCAGCTCATCCCCTTGTCTCATAGCCGCTATACTTAAGCTTGCTGTACTACACCACTTAAAGCAGGACTCTGGCACTTGATGTGGTTAATCCTCTATTTTACTTTCTTCTTTTATTGCTTTTAGCAGGGACTGAGAGAATTTGGAAGCTACAGTGATGGCCAAAAGTGTTAACACTCTTAAAACTGTTCCAGAAAACGAAACGCCTAGAACATTATTGCAACTACACACGTTTTGTTATACACATGTTTATTTCCTTTGTGTGTATTGGAATAAGACAAAAAACGCAGAGGAAAAAAGGCAAGTTGGACATAATTTCACACAAAACCCCCAAAATGGCCAGGAAATGTTGTTAGTCTTTTTCCCAAATTGTGGGTAAACAACTTTGTTTCTAGCATGTGATGCTCATTCATATTTACCTGGGGTAAGCAACAGATGTGGGCAATATGAAATTCACACCTGAAGCCAGATGAAAAGAGAAGTTGACTCAATCTTTGTATTGAATTTCTTTGTGTGCCACACTAAGCATGGAAAACAGAAAGAGGAGAAGAGAACTGTCTGTGGACTTGAGAATCAAAAATTGTTCAAAAATATCAACAATCTCAAGATTACTAGTCTATCTCTACTTGTAAGATTGTGTCTAAAGTACTCCACTTTATCTTTATCTTAAGGGCGCTTTACACGCAGCGACATTGCTAGCGATGGCGCTACCGAAAGCACCCGCCTGGGTCGTTCGTGCGTCACGGGCAAAGCGCTGCCCGTGGCAAACAATATTGCCGGTACGCGTCACACATACTTATCTTCATAGCGACGTCGCTGTGGGCGGCGAACAACCTCTTTTTTAAGGGGGAGATTTGTGCGCTGTCACAGCGACGTCACACAGCGACCAACCAATAGAAGCGGAGGGGCGGAGACCAGCCGCATTAACGACACGCCCACCTCATTGCCGGCAGGATACAGGTACGTTGTTGTTCGTTGTTCCCGGGGTGTCACACGTAGCGATGTGTGCTGCTTCAGGAACGACAAACAACCTGTGTCCAGCACCAGCAACGATATTTGGGAAATGAATGATGTGTCAACGATTAACGATTAGGTGAGTAGTTTTGATCGTTAGCGGTCTCTCGTAGGTGTCACATGCAACGACGTCGCTAATGAGGCCGGGTGTGCATCACGAATTCCGTGACCCCAACGATATCTCGTCAGCAATGTTGTTGCGTGTGAAGCGGCCTTTAGGCCTATGCCTCACTGCTTTTTGTTCATCCAGATGTCAACTGAGCTGCTGAACTTCTCTCTTGTTTCTGTTGGTAGTCTAAATGGAGACAATATATTAAGGAGTTTTGTATTATCTTGCTTTCAATGAGGCCAATTCAAGTCTTCTTGTTAAGCACTTCTGAGTCCTCTGCAACTACTACCATTATCATAAGAACTATAGTCTGAAATTTCCATGGACTTTGTCACAGACCCTTCTGTTACACAAGGGTTTTCTACCATTTTGGTCATGACAAATCATCTCTCTAAAATGTTACAATTTGTTTAATCTTCTTGCCTATCCTCAGCACCACATTTGACTCAAGCATTTTTTAAGGAGATTATTGTTTCCACAGTCTTCCTGGCTGTATAGTTTTAGACAAGTGTTCCCCAACTCCAGTCTTCAAAAGTCACCAACAGTGCATGTTTTCAGGGTTTCCATAGCATTGCACAGATTATCTCCTGTGCAGATTATTAAATTATCACCTGTTCATTACTAAGGAAATCCTGAGAACATGCACTGGTGGTGGCTTTTGATGACTGGATTTGGGGAACACCGTCTTTTACTTTATAGTTCAGTTTGTTTTAAAATTCTAGAGAGTTCTGTGCATGATCCTTAAAATCTATATTGACTACTCTTTCACCTACCATTCAGAGTAAAGGACAAATCTAAAGCAATAATCAATCCATGGACAAATATCTATGAATCTTCTCTCTGTCTATTTGAACAATTGGCTAGATTTGAGGCTAAAATTACTCACAATATTAATACGTTGGTGACTACTGGGATAGCTCCATCCTTACATCACCAAATTCAAATGCTTTGTCCTCTTTTGCTCATTGTTTCTCAGAGTTGACTTCCTACTGTAGACAAGCTTTGTCGAGATATCCATGACATCTGGACTGAGGATCAATCCAATCTGATAAACACAGATGTCTCACTGCCGAAATCATACTGGCTCTCTATTAGGAACATCCATGTTAAAAGAGCTTGTATGAAGCTTTCTCCAAAGTTCTGCAGCCTATTTAAAGTGGCAAAGTCAATTAGTTAATACTTAATATTGCCTTCTCTTCTGAGGAGTCCCAATAGCTTTCATTTTTCTCTCCTTTGTCTATTGGTCTTCAACAGAATTTCCACTGCCATCAAATTCTGTGTCTACAAAAAACTACTAGCATGGAGTATAAAATTACCGTAATCACATTTTATAATACAAGACAGTTCACTGTTAGCTTCTTTACTTAATAGATTGGAACTGATACAATCCTAAAGAAATATGATGATTTCCTATAAAGGACATTGATACCTCCTTTTTTTGCTAAAAAAGGTTCCTTGTCAAACATCCTCTATCTTTTCTGCTGAACTAGTCTGTGAGGTGCCAAATAGGTAAAGTACTGCTATTCTCCTCCTGACTCTGGCTTTCTCTGCTCCTTGGTGAATTTGGTTGGCAGATAGTTTGGCTCTTCAACATCACAAGTAAGTCTCCTAACATACCATGTTCTGCTGTATTGCTAGACTGTGCTACAACACTCAACTATGCTCCATCTTTACTCTGAATCTTCTGACCTACTCAACTCTGCTACATTGATGATACTACTCTATTGTGCTTAACGTGATTCTGCTTGATTGGTCTTTCTATGCTGCTTCCCCAGTCTTTACAGCCTCCATTCTTCCTGCTGCCATCCAGTTACTACAGCTTCCATTATGCCAAGAAAGTCTAAAATGTATTCTTTCTGCTCATATGGAACAAGAACTTTGATGACCCACCTCACCAGTGAATCATAACAGCAGTGTCAGGTGAGTATACATTATGCCAATCTGGGTAGAAGTAGCTCTTGTAAATGCTGCTGGGGGTACACCAAATTTCCTGCCTTTAAAACAGAAGTCAACCCCTCCATTGTGCCATGGCATTGTATATTAGTACCCAAGCAGACAAAGATTAAAAGATTAAGTGGAAACGTGAGTAGTTCATTTTTAAGCATTTAATCTATTTACACATACTCAATCTTGTAACACCTTCACAAACTACAAAATGATCATAAAATCACAACCAAACTCTACATATCCAAGATGCACAACTTACTGGCCCCAGTTATGGTTTATAGGCAAAAAAAGTCCAAAAAACATACACTGCTTTCCAACAGTCAAAGGGTTAAACACTCTATAAAAGATTTTAGAGCATGTAAAAACAAAAACTATTAACGTTTTAAGCATCCAGATCTTTTCTCATAGCACTCAGTGTGGGTGGAGGGTCATAGCTGACAGCACTATGAGCAGAGATCTGGAAATGTTTGTAATGATTCAAAGCTCTGTTGTATTGCTACACAGTAGCTGTAGGGATATGTTAGGAGAGAAGGGAATATTATTTTCTCCTCTGCGTGATGCTGCCTTGTTATGATTGGTCTACTTCATGCAGGGGAGGAAACACATGCCTCCAGAGACAAATCTCTGATAATGACCAGTAAGGCTAATCATAAGTATTAATTTAAACTTTACAAGCTAATATTTCTCAAACAGAGAGGCAAAATTAAAAACTATGTTTTACTCAGCTCCGAAATCATTATTTGATGATGATTTAGCATGCTTGGTTACCTCTGAAAAGTTCTCCTTAAGGGTACTTTACACACTGCGACATTGCTAGCGATCTCATTAGCGATGTGAAATTCTAGATCGCAAGTGCGATCTTTCGGCTCACACATAGGTCATTTAACGCATGTGTGATCCCAAAAGATCACACTTGCGATCTAGAATTTTACATCGCTAATGAGATCGCTAGCGATGTCGCAGTGTGTAAAGTACCCTTTAAGCACTGACAATAAATAAATGAATGAATGACCTCAAAGTCAGAAAATGCTGCTGAATTTATATAACAACTTTGTTGCTGGTCTTTTGCTACAATACTAATTAAAAAGTTTACCCCTTTCAAATGAATGCACTGTATTTAAAGAATTGATACATGCTAAATTATATGCCCCAAAAAATATTTGTTACAACTTATCCTGTACCTTTTTATTTTACCCACCAAGAACAAAGTTTATATTATTTTCAGAATAATTTAGGACAATACAGCAATACCTCGTGCATTTGGATTTCAGGTTTCACAAATTCACGGATTTGTGAAATCTTCATTGGAACCTAAGTAATTTGCATTCACGATTTTTTCATAGGTCTGCGAATTCCTCAAAATTTGTTTATGCCCTCCAACCCACTAGCATTTGTTTAGTTATTGCTAAATTCCCTGTGTACCAAAACCTTTAAGCCTGCTTTACACGAGACGATAGATTGTGCGATAGCACAATCCATCGTACCCGCCCCCGTCGTTTTTGCATCACGGGCAATTAGTTGCCCATGGTACACAAACTAGTTTAACACCTGTCACACGCACTTACCTTCCAGACGACCTCGCTGTGGGTGACGAACGTCCACTTCCTGGAGTGGGCGAGACGTTCTGCGTCACAGTGACGTCACACGGCAGGCGGCCAATAGAAGCAGAGGGGCGGAGATGAGCGGGATGTAAACATCCCACCCACCTCCTTCCTTCCATTATGCCGTCGGGTGCCAAGGGAAGCAGGTAAAGCTGTTGTTCATCGTTCCCGTGGTGTCACACGGAGCAACGTGTGATGCCACGGAAACGATGAACTACCGCCGCCATTTTAATTAAACAATTTTATGAAACCTAGCGACGAGTACATGACTCACGATTTGTTAGCAATACTGCGTCACTAGGAGATGTCACACGAAACCACAATGTGCGGTATGCCGGATGTGCGTCACGAAAACCATGACCCCAACGACATATCGCACAATCTATCGTCTCGTGTAAAGCCCGCTTTACACTGCCTGATACCTTAACTAGAGTTGAGCGATGTTTGAGGTTCAAGTTTCACCAATTTCATGTTTGAGTGATTTTGGGGCTGCTCGAGATCGAACTCGAACGCAAGCTTTTTGCTTAAAGCTCGACAGCTTGAGTTACGTTCGAGAACGGTTCGATCAGCAAAAAGCTTAGCTAGTTACTAGCTGGCTTTTCACTGTAATAGTGTGAGTCACTCTGTGATTCACACTATTATCAAATTTCAGCATATAGTGTGCGTGGGCAGCGCGTTTAGATCAGTGCTGCTGGGATAATGGCGATCGCCACTTATTTTTCTCCCTAAGTGCGCGTGCAGTGGGGCAGGCCAGCATGTCAGCTAATCACAGACGCACACACAGCTAAGTGGTCTTTTTTGCCAGACAAGCAAGGGCATGTGTCATACGCTGTGAATGTCACATGTCCTTGCATTATAAATACGGTCATTTTCCCTCACGGTGCCATTATCTGCTTTCTGCATGTAGGTGACAGTCACCGCTCACGCAGCTCCTGTTGCCGCTCCGGCTGTGTAAGCTATACACACAGCGCTCTACAGATTAGGGACAGAAGTTTATTTCAGCCCTTTTCAGGGCTCACTTCCTCGGGCTCAGAGCCATAGGTGACAGTCAGGTCCGTGGAAACGCTGTATACAGCTTCAGATAACAGCGTCTGTGTACCTAAGCTCAGGGAATTCCTTTCTGCATTTCACCATTAGGAGGGATAGTAAGTGAGGCTTCCTTTCCTTTCCACTGACCCAGAGAACCCAGCCACTGTTCCCACCTGCCCACTTTTGCCACGCTATTTTTATAGCAAATAGTGTTGAAACTTAGTGGCATCCAAAAAGTGGCTGCTATACTCCATTGTTGTCCCACTGGTGCCAAGCAATTTCCAGCACCTCTGCATTCAACCCTTATGCACATTTTGCTACGCTATTTTTATAGCAAACAGTGTTGAAACTTAGTGGCATCCAAAAAGTGGCTGCTATACTCCATTGTTGTCCCACTGGTGCCAAGCAATTTCCAGCACCTCTGCATTCAACCCTCATGCACATTTTGCTACGTTATTTTTATAGCAAACAGTGCTGAAAATTAGTGGCATCCACAAAGTGTCTGCTATACTAATTTTATGTCCCACTTGTGCCAAGCAAGTCCCAGTACCTCTGCCTTCAACCCTCATGCACATTTTGCTACGCTATTTTTATAGCAAACAGTGCTGAAAATTAGTGGCATCCAAAAAGTGGCTGCTATACTCCATTGTTGTCCCACTGGTGCCAAGCAAGTCCCAGCACCTCTGCATTCAACCCTCATGCACATTTTGTTACGCTATTTTTATAACAAACAGTGCTGAAAATTAGTGGCATCCACAAACTGTCTGCTATACTAATTTTGTGTCCTACTTGTGCTAAGCAAGTCCCAGCACCTCTGCCTTCAACCCTCATGCACATTTTGCTACGCTATTTTTATAGCAAACAGTACTAATACTTAGTGGCGTAGTGTTCCTTTGCTGCCAAGCAAGGTACAACACATGTGCATTCTACACTCCTTTCCATTTCTGGAACACAATTATTAACTGCAGGTAGTCCAGCCAATCTGTGACAAAGATGCAGGCGTGGATATAATGTTGCCTTCATCCAATGGTGGTTCTCTCGATGTCTGACAGCTCAACAATACCATCTGTTTCCACTTACAAAGCAAGTGACGACCTGCCAATCACACTCCCGCTTACGGGTAAAGGGGTGGAAGTTCAGCGTGAAAATGCATGTGTGACTGCTGTCCCCACAGTCACAGAGGATGAAGAGCACGCAGATGCACTTGATGGGGCAGGCAATGGTTGCACAGCCCCGCTAGGCCACATTGTAGCACAGTGAAATTCTCATTGCGACTTATGCTTCATTTTAAGTCTTGTACTTGGTGGGCTCCCCAGTATGCAGCAAAACCACGCAACAGGAAAAGCACTCTAGGCAGTTGGGTTGATAAATGATTGTTTCACTTTCCCAAAACAAACAATAAGAACCATGCATAAAATTGAAATAATAGAACAATCTATTCAGTTGCCTACTACCTGCTAATCCCTCTGTGTAGCAGCAGTAAAGACAAGCCTGGACGCCTGCCCCAAAGGGGCTACAGGGAGGGCGCACATGACTGAGGAGGAATTCTAGGCCTGAGGGTTAGTGAAGGGTTAAAGTGTAGTGCTTTTGTGGGGGAAGGTGTGGGGTGGAGCTATGGGGGCTATGGTGCCATGTGAGTGGGCAGGGAGTGGTCAGTGGTGGGCGAGATATATAGGGCAGAACTGTGGGAAGGGGGCAGTCATTCCTTACCTGACAGACGTCCGGAATCTTACCATGGACGGTGTCCTGACTCGTTTCTCCATGGAGGACTGGAAGCATTTAGAAGGACACAAAGATCTGTACAAGGATGTCATGATGGAGGTTCCCCAGCCCCTCACATCACCAGATGGAAGCCCTCGAGGAAAAGATGAAGAAGATGGTGGAGCAGCATGGCCAGCAGTGGATGGAAGAGCTGCTGCAGTGATGGTCCGGTGATGGCGGCGGAGCGGAAGATGGGACCCATCTGCCTCCGAAGCGGCAGCAAAGATCTCAGCCTCCTGTGCGTCTCAGCCCGGAGATTACACCACAGAGCCGGCAGCGGAGGAGCCCCAGCAGAAGACCCCTGGCGCCGGCAGTGGAGCAAGAATAGATAGTATCGCAGGGCCTGAAGAGAAAGTTGAGCCGCAGGCAGCAAGGTAGCGGGGCAGTGAGTGACGTGGCCGGCTCCCCTCCACTTCCGGGTCGCGGCGCGAAGTGGTGACGCGCGCGTCATGGCCACGTCACCCAGCGCCGTCATGTGGTCTGGCGACGCGGTCACGTGCCTCGGCGCCGGTGTCAGCTAACCTGGAAGTGTCAGCGCGTCACCCCGCAGCAGCAACAGCCGCTGGCAGATGGGCAGAAGTGCGGCGGCCTTCAGAGGATCGGCGGCCAGGGCCTGTGCAGGAGCATAGGGCTCTGGTGGCAGCGGCGACAGCAACAGCGTTCAGGAGGCGGCCTGGAGCAGCGGGGTCAGGCCGGCGGCAGCATCGGGGCAGAAGGATCGTGCGGGGATGCCTTCAGGCATGCCCAAAGAAGTACCCAAGGATGGTCAGTGCATGGTGCGCCGGGGATCACACCACATGCCCTTGAATTTTCTGGCGGATCAGGTTACAGGTCGAGCCTGCCAGACAGTGGGCTCCCTGGACCAGGGACCAGTGAGGAGGACAACATCGCAGAGGACGGCATCGCGGATGACATCATGTCGCGGTCACCTGGCCCGGCGTGGTCACCTGACCTGCCGCGCTCACCAGGCGGCTGAGCGGCTGGAGCGCACCCCCCCAGTTGTGGCTCTAAGCTGGTGACCTTTTGTCAACCGTCCCCGGATGGACAGTCAGTCCGGGCGCTTTCGGTGCGGCCCAGGAGGGCTGCATCCTGCGTCTATCTGTGGAGAAGATGGCGGTGCTCGACGTGGAGGACACAGGACGGTTGTTCCCTGGGAGTCCATGGAGTCAGCCTAGTAAGATTAAGGCCGGCTTTGCACATTACGACATCGCATGCCGATGCTGCGATGTCGAGTTTGATAGTCTCCGCCCCCGTCGTACGTGCGATATCTTGTGATAGCTGCCGTAGCGAACATTATCGCTATGGCAGCTTCACATGCACTCACCTGTCACACGGCAGGCAGCCAATAGCAACGGAGGGGCGGAGATGAGCAGGATGTAAACATCCCGCCCACCTCCTTCCTTCTCATAGCAGCTGGGACGCAGGTAAGGAGATGTTCCTCGCTCCTGCGGCTTTACACACAGCGATGTGTGCTGCTGCAGGAAGAAGGAACAACATCGTACCTGTCGCTGCACCGCGGCATTATGAAAATGTTAGAGACTACACGGAGGATACGATAACGACGCTTCTGCGCTCGTTCATCGTATCAAAAAGGTTTTACACACTACGACATCGCAAGTGACGCCGGATGTGCGTCACTTTCGATTTGACCCCACCGACATCGCACCTGCGATGTCGTAGTGTGCAAAGCCGGCCTAAGGCTCACTTAAACCTTGTATTAATACTTGGATTAAGAGGGGTGGTAAGGGTGTTGATACGTATGGTTTCGGGTGCACTAGGGTGGTAGTGTGTTTGTCAGTGGGTTTCGGAATGGTGCACGGCTGGTCAGGAGGTTGGGGGCTCTGTGGCCAGCGTTCAATTTGTGGCAGTGGTTTCTTTGTGGTTGCTTTGTGGTCCAGGAGGCCTTTCTGTGCGCTTCATGAGTGTTAGGGGGTTTTTCATGTTTGTGCATTTTCATGATAGTGTGTATATCTGCAGGTGAAGACATAATTTTATTTTGGTTGGTGTAATTGTGCTTGCATTCTATGGGTGATTTTGTATGACTGGTGGTGATTTCACGGCGGTTTGCGAGTAATTCAGGTGGTGATACGGATATTGGCAAAGCGGTGATGGATGGGGTTTGATAGTACCTTCATTTTTTTTTTATATTAAGATTTTAGCAGAAGGTGGATACCACACACGGGGTGTTTGGTATGTACTGGGTGCCAGACATTAATTTGTGGCTTTTCCGTATGTCCTACCATTAAGCTGAAATATGTGAGATGTGTGTTATGGAATTTCGAGATCAGCGGTATGCCTGCCATATCTGGGGGACATATGTATCTCGCAATATTAATACTTCCCCAATGGAGACATTACGGCTGCCCCAGCCCTTTGATCAGTGAAGCTATATTCCTGTAGGGAACTTGTACTCTGCCCCTGTGTATACAGATTCCAGATGGAGCGTCTCTGGCTACGCAGGGCGTCTTTGAAGAATTGGGGAAGGTGTGATAAGCTAATGCAAATGTCTCTGTTCCATCTCCTGACAAGGGAATCTTGTCCTGGCTGTTAATTTGGCAGGGCTCTGTAGGAAGAGAGGGGAGGGGAAATCCGGGATCACTCTTGATCCCAGAGACCATGAAAACATATCTGCTTATTATATTTTCATGACAGCGGTTTCATGGTTTATTGTAATAGTCATGGGGGTCTTTTGGCTGGAGGATTATCGATGCGTCCTAGTATTTGATAAGGGTTTAATGGTAGTTCGCTGACATGGTGAGCCGTTTTGGGGGGGTGCACTTGTCGGCTTAATCTTTGGCGTTAACGTTGGGTGTGTGCTATTGCTGGTCAGAGGTGAGGGGGCAGGTGGTTGAGTTTTCACTAGGGTGTGCCTCGGTCCAGGTCCGGTTCTCCAATATGGGCTGTGTGTGTACGAAGGGTTTTCATGTTCACTGGTGGGCGGTATGGTTTGTTGCGGTCAGACGTTCAGGAGAGGTCGAGATGATTGGGACGGCAGATCTTTTGGGAACCCGTCCTTTCTTGCTGCGCTAGATGACATCTCCCCGGGGGCCTTGGAGTTGACCATTTACCGGATTTGGTTTCCAGGTTAGCTGTTTATTAATAGAAAGTAGTTGGCAGATTAATGTGTTAAAAAAAAAAAGGTGTAGCATGATAATCCCTTGTTGGAGAAGGAGTTTGTTGCCTTTTTACTGCACTTGGGTCTCAGTGTTTGTTTACAATTTCTTGGGGTACATATATATTGTGTGGAGCTGAATGTTTTATGGTTGCTCAATGTCTGGTTGTTGAGGTCCGTGGTTTGGGTTCTGTCCGGTAGTCGGGGATTATCTGGTGTTAGGGATGGTTGAGTGCTTATTTTCTGTTCATGGTCCAACCTAGGACTACTAAGGTGTTTCTTCATGCACAGGGTGTATTCGCGGTTAGCATGTGTTTTGATAAGTCAACGTGTTTGATTCGTCTGGGCGGGGCCCTATGTGGGAAGTCAGGTCGCGGGTCATTATTAGGTTCCCGTGTATATCGTGCTGCTTTTGGGGGTTGAGTTTGGTTTATTGAATATGTGGGTCTACGTGCCGCTTGGAGTTTTTGCATGATCTGCAGTTATACGGGGTGCTTATGGGAGTCTGTTGGTTGTGGCTGCACAGGGGCAGTTGTAACAAATTTTATACACGCGGACTGGTGGATTCTTACTGTGGTTCTTTAGGGTTGCCGACTGAGCTTTTGGCAGACCGTATCAGGTGGTATTCGTTATAGCCATTGATAGAAGCTACGTCAAAGTTTATTATATCAAGAGAAGGTAGTTCCCGCTTACGATGGGCTTTGGGGTTTCTTCTGGGTACAGCGGGCCCTGCTTTGCGTACATGACTCGCCTTAGAGTGGTTTCTTTTCTGGTGCCCCCGGACGGTGGGGGCTAGGGTATTGTGTTGGCGCAAGGAATGTGTAACATTTGAGTTGGGTGACCCAGTGTGTGATTTGCTGGTATCAGGGGTCTCTGGTTGGCAGATTGTTTGATTATCCAGCTGGCCAGTGCTGATGGCAGGTGTTGCTCCATTTGTCGGGAATTCTGTATAGAGCATGAGGCAAGACATGTTGTTTCGATGGCCGGGTGATTGGTCTCCCGCGGTGGTGTAGCCCCTCCAGCACAACATGGCTATGGGCTCATTCAGTTATGCGTATTTGTCAGGACTGGCTGGTATTATGGGGACACGATCGTTGTGCGGCACAGCTGCAGGGGAGGTGTATTTGAAGTAGTGTGCGAGCAGGTTGCAACTATAACATTACCTTCCTTAATGTCGGGCTGGTGGCATGCCTTGGCAGGGGAAGCTAGTGTGGTGCATTGATTTTTAATGATTTTAAGGACCAGGTAATCGTCTGGGGCTGTGCCTCGTTTGGGGGTGTTTTGCGGTACTTTAAGGCTGAGTGGCGGACAGGCACGGGGCACCTGGTGGGTGCAACGTTTTGACGGATGGCCTGGGTTTATCGTGTCTGGAGTTTTGGATGAAATGTGGTGTGTGTCTGAGTTTTTCTTGGACTTAGAGTTGTGTGGAGTTGCTTTTCTTTTGGGTGGAGGAGACTTGGTCGCTGGGGCGTCAAGGGGCTTGATCCGTGACATCAGGCCTGGATGCCTTGGTCCATTTCTTCCTGCCTGGGTGCCACGCTCGTGTTGTTGTTCATAGAGGCTTATGTTTTGGAATGACTACATAGTGGGTTTTACCGGGCACGTTTTCAGGAATCTGCCGGAGGTTGGGGAATCAGTGTAGGTTCTTTCATTTACAGCAATAATGGTTGGCTTTGCTTAATTATCAGGCGATGTGCAATTTTCGGAGGCGCCTGCAATGTTTCTCAGCGAGGCAGAGTTTATCCCCTATTCCATGGGGGTGGGGAGGCGGCTCAGGTGGCTCGTGGTGGACTGGTCGCGCAGGCGGTGCATAGGATCGGATGATGTGGTCGGCTAGTTGCAGGTCTTGGGTGAGGCTGACCTTGTTGTACTGGTGGTTTGGTGAAGGTTGGCATTGTGAGGTCTAATGGGGGTCAGTTTTGCTCAATTGGAATTGGTACAAAAGCATTGGTTACTCGAGCCGCGGAGTTGGCTCGGGTTGGGTTTTGGTGGTGGGACTCGCACGTACAAGGTGTCATACGTGCTCGCTGTTGCAGGAAGGAGAGGGTATTTGAAGTCGGTGGATTGCACAAAGAACGGGGGGTGAACCCAGTGCAGGAGCGGGTTACCCCTGGTGGTGCAATCGTATACTTGGTCAAGGTGGGTCCCTGCTGTGCTGGGTCACAGCGGGGCATGTTAACGTGGGTCCCTGCTGGGCTGGGTCCCAGCAGGACATTGGCTGGGCAACACTCGGCTGGGTGTTCTCGAGCCGGTGTAGTGCGGCTGAGGGCACGTGGTGGAGCTGGTGTTGCAATCATGTACAATGGACTCTTCATTTACCCCACCTCCTTTGGCTAGTGGCTATGTTTACGGAATATTAATATGTTTTATAGATAAATGTTATTGCTTGTTGGTGTTAATAAATGGGGCTGCTGTGGCCTTTTACATCCAATGTCACGCAGTCGTGTCTTATTTTAGGTTAAGGAGAGGTAAGTGTGGGTTTTTTGGGATGGGTCATTACAGTGAAGCCGTCAGTCAGACTTTCATAACTCATTGTGTATTTGTGTGCGTGTGTGTGTGTGCGAACACGACGTACCAGTGAGGCATCACAAGAGCTTCAAAGTTATCTACCTAAACATAGACGAAACACATTACCCCCCTGAATACCCTTGTTAGCTGAAGCCTCACAGATAAGGCAGATGATAACAGTGTGAATGCAAACCACACAGCTCTGCAACACAGTCATGGAAATCTTGAAAAGCAACAGTCAATGCAAACATGTGTCGCTGTCCCTCTATGATTTAAACTGTACGTGACAATGTGACAGTGCAGAGGCAGCAAGTCTTATTGTCTATATAGTCGGCCTACCCAGAACAGATATGTGTTTTGCTAATAAAACAAAGTCTTGCATGCACGCATTACTGTCTGGGCACAGCCTACCGTACCCGGGTACTGTGATGTCCAGTTGCCATAAATACAGACTTTACGCTCCTCTCACAGTAAACAGTATAGACAGCACCGGAAGAATGTTGGTCAGTGGCACAGGATGCTGCTCACTGGCGTTACGGTCCTCCTCACCAAACTCCAACACGACTCCCCTCACAATTGAACGAAGTGTTTCCGCGGTGGCTCCTTGCTGTAACACACACCTTTAGCTTTTCCTTCTGTTCATAGACAGCATCTCCAAGTCGACACCCGAAGACCAATTTGCTATTGCTATAGTGACCAAACAGACAAAGGCAGATCCAAAAAAACAGGAGCCCCTTGTGAGTAGTCTGCAACAATGCATGCAGTGAACGGCAAATAAGCATGTAGCATTGACAGTGGCTAAAGCTGAGCAATACACCCTCACGCTATCAATTCATATCCATGTGACACTTCATAGTGGAAGTACTCAAAGTTGTGAGTTTTTGAGTTCTACTTAGAGATTGTTGACAAATCTTACAGATTACATGACTTGTGGGATCCTTTGCGATGTCCAAAAAGTCCCAGGCTAGGCAAGGTTTACAGTCCATTCGACTTGCATAGCCAACATGACATGCTCAGAGGCAGAGTTGTGGCCGAGGATTCAGTTGTTGACGTGCTTCCAGTACTTTGTCTCTGTCCAGGAAGACACAATGTAAACTCGTCATCAGTAGCATCCTCCTCCACCTCCTCTGCTGACATCATTTACTGACTGACTTTGGTTTGACAGTAAGTGGGGTCTCCAAACCTCATCATCACGATGTGTGTTTTCATTCCCTCGTCCTGAGTCCTCCGTGACAACCTCTTCCTGCCCTAACCGAATAGCAAAGTCGTCGTTACAATCAGGTATCTGAGTCTCCTCATCATGTTCCCCATTGTCTCCACCAGGATGATGTACGGTTTGGAAATGAGGGTGTACATTATGCTCAGCACCTTCTTCATCGGGGCCTGGATCTGACTCACAAAGCTTCTGGCCATCTGTGCAGATCATTTTCCCTGTCTCCTGGAACTCGCTGCTACACCCGCAAGCTTCAAATGGAACCTGAAAACTCATCTGTTCAGAAATGACTATAACCTTCAATGACCCCACCACCGTGTGTAGCTGCCGCCAAACCTACACCCCACCTACTGTCTCCTCCCCAAAATACTTTACAATGTAATCCCGCAAGGGCTGGGCCCTCTTCCCTCTGTACCAGTCTGTCTATTATTACTTGTATATGTATTGTGTATGTAACCCCCTTCTCATGTACAGCACCATGGAATCAATAGTGCTCTATAAATAAATAATAATAATAATAATAACCTCTTTGCCTGTACTCACTGCAGCTTTTGAGCATACCTCTGATTCACAGGTTATAGTGTGACTGAACAGCTCTGCAGACTCAAGCATCTCTGTTACCCCATACTCAGCAGGGCTGGTGGAAACTTGAGAGCTGTTATGAAGCAAGTGCGATTGGGTTGACACCACAGTGGAATGGAGTATTTGTGATATTGAACTTGAGGTAGAGGAGAGGCCACTTTATGGCGCACTTGAGATCCATTAAAGCAGCTGCTGTTTTGCTGCCTCATCTACATTTGTTAGCGATGGTCGTGTCCGTGAAAAAGGATCTTATCAGATTATTCACGGGAAGAAGTACACCTGTTATTTTGGCTGTTATTTGTTGTTACGAATCGGTGCCGCCGTAAACGCAAGCAACCTGCTGCGGTTCCAGTTGCGCCCAGGCGAAAGCTGCCATTTTGGGCTGTGCCTCGGGTTGTCCAGCTGGCTGCTTTCTCCTCCACATCTAAGTGTGATGAGGCGGCTAGTGCACATGCGTGTGCCGATTTACCGCAGCCTCAGCCTAACTCCAGTGTTTCGCCTACTGAGTATGCTCAGCCTGACTGTGCTATTCCTGAGACTAAGTCTTCATTTCGGGCTACAGCGCTTGCTCGTTTGGACTGTGCCTGAGTCATTCTGCGACCTGTGGTTCCACACACTTACACAGGGCCTGCCTCACTCTCGGGAGGCCATTACAACTAACTGCACCCAACATCAGCCCCAGGTGTCCCCTTACACTGCATTGGCGGTCCCCACTGACCGCAATACCGAGAGTGGCGTCACGAAACTACATATAAAGAAGCAACCTACCTGTGACCAGACTGTTCCTCCACGTGGAGTCCCTGAAGGTAATGCACCGACACAACACCTGTGGGGCTTCACACTTAGTGTGAAATGCCTCTTTGCACAGGTACTTGCACTCCGTGCCGGGTCTAAGTCCTGTGTTGTGCCTAGACAGCATGCTGAAGCGGATAGTCTTTTTTCGGAGACTGTATTTCATGATACTGAGCATGCTCAGGCACTTAGTGCATCAGAGGCTAGGTCTGGTAATGAACTCTTTGGCCCTGCCCCTGATGTGGGGGGCCCATATAGACCACAGGGCATCAGGTGTCCTGACAATGTGGCCAGGCCACTCCCAACTGGCTTGCAGAGGCCCGCCCCTATGACTTGTCACCTCATTATTGTTGGTCAGACGATGACTGGTGAGGTGTTTGGGTCGTGGCAGCCATGAGGTCATCATTGAAGTGGCGGTTCCGAATAGGACGCTAGTTATGCCACTCATGACGTGTCACTCTGCTTTTGTCTCCAGGAGGTGCATTGTGGTCCACCCTGGTTTGGGGCAGACCCAGGTTATAAAAGGGGCTGGAGCCAACAAGGAGGTGCGCAGTCTTCTATTATGCTCCGAAAGGGTACACCTCCATGTGTTGAACCCATTGCGGCTTTAGGCCAGAGGTAGGCAGGGATAGGGCGTCGATGCAGGCCGCCACCACAGTGGGTAACGCAGAATGGTTAAGACCAGTTCCTGTCCTACCAGTCCTGCTAGTGCAGCCCAGTGGCGTTCACAGGCCTGCTGCTGCTGATGCACCTGCTGTCCACAGGTGTGGCCCCTACGCACACGGACAGCGTACCCAATGGCCCCTGTGTTGTTAACAGGGAGTTCCTGGGCTGGGTGGGCGTGTGGACCCTGTGATGCTAACAGGGCTCTCAGTCTCAAGATCCGAGTGGCGTCTAACTCAGTTCAGGCTACTATTTGTTTCAGAGCCACCCAGCTCTGTATCCTCCACCTAACCTTCCACTTGCCAGCCTCTCCTTTTCCATCTGGGAGCACGGTGGATACCGACTAGCAATGGGGATATATACCTTTCTCTTTCTTTTCTTCTTAATTTTTTTATATAGCGTTAACATTAGAGTTGAGCGCGGTTCGCGGTTCTCCAGTTCGCGGTTCGAGTGATTTTGGGGGGTGTTCTAGATAGAACTAGAACTCGAGCTTTTTGCTAAAAGTTTGTTAGCTCGAGTTACGTTCAAGAACGGTTCTATCAGCCAAAAGCCAAGCTAATTACTTGCTGGCTTTTTGCTGTAATAGTGTAAGTCACTCTGTGACTCACACTATTATGAAATTTCAGCGTACAGTGTGCGGGGACTGCGCGTTCAGATCACTGCTGCTGGGATAATGGCCATTTTTTTTTCCCTTGTCATCCTTCACTAAGCGCGCGCGTGTAGTGGGGCGGGCCAGCATGTCAGCCAATCCCAGACACAGACACAGCTAAGTGGACTTTTTGCCAGACAAGCAAGGGCATGTGTCATAGGATGTCCATGTCACATGTCCCTGCATTATAAAAACAGGTATCTGCCCGTCTGGACGCCATTATCTGCCTTCTGCGTCTGGGTGTCAGTCACCGCTGGCGCAGCTCCTGCCGCCGATCCTGATGTATACGCTCTACAAACAGCGCTATACAGAATAGGTATAGAAGTTTCTTTCAGCCCTTTTAAGGGGTAATTACAGCAGGCTCAGAGCCATAGGTGACAGTCAGGTCCGTGGAAACAGTTTTTAACAGCTACAGATAACAGCGTCTGTGTAGCTAAGCTCAGGGACTTCCTTGCTGCATTGCACCATTAGGAGGGATAGAAAGTGAGGCTTCTTTTCCTCTACACTGACCCACAACCCGGCCACTGTACCCTCCTGTCCTTTTTAGCAAAGCCATTTTAATTGCAGAGTGCTGCCAGTTAGTGCCATCCAAAGAGTGGCTGCTGTCCTCCATTATTGTGGCACTTGTGCCAAGCAAGTCCCATTACCTCTGCATTCTCCCCTCCTGCACATTTTTGCAAAGCCATTTTAATTGAAAAGAGTGCTGCCAGTTAGTGGCATCCAAAAAGTGGCTGTTGGACTTCATTAGTGTCCCACTGGTGCCAAGCAATTTGCAGCACCTCTGCATTGCACCCTCAAGCTCATTGTTACTAAGTCAATAGAATAGCAAACACTGAGGAAACTTAGTGGCATCCAAAAAGTGGCTGTTGGACTTCATTAGTGTCCCACTGGTGCCAAGCAATTTACAGCACCTCTGAATTGCACCCTCAAGCTCATTGTTACTAAGCCATTATACTAGCAAACACTGAGGAAGCTTAGTGGCATCAAAAAAGTGGATGTTGGACTTTACTAGTGTCCCACTGGTGGCAAGCAATTTCCAGCACCTCTGCATTACACCCTCCTGCTCATTTTTAATTAGCTATAATAATAGCAAAAAATGCTGCAAGTTAGTGGCATACAAAAAATGGCTGTTGTACTCCATTTCTGCCCCACTGGTGGCAAGCAATTTCCAGCACCTCTGCATTACACCCTCCTGCTCATTTTGCTACGCTATTTTTATAGCAAACTCATAGAATTCCTTGCTGCATTTCATCATTAGGAGGGATAGAAAGTGAAGCTTCCTTTACTGTCCTGGTACCCACAGAACATGGCCACTGTACCCACCTGCCACGCTATTTAATTTGCCCAAAGAGCTGACTCTTTTTCTGCCATCCTAAAATTGTTTGGAATACTAAGTTATTGTTCCTTTGCTGCCAAGCAAGGTGCAACACATGTGCATTCTACACTCCTTTCCATTTGTGGAACGCAATAATTAACTGCAGGTAGTCCAGCCAATCTGTTACGAAGGTGCAGGCATGGATATAATGTTTCCTTCATCCAATGGTGGTTTTCTCGATGTCTGACAGCTCAACAATACCATCTGTTTGCACTTACAAAACAAGTGACAACCTCCCAATCACACTCCCACTTACGGGTAACGGGGTGGAAGTTCAGTGTGAAAAAGCATGTGTGACTGCTGTCCCCACAGTCACAGAGGATGAAGAGCACGCAGATGCACTTGATGGGGCAGGCGGTGGTTGCACAGCCCCGCTAGGCTGCATTGTAGCACAGTGAAATTCCCATTCCGGCTTATGCTTCATTTTAAGTCTTGTATTTGGTGGGCTCCCCAGTATGCAGCAAAACCATGCAACATGAAAAGCACTGTATGCAGTTGGGTTCATAAATGATTGTTTCACTTTCCCAAAACAAACAATAAGAACCATGCAAAAAAATTGAAATAATAGAACAATCTATTCAGTTGCCTACTACTTGCTAATCCCTCTGCGTAGCAGCAGTAATTGTGTGTGTGTGTGTGTGTGTGTGTGTGCGAACACAACTTACTAGTGGCGCATCACAAGAGATTCCCAGTTATGTAACTAAACATAGACAAAACACATCACCCACCCTGAATACCCTTGTTAGCTGAAGCCTCACAGATAAGGCAGATGATAACAGTGTGAAGGCAAACCACACAGCTCTGCAACACAGTCATGGAAATCTTGAAAAGCAACAGTCAATGCAAACATGTGTCGCTGTCCCTCTATGATTTAAACTGTACGTGACAATTTGACAGTGCAGAGGCAGCAAGTCCAATTGTCTATATAGTCATTCTACCCAGAACAGATATGTGTTTTCATAATAAAACAAAGTGTTGCGTGCACGCATTACTGTCTGGGCACAGCCTACCGTACCCGGGTACTGTGATGTCCATTTGCCATAAATACAGACTTTACGCTCCTATCATGGTAAACAGTATAGACAGCACCGGAACAATGTTGGTCTGTGGCACAGGATGCTGCTCACTGGCGTTACGGTACTCCTCACCAAACTCCAAAATGACTCCCCTCATAATTGAACGAAGTGTTTCCGCGGTGGCTGCTTGCTGTAACACACACCTTTATCTTTTCATTCTGTTCATAGACAGCATCTCCAAGTCCACACTCGAAGATCGTTTTGCTATTGCTATAGTGAACAAACAGACAAAAGCAGCTCCAAAAAAACTGCAGCCCCTTGTGTGTAGTCTGCAACAATGCATGCAATGAACGGCAAATAAGCATGTTGCATTGACAGTGGCTAAAGCTGAGCAATACATCTTCACGCTATCAATTCATATCCATGTGACACTTCATGGTGGTAGTACTCAAAGTTGAAATTTTTTGCCTTCTACTTTGATTGTTACAGTTTACATTACTACTTTGAGATTGTTACAGTTTACATGACTTGTGTGATTCTTTGCTATGTCCAAAAAATTCCCAGGCTTGGCAAGGCTTACAGCCCATGCGAACTGCATAGCCAACCAGACTTATGCTCATAGGCAGAGTTGTGGCCGAGGATTCAGTTGTTGAATTTCTTCCAGTACTTTGTCTTTGTCCATGAAGACACAACGTAAACTCGTCGTCAGTAGCATCCTCCTCCACCTCCACTGCTGACGTCATCGATTGGCTCACTTTGGTTTGACAGTAAGTGGTGTCTCCAACCTCATCATCACCCTGTGTGTTTTCATTCCCCTCGTCCTGAGTCTTCTGTGACAATCTCTTCCTGCCCTGACCCAATAGCAAAGTTGACGTTACAATCAGGTATCTGAGTCTCGTCCTCATGTTCCCCATTGTCTCCACCAGGATGATGTACGGTTTGGAAATGAGGGTGTACATTATGATCAGCACCTTCTTCATCAGGGCCTGGATCCAACTCACAAACCTTCTGGCCATCTGTGCAGATCATTTCCCCTGTCTCCTATAACTCGCTGGATCAACATGTCAGATTATCTGCTACACCCGCAAGCTTTAAACTGAACCTGAAAAATCATCTGTTCATTAATTACTATAACCATTAAATGACACCACCACGTTGCGGAACTTCTGCCCAAACTACACCCCACCTACTGTCTACTCCACAAAATACTTTACAATGTAAACCCCCAAGGGCTGAGTCCTCTGCCCTCTGTACCAGTCTGTCTATTGTTACTTGTATATGTATTCTGTATGTAACCCCCTTGTCATGTACAGCACCATGTAATCAATGGTGCTCTATAAATAAATATTAATAATAATATTACTAATAATAAGAACTTCTTTGTCTGTACTCACTGGAGCCTTAGAGCAGACCTCTGATTCCCAGGCTACAGTGTGACTGAACGGCTCTGCAGACTCAACCATCTCTGTTACCCCTTATTCAGCAGTGCTGGTAGAAACTTGAGAGCAGTTATGAAACAAGTGCGATTGGGTTTACACCACAGTGGAATGTAGTATTTGTGATATTGAACTTGTGGTGGAGGAGAGCCCACTTTATTGCGCACTTCACATCCATTGAAGCAGCTGCTGTTTGGGTGCCTCCTCTACTTTTGTTAACAATGGTCGTGTCCGTGAAAAAAAGATCATAGATTATCTATGGGAAGAAGTACACCTGTTATTTTAGCTGTTATTTGTTGTTACAAATTGGTGCCACCATAAACGCAAGCAACCTGCTGCGGTTCCAGTTGCGCCCAGGCGTCAGCTGCCATTTAGGGCTGTGCCTCGGGTTGTCCAGCTGGCTGCTTTCTCCACCACGTGTAAGTGTGGAGAGGCGGCCAGTGCGCATGCGTGTGCCGATTTACCCCAGCCGCAGCCTAACTCCAGTGTTTCGCCTACTGAGTATGCTCAGCCTGACTGTGTCATTCCTGAGGCAAAGTATTAATTTTGGGCTACAGCGCATGCTCTTTTGGACTGTGCCTAAGTCATTCTGCGACCTGCGGGTCAACACACTTACACAGGGCCCTGGGGCTTGACTCACTCTCGGGAGGCCTCTAAAACTAACTGCACCCAACATCAGCCCCAGGTGTCCCCTTACACTGCAGTGGCGGTCCCCACTAACCGCAATACCGAGAATGGCGTCACTAAAATACATATAAAGAAGCAACCTAAGTGTGACCAGACTCTTCCTCCACGTGGAGTCCCTGAAGGTAATGCACCAACACAACACCTGTTGGGCTTCACACTTACTGGGAAAAACCTCTTTGCACAGGTACTTGCACTCCATGCCGGGTCTAAGTCCTGTGCTGTGCCTAGGCAGCATGCTGAAGCGGATACTCTTTTTTTCAGAAACTGTATTTCATGCTAATGAGCATGCTCAGGCACTTACTGCATCAGAGGCTAGGTCCGGTAATGAACTCTTTGGCCCTGCCCCTGATGTGGGGGGCCCATATAGACCACAGGGCATCAAGTGTCCTGACAATTTGGCCAGGCCACTCCCAACTGGCTTGCAGAGGCCCGCCCCTATGACTTCTCACCTCATTGTTGTTGGTCAGACGATGACTGTTGAGGTGTTTTGGTCGTGGCAGCCATGAGGTCATCATTCCAGTGGCGGTTCAAAATAGGACGCTAGTTATGCCACTTATGACGTGTCACTCTGCTTTTGTCTCCAGGAGGTACATTGTGGTCCACCTTGGTTTGGGGCAGACCCAGGTTATAAAAGGGGCTGGAGCCAACAAGAAGGTGCCCAGTCTTCTATTATGCTATGAAACAGCACACCTCCATGTGTTGAACACATTGCGGCTTTAGCCCAGAGGTAGACAGGGATAGGTCATCGATGCAGGCCGCCACCACAGTTGGTAACGCAGAACGTTAAGACCAGTTCCTGTCCTACCAGTCCTGCTAGTGCAGCCCAGTGGCATAAACAGGCCTGCTGCTGATGCGCCTGCTGTCCACAGGTGTGTCCCCTACGCACACGGACAGCGTACTCATTGGCCCCTGTGTTGTTAACAGGGAGTTCCGGGGCTGGGTGGTCGTGTGGACCCTGTGACACTAACAGGGCTCCCAGTCTCCAGATCCGAGTGGCGTCTAACTTGGTTCAGGCTACTATTTGTTTGAGAGTCAACCTGCTCTGTATCCTCCACCTAACCTTCCAGTTGCCAACCTCTCCTTTTCCATCTGATTTGATGTTGTCTTTTCTATGGTCCTGAGGAAGGGGGCAGAGCTCCTGAAACGCGTAGACCTATGAGGCAATAAAGCTACATTAATCTGACATCCTGACTTGTGATCTTTGGCGCGGTGCAGAAACCCGTTTCTACAATTCTCTCTGTTATCAGCCTTTGGGTTGCCGCTGCCTTGATCCAGTTCTACGTGCGAATATAGTAGTTGTGGCTTGCACAACTACAGTTGGTGAGTATTATTGCTCCCCATTCCCCTGCCCTGTACCTATAAGGGTAAGACCCTATTGCGCTTTGTTTTCCACAGCCTACCATTTAATTTCCATCTGTGAGCACGGTGGACACCGAATGGTGATTGGGATATCTACCTTTCTCTTTCTTTTCTTAATTTTTTATATAGCGGTAACATAGTATATACCACCTTATCCAAATCTGCCAGTCCCACCATACTAGATGTTGTTTCTTCAGCAAATGTTACTATTGCTTAACCACCAAACCCATGGACACAAACTTTTTTACCCTTTCCAACACACCTGTTCCCCTTTCCACCAGCATCTGTCCTTTTTCAACTCAGTTTGTATATGACCAAAAATGCAACTCTGCAGGGACACCGTACTCAATGCCATCTCAGCACAGCAGCCAGCCCTCGGTCCCTCAGATGTGGACAAGTAAGACCATTTCCTCCTATCGATGAAAAAGCATTGAGATTCACTCTGTGCACCACTGGTGTTTAGTGGAAAAGCAGATCTAAGATTGCGTAACACCTTCTGCTGATACTCCTGCATACGTGCGTCCCTTTCTATAGCAGGAGTTATTTCACAAAATGTTGTGTTCTACAGGGGATCTAACAGTGTGGCAACCCAGTAGTCAGCATGACTTGGAATTCGTACAATCCGAGGGTCATGTTGTAGGTAGTGCAGCAAGAAGGCGCTCATGTGTCTTGTGCATCCAGGAGGACCAAGTCCTTGGTGTGTTGGTGGCGGAGAGGTGAGAATCATGCCTCCTTCCTCTGCCCTCTCGCCCCAACCTCGCACAACCGAAGTGTGAGCAAGCTCTCACTACTCTGCTGAGTCTTCCATGCCCATCGCCAGTTCATCCTCCATTTCTTCCTGGGCTCCTGCACCTTCCTCAACTGTTTTGCTGATACTATGCGCCCTTGATAATCCCTCTCCCCCACCGTACCATGACTGCCGCCAAGGTGCCGCTGACCATCTGGACCTTGTAGATCTTGTTATCCCTTCCGCATATGACTCCTTCAGTACTTCCTCCCCTTCCTCTTGGACCAACACCTGACTCCGAATAATGCTTACAGTGTGCTCCATCATGTAGATGACCAAAATTGTCACGCTGAGAATGTCATCGCCAGTGTTAAACATCTGCGTCGACATTTGTAAATTGTGTAGAACGGTGCATAGGTCCTTGATCTGACACCATTCCAGCAGCGTGATCTGCACCACCTCTGGATCAAGTTAGCCCAGGGTATACATCATAAAGTATTTCAGCAGGGCTCTGCGGTGCTGCCACAGACGCTGCAACATGTGCAGATTCAAATTCCTGCGTGTTGGAACATCGCATTTCAGGTGTTTAACCGCCAGACCTTAAGACTTCAGGAGCGATGAAAGTTGTTGAGCTACTGGGTGCGAACGATGGAAGTGAGCACATAGCGAGCGTGCCCGCTGTACAAGGCCATGTAGGCCGGGATGTTGTTTGAAAAATTGCTGGAGAATCAGATTAAACACGTGAGCCATACAAGTCACGTGTGTCACATTGCCCTGACGAAGGCACGCTGCCATGTTTGCATCATTGCCACACACGGCTGTTAAGTCACCACCGGAGTCCGCTACATCAATTTGTACTCCTGTCGCAAGGTAACAACGTGTTCCTTTCGTGCATAGTGCTGATGATGGGAGAGGAGTCAACGCCAGCGACGCAGGTGGACGCAGGTTATGCTCACCCACTGGGCAGCGTTACCTTGACAGATGCAGAACCAATGGCTGAATGCAGGTGGTGGGTATCTCACATATAAAGTACCTTCATTCAGCTACAACCAATGGGAAGACACAACACCCTTTTTTAGGCTCCTCCTGTCTGAAGACCACTGCCAGATGTGGCGCCCTGGCCTAGCCAGGTCGTCACAGATAACACACAAACACCCCCACCCCCATTAGACAGGGACAACAGCCAAACAAAAACCCTTGTTGCCTCCCTCCAGTGTCTGATGTCCACACCAGGTGGGGCGGAACCAAGCGGTTGGCCCTACCCACCAAGGAGTTCACAGGCCTGGAGGCGGGAAAAGTGACAGTTCAGTGTTGGAGTTTGAAGTGAGAGGAGTGAGCACTTGGGTGTCTAGGTTTGTGGCCCAGGCACTGACAGCAAGGTTGGCAGATGGTGGTGGCCGTCTGCAGTAGAGGTGGAGCAACGCGGAACCGTAGGACCGGGGTCGGGCGACGGATCGCCGGTACCGCCGGGGAGCGAAGTGAAGCCAGCACACACAGGCAGGGCCATCGGACCCCGACGAGGCTTGGAGCTGCCGTCAATAGTTAGATCTGAATGTGACGAACTGGAACCAGGGGTTTCATAACAGCAAAAGTCCCGATTGAAGGCAACCGCCCACACCGTAAGGGTATACAGCTACCGCCTAAGGCTAGAGACCCAAGGGCCAGCGTCTGCGGGCAAATGGGCTCCTCCGGAACCCATACACCGGGGAGCGGACTACTGTTGGGAATCCATAGTAGTCAGAAGGAGAACATCAAAGTGCAGGGAAAGACAGCTGCCATCACCTGTCCGGGGAGAGACACTGCAGCCGGCTGCGGGACCCGGCCATCCAGCCATTTGGTTTACCAAAGACTTTGTACCTTTCTTGCTGAGTGAGTACACCCGTGCCATCCGGCACTGCGCCGCGCTGTCCCTGCAACCCTGCACCTCACCAACCCTGCCTCCCCGACACATCATCGGGCCCCGGGACCACCGACCCCTACCCACGGAGGGGGAAAACAAAATCCCAGCTGCTCCTTACCATCGCTCCCGGGATCCCCGTCATCAGCAGCGGTGGTGCCTATCTTCACCACGACCCGTGGGTGGCGTCACAGACTAAATTCCCCAAACCAACCACCCCTTTCACTCACGGGCGAGGAGCGCTGCTCGAGTCCCCGGATCCGGCCCACCACTCGAGCCACCGAGCAGCAGCCGCAGCAGCGCCAGACCCGAGCGTTAGTTAATGACCTCCCCGCCCACGACACCAGACATAGCTATGAACCTCTAGTTACTGTTACCCCCAGTTCAGTTTTATGAGTTTGTGTGCTTGTTACCTGACTACTTTTCCTGCTTGCTGTTTATGTACCTCGTTGGCCGATTCGCATTTCACCTCTGCTTGTTTTCTGATTAAGTCTTGTCCCTGCCATTCTGTTCCTCTTCCTCAATTAATGTTTTGACCCTGCATGACTACTATTCTCTGGAACTGCAGCTTTCCACAGGTATTGATCAACTTGGGCCCTGTGTCATTCAAAATCACTGTATAGGGGTTAAAGGGTTTCAGGGTTCTGGGAGTCCAGCTTGGTGAGTGGTTTCCCTCTAGCCTATCCTTTACAGCCCGTATGAGTGTGTCAATCAAGGCAGGCGTTACACCGTGCCCTCGACAGAAGGTCATGTAGGCCGAGATAGTGTTTTAAAAATTGCTGGAGATTGAGATTCAACACGTGAGCCATACAAGGCACGCGTGTCACATAGCCCGGAAGAAGGGCCGCAGACTGTTTTGCATCATTGTTGCACCTGGCATTCCCTGGCTGCTGTTTGAGTGGGGACAACCATTGATGAAACTCGGTCTCACTCTACAGAGCTAACGGTCCACAACTCCTCAGCGGTGTCTCACATTTCCCCTACATTTCAAAGTAAACATTTGACCGCCTGATGGCCTTGAGCTCTGCTGCCAGCATAGTAAGGAGGTGTGTGGGATTCCTTGGGCGCAGTTACAAGGAAGGGTGGCCTGACCACACAGGGTTTGGGCCGAGGTGGAGGACCCACACGAGGTTGAGGAGGCAGAAGCAGTGGAGGAACTTGTACATACAGAGGAAGGATTGACACACAACTCGTGGGGACGGAAAGACTTGTACAGCAGACCCTTCTCCATCTCTCACCATAGTTACCCAGTGCCCAGTCAGCGACATGTAATGCCCCTGTCCATGCTTACTGTTCCAAGTATCTGTGGTGAAATGCACCCTGTCACACACAGAGTTTCTCAAGGAAGCGGTGATGTTGTGTGCGACCTGCTGTGGTAGCACGGGCACCCCTTTCTTGGAGAAGGAATGGCGAATGGCCATCGGCTCTTGGGGCACTGCAATGGGCGTAAGGTCTCAAAAATCCTCGGTGACAAAAGGGTGTAAAGGCAGCCTTTCTGTAGCCAACAAGTTTGAGATGCTGAAACTAAACCTCTTAGGCATGTCATGCACTTCAAAAATCACGTAAAAAACAGCGAGGGGACTCCAACCACAGTCTCCCTCGTTTCCACTAATTGGGCCACACATACCTCACTTGAATGGCATCAGTTGACCCCTATTTTCAAGATGAAAAAGATGCTTTGCATGAAGCACTCTCAAAAATACATGTGCCTTTTGCATCCCCTGGCTGACCCAGGGGAAGAAAAGTCCTCTGAGAGCCATGACTTGTTCATCTTGGTTCTTTTTTCAAAAGCGAGGGGACTCCAACCACAGTCTTCCTCGTTTCCACTAATTGGGCCACACATACCCCACTTGACTGGCATCAGTTGACCCCCATTTTCAAGATGAAAAAGATGCTTTACATGAAGCACTCTCAAAAATACGCGTGCCTTTCGCCTCCCCTGGATGAGCCAGAGGAAGAAAAGACCTCTGAGAGCCATGACTTGTTCACCTTGGTTCTTTTTTCAAAAGCGAGGGGACTCCAACCACAGTCTCCCTCGTTTCCACTAATTGGGCCACACATACCCCACTTGACTGGCATCAGTTGACCCCTATTTTCAAGATGAAAAAGATGCTTTGCATGAAGCACTCTCAAAAATACGCGTGCCTTTCGCCTCCCCTGGATGAGCCAGAGGAAGAAAAGTCCTCTGAGAGCCATGACTTGTTCATCTTGGTTCTTTTTTCAAAAGCGAGGGGACTCCAACCACAGTCTCCCTCGTTTCCACTAATTGGGCCACACATAACCCACTTGACTGGCATCAGTTGACCCCTATTTTCAAGATGAAAAAGATGCTTTGCATGAAGCACTCTCAAAAATACGCGTGCCTTTTGCCTCCCCTGCATGAGCCAGAGGAAATAAAGTCCTCTGAGAGCCATGACTTTTTCATCTTGGTTCTTTTTTCAAAGCGAGGGGACTCCAACCACAGTCTCCCTCGTTTCCACTAATTGGGCCACACATACCCCACTTGACTGGCATCAGTTGACCCCCATTTTCAAGATGAAAAAGATGCTTTGCATGAAGCACTCTCAAAAATACGCGTGCCTTTCGCCTCCCCTGGATGAGCCAGGGGAAGTAAAGTCCTCTGAGAGCCATGACTTTTTCATCTTGGTTCTTTTTTCAAAAGCGAGGGGACTCCAACCACAGTCTCCCTCGTTTCCACTAATTGGGCCACACATACCCCACTTGACTGACATCAGTTGACCCCCATTTTCAAGATGAAAAGATGCTTTGCATGAAGCACTCTCAAAAATACGCGTGCCTTTCGCCTCCCCTGGCTGAGCCAGGGGAAGAAAAGTCCTCTGAGAGCCATGACTTCCTCATCTTGGTGAACGTTAGTATGTCCACATTGTCAGTGGACAGACGCGTGTGCTTATCTGTCAGCACACCCCCAGCAGCACTGAGGACACGTTCTGAGAGAACGCTGGCTGCGGGACACGAGAAGATCCCCAAGGCGTTCGTGGTGAGCTCAGGCAATTTATCCAGTTTGGAAGCCTAAAATGAGTAGGGATCAAGTTGCACAGTAATGGCATCGATGTTCCCTTGCATATACTCATATATCTGTGTCTCCTCCTCTTTTTCCTTGTCCAGCTGTTTTGTTTTCGCATGAGTATATGTCCTTGTCACTTTCCCATGTGTTTGTGTTGTGTTGTGAGTTGTTTGTCACCTTTTGGACACCTTTGAGGGTGTTTTCTAGGTGTTTTTATGTGTTTCTGATTGCCTCCCATTGTTTCCTATGTGTTTGTGTGGTTCACCGAACGCGAACCAGACCTCAGTTCGGCGAACTGAGATCGAGCCGAACCGCGACCGGTTTGCTTATCTCTAATCAGCACCTTCTTCATCGGGGCCTGGATCCAACTCACAAACCTTCTGGCCATCTGTGAGGATCATTTCCCCTGTCTCCTGTAACTCGCTGCCTCAACACGTCAGATTATCTGCTACACCCGCAAGCTTCAAACGGAACCTGAAAAATCATCTGTTCATAAATTACTATAACCATTAAATGACACCCCCACGGTGCGGAGCTTCTTCCCAACCTACTCCCCACCTACTGTCTACTCCGCAAAATACTTTACAATGTAATCCCGCAAGGGCTGAGTCCTCTGCTCTCTGTACCAGTCTGTCTATTGTTACTTGTATATGTATTCTGTATATAACCCCCTTGTCATGTACAGCACCATGGAATCAATGGTGCTCTATAAATAAATATTAATAATACTAATAGTAAGAACTTCTTTGTCTGTACTCACTGGAGCTTTAGAGCAGACCTCTGATTCCCAGGCTACAGTGTGACTGAACGGCTCTGCAGACTCAACCATCTCTGTTACCCCTTATTCAGCAGTGCTGGTGGAAACTTGAGAGCAGTATTGAAGCAAGTGCGATTTTGTTTACACCACTGTGGAATGTAGTATTTGTGATATTGAACTTGAAGTGGAGGAGAGCCCACTTTATTGCGCACTTGACATCCATTGAAGCAGCTGCTGTTTTGGTGCCTCCTCTACTTTTGTTAACGATGGTCATGTCCGTGAAAAAATGATCATAGATTATCTACAGGAAGAAGTACACCTGTCATTTTAGCTGTTATTTGTTGTTACGAATTGGTGCCACCGTAAACGCAAGCAACCTGCTGCGGTTCCAGTTGCGCCCAGGCGTCAGCTGGCATTTAGGGCTGTGCCTCGGGTTGTCCAGCTGCCTGCTTTCTCCACCATGTGTAAGTGTGGAGAGGCGGCCAGTGTGCATGCGTGTGTCGATTTACCCCAGCCGTAGCCTAATTCCAGTGTTTCGCCTACTGAGTACGCTCAGCCTGACTGTGTCATTCCTGCAGCAAAGTCTTCATTTTGGGCTACAGCGCATGCTCGTTTGGACTGTGCCAGAGTCGTTCTGTGACCTGCGGCTCAACACACCTACACAGGGCCCTGGGGCTTGACTCACTCTCGGGAGGCTACTAAAACTAACTGCACCCAACATCAGCCCCAGGTGTCCCCTTACACTGCAGTGGCGGTCCCCACTGACCACAATACCGAGAGCGGCGTCACGAAAATACATATAAACAAGCAACCTAAGTGTGACCAGACTCTTCCTCCACGTGGAGTCCCTGAAGGTAATGCACCGACACAACACCTGTGGGGCTTCACACTTACTGTGAAAAACCTCTTTGTACAGGTACTTGCACTCCATGCCGGGTCGAAGTCCTGTGCTGTGCCTAGACAGCATGCTGAAGCGGATACTCTTTTTTTCAGAAACTGTATTTCATGCTACTGAGCATGCTCAGGCACTTACTGCATCAGAGGCTAGGTCCGGTAATGAACTCTTTGGCCCTGCCCCTGATGTGGGGGCCCATATAGACCACAGGGCATCAGGCATCCTGACAATTTGGCCAGGCCACTCCCAATAGGCTTGCAGAGGCCTGCCCCTATGACTTGTCACCTCATTGTTGTTGGTCAGACGATGACTGTTGAGGTGTTTTGGTCGTGGCAGCCATGAGGTCATCATTCAAGTGATGGTTCCAAATAGGACGCTAGTTATGCCACTTATGACGTGTCACTCTGCTTTTGTCTCCAGGAGGTGCATTGTGGTCCACCCTGGTTTGGGGCAGACCCAGGTTATAAAAGGGGCTGGAGCCAACAAGAAGGTGCCCAGTCTTCTATTATGCTACGAAAGAGCACACCTCCATGTGTTGAACCCATTGCGGCTTTAGGCCAGAGGTAGTAAGGGATAGGGCATCTATGCAGGCCACCACCAGAGTTGGTAATGCAGAACATTTAAAAACAGCTCCTGTCCAACCAGTCCTGCTAGTGCAGCCCAGTGGCATAAACAGGCCTGCTGCTGCTGATGCGCCTGCTGTCCACAGGTGTGTCCCCTACGCACACGGACAGCGTACTTAATGGCCCCTGTGTTGTTAACATGGAGTTCTGGGGCTGGGTGGTTGTGTGAACCCTGTGACGCTAACAGGGCTCCCAGTCTCCAGATCTGAGTGGCGTCTAACTCGGTTCAGGCTACTATTTGTTTCAGAGTCAACTTGCTCTGTATCCTCCATGTAGCCTTCCAGTTGCCAACCTCTCCTTTTCCATCTGTGAGCACGGTGGACACCGAATGGCGATTGGGATATCTACCTTTCTCTTTCTTTTTGTTACGGGGGCTGTCTGATTATAAAAACCAAAGGGATATCAGACAGTCAGGGTCCACCGTGCAAAGTCTCTGCTGCAGACTATAGCAGAGGATAAGGGGTATCTTGTACTACGGAAGCAGTACTGACACTGATACGTCTCAGTGACACTAGAGCCAATCACGGCGTGTACTGTTAAAGTCACAGCGACTACCATATTTAGCATTAACATAAATGGTATGGTCTCTATTAATGATCACAGAGACAAAAGCAGTGAGTGTGAAATGGCACCTACCTATGTCCGTTCCTCTAGTGGTGCCAGGAGACGGACAGCAGCATAAGCCGCACAAAGCTCCTACCTGCGTTCGCTCCACTAGTGTGCGAGGACACGAACCACTAGATATGGCACCTGCCTAGGTCCCCTCCACTAGTGGTGCACAAGAGACAGACAGCAGCACAAGCCGCACAAAGCTCCTACCTATGTTCGTTCCCCTAGTGTGCGAAGATACGAACAACTGCCAGACGCAGTATAAGGAACGTTACCCTAGCGGCAACGTCCACCTACGAGTAGAATCACAAGGCCCAGCCGGACCATGTGCCTCAGGCACCTGCCTATGTCCGCTCCACTAAGATGTAAGGATACGGACCACAGCCGAAGCTGTAAGGTACAAGAACGCTACCCTGCCGGTAGCGCTCACCTAGCATAGACAGAGAGATGGCTAGAGGGACGTGCACAGAGCATCTACTCTCATGCATGAACTAAAAGGACTGAGCGCCGGGCGGCGTGCGTCAGGGTCTTATATAGACTCTGTGCCTCATCCAAGATGGAGGCAACCAGAGCCAATCCGCTGCCAGAATGACAGCAATGACGTCACGCTGGCCTATCACTGAGCAAGGCGTCACAAGCACATGACCAGCGACCAATCGGCATAGAAGGTGTCAGAGACATGTGACCACGTGTCACAAGCACATAACCAGCGGTCAATCAGCTTAGAAGGTGTCAGAGACATGTGACCTCATGTCAGTGATGATGTCACCTGCACATGTGCAATGGCTCCAAGATAGGACTTAGTCTCCAGCGCTTGCACATGTGCAGTAGCAAGAAATGCGAACATAGTCTCCAGTGCTCGCACATGTGCAGTAGCAAGAAATCCGAACATAGTCTTCAGTGCCACAGCAACCGTAACAGTACCTCCCCCTCAAGGGCCCACCTCCCGGCGACGCAGGTAATCGGCAACTAAGTCGGGAGCATGGACAGCCTTCTCAGGCTCCCAAGAGCGATGTTCCAGGCCGTAGCCCTCCCAATCTATCAAAAAGAACCTGCGCCCTCGAACCATCTTTGAACCAACTATGGCTCATACCTCATAGCTAGAGTGAGAGGAATCAGAGGCAGGAGAGTGCACTTCACGAGCGTGAGGTAAAATAGCCGGCTTTAACAGTGAGACATGGAGTTTGTCATGGATCCTAAGATGGACAGGTAACTTCAATTGGTAGACTACAGGATTTACCTGTCGAAGAACCTCATAAGGACCCAGGAAGCGAGGAGCAAATTTGACAGAGCTCACTCTAAGTTTCACGTGTTTTGCAGAGAGCCACACAATGTACCCCGGAGAAAAGACAGGAGCCGGGCGACGAAACCGATCGGACACCGTCTTCATACGGTCCTTAGCTGCTTGGATCGACTCTTGAGTCCGATCCCAGACCTCTCTGGCATTAGTTGCCCAGTCAGCCACAAGAGGAGAAGGTGCAGCAGCGGGAAATGGCACCGGTACTCTAGGGTGTTGCCCATTATTGAGTACGAACAGTGTCTGCCCAGTGGCCTCAGCCAGCGAATTATTAAGGGCAAATTCTTCCCAGGGTAGGAAGGAGGACCAGTTATCGTGGTTCTCAGCAACAAAGTGTCGAAGGTATATAATCATGGATTGATTGGTACGCTCAACCAAACCATTAATCTCCGGATGGTATGCTGAAGAGAGATTCAACTCAATTTGCAGAAGGCTACAAAGATCTCGCCAGAAATGGGAAGCAAATTGCGGGCCTCTATCACAAATGATACGATCTGGCATCCCGTGAAGCCTAAAGACATGCTTGAGGAATAGTTTGGCTAGTACCCTGGAAGATGGGATTCTCGATAACGGTACGAGATGAACCATCCGGGAGAAATGGTTCGTAATGACCCACACAAAACGATGTCCCTGTGAACACGGAAGATCACCCACAAAGTCCATGCCTACCACCTCCCATGGTCTATCTGGCACTCGTAAAGGATGCAAGAGCCCAGCCGGTCTCTGCCGTAACGGACGGTTGCGAGCACACGAGTAGCAGGAACCGACATATCTCGACATGGCTGGCTAAGTGTGGCCACCAATACCACCTCTCGAGTAACTCTCGTGTCCGTCTAATACCAAAATGCCCACCCACCTTTGAGGTGTGGGCCCACGACAGTATATCATTCTGTCGATTAGGCGGAACAAAGGTCTTGCCCGGTGGGATTTGGTCTATAGTCATAGGGGAGAGAGTATGAAAAACCCTGGAGGGAAGGATTAGACGAGGTTCGTCAATCTCCTCCTGGGTAGAAACGATAGAGCGAAACAGGGCGTCTGCCTTGTTATTCTTACTCCCAGACAGATAGTTGATAGAGAAGTGAAAGCGGGAGAAAAACAAGGACCAGCGGGCTTGGCGAGGATTCAGACACTGAGCGGTTTGTAAGTACGTCAGATTCTTGTGGTCTGTATAGACCTGGAAAGGATGTTTCGCTCCTTCTAGCAAGTGACGCCACTCCTCCAAGGCTAATCTCAGGGCGAGCAGTTCCCTATCCCCAATGGTATAGTTTCTCTCTGCCGGTGAAAATGTTTTAGCAAAGAAGAAACACGGCCTTTTTCTACCTACACCGTTCTTTTGATACAAGACCGCACCAGCAGGAACAGACATAGCATAGACAGACAGATGCCTAGAGGGACGTGCACAGAGCGTCTACTCTCATGCATGAACCAAGAGGACTGAGCGCCGGGCGGCGTGCGTCAGGGTCTTATATAGACTCTGTGACTCATCCAAGATGGAGGACACCAGAGCCAATCCGCTGCCAGAATGACAGCAATGACGTCACGCTGGCCTATCACCGAGCAAAGCGTCACAAGCACATGACCAGTGACCAATCGGCATAGAAGGTGTCAGAGACATGTGACCTCGTGTCAGCGATGATGTCACCCGCACATGTGCAATGGCTCCAAGATAGGACTTAGTCTCCAGCGCCTGCACATTTTCAGTAGCAAGAAATCCGAACATAGTCTCCAATGCTCGCACATGTGCAGAAGCAAGAAATCCGAACATAGTCTCCAGTGCCACAGCAACCGTAACACTTTTCTTCTTAATTTTTTTATATAGCGGTAACATAGTATATACCACCTTATCCAAATCTGCCAGTCCCACCATAACAGATGTTGTTTCTTCAGCAAATGTTAATGTTGCTTAACCACCAAACCCGCGGACACAAACTTTTTTACCCTGTCCAACACACCTGTTCCCCTTTCCACCAGCATCTCTCCTTTTTCAACTCAGTTTGTATATGACCAAAAGTGCAACTCTGCAGGGACACCGTACAAACACCGTCTCAGCACAGCAGCCAGCCCTCGGTCCCTCAGATGTGGACAAGTAAAAGACCATTTCCTCCTATCCATGACAAAGCGTTGAGATTCACTCTGTGCAGCACAGGTGTTTAGTGGAAAAGCAGCTGTAAGATTGCGTACCACCTTCTGCTGATACTCCTGCATACGTGCGTCCCTTTCTATGGCCGGAATTATTTTGCAAAATTTTGTGTTGTACCGGGGATCTAACAGTGTGGCAACCCAGTAGTCAGCATTACTTTGAATTCGTACAATCCGAAGGTCATGTTGTAGGAAGTCCAGCAAGAAGGTGCTCATGTGTCTTGTGCATCCAGGAGGACCAAGTCCTTGCTGTGTTGGTGGCGGAGAGGTGAAAATCGTGCCTCCTTCTTCTGCCCTCTCCCCCCAACCTCGCACAACCGAAATGTGAGCAAGCTCTCACTCATCTGCTGAATCTTCCATGCCCATTGCCAGTTCGTCCTCCATTTCTTCATGGGCTCCTATACCTTCCTCAACAGTGTTGCTGATTCTATGCACCCTTGTTAATCCCTCTCCCCCACCGTCCCATGACTGCCGCCAGGTGCCGCTGACCATCTGCACCTTGTAGATCTTGTTATCCCTTCTGCATATGACTTCTCCTGTACTTCCTTTCCTTCTTGTCCCAACACCTGATGCCGAATAATGCTTACAGTGTGCTCCATCATGTAGATGACCAGAATTGTCACGCTGAGAATGGCATCGCCAGTGGTAAACATCTTCGTCGATATTTGTAAACTGTGTAGAAGGCTGCATAGGTCCTTGATCTGACACCACTCCAGCAGCGTGATCTGCACCACCTCTGGATCAAGTTAGCCCAGGGTATACGTCATAACGTTTTTCAGCAGGGCTCGGCGGTGTTGCCACAGACGCTGCAACATGTGCAGATTCAAATTCCGGCATGTCGGCACATCGCATTTCAGGCGTTGATCCACCAGACCAAAAGACTTCTGGAGCGATGAAAGTTGTTGAGCTGCTGGGTGCGAACGATGGAAATGAGCACATTGCGAGCGTGCCCGCTGCACAAGGCCATGTAGGCCGGGATGGTGTTTTAAAAATTGCTGGAGAAGCAGATTCAACACGTGAGCCATACAAGGCACGTGTGTCACAATGCCCTGACGAAGGCCCGCAGCCAGGTTTGCATCATTGCCGCATACGGCTGTTAAGTCACCACCGGAGTCCGCTCAATCAATTTGTACTCCGGTCGCCAGGTGACAACGTGTTCCTTTCGTGCATAAAGCTGATGGGAAAGGAGTCGATGCCAGTGGCGCAGGTGGACACAGGTTATGCTCACCTACTGGGCTGTGTTACCTTGACAGATGCAGAACCACAGGCTGAATGTAGGTGGTGGGTATCTCACAGATGATGTACCATCAATCAGCTACAACCAATGGGAATACACCAAAACCTTTTTTAGGCCCATCCTGTCTGCAGACCACTTCCAGACAAAGCTATGAACCTCTTGATACTGTTACCCCCAGTTCAGTTTTATGATTTTGTGTGCTTGTTACCTAACTACTTTTCCTGCTTGCTGTTTATGTACCTCGTTGGCCGATCCGCATTTCACCTCTGCTTGTTTTATGATTTAAGTCCTGGCCGTCCCATTCTGTTCCTCTTCCTCAATTAATGTTTTGACCCTGCCTGACTACTATTCTCTGGAACTGCAGCCTTCCACAGGTATTGATCAACTTGGGCCCTGTGTAATTTGAAATCACTGTCTAGGGGTTAAAGGGTTTCAGGGTTCTGGGGGTCCAGCTTGGTGAGTGGTTTCCCTCTAGCCTATCCTTTACAGCCCGTCTGAGTGTGTCGATCCAGGCAGGCGTTACACCGTGCCCTCTGCAGAAGGCCATGTAGGCCGGGATAGTAGTTTAAAAATTGCTGGACAACCAGGTTCAATATGTGAGCCATACAAGGCACGTGTGTCACATTGCCCTGAAGAAGGGCCGGAGACTGGTTTGCATCATTGCCGCACCCGGCCTTCCCTGGCTGCTGGTTGAGTGGAGACAATCATTGATGAAACTCGGTCTCACTCTCCAGAGCTTACCATCCACAACTCCTCAGCGGTGTGACTCACATTTCCCAGACATTTCTAAGTAAAGAGTAGACCGCATCATGCTGTTAAGCTCTGCTGCCAGCATAGTAAGGAGGTGTGTGGGATTCCTTGGGCGCAGTTGCAAGGAAGGGTGGCCTGACCACACAGGGTTTGGGCCGAGGTGGAGGACCCACACGAGGTTGAGGAGGCAGAAGCAGTGGAGGAACTTGTACATACAGAGGAAGGATTGACACACAACTCGTGGGGACGGAAAGACTTGTACAGGAGAGCCTTCTCCATCTCTCACCATAGTTACCCAGTGCCCAGTCAGCAACATGTAACTCCCCTGTCCATGCTTACTGGTCCAAGTATATGTGGTGAAATGCACCCTGTCACACACAGAGTTTCTCAAGTAATCGGTGATGTTGTGTGCGACCTGCTGTTGTAGCGCGGGCACACCTTTCTTGGAGAAGGAGTGGCGAATGGAAATCGGCTCGAGGGGCACTGCAATGGGCATAAGGTCTCGAAAATCCTCAGTCTCAAAAGGTTGTAAAGGCAGCCTTTCTGTAGCCAACAAGTTACAGATGCTGAAACATGGCATGTCATGCCCTTCGAAAAGCATGTAAAACACAGCGAGGGGACTCCAACCACAGTCTCCCTCGTTTCGACTAATTGGGCCACACACACCCTACTTGACTGGCATCAGTTGACCCCCTTTTCAAAATGAAAAAGATGCTTTGCATGAAGCACTCTCAAAAATAGGTGTGCCTTTCGCCTCCCCTGGCTGACCCAGGGGAAGAAAAGTCCTCTGAGAGCCATGACTTGTTCATCTTGGTTCTTTGAGAAACACAGCGAGGGGACTCCAACGACAGTCTCCCTCGTTTCCACTAATTGGGCCACACACACCCCACTTGACTGGCATCAGTTGACCCCCCCTTTTCAAAATGAAAAAGATGCTTTGCATGAAGCACTCTCAAATATACGCGTGCCTTTCGCCTCTCCTGGCTGACCCAGGGGAAGAAAAGTCCTCTGAGAGCCATGACTTGTTCATCTTGGTTCTTTGAGAAACACAGCGAGGGGACTCCAACAACAGTCTCCCTCGTTTCCACTAATTGGGCCACACAGACACACCCCACTTGACTGGCATCAGTTGACCGCCCTTTTCAAAATGAAAAAGATGCTTTGCATGAAGCATTCTCAAAAATACGCGTGCCTTTCGCCTTCCCTGGCTGATCCAGGGGAAGAAAAGTCCTCTGAGAGCCATGACTTGTTCATCTTGGTTCTTTGAGAAACACAGCGAGGGGACTCCAACCACAGTCTCCCTCGTTTCCACTAATTGGGCCACACACACCCCACTTGACTGGCATCAGTTGACCCCCAATTTCAAAATGAAAAAGATGCTTTGCATGAAGCACTCTCAAAAATGCATGTGCCTTTCGCCTCCCCTAGATGACCCAAAGGAAGAAAAGTCCTCTTTGATCCATGTCCACATTATCAGTGGACAGACGCATGTGCTTATCTGTCAGCAGACCCCCAGCAGCACTGAAGACACGTTCCGAGAGAACGCTGGCTGAGGGACATGACAAGATCCCCAAGGCGTACGTGGCGAGCTCAGGCAATTTATCCAGATTGGAAGCCTAAAATGAGCAAGGTTCAGTTATGGCATCGATGTTCCCTTGCATATACTCATATCTGTGTCTCCTCCTCTTTTTCCTTGTCCAGCTGTTTAGTTTTCACATGGGTATTTGTCCTTGTCACTTTCCCATGTGTTTGTGTTGTCCTGGGAGTTGTTTGTCACCTTTTGGACACCTTTGAGGGTGTTTGCCAGGTGTTTTTAGGTGTTTGTGATTGCCTCCCATTGTTTTCAATGGGGTTCGAGAGGTTCGTCGAACGTCTCGTCTAACGGCTGGTCGAACAGGGCACTGTTCGACGAACCGAACCGAACTCGAACTCTAGGGGGTTGGCTCATCTCTAACCTTAATACGTTGAAAAAAAGACTTTATAATTTTTTTTCACATGCAAATTAATATTTTGTTGGGGCATTAGTTTCCCCAGACTAGTACTCCCTTTCTGTTGTTTGATGTTATTACGCCCTTGTGGGTGTGATAACATGAGTTACATAAGCTGGCGTCATCGCCAGCCCTCTGCAAGTCTCGCACATGTGTGCAGCTTTCTTTGGACAATCATTGTGTCATGATTGGTATTGGGGAATACCAGACGAATGGCGAAAGGGGGGGGGAGGGAAACCCTGTCTCTAGGGAAGGGGGAAGATTGTGATCCCCTGGTAAAACTTACGGCTTTCCTCGGCTCCACTGATGTCCTTAGATAAGTTGTGCACCTACCAGGATACTTAGACCCTTTCTAACCCTGAAATAGGCCCTAGGTAGTGACCAGGCAAGATGAGGACTAGTGAACCCCACTAAGATCCAAAGAAGATATAGGGAAAACAAACGAGAATGCAAATGGACAACTTATCTGCAAGATGACTTTGGGAGAATGACAGCAATAAACAGCTACGTGTTTCAAGAGAAGATTTAAAACCTACTGCTTGCAAACTGGACAGCATGTGAGTAAACTCTATCACTAGCATCAAACCAAGGGGAAATGCAGGTATAAATAGACACAGGGAATGGGGATAAGGATTTGCAGCTGAACTGCTAAGATATCCACAGGGTCCTAAAGGGAAAAAGTGAACCCTAACAGGGAAGATACATAGAACTCCACACCAAGGAAGAAAGAATGGAATATCAAGGAGCAACAAGCAGCCAAATGCAGCAACCTTCTGCAGCCGGACACCACAGGGCTGTCTGTCAACTGTGACACACCAGTTACACATTGTGCCTCTAAAGCCAGGTCAATGCCTCCTGGCTTCAGAGAGGCACACTGCGCATGTCCGGAAGTGAAGAAGAAAGCCAGTATTCATAGAGAATGGGAATTTTACTGTACTGTATAGTGTTTGGGGGATAATATAGGCTCCATGACATTATGTTATTGGCTGGAAAAGTTGGAAATAAGCAATCACATGCCAGGCTACCAGCTTCCTTGTTGCTAATTGGTTTTAGCTTTGATGCTTTGTGTACAGTACGTTACTGTACTAATGTATGAGTGAAGCCGTGGTCCTTGCTCCCACATCTCAATTTACCACGCGTGTGTTCCATATAAGTCTGATAAGTGTTTTAGTTCTTATTTTTTTGTTTTTATTTAATTTTAAAACCCTCAAGATGTCTATACATTACGCATATTCTAAGACTTAGTAGTGTCCCTAAATGTCAGAAAAAAGTAATGAATGAAACCTCAGGAAAAAGTTTTAGATTTGTTGAAATCTGTTGAGACTGCTACAAGTGCAGGGCGTCAATATGGTGTGAATGAAAGCACCTTACACTCGATAAAGAGTAAAGAAGAGGCCAAAATTAGAAAATTGTTCTCCAAAAGCTACGTGCAAGCAACAAAGCAGGTTTCAACCAATGAGACCCATACATTGTTAAGATAGAATCTGCCATTTAATTGTGGATGTAAGACTGCCATACAAATGACATCTGCTTGCAGGGACAAATGATTAAGGAGAAGACTTAAAATTTTTATAAAACGTTTGTTGAAGAGGATACACAAGACTCACAGCCAGGAACATCAGCAACACCACACACTGGATGTTTTCAGGCCATTAAGGCCCCATCACACTAAGCAACATCGCTAGCAACATCGCTGCTACGAACAACTTTTGTGACGTTGCTAGCGATGTTGCTGTGTGTGACATCCAGCAACAACCTGGCCCCTGCTGTGAGGTCGTTGGTTGTTGCTGAATGTCCTGGGCCATTTTTTAGTTGTTGCTGTCCCGCTGTGAAGCACAGATCGCTGTGTGTGACAGCGACAGAGCAACAACTAAATGTGCAGGCAGCAGGAGCCGGCTTCTGCAGAGGCTGGTAACCAATGTAAACATCGGGTAACCAAGAAGCCCTGTCCTTGGTTACCCAATATTTACCTTCGTTACCAGCCTCCGCCACTCTCACTGTCAGTGCCGGCTCCTGCTCTGTGCACATGTAGCTGCAGGACACATCGGGTTAATTAACCCGATGTGTGCTGTAACTAGGAGAGCAGGGAGCCAGCGCTAAGCGGTGTGCGCTGCTCCCTGCTCTGTGCACATTTAGCTGCAGCACACATCGGGTAATTAACCCGATGTGTTCTGTAACTAGGAGAGCAGGGAGCCAGCGCTCAGTGTGCGCTGCTCCCTGTTCTCTGCACGTGTAGCTCGGTGCACTGGTAACCAAGGTAAATATCGGGTTGGTTACCCGATATTTACCTTAGTTACCAAGCGCAGCATCTTCCACGCGGCGCTGGGGGCTGGTCACTGGTTGCTGGTGAGCTCACCAGCAACTCGTGTAGCGACGCTCCAGCAATGCCTGCCAGGTCAGGTTGCTGGTGGGATCGCTGGAGCGTCGCAGTGTGACATCTCACCAGCAACCTCCTAGCAACTTACCAGCGATCCCTATCGTTGTTGGGATCGCTGGTAAGTTGCTTCGTGTGACTGGACCTTTAGATAACCTAAAAAGCAGGAGATAGCATGGGGAGGCTGTATCTACTGATGTATAAACTACACAGTTATACGGATACTTTCAAACAAATCATCCAGGAGAAAGGACACAGGCCTGAACAGGTCTTCAACATGGATGAGGCTGGATTCTTCTGGAAGAAATTGCCATCGCTCTCTCTTCTTTTTTCATAGCTAGCTTGCGCATATACAGTCATGGCCAAAAGTTTTGAGAATGACACCAAAATTATATTTTCACACGATCTGTTGCCCTCTGGTTTTTAATTGTGTTTGTCTGATGTTTACATCACATACAAAAATGTAATTGCAATCATATTATGAGTACCAAAAGGTTATATTGACAGTTAGAATGAGTTAATGCAGCAAGTCAATATTTGCAGTGTTGACCCTTCTTCTTCAGGACCTCTACAATTCTCCCTGGCATGCTCTCAATCAACTTCTGGATCAAATCCTGACTGATAGCTGTCCATTCTTGCATAAGCAATGCTTGCATTTTGCCAGAATTTGTTGGTTTTTGTTTGTCCACCCGTCTCTTGATGATTGCCCACAAGTTCTCAATGGGATTAAGATCTGGTGAGTTTCCAGGCCATGGACCCAAAATCTCTATGTTTTGTTCAATGAGCCATTTAGTGATCACCTTTGCTTTATGGCAAAGTGCTCCATCATGCTGGAAAAGGCATTGTTGGGCGAAAAACTGCTCTTGGACAGTTGGGAGAAGTTGCTCTTGGAGGACATTCTGGTACCATTCTTTATTCATGGCTGTGTTTTTAGGCAAGACTGTGAGTGAGCCGATTCCCTTGGCTGAGAAGCAACCCCATACATGAATCGTTTCAGGATGCTTAACAGTTGGCATGAGACAAGACTGGTGGTAGCGCTCACCTCTTCTTCTCCTAATAAGCTGTTTTCCAGATGTCCCAAACAATCGAAAAGGGGATTCATCTGAGAAAATGACTTTACCCCAGTCCTCAGCAGTCCACTCCCTGTACCTTTTGCAGAATATCAGTCGGTCCCTGATGTTTTTTCTGGAGAGAAGTGGCTTCTTTGCTGCCCTCCTTGAAACCAGGCCTTGCTCAAGCAGTCTCCGCCTCACAGTGCGTGCAGAAGCACTCACACCAGCCTGCTGCCATTGCTGAGCTAGCTTGGCACTGCTGGTAGTCAGATCCCGTAACTGAAACAGTTTTAAGATACGTTCCTGGCGTTTGCTGGTCCTTCTTGGGCGTCCAGGAGCCTTTTTGGCAACAATGGAAGCTCTCTCCTTGAAGTTCTTGATGATGCGATAGATTGTTGACTGAGGTGCAATCTTTGTAGCTGCGATACTCTTCCCTGATAGGCCATTTTTGTGCAGAGCAATGATGGCTGCATGTGTTTCTTTAGAGATAACTAAGGTTAACTGAAGAGAAACAATGATACCAAGCACCAGCTTCCTTTTAAAGTGTCCAGTGGTGTCATTCTTTCTTAATCATGACTGATTGATCACCAGCCCTGTCCTCATCAACACCCACACCTGTGTTAATGGAACAATCACTAAAACAATGTTAGCTGCTCCTTTTAAGGCAGGAATGCAATGATGTTGAAATGTGTTTTGGGGGTTAAATTTCATTTTCTTAGCCAATATTGACTTTGCAAGTAATTGCTGTTAAGCTGATCACTCTTTATGACATTCTGGAGTATAAGCAAACTTCCATTAGAAAAACGTAAGCAGTAGATTTTGTAAAAATTAATATTTGTAGCATTCTCAAAACTTTTGGCCATGACTGTACTGTATATTTATATTAAATTAAAATGCTTTGCAAAAATCATTTGGGTCATATTTATTGGTTAAACGCTAGAAATAAGCAATTATTAGTATTTTTATTGACTCGCACCAAACATTCGTGATTCCTTCTGATACGCAACGGTTTCTGGAACCTGCCCCATAAATGTTCGAGGAATTACTGTAGTTGTCATTATACACAAATCAATTAATACATTAGCAGAGAGTGTGGTCCAAGATTTATGCAAACATTGAATATATGAATTATTTTAAATGGCAATGATGCCAAAAATGCTAAACTTCTAAACTTTTAACATTTTGCAATTTTCAAACTTTTAATTTTTAAACCAGAAAGTTATGTTATACAAGAGAGTTAATAAATAACATTTCCCACATGTCTACTTTACACCAGCACAATTTTTGAACAATCTTTTTTTTTTTTTTCTTAGGAAGTTAGAAGGTTTTAAACTTTATCAGCAATTTCTCATTTTTCCAACAAAAATTAGAAAACCTTTTTTTTAGAACCCACACCACATAGTGACTTTGAGAGTTCTATGTGACAAAAAATACCCAAAAGTGCCATAATTTTAAAAGCGACACCCCTCAAACTCCTTAAAACCACATAAAAGAAGGGTATTAACCCTTTAGGTGCTTTACAGGAGCTAAAGCAATGTGGAAAGAAAAAATAAAAATTTTACTTTTTCCCACAAAAATGTTACTTTAACCCAAAATTAGCATTTTCACAAGGGTAACAAGAAAAAAGGCAACATTTTATTTCTTGTGTAATTTTTCCTGAATACATTGATACCCCAAATGTGGTGGAAATCTACTCTTTGGGCACACGTCAGGGCTTGGAAGTGAAGGCGCGCCATTTGAATTTTAGAGAGGAAAAATGTCTGAAATAGATACCAGACACACTGTCACCTTTCAAGAGCCCCAGATGTGCCTAAACAATGGAAACCCCAAACAAGTGACTTCTTTTTGGAAACTAGACCCTTAAAGGAATTTATCTAGATGTTTAGTAAACACCTTGAACTCCCAAGTGCTTCAGGGAATTTTCTAATGTTGAGATATGCAAATGAAAAAATACATTTTTACCAAAAAATGTTCCTTTAGCCTCAAATCTTTCATTTTCACAAGGTTAACAGAAGAAATTGCACAATAAAATGCGTTATGCAATTTCTCCTGAGTACACTAATACCCCATATGTGGTAAAAAACTACTGTTTGGGAACACAGCAGGGCTTGAAATGGAAAAAGCACCATTTGACTTTTTGAACGTAAGATTGGCTGGAATTGTTAGCCAAGCCATGTCTCACTTGGAGATCCCCTAATGTGCCTAAACAGTGGAAACCCCGCCACAAGTGACCCCATTTTGGAAACTAGACCCCTTAATGAATTTATATAGATGTTTAGTGAGCACTTTGAACCCCCAGGTACGTTACAGCATCTTATAACATTGAGTTGTTAAAATAAAAAAACACATTTTGACCACATAAATGTTCCTTTAACCCCATTTTTTCATTTCTACTGGGGTAAAAGGGGATAATGAACCACAAAATGTGTTGTGCCACTTCTTCTGAGTTGTCCAATATCCCATATGTGGTCAAAAATTATTTACAAGATAGGTCTCAAACTTGTGTCTTGTGGGTAGTGCCAGTCTTCTGGGAGCAAGCGTCTTACACCGGTTACTCTAGCATCTCTTCATTTTAAAAATTGAAATGCTGGGCCACATCCTGTGTGTTGCATGGAACGTAATTCCCTGCTTTTTTAAAGCCCTATGGAGAGGGGAGCAATTGATGCTACTTTATTGCTGTCTGCCTGAAAGGATTTTGAATGTCGAGACTACAAGATAGGTCTCACAGTTGTGTCTTGTGGGTAGTGCGGCACAGTACAAAGTGAAGAAGTGAAAGGAACTCCATATTTGAGTTTTGATTTAGTCGGAATGGTTTGGGGGTGCGATGTCACATTGTTAGAGTACCTAAGGTACCAGAACAGCAGAAATCCCCAACAAGTGACCTCATTTTACAAACTGCACCCCTCAATAAATTAATCTAGGGGTGTAGTGTGCATATTCACACTGCAGGTGTGTCATAAAATGTTATACTATTGGGTAGCAAAGAAAAAATAATTATATTTTTACCACTAAAATGTTCTTTTAACCCTCAATTCTTAATTTTCACAAGGGAAATAGATAAAAAGCTCCATAATATGCTAAACAATTTCTACTGAATGTGGCAATGCCCCAGATATTTGGCCGCACCACAGGGCTTGGGAAAGAAGGTGCACCATTTGACTTTTGGAGCAAAGTTTTTCCTAGAATAGTTTGTGGACTCCATTTGCAAAGCCTCTAAGTGCTAGAACAGCAGAAACACTATTGAGTAATAACATTTTGGAAATTACACCCCTCTGGGAGTTCTTCTACAAGTGTAGCCATGATTTTGTCTCTGGAAAACACCCATGAAGTAAAATGCAGTGAATGTTGCAGAATTAAAAATTGCAAATAAACCCCTGTAAAGCTTAGTACATTGCAGTGCCCGTACTGTCTGCCCAGCTTATGCTTCTGGACACACACAACCTATAAATTAAGCAGGCTTCCTCACTACAACAGTGTCAAACATATTGACATTAACTGTGTTTTAGACACATTTTGTTGCTCAGAAAAGGGGGGGCATTTGGATTTGGGAGAGCAAAATTTTCTGGATTTCTATTGAAGGGTTGGCATAGTGCTTGTCCAGAGCCTTTATGCTACCAGTAATTGTGGAAGCCCCCACTATTTCAGTTAACAGATGAAGGACCTGAGATGGGACTTGTGTTTTGTGGGTTGAGTTGACTGCTATTTGATGGCAATTTGGGTACAGAGCATTTTGGATCAGTTCATATTTATCCAGTGCTTTATGCTGAGCACTTACAGTGCCTACAAGTAGTATTCAACCCCCTGCAGATTTAGCAGGTTTGATAAGATGCAAATAAGTTAGAGCCTGCAAACTTCAAACAAGAGCAGGATTTATTAACAGATGCATAAATCTTACAAACCAACAAGTTATGTTGCTCAGTTAAATTTTAATAAATTTTCAACAAAAAAGTGTGGGTCAATTATTATTCAACCCCTAGGTTTAATATTTTGTGGAATAACCCTTGTTTGCAATTACAGCTAATAATCATCTTTTATAAGACCTGATCAGGCCGGCATAGGTCTCTGGAGTTATCTTGGCCCACTCCTCCATGCAGATCTTCTCCAAGTTATCTAGGTTCTTTGGGTGTCTCATGTGGACTTTAATCTTGAGCTCCTTCCACAAATGTTCAATTGGATTAAGGTCAGGAGACTGACTAGGCCACTGCAACACCTTGATTTTTTCCCTCTTGAACCAGGCCTTGGTTTTCTTGGCTGTGTGCTTTGGGTCGTTGTCTTGTTGGAAGATGAAATGACGACCCATCTTAAGATCCTTGATGGAGGAGCGGAGGTTCTTGGCCAAAATCTCCAGGTAGGCCGTGCTATCCATCTTCCCATGGATGCAGACCAGATGGCCAGGCCCCTTGGCTGAGAAACAGCCCCACAGCATGATGCTGCCACCACCATGCTTGACTGTAGGGATGGTATTCTTGGGGTCGTATGCAGTGCCATCCAGTCTCCAAACGTCACGTGTGTGGTTGGCACCAAAGATCTCGATCTTGGTCTCATCAGACCAGAGAACCTTGAACCAGTCTGTCTCAGAGTCCTCCAAGTGATCATGAGAAAACTGTAGACGAGCCTTGACATGACGCTTTGAAAGTAAAGGTACCTTACGGGCTCGTCTGGAATGGAGACCATTGCGGTGGAGTACGTTACTTATGGTATTGACTGAAACCAATGTCCCCACTGCCATGAGATCTTCCCGGAGCTCCTTCCTTGTTGTCCTTGGGTTAGCCTTGACTCTTCGGACAAGCCTGGTCTCGGCACGGGTGGAAACCAAAAGGTTGGACACACCTTCTCATTCAAACAGTTTCCTTTATTTTCATGACTCTGAAAATTGTAGATTCACATTGAAGGCATCAAAACTATGAATTAACACATGTGGAATGAAATACTTCACAAAAAAAGTGTGAAACAACTGAAAATATGTCTTGTATTCTAGGTTCTTCAAAGTAGCCACCTTTTGCTTTGATTACTGCTGTGCACACTCTTGGCATTCTCTTGATTAGCTTCAAGATGTAGTCACCGGAAATGGTTTTCACTTCACAGGTGTGCACTGTCAGGTTTAATAAGTGGGATTTCTTGCCTTATAAATGAGGTTGGGACCATCAGTTTTGTTGTGCAGAAGTCTGGTGGATACACAGCTGATAGTCCTACTGGATAGACTGTTAGAATTTGTATTATGTTAAGAAAAAAGCAGCTAAGTAAACAAAAACGAGTGGCCATCATTACTTTAAGAAATGAAGGTTAGTCAGTCCGAAAAATTGGGAAATCTTTGAAAGTGTCCCCAAGGGCAGTGGCAAAAACCATCAAACGCTACAAAGAAACTGGCTCACATGAGGACCGCCCCAGGAAAGGAAGACCAAGAGTCACCTCTGCTGCGGAGGATAAGTTTATCTGAGTCACCGGCCTCAGAAATCGCAGGTTAACAGCAGCTCAGATTAGAGACCAGGTCAATGTCGCACAGAGTTCTAGCAGCAGACACATCTCTAGAACAACTGTTAAGAGGAGATTTTTTTGCAGCAGGCCTTCATGGTAAAATAGCTGCTAGGAAACCACTGCTAAGGACAGGCAACAAGCAGAAGAGACTTGTTTGGGCTAAAGAAAACAAGGAATGGACATTAGACCAGTGTAAATCTTTGGATCCAACCACCATGTCTTTGTGCGACACAGAAAAGGTGAACGGATGGACTCTACATGCCTGGTTCCCACCGTGAAGCATGGAGGAGGAGGTGTGATGGTGTGGGGGTGCTTTGCTGGTGACACTGTTGGGGATTTCAAAATTGAAGGCATACTGAATCAGCATGGCTACCACAGAATCTTGCAGCGGCAAGCTATTCCGTCTGGTTTGCGTTTAGTTGGACCATCATTTATTTTTCAACAGGACAATGACCCCAAACACACCTCCAGACTGTGTAAGGGCTATTTGACTAAGAAGGAGAGTGATGGGGTGCTACGCCAGATGACCTGGCCTCCACAGTCACCATACCTGAAACCAATCGAAATGGTTTGGGGTGAGCTGGACCGCAGAGTGAAGGCAAAAGGGCCAACAAGTGCTAAGCATCTCTGGGAACTCCTTCAAGACTGTTGGAAGACCATTTTCGGTGACTACCTCTTGAAGCTCATCAAGAGAATGCCAAGAGTGTGCAAAGCAGTAATCAAAGCAAAAGGTGGCTACTTTGAAGAACCTAGAATATAAGACATCTTTTCAGTCGTTTCACACTTTTTTGTTAAGTATTTAATTCCTCATGTGTTAATTCAGAGTTTTGATGCTTTCAATGTGAATCTACAATTATCAGAGTCATGAAAATAAAGAAAACTCTTTGAATGAGAGGGGGTGTCCAAACGTTTGGCCTGTACTGTATATATATATATATATATATATTGTGATGTGATCACTGGTGATGTGCAAGATGGGAGATATGTGTTGCTGAGACTACTGAAATCAGTGATGTAAACCCGGCGGTCCAAGAGGTAAAAGCCAGGCCTCTGGACATGCTCGCTGTTCTGTTCTGTATTTTCCTGTGCTGGAGGAAGTAGTTCTGTCTTTTTGTGAATGGCTTATGGCGGAAGTGCATAAACCAGATGAAAGTCGACCCGTGAGGTGTTCCTGCATCTATCTCCTACTGCAGTTAAGGGAGTGGCTCTACCACAAGTGGTGCAGACTGCAGGCAGTGATCCCAGGAAACGTTTATACCTGCTACAGTGGAGCTGGTTGTCCTGGGTGAAGGCAGCAATGAGCCAGGTAACACGGTCAGACACCATGGAGGACCTGATCAAGCACCTGGTGCAGGCCCAGCAGCAGCAGCAAGCCTAGAAGGAGATGAACAAGCTGTTGATACAGCAGCTGTAGCAACAGCGGGAGCAACAGCAGCGGCAGATAGACTTCCTAGCCGATGTAATCCGTGGCAGAGCGACCAGTCCAGGTGATGACGCTAACGTCCGGAAGGCGGTAAGGCGAGCTATGCAAAAGATGACCCCGGGGGATAATGTTGAGGCTTTCTTGACTGTGTTTGAGAGAGTTGCTGAACGAGACAAACTCCCGCCGGAGCAGTGGGCGGAGGTATTGGCGCCATATTTAAGTGGAGAGCCACAAAAGGCCTATTATGATCTTGCTTTACAGGACGCTAAGGAGTATAACAAATTAAAGGCTGATATTGTGGCACGCCTGGGTGTGACTATGACTGTTAGGGCACAACGGGTCCACCAGTGGGCATATCATGGCGACAAACCCCCTCGCTTGCAAATGTTTGATTTACTGCATCTGGTACAAAAATGGTTGTAGCCAGAGTCCTCCACCCCAGGGCAGATGGTGGAGCGGGTCATAATGGACAGGTTCATTCACTCTCTTACGAAGCCAGAGCAGACTTGGGTTGCCCAGGGAAACCGCCCGAATGCTGACGACCTGGTTGGACTGGTGGAGAGGTACCAGGTGGTAAAGAGTTCCCTGGGGAAGCCACGGGACTTACCATTTCCCTATTGGGGGGTTTCTTCAGGGAGCGACACCCAAAAGAAGGGTACAAGAGCTACAGGAGGGGGGAATCCAAGGTCCCAAGTGGCAAGTGGAGGCATGCAAAAACCCCCAGTCAATAATATTTTCTGTTGGAGGTGCCAGGGACCGGGTAACATTGCTGCCCATTGTCCCTTGACCACTGAGCCGATGGACTGCAGCATGGGTCGGCGCTCTTCCTATTATGCATACCCAGCCTGCATTGTGGACAGTCAACCCAGTGAGGGGCCACAGGCATGTCCTGTAGAACGAAATGGTACCAACAAAGTGGGACTGTTAGACTCCGGGAGTTTGGTGACCCTCATGAGGGACACACGTCCACACCGGCTGATTCCTGGGAAGAGGGTGAGAGTCCGTTGTATTCATGGGGATGCCAAGGACTACCCTGTGGCTGCTGTGACTATAAAAACAACTTGTGGGTCGGAGTCTCATGAGGTTGGAGTCGAGAAAGATCTGTTGCACCCAGTAATAATAGGATGAGACTTTAGTCTGTTCTGGGAATTGTGGAGTAAAGGGGTGGAACCCTGTGTCTCAGATAAAGGACAGTTAGCCCTCAATGACAAGACTTAATTTCAGTCGGAGGTGGATGAATTTCCCCTATGTGTGTTGGTGGACGATGAGGATGAGTCTGTGTCCCACGAGGTTAACATTCCGGAGTTGGCCGTTTCAGAATGGAACTTTGGGACTGTTCAAATGAGAGACCTGACACTAAAGGGGGCATTTGAAAATGTGACTGTCATAAACGGGGTTGCTCAAGAGCCGATGGCTGACACCAGATTCCCCCACTTTGCAGTAAATGGGGAATTACTATATCGGGTGATCCAGTTGAGAGGTGAGATAATTGAGAAACTATTGGTATCAGGGCCTTATAGACGCCGGGTGTTAGATATGGCCCATTCTCATGTCCTGGGTGGTCACCTGGGGGCAGATAAAACCCAGGAGCGGATTCTTCAGAGGTTCTACTGGCCGGGGTGTCATCGAGAGATTCTTAGTTATTATAGATCCTGTCCCACCTGCCAGCTAACTGCACTAGTCTCACATTTTCGAAGTCCCCTTGTGCCATTACCTATAATAGAGGTCCCTTTTGACTGTATTGCCATGGATCTTGTGGAGCCCCTGGTAAAATCCGCTAGAGGACACCAGTATATCTTAGTGGTTTTGGACTATGCGACTCGATACCCTGAGGCAGTACCATTGAGAAATTCTTCCTCTAAGAATATAGCCAGGGAGTTGGTCCATATCTTCTCTCGAACTGGACTGCCAAAGGAGATCCTGACAGACTAAGGGACCCCCTTTATATTGAAAGTCATGAGGGAATTGTGTAAGGTGCTGCGGATTACACAACTGAAAAGTTCAGTGTATCACCCGCAGACAGATGGCCTTGTGGAGAGATTCAATAAGACCTTAAAGTCCATGCTCAAGAAGGTCGTGGAGAAGGATGGCCGAGATTGGGATTGCCTGCTTCCATACTTGTTCTTTTCTATCAGGGAAGTTCCACAGGCCTCTACCGGGTTCTCTCCCTTTCAACTTTTATATGGTCGACATCCTTAGGGTTTGCTTGACATAGCCAAAGAAACCTGGGAAGCAGAGGTGACCCCCCATAGGAGTGTCATTGAGCATGTGGCCCAGATGCAGGAGAGGATGGCTGAGGTGATACCCATCGTGAAAGAGAGTCTTCTCCGGTCTCAAGAAGCACAGGCAAGAGTATATAATCGCTCTGCCAGGGTGAGACAGTTCAACCCTGGCGATCGTGTGTTCGTGTGTTGGTGTTGATCCCTACTGTGGAAAGTAAATTTCTAGACAAGTGGCAGGGATATTAAGTGAAGGGAAATTTGAAGTAACAATTATATCTATAAACCCTTAAAACATCATTTTATTATTAGGCTTAAAAACATCAAAAATACACACTATAGAACCTAAAGTGCACAGGTGGAGAAGGGAGGAGGGTAAAGGATAAAAAAACCCCTAAATATAAACCTCCCTCCTGTCCACTACCTCACGCGGGGGTTGGCACCCTAAAGACACGATGTGGCGCCCCCACTCACCGCCGGCTATCCTTAGCCTGCCCTAATTCACCCTATCGGCAGGTATGAAAGGTGCTCAGAAACTAATAAAGTGCAAAAGTGCGGATAGCCAATGAGGTATAAAAAGAGGATCATGTACATCAATTTGCCTTATATCCAAATTACCTCATATTCAGAAGCAAATGAGGTAGGTACAGCTAATTTACTTTTTTACAGGTTAGGCGAGGATGCACCAAAAAAATGGAGGGGACCTTAATAACTGTCTCCTAACCACTCCCTACCTCAAGCGGGGGTCGGCACCCTAGAAACACGATAAAATATGGCGCCCCCACACCACGAAGGCTGCCCCTAAGGAGTCCCTATTGCACCCTGTCAGACAATATGCATACAAATATAAAGTGCCTGTGCTGTGGACCTAAAGTGCATAGTGATAAATATAACGATAAGGAGGCACTTATACTAGGATGCAATAATGAATTTACAGCAGCATTTTAAACCAGAAAGTGCATGTGCTTAATCAAAGATGCAGGGGACTAAAAAAGGGGTGTACTCATCACTGATACATGATCCAATTGTCGCCTTTGGTTGCCTCAACGCGTTTCTCCCTCCAGGGTCATCAGGAGGCCTGATATTCAACGTGACAGACAGATGTAAAGATAAGCAGATGAGAGAGATCTCATCTGCTTATCTTTACATCTGTCTGTCACGTTGAATATCAGGCCTCCTGATGACCCTGGAGGGAGAAACGCGTTGAGGCAACCAAAGGCGACAATTGGATCATGTATCAGTGATGAGTACACCCCTTTTTTAGTCCCCTGCATCTTTGATTAACCCCTTCACCCCCGGCCACTAAAACACCCTAATGACCGGGCCATTTTTTGCAATTCTGACCAGTGTCACTTTGACAGGTTATAACTCTGGAACGCTTCAACGGATCCTGGCGATTCTGAGATTGTTTTTTCGTGACATATTGTGCTTCATGTCAGTGGTAAATTTAGGCCGATATTTTTTGCGTTTATTTGTGAAAATTTAGGAAATTTGGCGAAAATTTTGAAAATTTCGCAATTTTCAAACTTTGAAAATTTATGCCCATAAATCTGTGAGATATGTCACACAAAATAGTTACTAAATAACATTTCCCACTTGTGTACTTTACATCAGCGCAATTTTCGAAACAAATTTTTTTTCCGTTAGGAAGTTAGAAGGGGTCAAAGGTCATCAGCAAATTCTCATTTTTCCAACAAAATTTACAAAATAATTTTTTTAGGGACCACATTACATTTGAGGTGACTTTGAGAGGCCTAGGTGACAGAAAATACCCAAAAGTGACCCCATTCTAAAAACTACACCCCTCACACTGCTCAAAACCACATCCAATAAGTTTATTAACCCTTTAGGTGCTTCACAGGAACCAAAGCAATGTGGAAGGAAAAAATGAAAATTTTACTTTTTAACACAAAAATGTTACTTTAGCCATAAAATTTTCATTTTTACAAGGGAGAAAAGAGAAAGTACACAATACAATTTATTGTGCATGTTCTCCTGAGTACGCTGATACCCCATATGTGGTAAAAATCAATTGTTTGGGCGCACGGCAGAGCTCGGAAGGGAAGGAGCGCCATTTGAATTTTTGAACGCAAAATTAGCTGCACTCATTAGCAGACGCCATGTCGGGTTTGAAGACCCCCTGAGGTGCCTAACCAATGGAGCTCCCCCACAAGTGACCCCATTTTGGAAACTAGAGCCCTCAAATAATTTTTCTAGATGTTTGGTGAGCACTTTGAACCCCTGGGGGCTTCACATAAGTTTATAGCGTTGAGCCATGAAAAGAAAAAAAATTTTTTTTACCACAAAAAGGTTGCTTCAACTAGGTAGCTTTTTTTTTCACAAGGGTAACAGGAAAAAATGCACCATAAAATGTATTGTGCATTTTCTCCTGAGTACGCAGATACCTCATATGTGGTGGAAATCAAATGTTTGGACACACAGCAGTGCTCGGAAGGCAAGGAGCGCCATTTGAATTTTTGAGTGCAAAATTAGCTGCACCTGTTAGCGGACGCCATGTCGGGTTTGAAGACCCCCTGAGGTGCCTAAACAGTGGAGCTCCCCCACAAGTGACACCATTTTGGAAACTAGAGCCCTCAAATAATTTTTCTAGATGTTTGATGTGCACTTTGAACACCTGGGGGCTTCACAGAAGTTTATAGCGTTGAGCCGTGAAAAGAAAAAAAATTTTTTTTACCACAAAACGGTTGCTTCAACTAGGTAGCTTTTTTTTTCACAAGGCTATCAGGAAAAAATGCACCATAAAATGTATTGTGCATTTTCTCCTGAGTACGCAGATACCTCATATGTGGTGGAAAGTAATTGTTTGGGCGCATGGCGGGGCTCAGAAGAGAAGGAGCGCCATTTGACAGCAAAATTGGTTGGAATCATTAGCGGACGCCATGTCACGTTTGGAGACCCCCTATGGTGCCTAAACAGTGGAGCTCCCCCACAAGTGACACCATTTTGGAAACTAGAGCCCTCAAATAATTTTTCTAGATGTTTGATGTGCACTTTGAACACCTGGGGGCTTCACAGAAGTTTATAGCGTTGAGCCGTGAAAAGAAAAAAATTTTTTTTTACCACAAAACGGTTGCTTCAACTAGGTAGCTTTTTTTTTCACAAGGCTATCAGGAAAAAATGCACCATAAAATGTATTGTGCATTTTCTCCTGAGTACGCAGATACCTCATATGTGGTGGAAAGTAATTGTTTGGGCGCATGGCGGGGCTCAGAAGAGAAGGAGCGCCATTTGACAGCAAAATTGGTTGGAATCATTAGCGGACGCCATGTCACGTTTGGAGACCCCCTATGGTGCCTAAACAGTGGAGCTCCCCCACAAGTGACACCATTTTGGAAACTAGAGCCCTCAAATAATTTTTCTAGATGTTTGATGTGCACTTTGAACACCTGGGGGCTTCACAGAAGTTTATAGCGTTGAGCCGTGAAAAGAAAAAAAATTTTTTTTACCACAAAACGGTTGCTTCAACTAGGTAGCTTTTTTTTTTCACAAGGGTAACAGGAAAAAATGCACCATAAAATGTATTGTGCATTTTCTCCTGAGTACGCAGATACCTCATATGTGGTGGAAATAAATTGTTTGAGCGCATGGCGGGGCTCAGAAGAGAAGGAGCGCCATTTGACTTTTCAAACGCACAGACGCAGTGCACTGATCGGCCGCTGCAGGACGCACGGTCGGATGCGATAAAAAAAAGCGTCGGGGATACGTAAAAAAAAAAAAAGTCACGCCAAAAATTGACCATGGATGCAGATCCGTTATGTGCATCCCTGATCAGCGCTTGGTGGGACGCACGGACGGATGCGATACAAAAAGCGTCGCAAATATGGAAAAAAGTCACGCCAAAAATTGACCATGGATGCCGATCCGTTATGTGCATCCCTGATCAGCGCTTGGCGGGACGCACGGATGGATGTGATACAAAAAGCGTCGGGGATACGGAAAAAAAAAAGTCACGCCAAAAATTGAGCAGGGATGCCGATCCGTTATCTGCATCCCTGATCAGCGCTTGGCAGGACGCACGGACGGATGCGATACAAAAAGCGTCGGGGATACGGAAAAAAAAAAGTCATGCCAAAAATTGAGCAGGGATGCCGATCCGTTATCTGCATCCCTGATCAGCGCTTGGCGGGACGCACGGATGGATGTGATACAAAAAGCGTCGGGGATACGGAAAAAAAAAAGTCACGCCAAAAATTGAGCAGGGATGCCGATCCGTTATCTGCATCCCTGATCAGCGCTTGGCGGGACGCACAGACGGATGCGATACAAAAAGCGTCGGGGATACGGAAAAAAAAGTCACGCCAAAAATTGAGCAGGGATGCCGATCCGTTATCTGCATCCCTGATCAGCGCTTGGCAGGACGCACGGACGGATGCGATACAAAAAGCGTCGGGGATACGGAAAAAAAAAAAAAAGTCACGCCAAAAATTGAGCAGGGATGCCGATCCGTTATCTGCATCCCTGATCAGCGCTTGGCGGGACGCACAGACAGATGAGGTGTAAAAATGGACAGGGGATACGAAAAAAAAAAAAAAGTTATACTCACAGTACCCAGAGGACTAGCAGGAGGAACACTGACCAGAAGAGCTGCAGAGGAATAGATGGCAGAGAGATGGACAGCTTTACAGGAGCAGCAGGCAGATCAGCAGAATGCCCAGGAAGGACCCAGCGATGGACGCAGATGTGATCAGGCCGGTGAAGACAGGTAAGAGGACGTCGGGGGAGAGCAGAGGGGGAGAGGGGGGGGTGAGAGCAGAGGGGGGGGTGAGAGCAGAGGGGGAGGGGGTAGAGCAGAGGGGGAGACCGGAGAGGGAGCTGCAGAACAGAGATAATGGGGGAGGCAGTCAGATCGCGGGGGGAGCAGATCGGGATGTCGGGGGGGGGGGGGGGTTGGGGGGAGCAGATCGCGGGGGGGGGCACGGCAGGGGCTACCATGGCAGCGCGCAGGGGCACCACGGGAGCGCGCAGGGGCACCACGGGAGCGCGCACGGGCTGGCTGCAAAGTGAGCACAGTACTCACGTGCAGCAGCGGTGACAGCTAGGGCGGCGGCGGCGGCAGCAGCGGCGGTGGCGTGGTACCACAAGTACCAGCCACTGCACGCTGCAGACATGTTGGGGGAGGGCTCGCAGGCCAGCACAGGCCTGGGGAGGGCGGCCACCGGGAAATCACACCGCCCCACTGCACACTGATTGGAGCGATTGCGCGTCATTGCACGATCGCTCCAATCAGTGCTGCAGGGGCTGGGGGAGACATGTTTGAGGTCCACCTATGATATGCTGCAGCAGCTGCGGCATCTCATAGCTGGATCTCACAGGATCGCACTAATTCGGGCATTATTTTTGCCGAAATTAGTGCGATCGATGTGGTTGGCGGTTCAGATTTGAACAGCCAATCACATCGATCGTCGATAGGGGGTGGCGATGCCGCCCCCCCTGGGGTCAAGCAAAGGTCCCCTGCTGTAAGAAACAGCAGGGGACATCATTTGAAAGCCGTTGCTATGGCCACGGCAATCAAATGAAGTTTAGGCAGTAAAATTACGTCCCTGGTCGTTAAGTCACGTTAAAATAGGACGTAATTTTACTGCCCGCGGTCGTGAAGGGGTTAAGCACATGCACTTTCTGGTTTAAAATGCTGCTGTAAATTCATTATTGCATCCTAGTATAAGTGCCTCCTTATCGTTATATTTATCACTATGCACTTTAGGTCCACAGCACAGGCACTTTATATTTGTATGCATATTGTCTGACAGTGTGCAATAGGGACTCTTTAGGGGCAGCCTTCGTGGTTTGGGGGCGCCATATTTTATCGTGTTTCTAGGGTGCCGACCCCCGCTTGAGGTAGGGAGTGGTTAGGAGACAGTTATTAAGGTCCCCTCCATTTTTTTGGCACATCCTCGCCTAACCTGTAAAAAAGTAAATTAGCTGTACCTACCTCATTTGCTTCTGAATATGAGGTAATTTGGATATAAGGCAAATTGATGTACATGATCCTCTTTTTATACCTCATTGGCTATCCGCACTTTTGCACTTTATTAGTTTCTGAGCACCTTTCATACCTGCCGATAGGGTGAATTAGGGCAGGCTAAGGATAGCCGGCGGTGAGTGGGGGCGCCACATCGTGTCTTTAGGGTGCCAACCCCCGCGTGAGGTAGTGGACAGGAGGGAGGTTTATATTTAGGGGTTTTTTTATCCTTTACCCTCCTCCCTTCTCCACCTGTGCACTTTAGGTTCTATAGTGTGTATTTTTGATGTTTTTAAGCCTAATAATAAAATGATGTTTTAAGGGTTTATAGATATAATTGTTACAAGTGGCAGGGACCCTATGAAGTGGTTGAGAAACTGGGAGAGGTGAATTATAAGATCCACCAACCGGATAGACGGAAGCCCTACCAGGTGTACCATAATTATCTAATTAAGCCATGGCGAGATAGGGAAGCGGTGGAAGCTCCGTGTCTAGCTGCCAAGGTGGAAGCTGATATCGAGGATGTCACAGTGGGAGAGATGCTGTCAAGGGCTCAAAAGCAGCAGTGTCGGGGAATGCTTTTTCAAAATCGAGATCTCTTTTCAGAATTGCCGGGGTATACACAGGTTGTGGAACATGAAGTTCTGACGGAACCACATGCGAGAGTACATCTGAAGCCGTACCGGATCCCCGAAGCCTGCCAAGAAGTGATCTCAAAGGAGGTGAAGAGGATGCTGAGCCTCGGCATGATTGAGGAATCAAGAAGTGGCTGTTCCAGTCCTATCGTCCTTGTGCCAAAGCAGGTTGGAGAATGGCGATTTTGTAGACTACTGCAAGTTAAATGAAGGCTCAAAATTTTACTCTTATCCGATGCCTAGAGTCGATGAGCTCATTGAGAGGCTTGGGCCAGCCAGGTATATTACCACCCTTGACCTGACAAAAGGGTACTAGCAAATACCCATGTCTCATGCGGCCAAGGAAAAGACAGCTTTCTCTACACCTGACGGATGTTTCCAGTATACCAGGATGCCGTTTGGGTTGCAGGGAGCCCCAGCCATCTTGCAGAGGGCCATGGACCGGATCCTAGCTTCTCATAAGAAGTACGCTGCAGCTTATCTGGATGATATTGTGATCTTCACCTCGGATTGGGGGAGTGATCTACAGAGGGTCCAGGCGGTGCTGGATGCATTTAGGAAGGTGAGGTTTACCATAAACCCAAAGAAGTGTGCCATAGGGAAGGAGGAGGCCAGATAACTGGGCTATGTTATCGGTATGGGCCTAATCAAGCCAGAAGTGAATAAAGTGGAGGTGATTCAGAATTGGCCACGACCACTCTCTAAAAAGCAGGTTAGGGCAGATTCTGGTAATCGTCGGATACTACCGCCGGTTCGTACCGAATTTTGCTGTCAGTGCTGCTCCGCTGACTGATCTCCTTAAGGCTGTAAAGCCATCGATGGCCACGTGGACCTCTGAGGCGGAGGTGGCGTTCCAGGACTTGAAGTCTGCTCTGTGTAGGCAGGCAGTCCTGGTGGCACCTGACTTTACACAGGAGTTTGTGCTTCAGACTGATGCTTCGGAGGTCGGGTTGGGAGCCGTGTTGTCGCAGGAAATAAATGGCGAGGAACATCCAGTGCTTTACCTGAGTAGGAAACTCTCATCCTGCGAGAAAAATTATGCCATCGTGGAAAAGGAATGCCTGGCCATTAGATAGGCAGTGGACGCTCTGAAATATTACCTGCTAGGCCGCAAATTCAGGCTAGTGTCTGATCATGTGCCACTGACCTGGTGGGAAAGAAGGCCAGGGTGACCAGGGGGTTTCTAGCCCTCCAGGACTTTGCCTTCCATGTAGAGCACAGGCCTGGGAAGTTACATGGGAATGCAGATACCCTGTCGCGGCTCCCCTGTTTAGTGGTTGATGGTGGCAATGCCCATGGCTATGGTCAGAGGGGGGATATGTGCTGTGATCACTGGTGATATGCAAGAGGGGAGACATGTGTCGCTGAGACTACTGAAATGAGTGATGTAAACCCGGACGGAATACTCCAGCATATTAGGTGCTGAGAGGGTTAATTTATATTACTTGGGCCAGGTTTGTTGTGGACAGCTAAAGAGATGGGTGGGATGGCTGTTCACCATATCTCCACCTCGGGATGTGGTCCAAGAGGTAAAAGCCAGGCCTCTGGACACGCTCGTTGTTCTGTTCTGTATTTTCCTGTGCTGGAGGAAGTAGTTCTGTCTTTCTGTGAATGGCTTGTGGCTGAAGTTAATAAACCAGATGAAAGTCGACCCATGATGTGTTCCTGCATCTATCGCCTACTGCAGTTGATATAAATGTAATTATAATGTCTGTCTCCCCCTCTGTATATCTCTCTCTGTCTCTCTATCTATTTGTCTGTCTGTCTCTTTCGCTGTCTGTCTCTGACTGTCTCTGTCTCTTTCTCCGTCTGTCTCAATCTCTTTCCCTGTCTGTCTATCTATCTCTGTCTCTTTCCCTGTCTGTCTCTTTCCCTGTCTGTTTCTTTCCCTGTCTCTCTTTCCCTGTCTGTTTCTTTCCCTCTTTCCCTCTGTCTCTTTCCCTGTGTCTGTCACTTTGTCTGTCTCTTTACCTGTCTTTGTCTGTCTCTTACCCTGTCTGTCTCTTTCCCTCTCTTTCCCTGTTTCCCTGTGTCTGTCTCTGTCTCTTTGTGTCTGTCTCTTTACCTGTCTGTGTCTGTCACTTAACCTGTCTCTCTCCCTCTCTTTCCCTGTCTGTCTCTATCCCTGTCAGTCTGTCTCTTTGTCTGTGTCTGTCTCTTTGTGTCTGTCTCTTACCCTGTCTATGTCTGTTTCTTTCCCTGTCTGTGTCTGTCTCTTTCCCTGGCTGCATTGTGAAACGCCAACATCCCATTTAAGGGCGTGGCTGTGCATTCTTCTGAAGTTCTGGCTGCACTGTGGCTCCCAGCTCCATTCGCTTTAAGGGAGGCAGGTTTTTTGGTGAATAACTGTAAAACGCGGTGTTAAAATTTTCCCTAAAAACATAGCCTATGATGCTCTCGGGGTCCAGAAGTGTGAGTGTGCAAAATTTTGTGGCTGTAGCCTGGCCCCGCCCCCCGCACCGATTGACCGCTTTGCCAGGCCCCACCCCCTTACGCATTGGACACTCGGCCTGGCCACGCCCCCGCATGCATTCCCCGAATCCACACGGAGCCCCGACTCCCAGGTGACTGCTGCACCCCCGGGAGCCCACACCGACAACCCAGTCGAGACATACCCTTGCGTTGCTGGGATTGTGCCGGAGCCGTCGTACACTGGTAACTATGGCACACATCGGGTAACCATGGAAACCACTTTGCTTAATTACCCGATTGTGTACCATGGCTACCAGAGTATGCCGGCTCCTTGCCCATTCAGATTGTTGGTCTACCGCTGTAAAATATGCCGATGCGTGCTGCACAGCAGGATACCAACAAACAAAAAATGAACCAGCACTGTCGCTTTGAATAGTTACCTGATGTGTACCATGGTTACTAGCTTACCCCGGCTCCCGGCACAACGTTCGTAACCATGGTACACATCGGGTAACTATGGAAACCTGTTTGCATAGTTACCCAGGCCCCACACAATTTGCCCGCTCGGCCATGCCCCCCAAACACTTTGCTCGCTCGGCCACGCCCCCACACACTTTGCCCATGACCCCACACACTCTGCCCGCTCGGCCACGCCCCCACACTCTGCCCGCTTTGCCACGCCCCCCACTCTGCCCACTTGGCCACGCCCCCCCATACACTCTGCCCGCTCGGCCATGCCCCCCCCACACTCTGCCCGCTCTGCCCGCTCGGCCACGCCCCCCACACACTTTGCCCGCTCGGCCACACCCCCCCCCCCACTTTGCACGCTTGTCCACGCCCCCCCACACACTCTGCCTGCTTGGCCACGCCCCACAGACACACTGCCCGCTCGGCCATGCCCCCTTACACTCTGCCCGCTCGGTCACACCCCCCACACACTCTGTCCGCTCGGCCATGCCCCCCACCCACATTGGGCACCTATACACCTCCCCCCATGACTACTCCACCTAATAGACACCTCCCCTCAGGACTACCCCACCTATTAGACACCTCCCCTCCAGGACTACTCCACCTATTAGACACCTCCCCCCAGGACTACTCCACCTATTAGACACCTCCCCCCACGACTACTCCACCTATTAGACACCTTCCCCCAGGACTACTCCACCTATTATACTCCACCCCCCAGGACTTCTCCACCTATTAGACTCCTATCCCCCCAGGACTACTCCTCCTATTATACTCCTCTCCCCCAGGACTACTCCTACCATTAGACTCCTATCCCCCCAGTACTACTCCTCCTATTAGACTCCTATCCCCGAGGACTACTCCTCCTATTAGACTCCTATCCCCCCAGGACTACTCCTCCTATTATCCTCCTCTCCCCCCAGGACTACTTCACTAATTATACTCCTCTCTCCCCAGGACTACTCCTCCTATTATACTTCTCTCTCCCCAGGACTACTCCTCCTATTATACTCCTCTTCCCCAAGGACTACTCCTCCTATTATACGCCTCTCCCCCAGGACTACTCCTCCTTTTATACTGCTCTCCCCCCAGGACTACTCCTTCTATTATCCTTCTCTCCCTCCAGGACTACTCCTCCTATTATCCTCCTCTCCCTCCAGGACTACTCCTCCTATTATTCTCCTCTCCCCCCAGGACTACTCCTCCTATTATTCTCCTCTCCCCCCAGGACTATTCCTCCTATTATACTCCTCTTCCCCCAGGACTACTCCTCCTATTATACTCCTCACCTCCAGGACTACTCCTCCTATTATACTCCTCTCCCCCCAGGACTACTCCTCCTATTATCCTCCTCTCTCCCCAGGACTACTCCTCCTATTATACTCCTCTCCACCCAGGACTACTCCTCCTATTATACTCCTCTCCCCCCAGGACTACTCCTCCTATTATACTCATCTCCCCCTAGGACTACTCCTCCTATTATACTCCTCTCCCCCCAGAACTACTCTTCCTATTATACTCCTCTCCCCCCAGGACTACTCCTCCTATTATACTCCTCTCCCCCCCAGGACTACTCCTATTATCGGCCTCTCCCCCCAGGACTACTCCTATTATCCTCCTCTCTTCCCAGGACTACTCCTCCTATCATCCTGCTCTCCCCCCAGGACTACTCCTCCTATTATACTCCTCTACCCCCAGGACTACTCCTCCGATTATACTCCTCTCTCCTGAGGACTATTCTTCCTATTATACTCCTCTCTCCCCAGGACTACTCCTCCAACACACACACACACTGCACAAAACATACCTCTCCCCAAAACACACCAACACAAACCGCGCAACACACACAGCACCGCAGTCACACAACGCTGCAGACACACAGCACTCCACAAACAACTCAACACATAAATAACACCGTTCTCACACACCACCACACCCAGACAATACCCAGAACATTTACAGCAACCTCCACAAACACTTGGCAACTACACACAACAACCTCTATATGTATGACAAAAATCATACATTAACTACACAATAAATTCTAGAATACCCGATATATATAATGTATCTAGTGGACTTATATTTTTTTCAAGTTTTTGTTCTTTAATTCTTTTGTTTAAATATTTTTACTTTTTTTTACTTTTTTCTTATTCCCTCTATGGGACATTACCTCTTATTGCTCTGATTGCTGATATAATGTGTTCCTGTGCACCAGCATTGCAATACATTATAGCTGTCAATGCAACACTGACATAAGCCTTTGTAATCATTCTCTTGGCATCGTCCCAGAGGCTTTCTGTAGCAGTGTGACACAGAGGTTGCTATGATGACCTTTGGTTGCAATGATCAGATCCTCATGATGACGTCGCAGGGGCACCAATCAGAGGGAAGAGGGAATGTACTTTGCCATACCCTTAAATGCTTCAATTGATATCGATTACAGCATTTAGGGGTTGAGGATCATATCTGGCTGTGAGAGCAAGGACTTGGCTGTCAGTAAAGCTGCAGCCCCAGCGCCGATCGCACGGGCACATATCCTGTGCCTGCACCATCACCAGGACATACTGGGCACATCCATGGTCAGGAAGTCCCCAACAAACAGGACATACCCAGTATGTTCAATGTCATGAAGGGGTTAATTTTATGTTCTGGATGGCAGCTGCTCGCTAACAGTATTGTGTAATTGTCACGCTCCCCGGGTCCTTGGCTCCCCTCCCCGGGTCCTCCGCTCCGCTCCCCGGGTCCTCAGCCCCGCTCCCCGGCTCACCTGCCACGCTCCCCGGGTCCTTGGCTCTGGTGCCCGTCCTTCCCAGGCCCCCTGGTCTCCGATCGCGGCGCCCGACGGCCTCGCAGGCCCTGGCCGGCTCCCCTGCGTCCTCTTCTCAGCCTCCTTCCCTGGCTTCTGGCACCCGGGCTGCGCGCATGCGCATTAGGGCGCGCGCGCGGTCACTGACCCTTTCTTAAAGGGCCAGCGTCCATTAACAGGAAATGAGGCTAAACAGGTACAGGGTATAAAGGGGTGTATTGTCCAAGAGGGCGGGGCCTGATCTTCGTGTTTTCCAAGCTAGGAGTCAGGTCTCCTTGTGTCGTCTTGCCATACTCACGTATCTCTCTTCTAGAGCTGATCCTGCCTCGCCATCCGGTCCTGCTGAATCCCGAACCCCGCACGCTGTCCGTCTGCCATCTGACAGTCCGTACCATCTCGGATCCCTGCGGTGACCCGTCATCTCGCTCCAAAGGTTCCGGACCCCGCCTGACATCACCTCGGCTTCCGAACCTGAGCTACGTCACCCGGACTACCATCTGTGACTCCGCGGTCCCAGGGACTCCTTCGTTACACTCACTGGCACGGACTGTTCTACTGCCCATAGTGCTTCAGCTACCGGACTCCTTACCACCATCTTAGAGTTCGGCCCAGTGGATCCACCTCCTGGGTCTGCCCGACCGCCTGGCCCTGACAGTAAGATCAGGCCATGGATCCCGCTGCAGCACTAGCGGCCTTGCAAGAGGAGCTCCAACGCCAGCGTGAAGTCCAGACCCGCATGCTGAACTTTATGACTTCCGTGGACACCCGCCTGACCACGCTACAAGCGGCAGTCACGTCTTCGACATCCCAAGCCGCCACTAGTCAAGCCACGTCCCCCGCTCCCGTGGCTGCTTCTTCGGATGCTTCCAGACTGCGTTTGGCCTCACCACCCCGGTACGCCGGAGATCCCAAGTCCTGCAGGGGGTTTATAAACCAATGCTCCCTCCATTTCACGCAGCTGCCACATCTGTTTGCCTCCGACCAAGCCAAGGTCGCCTTCATCATGTCTCACCTGGAGGGCGAGGCACTGGCATGGATGAACCCGTTGTGGGAGAAGGAGGACCCTATGACCAAGGATCTTCAAGAGTTCCTGCAGGCCTTTCGCAGCACCTTTGACGAGCCGGGACGCGCCTCTGCGTCTGCTTCATCCCTCCTCCGCTTACGTCAAGGAACACTGACGGTGGGCCAATACGCCATCCGTTTCCGCACTTTGGCTTCAGAACTCGGGTGGAATAATGAGGCCCTAACAGCCGCCTTCTGGGAAGGACTCTCGAGTCGCATCAAAGATGAGTTGGCGGGTCGTGACGTGCCCTCCACCCTAGATGCCCTGATTGCCCTAGCAACTCGAGTGGACATACGTTTTCAGGAGCGCTCCAAAGAGCTGTCTCGTGAGAGACGTCCGGTACGGCATTCCTCTCCTCCACAGAAGCCCTCCGTATCTCAGTCATCAACAGCTGGGATTCCCGTCCACGAGCCCATGCAGATCGACCGAGTACAACAGTCTGAACAACGTCGAGCAGAGCGGCTCGCCAAGGGTCTCTGCTTTTACTACGGAGAGGACACACACCTCCTACGCTCCTGTCCGGAAAGGCCGGGAAACTCCAAAGCCTAGGGTTGGTAGGAGAGGCCACCCTAGGTGCTGGGACTCTCTCAGACCCGGTTATGTGGACTGTGCAAGTGTCAACGGGAGAGACGCGCTTCACGGCTGAGGCATACCTCGACTCTGGAGCAGCAGGCAATTTCATCCAGCAGGCCACGGTGGACAAGTACCAGCTGCCTGTTACTCCACTCGAGAAGCCCCTAGTGATTGCCTCTGTGGATGGGAGACCCCTCTCTGATACCATCTCCTGGGTCACCAGTCCGGTCGAACTGCGTATCGGTGCCCTGCACACCGAGAACATCGCTCTCTACGTCCTTCCACACATGTCCCATCAAATCCTGCTGGGACTTCCCTGGTTGCGGACACACGAACCATCAGTCAGCTGGGGTACTGGCGAAATCACCCGATGGGGTCCTGCTTGTCATGAGAAGTGTCTGAAGTCCATACAACCTATCCGACGACCTCCGGTTCCAGAGAACCTGCCGGAACTGCCTTCGGCCTATTGGTCCTTCGCAGACGTTTTTGACAAGAAGGAGTCTGAGGTACTTCCGCCACACCGTCCCTACGATTGTGCCATCGACCTGCTCCCAGGAACAACACCGCCTCGAGGACGGATATATCCGTTGTCTCCAGCCGAAACCAGGGCCATGTCCACCTACATCACAGAAAGCCTGGCAAAGGGATTCATCCGGAGATCCTCCTCTCCTGCGGGAGCAGGCTTCTTCTTCGTTAAGAAGAAAGAGGGTGACCTACGCCCATGCATCGACTACCGGGGTCTGAATCAGATCACCGTAAAGAACAAGTACCCTCTGCCGCTCATCCCCGAATTGTTCGACCGGCTCAGAGGAGCCCGTGTGTTCACCAAGCTGGATCTTCGGGGTGCCTACAACCTAGTTCGTATCCGCTCTGGGGACGAATGGAAGACCGCGTTTAATACTCGCGATGGGCATTATGAATACTGCGTGATGCCCTTCGGCCTGTGTAACGCACCAGCAGTCTTCCAAGAATTGGTGAACGACATATTCCGGGACCTCCTCTACATCTGTGTAGTAGTTTATCTGGATGACATCCTTATCTTCTCTCCGGACCTCCAGACCCACAGAGAGAACGTACAGCTGGTTTTACAAAGACTGAGAGAGAATCGTCTCTACGCCAAATATGAGAAGTGTGTCTTTGAGCAGTCTTCTCTCCCTTTCCTGGGATACATCATCTCGGGCACTGGACTGCAGATGGATCCAAAGAAGGTCTCCTCCATACTCAACTGGCCTCCCCCTTCTGGACTGAAGGCAATCCAACGGTTCCTGGGATTCGCCAACTACTACCGCCAGTTTATCCCTCACTTCTCTGCCCTGACTGCTCCTCTCTCCGCTTTGACCAAAAAGGAGGCTAATCCAAAGGACTGGTCACCTGCGGCCGACGCCGCGTTTTGCTCACTGAAGCGAGCATTTGCCTCCGCTCCTGTACTCCACCGTCCGGAGTTAAACCGCCAGTTCACCTTGGAGGTGGATGCCTCCTCCTCGGGAGCCGGAGCAGTGCTCATGCAGAAGTCCTCCTCCGGCAAGATGGTGACGTGCGGTTTCTTCTCCAAGAGCTTCTCAGCGCCTGAACGTAATTACACCATCGGTGACCGAGAACTATTGGCGGTCAAACTGGCTCTGGAGGAGTGGCGCTACCTCCTGGAAGGAGCAGTGTACCCCGTGATTATCTACACGGACCACAAGAACCTGGAATACCTGCGGTCCGCTCAGCGACTGAACCCACGGCAAGCCAGGTGGTCCCTATTCTTTGCCAGGTTTGACTTCCAGCTCCATTTCCGACCCGCGGACAAGAACGTACGCGCTGATGCTTTGTCTAGGTCTTTCATGCCCATGGAGCAGGAGGAAGAGACTACCCAACCCATCATCTCTCCTAGCAAGATCATTTCGGTGGCCCCTGTCACCCTGGCCCAGATACCGCCCGGAAAGACCTATGTCTCTGAGACTGACAGGCAAAAAGTGTTACACTGGGGTCATGCCTCAAAAACAGCCGGTCATGCAGGCCAGAAGAGAACATGGGGTGCGATTGTACGCCATTACTGGTGGCCATCCCTTCGCACGGACGTCGCTGCTTTTGTCTCTGCCTGCTCCTCTTGTGCCAGAAACAAGACGCCCAAACACCTGCCCTATGGCCGTCTTCTGCCTCTGCCTATACCCTCAGTTCCGTGGCAACACATAGCGATGGATTTTATTACGGACTTGCCATTATCCTCTGGACACACAGTCATATGGGTCGTGGTGGACCGGTTCTCCAAAATGGCTCACTTCATCCCCATGGCTGGACTGCCCTCTGCTCAGGAACTCGCGGAAGCCTATATCCATCACATCTTCCGCTTGCATGGCTTTCCATCCCACATCGTGTCCGACAGAGGAACTCAGTTCACCTCCCGCTTCTGGAGGGCGCTCTGCAAACATCTGGGAGTAACTCTGGACTTTTCTTCCGCATACCATCCTCAGTCTAATGGCCAAGTGGAGAGGGTCAATCAAATCTTGACATCCTTCTTACGTCACTATGTCAACACCCATCACGACGACTGGTCCACGCTTCTGCCTTGGGCTGAATTCTCACATAACCACCACATCAGTGAGTCGTCCTCCAAATCTCCCTTCCATGTCGTTTACGGACTTCAGCCCTCCGTTCCATTGCCTATATCCCCTTCTTCGGATGTCCCTGCGGCTGATACTGTAGCCCGTGACTTCGCTACCATTTGGGACTCTGTCAAGGCGTCCCTTGGACGCGCTTCCCAGCGGATGAAGAAACACGCTGACAAGGCTGACAAGAGGCGTCTGGACCCTCCGTGTTTCTCTCCTGGTGACCTGGTCTGGCTTGCTTCCCAGTACATCCGATTGAAGATACCTTCCTACAAGCTGGGCCCTCGCTACATCGGGCCGTTTAAGGTCCTCTGCAAGATCAATGAGGTCTCCTACAAGCTACAGCTCCCGGCCACGATGAGGATACCCAACTCATTCCACGTCTCCCTGCTCAAGCCGGTTGTCCTTGGTCCCTTCTCCGCTGCTGCCAGTCCGGCTCCTCCACCTATTGCCGATGACGACATCTATGCGGTAAGGGATATCGTGGCCATGAAGACTGTTCGAGGCCGACAGTTCTTCCTGGTGGACTGGGAGGGGTATGGTCCTGAGGATAGGTCCTGGGAGCCCAGGGAGAACGTGGGCACTCCTCTGATCCGTGCCTTCATGTCCCGGTTGCGGGGAGGGGGGCGTGGGGGGGGGTACTGTCACGCTCCCCGGGTCCTTGGCTCCCCTCCCCGGGTCCTCCGCTCCGCTCCCCGGGTCCTCAGCCCCGCTCCCCGGCTCACCTGCCACGCTCCCCGGGTCCTTGGCTCCGGTGCCCGTCCTTCCCAGGCCCCCTGGTCTCCGATCGCGGCGCCCGACGGCCTCCCAGGCCCTGGCCGGCTCCCCTGCGTCCTCTTCTCAGCCTCCTTCCCTGGCTTCTGGCACCCGGGCTGCGCGCATGCGCATTAGGGCGCGCGCGCGGTCACTGACCCTTTCTTAAAGGGCCAGCGTCCATTAACAGGAAATGAGGCTAAACAGGTACAGGGTATAAAGGGGTGTATTGTCCAAGAGGGCGGGGCCTGATCTTCGTGTTTTCCAAGCTAGGAGTCAGGTCTCCTTGTGTCGTCTTGCCATACTCACGTATCTCTCTTCTAGAGCTGATCCTGCCTCGCCATCCGGTCCTGCTGAATCCCGAACCCCGCACGCTGTCCGTCTGCCATCTGACAGTCCGTACCATCTCGGATCCCTGCGGTGACCCGTCATCTCGCTCCAAAGGTTCCGGACCCCGCCTGACATCACCTCGGCTTCCGAACCTGAGCTACGTCACCCGGACTACCATCTGTGACTCCGCGGTCCCAGGGACTCCTTCGTTACACTCACTGGCACGGACTGTTCTACTGCCCATAGTGCTTCAGCTACCGGACTCCTTACCACCATCTTAGAGTTCGGCCCAGTGGATCCACCTCCTGGGTCTGCCCGACCGCCTGGCCCTGACAGTAATACACCGAAAACTCATCACAGGGTTAAAATGGACCTGCAAATCAGTATTGTTATGGAGAAAGCAATAAAGAAAAAAGAAATTCCTGTTTTTATATCTCTTCTGGGAGTGCCAATTAATTTCCCTTAAATTTTCTTCCTTATAAACTTGATGTGCCCAAGTCACAGATTAGTCAACTCATGTGTGCATTAGACTGATAGGAGTAGAGATGAGCCAGCCTATAAAGGCTTGAGTTCGGTTCGGTTCGTCGAACGGAGGCCCCGTTCGAGTTCGGTTCGGCAAACCGTTCGACGAACCTCTCGAACCCCATTGAAAACAATGGGAGGCAAACACAAACACATAAAAACACATAGAAAACAACTTCAAATGTGTCCAAAAGGTGAAAAACAACTCCCAAGACACCACAAACACATGGGAAAGTGACAAGGACATATACTCATGCGAAAACAAGCCAGCTGGACGAGGAAAAAGAGGAGGAGACACAGATATAGGCATGGCATGCCCTTCTAAAATCATGTAAAACACAGCAAGGGGACTCCAAGCAGAGTCTCACTTTTTTCCAAAAATTGGGCCCCACAGACACCACTTCAGTGGCATCATTTGTGCCCCAGTTGCAAACTTGACAGGTAGATTTGCATCAAGCACAGTCAAAAATACGCCAGCCTTTACTCTCCCCAGGATGACACAGGGGTAGTAAAGACCTTGCTGATCCATCACTTGTTCATCTTGGATCATTTTTAAAAACACATCAAGGGTACTCCAAGCAGAGTCTCCCTTTTTTCCATAAATTGGGCCACACAGACCACAAATACAGTGGCATCACTTGTGCCCAGTTGCAAACTGGACAGGTTGATTAGCATCAAGCACATTCAAAAATACGCCAGACTTAACTGTCCCCAGGATGACACCGGGGTAGGTAGCAAAGTCCTTGTTGAACCATGACTTGTTCATCTTGGCTCATTTTTAAAAACACATCAAGGTTACTCCAAGCAGAGTCTCCCTTTTTTCCAAAAATTGGGCCCCACAGACACCACTTCAGTGGCATCACTTATGCCCCAGTTGCAAACTTGACAGGTAGATTTGCATCAAGCACAGTCAAAAATACGCCAGCCTTTACTCTCCCCAGGATAACACAGGGGTAGTAAAGTCCTTGCTGATCTATGACTTGTTCATCTTGATGAACGTTAGTCTGTCTACATTGTCACTGGATAGACGCATGCGCTTATCTGTCAGCACACACCCAGCAGCACTGAAGACACGTTCAGAGACAACGCTGGCTGCGGGACACAACAAGATCTCCAAGGCATAAGTGGCGAGCTCAGGCCATTTTTCAAGATTTGAAGCCCAAAATGAGCAAGGCTCCAGTTGCAAAGTCATGGCATCGATGTTCATTTGGAGATACTCCTGTATTATCCTCTCCAGCCATTGACTATGTGTCAGACTTCTTGTCTCTTGTGGCCTTGCATTGGATGGTCTAAAAAAATTCTGAAACGATTCCATAAAATTGCTGTTACCAGCACCAGATACGGTGTTGCAGGTACGGTTTGACTGATAATGACGAGACAGTCCCATGCTTGCCAAGTTACAACTGGGAGACTCACTCTGTGCACCACTGGTGTTTGGTGGAAAAACTGAGCTAAGATTGAGTAACAGCTTCTGCTGATACTCCTGCATACGTACGTCCCTTTCTATGGCTGGAATTATTTCGCCAAATTTGGACTTGTACTGGGGATTTAATAGTGTAGCAACTAGATTTGAGCGCAGTTCGTGGTTCGCGGTTCTCCAGTTCACGGTTCGAGTGATTTTGGGGGGTATTCTAGTTAGAACTCGAACTCGAGCTTTTTGCTAAAAGTTCGGTAGCTCGAGTTACGTTCGAGAACGATTCTATCACTATAAATGTGGCTTTTCACAGTAAGGCTATGTGCACATGTTGCTATCTGCATGTGTCCTGCGTCCCCAGCACAATCCCTCTCCCTTTCCTACTCACCGATCATGGGCGTCTCGCTGCACGGCTGTCACAAATCTGCGACGTCTTTTCCTCTTTAGAAAATGGCTGCCGCTTCATTAGTCAATTAGTTATTCCGTGCTTTCCCCGCCCACCGGCGCTTATGATTGATTGCAGTCAGACACGTCCCCAAGCTGAGTGACAGCTGTCTCACTGCAACCAATCACAGCCGCCAGTGGGCGGGTCTATATCGTGCATTAACATAAATAAATAAATAAAAAAAAATGCGGTTTCCCCCATATTTGATACCAGCCAGGAAAAGCCGCACGGCTGGATGGAGGATGGAGAGCTCCACTGTATGGGGAGCCCACCAACCTAACAATATCACCCTGCAGCCGCCCAGAATTGCCGCATCCATTAGGTGCGACAGTCCTGGGTCTGCCCTGATGCGGTGGCAATTGGGGCAATAATGAGTTTAATCATGGCAGGCGTCTCCCCGAGATACCTTCCATGATTAAACTGTAAGTGAAAGTAAAGAAACACACACCGCGAAAAATCCTTTATTTGGAATAAAAGACAAAAAAACAACCCTGGTTCACCCCTTTATTAATCCTAAAAATACCCCTCCAGGTCCGAAGTAATCCACACGACAAGGTCAGCTCTGCTCTCTCGGGATGTAGTGGCTCCGTAGCAATGAAGCAGAGACTTCAGTCAGCACAGCAGGCTTCAAGTTTCGAAAATCTGCCTATCTCTTTAGTAAGAAGCAATAGACTAGTGGATAAAGAGCCCACCTACGAAGCATAACGTTGGGAGTTCTAGTCCCGGTAAAGCTTTTTTTTTTTTATTTATAATTTCAAATTATAATTATTATCTATTTATAAAGTGAAAGTAAATAAACACACCGCGAAATATCCTTTATTTGGAATAAAAGACAAAAAAACACAGTTTCACCATTTTATTAAAATCTTCCAATACCCCTCCAGGTCCGGCGTAATCCGCACGACACTGTCATCTCTGCTACAGAACACGAGTGCTCTGCATGAGCTTCACATAGCTTTAAATGAATCACGTGGTCAGCTGAGACTTCAGCAATCCAGACTTCAAGAATACTAAATGTGCTTATCATTCAAATTAGAAGCAATAGCTGAGTGGAGAGTGCTCACCTAGGGAGCATAAGGTCGTGAGTTCTACACCCGGTAATTTTTTATTTTTTTTTTATTTTTAATAAATTATATTTATAATATATTTATAAATATAATTTAATTATGCACTGAGGGGAGGAGCCGGACATCAACTGTGAGCTCTCTCTCTATATATATCTCTCCTTTCTCTCTCTCTCTCACTCTCTCTCTTTCCTTTCTCTCCTTTCTTTCACTCCTTTCTTTCACTCCTTTCTCTCTCTCTTTCTCTCTCTCCTTTCTTTCTCTCCTTTCTCTCTCTCCTTTCTTTCTCTTCTTTCTCTATTTTCTCTTCTTTCTCTTCTTTCTCCTCTTTCTCTTCTATCTCTTCTTTCTCTCTTTCTCTCTTTAGCTCTCTCTTCCTTCTCTCTTTCTCTTCTTTCTCTCTCCTTTCTTTCTCTCTCTCCTTTCTCTCTCTCTTTCTCTCTCCTTTCTTTCTCTCCTTTCTCTCTCTCTCCTTTCCCTCTCTCCTATCTCTCTCTCCTTTCTATCTCTCCTTTCTCTCTCTACTTTCTCTTCTTTCTCCTCTTTCTCTTCTCTCTCTCATTTCTCTCCTTTTCTCTCTCTTTCTCTCTCTCTCTTCCTTCTCCCTTTCTCTTCTTTCTCTCTCTCCTTTCTCTCTTTCTCTCCTTTCTCTCTCTCCTTTCTTTCTCTCCTTTCTCTCTCTCTTTCTCTCTCTCCTTTCTTTCTCTCCTTTCCCTCCTCATTTCTTTCTCTTCTTACTCTACTTTCTCTTCTTTCTCCTCTTTCTCTTCTCTCTCTTCTTTCTCTCTTTCTCTCTCTCTCTTCCTTCTCTCTGTCTCTTCTTTCTCTCTCTCCTTTCTTTCTCTCTCTCCTTTCTCTCTCTCCTTTCTCTCTCTCCTTTCTTTCTCTCTCTCTCATTTCTCTCTCTCCTATCTCTCTCTCATTTCTTTCTCTCCTTTTTCTCTCTCTCTCCTTTTTTTCTCTCCTTTCTCTCTCTTTCTCTCTCTCCTTTCTTTCTCTCCTTTCCCTCTCTCCTTTCTTTCTCTTCTTTCTCTACTTTCTTTTCTTTCTATTCTTTCTCAACTTTCTCTTCTTTCTCTTCTTTCTCCTCTTTTTCTTCTCTCTCTCTTCTTTCTCTCTCTTTCTCTCCTTTCCTCTCTCCTTTCTTTCTCTTCTTTCTCTACTTTCTCTTCTTTCTCTACTTTCTCTTCTTTCTCTTCTTTTTCTTCTCTCTCTCTTCTTTCTCTCTCTTTCTTCTCTCTTTCTCTTCTTTCTCCTCTTTTGCTTCTTTCTCTCTCTTCTTTCTCTTTCTCTCTCTATCTTCTTTCTCTCTCTCTGTCTATCTCAGACCTGGCGATGATCAGCTGATGCGGTCACCTGACAGAATCAGCTGACACTATAAGTCGAGCGGTGAGGCCGGCTTTTTACCGCCCGGCCGGCTAAACTATCAGCTGATGCTGTAGGACAGGAGTCTGCACTGAAGTGTGTAGCTTGTTTTTTTGTCTTTTTGCACTGATGCATCAGCTGATTGTATAAACGGCTTTTATACAATCAGATGCTGTGTCATGTGAATCAGGCCCTTGAACCTGGTACATCATCTGATCACTTTGCCTTCCAAAAAACCGATCGGATGATATTGGATCCGGATTGGATGGCGCGGGACCCTTGACCCAGGATTACTGCGGAGGGGTGTTCTTTATTTCAATTGTCCCTAATTGTGTGGTGGTTTATTTATAATAAAAATATTTTTCTGTGTGTTGTGGTTCTTTTAATCGGTACTAGAAATTCATGGTTGCCATGTCTAATATTGGCGTGCCACCATGAATTTCGGGCTTAGGGCCAGTTGATAATATACAGCTAGCCCTAACCCCATTATTACCCAGCAAGCCACCTGTCACCAGGGCAGCTGGAGAGTTGGATACAGCGCCAGATGATGGCGCTTCTATGAATGCTGGGTAATAAGGGTTAATACTGGCTTTGTGTTACTAGCTAGTATTAAGCCAGAGATTCTTAATGTCAGGCAAGTTTGACCCAGCCATTAAGAATCTCCAAAAAAGGGTTAAAAAAATACACCACAAAGAGAAAAAATACTTTAATAGAAATAAAGACACAGACACATTAGAGACTCCATGTTTATTACTCCCTCGCATCCCTCCACGATCCGGCTCTTCTGTCTTCTTTCTCCTTCAACACATGCAGCTCTGCTACATCAGCGTTGCATAGGAAGAAGGCGGTGCTATTCCCCGAGCTGCAGCTTGTGAGCGGTGACATCACCACTGACAAGCGCATTGCTATAGCAACGGTGATCTCCGTTATCAACTGGCTGTGGCAGCCGGTTTATAACGGAACTGAGAAGCAGACCGGGAACCCGACCGCGTGCCAGAGCATGTCCCCGGTACACGGCGATACACAAACGTTCACCGCGTACTGGAGCAATGCACTCGCAGGTCCTACATGATGTGTCATAGTCATGTGACCAGTCTGTAGCCAATGAGATAACAGACACGTGACTGGTCACATGGCTATTTTGACGTCACGATAGGTCCTGCATCACTGCTGGCAGTGCTCGTTACCGGGAGGATTCAGTGATCATCGGATGGAATAGCTGCAGGAGACAGAGTGCAGGATGCATCGTGGGGACCGGTAAGTGTTATGGCAATGTTTATTAACTGTATGTGTACATTTATAATATGTTTTTATGTGTTTGTGATTGCCTGCCATTGTTTCCTATGGGTTCGAGTGGTTCGCCGAACCTGTTCGCTGAACCGAACTCGAACGAGACCTCCGTTCGGCGAATCAAGCTCGAGCTGAACCGCGACCGGTTCGCTCATCTCTAGTAGCAACCCAGTAGTCATCATCACTTCTAATTCAGACAATCCGAGAGTCATGTTGTAGGTAGTGCAGCAAGAAGGCGCTCATGTGTCTTGCGCATCAATGAGGACCAAGTCCTCGCTGTGTTTGTGGCGGCAAGGTGATAACAGTGCTTTATTCCTCTGACATCTCCCCCAACCTCATTCAACCGAAATTTGACCAAGGTCTCCCTAATCTGCTGAGTCTTCCATGGCCATCGAGAGTTCATCCTCCATTTCTTCCTGGTCTCGTGCACCTTCCTCAACATTTTGGCTGCTACCATGCGCCCTTGTTAATCCCTCTCCCCCACCATCCCATGCCTGCCGTCTTGGTGATGCTGAACGTCTTGACCTTGTAGATGTTGGTATCCCTTGCACATATGAATCCTCCTGTACTTCCTCCCCTTCCTCTTGTCCCACCCCCTGACTCCGAATAGTGCTTAGTGTGTGCTCTAGCATGTAAATGACTGGAATTGTCATGCTGATAATGGCATTATCAGCGCTAAAGATATTCGTCGCCATGTGAAAACTGTGCAGAAGGGTGTATAGGTCCTTGATCTGAGACCACTCCATCAGGGTGATCTGCCCCACCTCTGCATCTCGTTGGCCCAGTCTATACGTCCTAACGTATTGCACCAGGGCTCGGCGGTGCTGCCACAGTCGCTGCAACATGTGGAGAGTCGAATTCCAGCGTGTCGCCACATCGCATTTCAAGAGGTGAACCGGCAGGCCGAAAGACTTCTGGAGCGATGCAAGTCAGTCATCTGTGACGGTTGAATGGCGGAAGTGAGCAGAGAGTGACCGTGCCCTGTGCAGAAGCCCATCTAGGCTGGGATAGTGGGTTAAAAATTGCTGGACAACAAGGTTCAACACGTGAGCCATACAAGGCACGTGTGTCACCTTGCCCTGGTGAAGAGCCGAACCCAGGTTTGCAGCATTATCGCACACGGCCTTCCCAGGCTGCTGGTTGAGTGGAGACAACCATTTACGAAACTCGGACCGCAGAGCTGACCACAACTCCTCAGCTGTGTGACTCTTATTTCCCAGACATTTCAATGTAAAGACCGCCTGATGCCGTTGAGCTCTGCTGCCAGCATAGAAAGGAGGTGTGCGGGATTCCTTCTGCGCAGTTACAACGCGGGTGGCCTGACCAGGCAGTCTTGGGGCGGAGGTGGAGGACCCAGACGAGGTTGAGGAGGCAGAAGCAGTGTAGGAACTTCTACATAAAGAGGATTGCCGCACAAGTCGTGGGGACGGCAAGACTTGTTCAGCAGACCCATCTCCATCTCTCACCAGTTACCCAGTGCCCAGTCAGCGACATGTAATGCCCCTGTCCATGCTTACTGGTCCAAGTATTGGTGGTGAAATGCACCCTGTTACACACAGAGTTACTCAAGAAAGTGGTGATGTTGTGTGCGACATGCTGGTGTAGCGCAGGCACACCTTTCTTGGAGAAGTAGTGGCGACTGGGCATCTGGTACTGGGGCACTGTGACTGACATAAGGTCTCGAAAATCCTCTGTGTCCACCAGGTGGAAAGGCAGCATTTCGGTAGCCAAGAGTCTACAGAGAGGGAAAGTCAACCTCTTAGCTTTGTCATGGCTCGGAGGAAATTACCTTTTATTTGTCCACATCTGAGGGACCGAGATCTGGCTGCTGTGTGGAGATGGTGTTGATTAGGTTGTCCCTGGAAAACTGCAGGTCTGTGAGGAAAGTGCAGACGGAGACATGATGTTGCCTTCATCCAAAGTTGGTGTTCTTGACGTCTGAGAGAGCTCTACACCAGCACTTGTTTCCCCTTCCAAACCAACTGACGACTTGCCAAGCAAACTGCCTGTTGCAGTTAAAGAGGTGGAAGGTCTGCGTGGAAAAACATGTGTGACAGCTGTCCCCACAGTCATAGAGGAAGAAGAGCACACGGATGCACTTGAAGGGGCAGACGGTAGTTGGCCCGCTACGCTAGGCCCCATTGTAGCACAGTGAGCTTCCCACTGGGACTTATGCTTGTTATTCATGTGATGATTCATGGAAGAAGTTGTCAAACTAGTGAGCTTTTGGCCTCTACTTTTGGTTTGTTGGCAAATCTTACATATCACATAATTTGGGAGATCCTTTGCGAGGTCAAAAATGGACCAGGCTAGGCAAGGCTTAGAGCCCATGCGACCTTCAGAGCCACCCCGACTTGTGCTCAGAGGCAGAGTTGTGGCTGAGGATGCAGTTGTTGACGTGCTTCCAGTATTCCGAATCTGTCCAGGAAGGCGCAAGGTAACTTCGTCGTCAGTTGCATCCTCCTGCACCGCCTGCGCTGACCTCTACGAGTGCGTGAATGTGGGTTGACAGTAGTTGGGATCTAGAACTTCATCATCAAGCGTTGTGTTTGCACTCCGCTCGCCCTCAGACCTAACCTCTTCCTGCCCTGACTGAATCGTTAAGTTGTCATCCCAATCAGGTATCTGCATCTCATCGTCATCGGTATGTTCCTCATTGTCTCCACCAACAGGTGTTAGTTTGGGAATGAGGGTGTACCTTATGCTCAGAAAGTTGGTCATCAGGGCCTGAATCAGACTCACAAAGCTTCTGGGCATCACTGCAGACCATTTTCTGGTCTGTACGCACTGTAGCTTGGGAGCAGACCTCTGATTCCCAGGGTATAGTGTGACTGAACAGCTTTGCAGACTCAGCCATCTCTGTTACACCATACTCTGCATGGCGGGTGGAGACTTGAGAGCTGGGAGAAAGCAAGTGCGATTGGAGTGACAACTCAGAGGACTGTTGTTTTTTGGATGTGGAAGTTGAGGTGGAGGAGAGGACACTTGTTGGAGCACTTGCGATCTATTCAAGCATGTTCTTTTTTGGTGCATCATCTACTTTTTTTAGAGTTGTTCGGTTCCGTAAAAAAGGGAGCACAACAGATTGGCCACAGAAAGTAGTAGACATCTTACTTTTGCTGGAAGATGTCCTTTCTTCAGCAGTTGTTAATGTAGGTTTCCCACCTACCCCACGGACACAAACTTTTTTTCCTTTTCCAACACGCCTGTTCCCCTTTCCTTTTGCCACTCATTTTGTTAGCAACAAGATTGGACACTTAATATGTGGTAGCAAAAGAAGAGTTGGCTACAGTGCCAGAAGATGGCGCATCTATGAAAGCGCCATTTTCTGGGGCGGCTGCGGACTGCAATTCGCAGCATGGGTGCCCAGAAAGCTTGGGCACCCTGAGCTGCGGATTCCAATCCCCAGCTGCCTAGTTGTACCTGGCTGGACATAAAAATTGGGCGAAGCCCAAGTAATTTTTTTTTAAAATTATTTCATGAAATTCATGAAATAATTAAAAAAAAAAGAGCTTCCCTATATTTTTTGTTCCCAGCAGGGTACAAATAGGCAGCTGGGGGTTATGGGCAGTCCGTAGCTGCCTGCTCTACCTGGCTAGCATACAAAAACATGGCGAAGCCCACATAATGTTTTGGGGGGCCAAAAAACTCCTGCAAACAGTCCTGGATGGAGTATGCTCAGCCTTGTAGTTTTGCAGCTGTTGTCTGTCTCTATGGAGGAGAGCAGACAGCAGCTGCAGAACGACAAGGCTCAGCATGCTCCATTCACTAGTGTATGCAGGAGAGCAGACAGCAGCTGCAGAACTACAAGGCTCAGCATACTCCATCCAGGACTGTATGCAGGATTTTTTTGACCACCAAAAAAATGACGTGGGCTTTGCCATATTTTTGTATGCTAGCCAGGTACAGCAGGCAGGTACGGCTGCCCCCAACCCCCAGCTGCCTATTTGTACCCATCTGGGAACAAAAAAAATAGGGAAGCCCTTTTTTTAATTATTTCATGAATTTCATGAAATAATTAAAAAAAATATCTACATAAGCTTCGCCCCATTTTTGTGTCCTGCCACGTACAACTAGGCAGCTGGGGATTGGAATCCGCAGCACAGGTTAGCCCGAGCTTTCTGGGCCCCTCTGCTGCGAATTGCAGTCCGCAGCCGCCCCAGAAAAAGGCGCTTTCATAGAAGCGCCATTATCTGGCGCTGTATCCAACTCTTCAGCTGCCCTGGTGACTGGTGGCTTGCTGGGTAATAATGAGTTAATACTAGCTTTGTTTTACTAGCTGGTATTAAGTCAGAGATTCTTAATGTCAGGCAAATTTAATCCGGCCATTAAGAATCTCCAATAAAGAGTTAAACAAACAAAGACACCACACAGAGAAAAAATACTTTAATAGAAATAAATACACAGACACACTTAGAGACTCCATGTTCATTACTCCCTCGCATCCTTCCACGATCCATGGTCTTCTGTCTTCTTTCTCCTTCAACCCATGCAGCTCTGCTACATCAGACAGCACTGCATGGGAGGAAGACGCTGCTGCTTCACGTACAGTCTATATCACTCAGTGAGTAGCAGAGGCTGCAGGCTGTAAGCGGTGATGTCACCGCTGACAGGCACGTTGCTATAGCAACGGTGATCTCCATTATTGACCGGCTGTGGCAGCCAGTGAATAACAGAACGGGGAAGCAGAACGGAGAGCCGACCATGTGCCAGAGCATCTCGCCGGTACACGGGGATGCACAAACGAGCACCGCGTACCGGAGAGATGCACTGACAGGACCTAGCAATGACGTCTAGCCATATGACCAGTCTGTAGCCAATGAGATAATAGACACGTGACTAGTCACATGCTTTTTTTGACGTCATGGAAGATCCTATCATCAGTGCTGGTTACCGGGAAGACGCAGTGATTATCGTAAGGACAGAGTGCAGGATGCGTCGCGGGGACCTGTAAGTGTAATGGCAATGTTTATTAATTGTATGTGTACATTTATAATGTGTTTTTATGTGTTTGTGTTTGCCTCCCATTGTTTTCAATGGGGTTCGAGAGGTTCGTCGAATGGTTCGCCAAACTGAACTCGAACGGGACCTCCGTTCAACGAACCGAACCGAACTCGAGCCTTTAGAGGCTGACTCATCTCTACTGTCGAGCTTTTAGCAAAAAGCTTGAGTTCATCGAGCCTCTCGAACACCCCCCAAAATCACTCGAACATGAAATTGGCAAATCTCAAACATCGCTCAACTCTAGATAGGAGGATTGCTGAGTCAAATATGGAGACACTCACCACCTTCAACAATGTACTACCAAGACTGACCAGCACCTCTGAACAGAATAAGGCAAATGTCAACAGGTGAAAGCTGCTATGACGGCATTATACAGTGTTGAGAATAGAAAAACTCCAGCTTACTATGAGTCACTGTGATGCAGGGCCAGGAGTGCTCGTGATCCTCCAGGTAGGCCAAGCTGTAGTCAATAGTAGTCAAAAAGAAGGTTGGATCCAGCATAAAAAAATCCACCGATTAAAATATTCAAGTTTACTAGGAAAACGTATAAAAAGAGCAGAAGGATGGGGCAAAGTGCATAAAACACCTTACGCGTTTCGGACGGTAATTAAAAGCAGCCCTTAGTCATAGGTGTTTGTGCAAGGCGAAAAAGCATGTTATATGCCAGAAGGTAAAACTTATAACTGAATTAGGAAGCGCCTCTCAAGCTGCGGTGTCAGGGGGGAGGGGAAGTATCACGTCTGGAAAGGTCAACAAATAAGTGCAGGAAACATATTACATAGGTAAAGTGATAACCATTTCGATATTAAAAAATACATTTGTCAAAAATAATAATAATAATAATAATAAGGAGCAGGAAAACAAAACATAATCAATACGAATATCAAGTTTATTCATGTGAAAATAATGTCATATGTATTAGGAGTATATACTGAAGTGCTCCATATAAAAGATATGCTAAAATTATAATTATTGTTATGATCAATGTATGCGATAAATTTAAGTAGTCATATATTTATAACTGTTAATTGTGTTTGAATATATATATATTTAATGCTTGAGAGGCGTTTCCTAATTCAGTTACAAGTCTTACCTTCTAGCATATAACATGCTTTTTCGCCTTGCACAAACACCTATAACTAAGGACTGCTTTTAATTACCGTCTGAAACGCGTAAGGTGTTTCATGCACTTTGCCCCATCCTTCTGCTCTTTTTATACGTTTTCCTAATAAACTTGAATATTTCAATCGGTGGATTTTTTGATGCTGGATTCAACCTTCATTTTGACTACTATGACCGCATTATACAGAAACCAAAGAATACAGCACTTCGTATGAAGTAATGTATATGTGAAGCCCACCTGCAATAGTGACCCCAGGGACATCATTCCACCTTCAGGGACGCCACAGGGTCTTCTTTTGGGTATATATGGCAACAGGTATGTCGGTTTTGTATGGTATGTGTCGTGACGCCACTCACGGCTTGCGGTCAGGGATATGGGTGACCGCCACTGCAGGTTTAACGAGCGTCTGGGGCTGATGGAGTCTGCAGTCAGATGATATGACCTCCCGTGAGTGAGGCTGGCCCCAGGGGCTCGGATGTGTAGAACAACAGGTTCCAGAATAACTCAGGCTCAGTACGGAAAGTCTTTCAACTTGTATTTACTCACTTTTGCTGTTATCATGAGGTAACCCAGGCAATGCTGAGACAAACCAGTTGGAACCAGGAACTCCTTCAGGCCGATCTGAGGGTAACCATTAACTCGCCTTCCTAGCACTTCTTTGTTCAGATAACCCCTGACGAGAACTACTGTGAGGTCTATCCATGGAGTCGCTACTGCCTTTTCTCCCTTTTTGGCCCATTTGCCGGCAGCGTGGACCAGGTGAGATGGCTTCTGGCTCTGTCTCCTTATGGGTCCCTGCGTTGCTGCTGAGGCTCGGACTCTGTATGGTTGGTGAGGTACCTCTAGTCCCCTCACCGGTAGGTTTAGCAGATAAATGGACGTCTACTCTGGGGACCTGTTCCCCGTGCGTGCCTAGTCACCAGCAGTCCCCGTACTCGATTGCCTCTCTCCAGGTGTCTTTCTGACTCACTAACTGGTAACCGTTCTCCCCCGCTAACGGCTACTCCACGTGCAGGGTCCGACTAGCCTGTGTGCCTGTCTGCGTCTCCTAGCAACCGCCGCTCACTGCTACCAGACTGGTTCGCTCCACTTCTTTCTTAACTTCCTCTGCAGCTTAGCTTCCAGCTCCTCCACTACACCCCTTGATAAGAATTGAAGGCCAGAAGCCTCTAGGGACTGCCCAAGGGTCCCATCTAATGGTGTGGGAGACCTGGTTGCTATATGTCTGTGCGTACACACCTCATTCTGGCCTTTGGAATTACCTGGAAGCACTGTCCCAGCATGGGTGCAGTACTAAGTGGTAGAGTTGAGCGCGATTCGTGGTTCTCTAGTTCGCGGATCGAGTGATTTTGGGGGCTGTTCTAGATCGAACTAGAACTCGAGCTTTTTGCTAAAGCTCGATAAATCTAGTTACGTTCGAGAACGGTTCTAGCAGTAAAAAGCCAAGCTAATTACTAGCTGGCTTTCCGCTGTAATAGTGTAAGTCACTCTGAGACTCACACTATTATGAAATTTCAGCGTATAGTGTGCGGGAACAGCGCATTCAGATCACTGCTGCTGGGCGGGCCAGCATGTCAGCCAATCCCAGACACACACACAGCTAAGTGAACTTTTAGCCAGAGAAGCAACGGCATGTGTGATAGGATGTCCATGTTACATGTCCCTGCATTATAAAAACGGGTATCTGCCCGTCCGGACGCCATTATCTGCCTTCTGCGTCTGGGTGTCAGTCACCGCTGGCGTAGCTCCTGTCTCCGATACTGCTGTGCACGCTCTACACACAGCGCTATACAGAATAGGGATAGAAGTGTCTATTAGCCCTTGTAAGGGCTAATAACAGCAAGCTCCGAGCCATAGGTGACAGTCAGGTCCGTGGAAACAGATTTTAACAGCTAGAGACGATAACAGCGTCTGTGTAGCTAAGCTCAGGAACTTCCTCGCTGCATTTCCCCATTAGGAGGGATAGAAAGTGAGGCTTCCTTTCCTGTATACTGACCCACAACCCTGCCACTGTACTCTCCTGCCCTTTGCACACTCAAGCTCATTGTTACTAAGCCATTATACTAGCAAACACTGAGTAAACTTAGTGGCATCCTAAAAGTGGCTGTTGAACTTCCATTAGTGTCCCACTAGTGCAAATCTATTTGCAGCACCTCTGCATTGCACACTCAAACTCATTGTTAGTAAGCCATTATACTAGAAAACACTGAGTAAACTTAGTGGCATCCTAAAGTGGCTGTTGGACTTCCATTAGTGTCCCACTAGTGCAAATCTATTTGCAGCACCTCTGCATTGCACACTGAAGCTCATTGTTACAAAGCCATTATAATACCAAACACTGAGGAAACTTAGTGGCATCCTAAAAGTGGCTGTTGGACTTCCATTAGTGTCCCACTAGTGCAAATCTATTTGCAGCACCTCTGCATTCCACACTCAAACTCATTGTTACTAAGCCATTATACTAGCAAACACTGAGTAAGCTTAATGGCATCCTAAAAGTGGCTGTTGGACTTCCATTACTGTCCCACTAGTGCAAATCTATTTGCAGCACCTCTGCATTGCACACTCAAACTCATTGTTACTAAGCCATTATACTAGCAAACACTGAGTAAACTTAGTGGCATCCTAAAAGTGGCTGTTGGACTTCCATTAGTGTCCCAATAGTGCAAATCTATTTGCGGCACCACTGCATTGCACACTCAAGCTCATTGTTACTAAGCCATTATACTAGCAAACACTGAGTAAACTTAGTGGCATCCTAAAAGTGGCTGTTGGACTTCCATTAGTGTCCCACTAGTGCAAATCTATTTGCAGCACCACTGCATTGCACACTCAAGCTCATTGTTACTAAGCCATTATACTAGCAAACACTGAGTAAACTTAGTGGCATCCTAAAGTGGCTGTTGTACTTCCATTAGTGTCCCACTAGTGCAAATCTATTTGCAGCACTTCTGCATTGCACACTGAAGCTCATTGTTACAAAGCCATTATAATACCAAACACTGAGGAAACTTAGTGGCATCCTAAAAGTGGCTGTTGGACTTCCATTAGTGTCCCACTGGTGCAAAGCTATTTGCAGCACCACTGCATTGCACACTCAAGCTCATTGTTACTAAGCCATTATACTAGCAAACACTGAGTAAACTTAGTGGCATCCTAAAAGTGGTTGTTGGACTTCCATTACTGTCCCACTAGTGTAAATCTATTTGCAGCACCTCTGCATTCCACACTCAAACTCATTGTTACTAAGCCATTATACTAGCAAACACTGAGGAAACTTAGTGGCATTCTAAAAGTGGCTGTTGGACTTCCATTAGTGTCCCACTAGTGCAAATCTTTCTGCAGCACCTCTGCATTGCACACTCAAACTCATTGTTACTAAGCCATTATACTAGCAAACACTGAGGAAACTTAGTGGCATCCTAAAAGTGGCTGTTGGACTTCCATTAGTGTCCCACTAGTGCAAATCTATTTGCAGCACCTCTGCATTGCACCCTCAAACTCATTGTTACTAAGCCATTATACTAGCAAACACTGAGTAAACTTAGTGGCATCCTAAAAGTGGCTGTTGGACTTCCATTAGTGTCCCACTAGTGCAAATCTATTTGCGGCACCACTGCATTGCACACTCAAGCTCATTGTTACTAAGCCATTACACTAGCAAACACTGAGTAAACTTAGTGGCATCCTAAAAGTGGCTGTTGGACTTCCATTAGTGTCCCACTAGTGCAAATCTATTTGCAGCACCACTGCATTGCACACTCAAGCTCATTGTTACTAAGCCATTATACTAGCAAACACTGAGTAAACTTAGTGGCATCCTAAAAGTAGCTGTTGGACTTCCATTAGTGTCCCACTAGCGCAAATTTATTTGCAGCACCTCTGCATTGCATACTCAAACTCATTGTTACTGTGAAGATGTAATTTACCCTCTCACTGTATATGCTGTGATACTATGTCATGATATGTATATTTCCCTGGTTGTATTAGTTGTAATTCATGTATTTCCTTGGGGGAGCTACTGGTCTCAATGTGTCTCTCTCATACAATTGCAGTCTTGGCATCTAATGTGATTATGTAAATAGCCTGTCCTCTTCTATCCAGAGTTGTGTATCTAGTCTGAATTGCATTGGCCAGTGAAGGAATAGTCATTGTTCTGCACAGCAGGGGATCCCTTCATCTACTGTGGCTGGCAGACATATTGGAGCCCTGTGATGGACCAAACCATTGATGATAGGATGTGTGACCCCTACCCCCTGAACATGGTGGGCTGGTCATAGAGCACAGACAATGCATTTCCCTTTTTGTAACTTCAGAGTGAGCTGAAACTAAAGAGAAGAAGGAGCTCCCAGCCTGGGTGGCTGTGGACATGGACGGAGCTAGGCCTGTGTGGCGGCCCGTGGGATTGTGTGGAACTCTTTGGACTACTGTAAGGACGATTGCTTTGTTATCCGGTCCGAGGATTGTCGGGAAGGGCCCCCGAATCTGTTTTACGTGGACTTATCGTGTGCTGTTCCAGTGTTCTTGTGAATAAACCTGTTGGATCGTCCCTCGGCCTCGTCCATCCTTTGCTCTGTTGTACACCCCCGTCACAGTTACTAAACCATTATACTAGCAAGCTATGCTGCCAGTTTAAGGGCCGTAGTTGCATTGTCAGGGATAGTTATTGTTGTTTATTCTGCTGTTAATAAAGATAGACCACCGCTGCAATCTACACCACCTCTCAATTTTTACTACCACATTTTAAGTGCACAATCTTGTCGCAATCAAAATGAGTGGCAAAATGACAGATGCTGGTGAAAAGGGGAAGAGGCGTGTTGGAAAAGGAAAAAAGGGTTTGTCCGTGGGGAAGGTGGCAAAGCTCCATTAACATCTGCTGAAGATAGACCATCTTCCAGCAAAAGTAAGATGTCTACTACTTATCGTGGACAATCCGATGTGCTCCCTTTTTTTTACGGACACGAACAACTGGAACAAAGGTAGATGGTGGCCAAAAAAAGAAAATGCTTGAATGGATCTCCAGTTGTCCAACAAGTGCAGTCTCCACCACCTCAACTACCGCATCCAAAAAACACCAGTTCTCTGAGTTGTCATTCCAATCACACTTGCTTTCTCCCAGCTCTGAAGTCTCTATCCGCCCTGCACAGTATAGTGGAACTGAGATGGCTGAGTCTGCAGAGCTGTTCAGTCACACTATAGCCTGGGAATCAGAGGTCTGCTCCCAAGCTACAGTGAGTACAGACCAGGAAATGGTCTGCAGTGATGCCCAGAACCTTTGTGACTCTGATTCAGGCCGTGAGGACCAAGTTTCTGAGCATAATGTTGACCCTTATTCACAAACTGTAACACCTGTTGTTATAGACATTGAGGAACATACTCACGTCAGGAAGAGGCTCGGTCTGAGGGTGAGGGGAGTGCAAACACAATGCTTGATGAGGAAGTTCTAGATCCCACCTACTGTCAACCCACAGTCAGGCACTCGAGGAGGTCAACAGAGGCGGTGGAGGAGGATGCTACTGACGACGAAGTTACTTTGCGCCTTCCTGGACAGTGGAGTAGTACTGGTAGCACGTCTACAAATGCATCCTCAGCCACCACTCTGCCTCTCAGCACTAGTCGGGGGGGCTCAGCAGGTCGCATGCCCTCTAAGCCTTGCCTAGCCTGAACCTTTTTTGACATAGAAAAAGATCCCAAATCATGTGATATGTAAAATTTGTCGTGATTCTGTTAGTAGAGGGCAAAACCTCAGGAGTTTGACAACTTCTTCCATGAATGGTCACATGAATAAATATCATATGTCCCAGTGGGAAGCTCACCGTGCTGCAATGCGCCCTTGTTGATTCCTGTCCCCCATGGTCCCATGCTTGCCGCGTTGGTGATGATGAACGTCTGGACCTTGGTGATGTTGTTGTGTCTTGCGCATATGAATCCTCCTGTAGTTCCTCCCCTTCCTGTTGTCCCACCCCCTGACTCCAAATAGTATTTAGCGTGTGCTCCAGCATGTAAATGACTGAAATTGTCGTGCTGATAATGGCATTGTCAGCGCTAAACATATTCGTTTCCATGTCGAAACTGTGCAGAAGGGTGCATAGGTCCTTGATCTGAGACCACTCCATCAGGGTGATCTGCCCCACCTCTGCATCTCGTTGGCCCAGGCTATACGTCATGACGTATTGTACCAGGGCTCGACGGTGCTGCCACAGTCGCTGTAGCATGTGGAGAGTCGAATTCCAGCGTGTCGGCACATCACATTTCAGGCGATGAACCGGCAGGCCGAAAGACTTCTGGAGCGATGCAAGTCGCTCAGCTGCGGTGGTTGAATGGCGGAAGTGAGCAGACAGTTTTCGTGCCCTGTTCAGAAGGCCATCTAGGCCGGGATTGTGTGTTAAAAATTGCTGGACAACAAGGTTTAACACGTGAGCCATACAAGGCACGTGTGTCACCGCACCCAGGTTTGCAGCATTGTTGCACACGGCCTTACCAGGCTGCAGGTTGAGTGGAGACAACTATTTACCAAACTCTCCAGAGCTGCCCACAACTCACCCACTGTGTGACTTTTATTTCCAAGACATTTCAAGCTAAAGACCGCCTGATGCCGTTGCGCTCTGCTGCCAGCATAGTAATGAGGGGTGCGTGATTCCTTCTGCGCAGTTACAACGCTGGTGGCCTTACCAGGCAGGCTTGGGGCGGAGGTGGAGGACCCAGACGAGGTGGAGGAGGCAGAAGCAGTGGAGGAACTTGGACAGACAGAGGATTGACACACAAGATGTGGGGACGGCAAGACTTGTGCAGCAGACCCTTCACCATCTATCACCATAGTTACCCAGTGCCCAGTCAGCAACATATAACGTCCCTGTCCATGCTTACTGGTCCAAGTATCGGTGGTGAAATGCACCCGTTCACACACAGAGTTTCTCAAGGAAGCGGTGATGTTGTACGTGATATGCTGGTGTAGCACAGGTACACCTTTCTCAGAGAAGTAGTGGCAACTGGGCATCTGGTACTGGGGCACAGCGACAGACATAAGGTCTCTAAAATCCTGTGTGTCCATCAGGCGGAAAGGCAGCATTTCGGTAGCCAAGAGTTTACAGAGGGATAAAGTCAACCTCTTAGCTTCGTCATGGGTCGCAGGAAATGGCCTTTTATTTGTCCACATCTGAGGGACAGAGATCTGGCTGCTGTGTGTAGACGGTAGTGAGTAGGGTGTCCCTGAAAAAAATGCAGGTTTGTGAGGAAAGTGCAGGTGTAGACATGATGTTGCCTTCATCCAACGTTGATGCTATCGATGTCTGAGAGAGCTGTACACACGCACTTGTTTCCCCTTCCAAACCAACTGACGACCTACCAAGCAAACTGCCTGTTGCGGTTACACTGGTGGAAGTTGTGCGTGGAAAACCAGGTGTGACAGCTGTCTCCACAGTCCTAGAAGAGAAAGAGCGCGCGGATGCACTGGAAGGGGCAGGCGGTGGATGGTCCGCTCCGCTAGGCCGCATTGCAGCACGGTGAGCTTCCCACTGGGACATATGATATTTATTCATGTGACGATTCATGGAAGAAGTTGTCAAACTGCGGAGGTTTTGCCCTCTATTTACAGAATCACGACAAATTTTACATATCAAATGATTTGGGCGATCTTTTGCTATGTCAAAAAAGAACCAACCCAGGCAAGGCTTAGAGGGCATGCGACCTGCTGAGCCACCTCGACTAGTGCTCAGAGGCAGAGTGGTGGCTGAGGATGCAGTTGTAGACGTGCTACCAGTACTCCTCTTCTATCCAGGAAGGCGCAAGGTAACTTCGTCGTCAGTAGCATCCTCCTCCACCACCTCTGTTGACCTCCTCGAGTGCCTGACTGTGGGTTGACAGTAGGTGGGATCTAGAAGTTCCTCATTAAGCGTTGTGTTTGCACTCCCCTCACCCTCAGACCGAGCCTTTTCCTGCTCTGAACGAATATTTAAGTTGTCATCCCAATCTGGTATCTGCGTCTCATCATCATCAGTATGTTCCTCATTGTCTATTAAAACAGGTGTTTCAGTTTGTGAATAAGGGTCAACATTATGCTCATGAACTTGGTCATCACGGCCTGAATCTGAGTCACAAAGGTTCTGGGCATCACTGCAGACCATTTCCTGGTCTGTACTCACTGTAGCTTGGGAGCAGACCTCTGATTCCCAGGCTATAGTGTGACTGAACAGCCCTGCAGACTCAGCCATCTCTGTTCCACCATACTGTGCAGGGCGGATGGAGACTTCAGAGCTGGGAGAAAGCAAGTGTGATTGGGATGACAAGGACTGGTCTTTTTTGGATGCGGTAGTTGAGGTGGCAGAGAGGGCACTTGTTGGACCACTTGAGATCCATTCAAGCATTTTCTTTTTTTGGCCATCATCTACCTTTGTTCCAGTTGTTCGTGTCCGTAAAAAAGGGAGCACATCGGATTGTCCACGGTAAGTAGTAGACATCTTACTTTTGCTGGAAGATGGTCTATCTTCAGCAGATGTTAATGGAGCTTTGCCACCTTCCCCAAGGACAAACCCTTTTTTTCCTTTTCCAACACGCCTGTTCCCCTTTCCACCAGCATCTGTCATTTTGCCACTCATTTTGATTGCGACAAGATTGTGCATTTAAAATGTGGTAGTAAAAAATTGAGAGGTGGTGTAGATTGCAGCGGTGGTCTAGCTTTATTGACAGCAGAATAAACAACAATAACTATCCCTGACAATGCAACTTCGGCCCTTAAACTGGCAGCACAGTTTGCTATTAGAATGGCTTAGTAACAATGAGCTTGAGTGTGCAATGCAGATGTGCTGCAAACAGATTTGCACTAGTGGGACAATAATGAAGTCCCACAGTCACTTTTAGGATGCCATTAAGTTTCCTCAGTGTTTGCTAGTATAATGGCTTAGTAACAATGAGTTTGAGTGTGCAATTCAGAGGTGCTGTAAATAGATTTGCACTAGTGGGACACTAATGGAAGTCCAACAGTCACTTTTAGGATGCCACTAAATTTCCTCAGTGTTTGCTAGTATAATGGCTTAGTAACAATGAGCTTGAGTGTGCAATGCAGAGGTGCTGCTAATAGATTTGCACTAGTGGGACACTAATGGAAGTCCAACAGCCACTTTTAGGATGCCACTAAGTTTCCTCAGTAAAAACAAAAAAGTGAGCCGGAGTATGAGATGGTATACATGGAACTTGTGAGACCATGTTCACACTGGCCATGAGACAAAGAGAAACCAAGGAAAAAAGAAAATGTGAAAACATACCCTGCTGTAACTAAATAAAAGCATAGTGCATATAAACATAGGGTACTTAGTAAACACTGTTTTTGATCAAAAAAAGCATAAAGCTATCCCACCAAACGTCAAGGTGTACCCAGTTGAGATAGTACCTACACTCTCTAATATTAAAACCTTACCATGGGTCTAAAATAGGCCTCAATGTGGCTAAGGGCTGAGAGCGACCGGGTCCCAACAGGACACACACAGTCAGGGGGATTCACAGAATGAAATGTCCAGCTCGCTGAGAAGGGGGCCACTCCCTGTTTGTACTGAATACAAAAAAACTACATAAAAACAAAAAAGTGAGCCGGAGTATGAGATGGTATACATGGAACTTGTGAGACCATGTTCACACTGGCCATGAGACAAAGAGAAACCAAGGAAAAAAAATGTGAAAACATACCCTGCTGTAACTAAATAAAAGCATAGTGCATATAAACATAGGGTACTTAGTAAACACTGTTTTTGATCAAAAAAAGCATAAAGCTATCCCACCAAACGTCAAGGTGTACCCAGTTGGGATAGTACCTACACTCTCTAATATTAAAACCTTACCATGGGTCTAAAATAGGCCTCAATGTGGCTAAGGGCTGAGAGCGACCGGGTCCCAACAGGACACACACAGTCAGGGGGATTCACAGAATGAAATGTCCAGCTCGTTGAGAAGGGGGCCACTCCCTGTTTGTACTGAATACAAAAAAACTACATAAAAACAAAAAAGTGAGCCGGAGTATGAGATGGTATACATGGAACTTGTGAGACCATGTTCACACTGGCCATGAGACAAAGAGAAACCAAGGAAAAAAGAAAATGTGAAAACATACCCTGCTGTAACTAAATAAAAGCATAGTACATATAAACATAGGGTACTTAGTAAACACTGTTTTTGATCAAAAAAAGCATAAAGCTATCCCACCAAACGTCAGCCACTTTTAGGATGCCACTAAGTTTACTCAGTGTTTGCTAGTATAATGGCTTAGTAAAAATGAGTTTCAGTGTGCAATGCAGAGGTGCCGCAAATATCATTGCACCAGTGGGACAATAATGAAGTCCAACAGCCACTTTTAGGATGACACTAAGTTTCCTCAGTGTTTGCTAGTATAATAGCTTAGTAAAAATGAGTTTGAGTGTGCAATGCAGAGGTGCTGCAAATAGATTTGCACTAGTAGGACACTAATGGAAGTCCAACAGCCACTTTTAGGATGCCACTAAGTTTCCTCAGTGATTGCTAGTATAATAGCTTAGTAAAAATGAGTTTGAGTGTGCAATGCAGAGGTGCTGCAAATAGATTTGCACTAGTAGGACACTAATGGAAGTCCAACAGCCACTTTTAGGATGCCACTAAGTTTCCTCAGTGATTGCTAGTATAATGGCTTAGTAACAATGAGCTTGAGTGTGCAATGCAGAGGTGCTGCAAATAGATTTGCACTAGTTGGACACTAATGGAAGTTCAACAGCCACTTTTAGGATGCCACTAAGTTTCCTCAGTGATTCCTAGTATAATGGCTTAATAACAATGAGCTTGAGTGTGCAATGCAGAGGTGCTGCAAATAGATTTGCACTAGTGGGACACTAATGGAAGTACAACAGCCACGATGCCACTGAGTTTCCTCAGTGTTTGCTAGTATAATGGCTTAGTAACAATGAGCTTGAGTGTGCAAAGGGCAGGAGGGTACAGTGGCCGGGTTGTGGGTCAGTGTAGAGGAAAGGAAGACTTAATTTCTATCCCTCCTAATGGTGAAATGCAGCAAGGAACTCCCTGACCTTAGCTACACAGACGCTCTTATCTGTAGCTGTTAAAACCTCTTTCCACGGACCTGACTGTCACCTATGGCTCTGAGCCTGCTGTTATTAGCCCTTACAAGGGCTGAAAGAAACTTCTATCCCTATTCTGTATAGCGCTGTGTGTAGAGCGTACACAGCAGTATCGGAGACAGGAGCTGCACTTGCGGTGACTGACACCCAGACGCAAAAGGCAGATAATGGCGTCCAGATGGGCAGATGCCCGTATTTATAATGCAGGGACATGTGACATGGACATCCTATCACACATGCCGTTGCTTCTCTGGCTAAAAGTCCACTTAGCTGTGTGTGCGTCTGGGATTGGCTGACATGCTGGCCCGCCCCACTACACACGCGCTTAGGGAAGGATGACAAGGAGAAAAAAAAAATGGCGATTGCCATTATCCCAGCAGCAGTGATCTGAATGCGCTGTCCCCGCACACTATACGCTGAAATTTCATAACAGTGTGAGTCACAGAGTGACTTACACTATTACAGCGAAAAGCCAGCTAGTAATTAGCTTGGCTTTTTGAAGCTAGAACCATTCTCGAACGTAACTTGAACTATCGAGCTTTTAGCAAAAAGCTCGAGTTCTAGTTCGATCTAGAAAAGCCCCTAAAATCACTCGAACTGCGAACTGGAGAACCACGAATCCTGAACCGCGCTCAACTCAACTAAACAGGTTCTCTATAAAGACATTTTAGACTTAAATAGATTTACGCCTTCCAAGGCCAGTGCTTAGCACTTCAGTGCACTGACTCTTGGAGGTTGCATCATGGGCGTCCCCTGGTGGTGATGACTCTGGGGACCTGGTAGAAATGGGGGGGTGGAGTCTGAGCTCACTAAGGTTTCCCTTGGACACTGTACCACGTCCAAGGCAAACCAGCCTCTCTCTCCCATATGCCTTGTGTATTCCACAACATCCCCATATACAAGTCACGACCTGGGTGACCCCCCTGCAGGTGGGACTGTACGTCCTGCTGAGACACAAAGATTCCCTCTTTAACTCTTGCCTCCACAATAAACCCATACCCTGTCGGCAGTTAAACTCCTCCACTACTCCTCTGTGGAGGGGACCTCGAGACTGGAATCCGGTCTGTCACAGGGACTGCTTTTCCTGCAGGTCCCGGGTCTCCACTTGCTCTCTCTCATGATCTAGGGTGAGCTTTACAAGGGGGCGAGGGGGTCCAGCTCCTACTCGACGCTGCTCTCTGCGGGCTGGTCTCAGCATTAACATCACCTGGTCATCAGCAGGCAACCAGATAACATACATGCCGGGACTTAGTACGGTCAGTTGTTCCTCCCTGGCAGGGAGTGCTGCGACTTCCTCCGATCAGTGGGGGAACAGCAGTGCGGCCTCCTGGCCTCCCTCTCTCTCAGAGGGTGCTGCGACCTCCTCCCGTTGGCTGGGAATCAGCAGTGATGGCTGTAGGATCTTTTCTCTCTCCCTTGTGAAGAGTGCTGCGACCTCTTACGGTCATTGGGGGAACAGCAGGGCGGCCTCAGGGCCTCCCTCTCTCTCAGAGGGTGCTGCAACCTCCTCCGGTCGGGCAAGTAGCAGCCCTGGGGATGAGATTTCAGCAGCCAGGCAGGACGATGAATCCCTCTCCAGCGGAGAGGGTGCTGTGACCGCTTCAGGTCGGGACGGCAGCTTGTGGATCATGTACCTGGCAATCAGGTGAGCCAAGGGCAGAGGCTCTGGTTCTTTCTTTATCTGAGGAGGTACTGTGTTGACTTCAGGTCGGGGCGCAGGGACTGGATCCCCAGTCAGTGACTGGGGCGCTGTGACCACCTCTGGTCTGGGGGCAGGAACCAGATCCCCAGTCAGCGACTGGGGTACTGTGACCACCTCTGGTCTGGGAACAAGAACTGGATCCCCAGTCAGCGACTGGGGTGCTGTGACCACTTCTGGTCTGGCAACTGGGAAAGGAGACATTGCGGCCTGGTCTGGTCTGGCCATGGGCGTCGCATCTGGTGTCGCATCGGGCGTCGCACCACACGTCGCACCAGCTTCGGATGTTAATGTCGGTGGGGTCAGCATACCAGGTCGGACAGGGGCAGTTTTGGACTCACTCAGGTTCATGCTGGAGACATCCTGTAGCAGGATCGCTATTGCTGACAATGACTCCAGTTGAGCATGAGCGGCGCCTCCAGGCGGGCCTCGCTGCACCGACAACTGCAGGTTTCTAATTGCCATTATCATTCTCTTCCTCCAAGTGGCTACTTCTCTCCTCCGCTGCTCCTCCATACAGTCGGCAATTCTTTCCACTTCTGCCTCCAGCTCTTCTGCAGTCATGGGCCTTGTCCAACCCTGCTCCTTGTTGTCACCTTCCGCTGACGCCATCTTGTCTCTATCGTTGCTCATCAGGTTCTGGTCAAGCTTTGGTCTTAGTTACGTTTTTGGTTGTTCTCCTCCCACAGGACTGGGACGTTCCCGCAGTCCGGGGACAGATCCGCCCCCATCTTCTCCTTTCATTGTGTCAGAGCGCTTTTCCCATGCTGGGACTGTCACTCCTGTCCGTGAGTGGTTACTTTTTCTTCTGCACGGGCTGCAGCTTTTAAAATCGCACACTTTTAACGGTGACAAAATGACGGCGGTTCAAATTTTTTGATCGGACCGCTGAGGCACACTGTCACCTGTCTAAACAGGTCTAGTCCTTGATCCTGTTCGTCATGCCAACTGTGAAGCCCACCTGCAGTAGTCACCCCAGGGACATCATTCCACCTTCAGGGATGCCACAGGGTCTTTTTTGGATATATATGGCAACAGGTATGTTAGTTTTGTATGATATGTGTCGTGACGCCACTCACGGTTTGCGGTCAGAGATATGAGTGACCGCTACTGCAGGTTTAACGAGCGTCTGGGGCTGATGGAGTCTGCAGTCGGATGATATAGCGTCCCGTGAGGGAGGCTGGCCCCAGGGGCTCGGATCTGTAGAAAAACGGGTTCCAGGATAACTCTGGCTCAGTCCAGAAAGTCTTTCAACTTGTATTTACTCACTTTTGCTGTTATCGTGAGGTAACCCGGGGGATGCTGAGACAAACCAGGTGGAACCAGGAACTCCTTCAGGCCGATCTGAAGGTAACCATTAACTGGCTTTCCTAGCACTTCTTTGTTCGGATAACCCCTGACGAGAAGTACTGTGAGGTCTATCCATGGAGTCGCTACTGCCTTTTCTCCCTTTTTGGCCCATTTGCCGGCAGCGTGGACAAGGTGAGATGGCTTCTGGCTCTGTCTCCTTATGGGTCCCTGCATTGCTACTGAGGCTCAGACTCTCTATGGTTGGTGAGGTTGGTTTAGCAGATAAATGGACGTCTACTCTGGGGACCTGTTCCCCATACGTGAATAGTCACCAGCAGTCCCCGTACTCGAATGCCTCTCTCCAGGTGTCTTTCTGACTCACTAACTGGTAACCGTGCTCCATATAAGAGATATGCTAAAATTATAATTATTGTTATGATCAATGTATGCGATAAATTTAAGTAGTCATATATTTATAACTGTTAATTGTGTTTGAATATATATATATATTTAATGCTTGAGAGGCGTTTCCTAATTCAGTCACAAGTCTTACCTTCTAGCATATAACATGCTTTTTCGCCTTGCACAAACACCTATAACTAAGGACTGCTTTTAATTACCGTCTGAAACGCGTAAGGTGTTTCATGCACTTTGCCCCATCCTTCTGCTCTTTTTATAAGTTTTCCTAATAAACTTGAATATTTCAATCGGTGGATTTTTTGATGCTGGATTCAACCTTCATTTTGACTACTATGACCGCATTATACAGAAACCATAGAATACAGCACTTCGTATGAAGTAATGTATATGTGAAGCCCACCTGCAATAGTGACCCCAGGGACATCATTCCACCTTCAGGGACGCCACAGGGTCTTCTTTTGGGTATATATGGCAACAGGTATATCGGTTTTGTATGGTATGTGTCGTGACACCACTCACGGTTTGCGGTCAGGGATATGGGTGACCGCCACTGCAGGTTTAACGAGCGTCTGGGGCTGATGGAGTCTGCAGTCAGATGATATGACATCCCGTGAGTGAGGCTGGCCCCAGGGGCTCGGATGTGTAGAACAACAGGTTCCAGAATATCTCAGGCTCAGTACGGAAAGTCTTTCAACTTGTATTTACTCACTTTTGCTGTTATCATGAGGTAACCCGGGCAATGCTGAGACAAACCAGGTGGAACCAGGAACTCCTTCAGACCGATCTGATGGTAACCATTAACTCGCCTTCCTAGCACTTCTTTGTTCAGATAACCTCTGATGAGAAGTACTGTGAGGTCTATCCATGGAGTCGCTACTGCCTTTTCTCCCTTTTTGGCCCATTTTCCGGCAGCGTGGACCGGGTGAGATGGCTTCTGGCTCTGTCTCCTTATGGGTCCCTGCATTGCTGCTGAGGCTCGGACTCTCTATTGTTGGTGAGGTACTTCTAGTCCCCTCACCGGCAGGTTTAGCAGATCAATAAATGGACGTCTACTCTGGGGACCTGTTCCCCGTGCGTGCCTAGTCACCAGCAGTCCCCGTACTCGAATGCCTCTCTCCAGGTGTCTTTCTGACTGACTAACTGGTAACTGTTCTCCCCCGCTAACGGCTACTCCATGTGCAGGGTCCGACTAGCATGTTCGCCTGTCTGCGTCTCCTAGCAACCGCCGCTCACTGCTACCAGACTGGCTCGCTCCACTTCATTTCTGACAGCCTCTGCAGCTTAGCTTCCAGCCCCTCCACTACACCCCTTGATAAGAATTGAAGGCCAGAAGCCTCTAGGGACTGCCCAAGGGTCCCATCTAATGGTGTGGGAGACCTGGTTGCTATGTGTCTCATTCTGGCCTTTGGAATTACATGGAAGCACTGTCCCAGCATGGGTGCAGAACTGAGTGGTGCCTGACCAGGTCAGGGGCGCCACATATATGAAAAGATAGAATACAGTCATAGTCAAAGAAGTTGGCACCCTTGAAATTGCTCCAGAAAATGAAGTATTTCTTCCAGAAAATTATTAAAATTACACACATTTTGTCATACATATGCTTATTTCCTTTGTGTGCTTGGAACAACACAAGAAAAACAAACAGAAAAAAAGGCAAAATGGACATAATTTCAAGAAAAGGTCAAAAAATAGGATGGACAGAGTTGTTGGCACCTTAAGCTTAATATTTAATTGCACACTCTTTGGAATAAATAACTGCAATAAATCACTTATAATAACCATCAACAAACTTCTCACACCTCTCAAATGTAATTTTAGACCATTCTTTTGCCAACGGCTCCAGGTCTCTCATATTTGAAGAGTGACTTTTCTCAACAGCAATTTTAAGATCTCTCTACAGGTGTTCAATGGGATTTAGATCCAGCTTCATTGATGGCCAGTTCAGAACTTTTCAGCACTTTGTTTCCAATCATTTCTGGGTGATTCGTTAAGTATCTTTCCTGCTGGGTCACCCACAAACCCAGCTTCCTGACATTGGACATTACATTACAACCCCACATCCTTTGGTAATCTTCAGATTTCATGATGTCTTGCATACAGTCAAATCACCCAATGCCAGAGGCAGCAAAACAAGCCCAAAATAGCTTTGAACCTCCACCATATCATATTTGACTCTAAGGTACTGTGTTTTGCTTTGTAGGCCTCCTTCTAGTTTTGGTATACAGTAGAATGATGTGCTTTACCAAAAAGCTCTATCTTTATCTCATCTGACCATAAGACACTTTCCCAGAAGGATTTTGGCTCACTCAAATATATTTTGGCAAACTGCAGTCTAGCTTTTTTATGTCTCTGTGTCAGCAGTGGAGTCAGCCATAGCATTTCATAGCATTTTATTTCATTGTAATGTTGACAGATAGTTTGCATGAACACTAATGCATCCTGAGCATGCAGGACAGCTTTAATTTCTTTGGAACGTGATTGGGGCTGCTTATCCACAATCTAGAATATCCTGCATTGCAACCTTTCAGCAATTTTTCTCTGACATCTACTTCCAGGGAGATTAGTACCATGAGTTGGAAACCTCTTGATTATGATGCGCACTGTGGACAAAGAAACATCAAGATCTCTGGAGATGGAATTGTACTCTTGAGATTGTTAATATTTTTCAACAATTTTGGTTCCCAAGTCCTCAGACAGTTCTCTTCTCCTCTTACTGTTCTCTATGCTTAGTGTTGCACACACAGACACACAATGCAATGATTGAGTCAACTTCTTCAATTCTTATCTGGTTTCAGGTGTATTTTTCATATTGTCCACACTTGTAATTTGCAACAGGTGATTTTGAACGAGCACCTCATGCTTAAAACAAAGGTATTTAGCTACAATTTTGGAAAGTGCCAACAATTTTGTTCTGCCGAATTTTGGGGGTTTGTGTGAAATCGTGTACAATTTGCCTTTTTTTCTCTGCTATTTTTGTAATGTTCAAATAAAGTCAAATGAAATAAACATGTCTATAGCAAAACACACGTAATTGCAATAATTTTCAAGGAGAAATACTTCATTTTCTGAAACAATTTCAAGGGTGTCAACACTTTCGGCCATGACTGTACCAGTATAAATTATTTTAAAACTGCAATAAAGCCAAATAAATTGCCTCCATATTTGACTGAGCGCTCCCCTTATCAGTCTAAGGATGTAATTATATAGAGCTGGATCCTACCTGCCTTTTAAATTTATAGGATTTTGGCTCAAGAAAGGCATGTTTGATAAAAATTAGGTTGGGGTTCTATCAAAGAAACATACAACTTGTCATGGCTAGTGGGCAGACACTAATTGGCCAATTAGTGCATTAAGCATCTCAATTTTATAAGTAGAGCCTATTTGTCATTATCGCTATTTAAAATACTTCATGTATTCATTGTTGGCATATATCTTGTCGTGCAGAGTGCTCCTGTATTCTTTAGTTTCTGTATAATGCAGTCATAACACCTTACACATATTCATATTTGCTTCATTTTGTTAGGTGGTGCTGAACAGCCTTTGTTTTTTTTTATAGTTGTCATCCCCAGGGATAAAAAAAGTGAACTACTTAAGTTTACATGATCAGCAGAGATATATTTAAACCAAGTAGACATTTCATGGGCAGACACAGAAAGAATTGGACCCCTATGTAAGATCAGTGTAGGTGTACCTTGCAGCCCAACAACGTGTCTCTGACAGATGGTCGGGACCCTGTGCAGCTGCACAGGTGGCGTGGATGGTATGTCCACCCCTTATTTAACTTGTGTTTTGTTAAATTCATATCAGCAGATCCTTGGCTGTTTTCCTGACATCTTTCTGTTTTTCTAAAACCAGAACTAAGTAAAGACCTGACTTATCTCAGTATACAAAGGGGTGATAAAAGGTTAATTTTCCTCTTCTATAGAAAGATGCCATCATTTACTGTAAAAAATACTTATAAATATTCCAATGCCAGGCAGTTAAGGTATTTGAATAAAAAAAGAGCCTGAAAGAAAAGTATGTGATTGCTAATGATCTCATTTCAATATAATAGGATCTTTCCATTCCAAAGAGCAAGACAGGTTAAGAGATATAATTATGACTTTGCAGACTCTCCCAAGTGCACGAAGATGGCCTGACAGTTGTGATCCTGCTATCGTAGAAAGGAACCTTTGTCTTGTTTCCATGTTAAAGAGGCATGATCCCTTTCGTAACCTCAGCCTACATCGCAATTTAACTGTCAGGAAGCACTTCCTACCAAGCCCTCTTATTTCAAAACACTGTGGGAAGAAGTAAGATTTCAGAACTGACCTGCCAGGAGCAGCTTCATTTACAATGCAGAATAGATTTCCTAGAGGTTCCTTGGAAAAGTAACAGTTATTAATACCCTTTGTACAATTTTTGGCCAAGTTAAAACAAGTTATCTCATTTTTATACAAAGATTGATTTTAACAGTACCAGAAAAAGGACTGGATTATATTCTGATAATCTGGTCTCATTGTAACCACAAAGGTGTATTTGTATAAAACATGCATACATACACACACATATGTGTGTGTGTGTGTGTGTGTGTGTGTGTGTGTGTGTGTGTGTGTGTGTGTGTGTGTGTGTGTGTGTGAAGACTTGTACCTGTACTGTATATAAATTTAATCAAATTTATACACACTCAATGATGTAAACTCTTATCTCCATAAATATACACTCACACATACACACTCATACACGCAAACTCCTATTTATTGTAAGTGCACACACTCATACACACTTACACTCAGAAACAGATATCTATATACACTGAAAAAGTTTGGGCACCCCTATTAATGTTAACCTTTTTTCTTTATAGCAATTTGGGTTTTTGCAACAGCTATTTCTGTATCATATATCTAATAATTGATGGACTGAGTAATATTTTTGGATTGAAATGAGGTTTATTGTACTAACAGAAAATGTGCAATCCGCATTTAAACAAAATTTGACCGGTGCAAAAGTATGGGCACCTCAACATAAAAGTGACATTAACATTTTGTAGATCCTCCTTTTGCAACTGAAATAGCTTTTGCAAAAACCCAAATTGTTATAAAGAAAAAAGGTTACCATTAATAGGGGTGCCCAAACTTTTTCATATGACTGTAATTGTACACAGACATACATACTCACTCATATAAACTCCTATCTTTATAAATGTACACACATATACACACTTGTACACGTAAACTCTTATCTCAGTAGGTGAACACCCTTATACACACTTATACATGTAAACTATTATCTAAATAAATGTACATTCACACATACAAACTCATACACGGAAATTCTTATCTATGTAAGTGTACACATACATGTAAAATCTTATTTATATAAATGTACACAAAAACACACTAATCCACAAACTATTATGTATAGAAATGTGCACTCACACATACATACTGATACACATAAACTCTTATCAATATAAATGTACATACACACTCATACATGTAAACTCTTATCTATGTAAATTTACATTCATAGATACACCCTCATACACATAAACTATTATCTATATAAATGTATACACACATACACACTAATACAGGTAAACTATTATCTGAACAAATACACATAAACACTCATACATGTAAACTCTTATCTATATAAATGTACACACACATACACAGTCGTACATGTAAACTGTTATCTATATAAATGTGTACACACCTACACACTTATGCACGTAAACTATTATCTATATAAATGTGCACTCACACATGCACCATCATACACATGAACACTTATCTATATCAATGTACACATACATACACACTCATACAAATGTATCACAAATGAGCATGCAAACACACTTACAGTATATATATATATATATATATATATATATATATATATATATATTACAGACCAAAAGTTTGGACACACCTCCTCATTCAAAGAGTTTTCTTTATTTTCATGACTCTAAAAATTGAAGACATCAAAGCTATGAATTAAAACATGTGGAATGAAATACTTAAAAAAGTGGCCACCTTTTGCTTTCATTACTACTTTGCACACTCTTGGCATTCTCTTGATGAGCTTCAAGAGGTAGTCACCGGAAATGATTTTCCAACAGTCTTGAAGGAGTTCCCAGAGATGCTCAGCACTTGTTGGCCAATTTTGAATAAATCCCCAACAGTGTCAGCAGCAAAGCACCCCCACACCATCACACCTCCTCCTCCATGCTTCACGGTGGGAACCAGGCATGTAGAGTCCATCCGTTCACCTTTTCTACAAAGACACAGTGGTTGGATCCAAAGATCTCAAATTTGGACTCATCAGACCAAAGCACAGATTTTCACTGGTCTAATGTCCATTCCTTGTGTTCTTTAGCCCAAATAAGTCTCTTCTGCTTGTTGCCTGTCCTTAGCAGTGGTTTCCTAGCAGCTATTTTACCATGAAGGCCTGCTGCACAAAGTTTCCTCTTAATAGTTGTTCTAGAGATGAGAAGGTGTGTCCAAACTTTTGGTCAGCACTGTATATATAAAAATGCAACTTATAGCAATAAAAAGGTTTGAGATTCCAAAGCTAAAATGCTCATTTCTGAGTTAATAACTAATCAAATCCTTGTTTAGATCCACATAAATATATTCTATATATTGTAGCAGTACAGCTATTAAAAGTCAGCATTTCTCAGCATTTCATCACATTTTGCTACCAACCACCCTCACCCTACTTTCACTCACTGTCTCAGAACCTGGCTTGGCTTAACAGCACAGCTGCCTCCACATTAACCATTTAACTTCATTTTTCTCTCAGGTAATGGTAAGGAACTATGAGTAAATGTTCACAGAGAGGACTGGAGATGCTGCTAACATCAGCACTGCTGGTCTTTACTGAGAATAGATGAATGAAGAAGATACCTGGAATAAGGATGCAAGAAGGATCCAAATCTGAGATTCAGAAACTTGTGATATGTATAGGGATGTTAGTTGGTGCTCAAAAATAAATATAAATATATAAAAAATTGTAAAAACATTATACTTTTACAAGCTTAATTAATGATTTACATTTTACAAATTTTGATAAGGAAATAAGGTATCTTTTCATGTTTAATTATGTTCCCTTTCAAGAGCTTTGAATTTCATTGTTGGTTGTGTAGCTGCTACTAATGCATAGATAATCTTAAATATTACTGGAGTTATCCTTGGATGTATGCTTTTAGAATTATACCACAAAGAAGACTAGATTGTTTGCTTTTTACAAATTTCTGGTTTTCCCCAATAAGTTCCATCAATGAATATGAACATATGCCTAGATGAATATGATTTATTAAATCAATTATTTAAGGACTTATTAGCTGTTGTAGAATAATTGTACATTATCTTACCTAGCCAAATCTATTATATGTGTGTGTGTATATATATATATATATATATATATATATATATATATATACATATATATATATATATATATATATATATATATATATATATATATATATATATATATATATATATATATGATATATAACATATACATTTCCGATGTGATGGCTTTCATTTGCTGAATTATACCTGTTTACATTGGTGATAACTTTTGACACTTTTACAAACATAGTACAAATTGCAATATAAATAGTATATTTAGAAAGTGAAGTTCAATACCAAAAAGTAAAATAGACTTGTAATGTATTACAGCAATAATGATAACAGGTAATATATGCACATATATGGAATGATCATTATTATTGGAGTCAACCTCACTCCTGTTTTATTGCAGTAATATGAAGCTTTTTATAAATATAGTACATGCTATACCAAAGTATCTAGCGTGTGTGTCGAAAGCAAACCGATACTAATAAATATAGCCAAAAAAGTGCAAGTGCCGCACGCAAGAATGTGAACATAATTTGGAAAAATTTAATTCAATTATATTTTATTTGTATGTATCTGGATTTTAGTTTTTTTATATTGGCCATTTTCTTTATAAGCATGATGTCTGAATACTGTTTCACGTGTCAATTTAAATGTGAACTTGACCTTGAAGTTAGTAATAAAATGTGTTCTATTTTCCAATGAATAATGTAATATATATGTTTCTTATTTCTGTCTCTTTCCTATTTATCTATATCATATAACCTCATTCTTATTTTGTCAGTTCAGCACATTCTTTTCCATCGTCATTTTTTTCTTTTTTGGGTAAATGAAAACCTAGATTTGTTTGAGTTTTCTCCTGCAGTCCCTTTATCTATTCTTTAGATACTCTTTTATAATCGGTGTCTCTGTTACTAAGCAGAGTGAAAGAGTCTCATTATGAAGCTTCGACCAATCTCACTTCACTCAAGATTCAAGTTATTAATGAGATGTCTCTCTTGAAGAGAGGGATGCAGTGTGTTAGAAACTCAGCAGAGGCCCAGACTGGGAGGTCAGAGGTCAAGGAGCAGATAGGGGCCATCATTCTTTGTAGCTCCATACACTGCAAAATTTCACAGCAGTATAGAAACGGTATATCTGTGTGTTTATGTTTGTGGGAAGCAGAAGGTGATCCTATAAAGCATATGTCATAAATCCATGGACAGCTGTAAAAGGTTTAGTAACTCTCTTAAGTGCCACTTTTCTAATTTTCTGTTCTAGAAACAATAAACTAACAATATTCATTACATAAAGTAGAAAACAATTAGAAAAATTGTGTACAAAATTGTGTACAATACATTCAGATTTAAAAGAATGAATTGTAGCGCTCATAGTGGTCTATTGGGTCCTACTGCGCCTCTCTACGCCTCTCATTTCATACAGATGTTTCTGTCTGTCGGCTTCCGTATGAATCCAACAGAAATAAAACTGACGTGTCTGAGCGGATGATAAATTTTGCTGGGTTTGTTCCCAAAAATATTGCAGTACAGATTTAACCAGATTGTACTGAGTGTATATGTTTTAACAGTATGTTTACACACTAACATCAAAATTATGCTGGCCATAAATTATCACTTAAAAATTATAAAAAACACAGGACAAACTGGAGTTGATCTTAAACGCAACAATTTCTATATTTTAGGGTTAAAATACAAAAATATATAGATTTTATGACAATAAGTAAATTTAAAGACTAGATCGTTTCAAACTTTTTTTGAAAAATAAAATGTCTAAAGAATTTGGGTTAAAAAGAAGAAAATTGGTATAACAAAGAAATGTATATAAAGATTATGAATCTCATCTTATTGCTTACCAATTAAAAATAAGCACGTGGAATTAGAAAGCTGAAATGAAATATTTCAGTATTTTATTCTATTCACAGAACACAGAACACTTTCAAATGCTTAACATTAGTCATTCCATGTACACTAAGAATTCTACAATAAAGGTAGACACTGCCACCTTGTGTTTTATTTTAAGAATCACTATTATAATGACGTGAAAGGCTATGAGGGTTATTAGAGGTTATTAATCCAAATCAGCAGTACATAAACCGATAGGAATATTTGTAATATGTATTTTATCTTAATTTTCTTTTACCCTTAAGAATTGTGCCTTTTTTCTGCAGCCATATATTTTGCTAAATTGGGGTTTTGAATGTAAAAGAAAAAGGAAAAACATATAGTGTGCCAACAAAGGCATTTAACCAAACAGTAGAAAGAAAACAACAAGATAAATGAAATAAAAGCTTTTACCATGAATTAGCAATATACAAAGTCAATGTTGCTTTTGATGTACCCAATAAAAGACTGATTGCAATGTCAATGTAACCTTGACAATGGTTTTGCTGCTTCAAAGTCATCAGTCAATAAGGATGAGTGAACCTGAACTGTAAAGATCGAGGTTGTACCGAACACCTAGTGACCGGTGCTGAACCCCGAACACGCATTTCTAACTGTACATCCAGTTCCTCTTTGAGTTTGTCATTCGAATGAAAGGCAGCAGGACAGTCAATCAGCAAACTTTTTTTGGTGTGGTCACTTCCAGCCCCATCATAGCCACGTCAACTATTGGCTGTCTCTTTCCTTGTCTGCCGTTTTCCCTGTCTGTCTCTGTCTGTCTCTTTCCCTGTCTGCCTCTTTCTCTATCTGTCTGTCTGTCTCTGTCTGGGTGCCTGTGCCTATGTGTGTCTGTGCCTATGTTTGTCTGTCTCTGTCTGTTTATCTCTGTCTCTCACCCTGTCTGTCTCTGTCTGTATCCATCTCTCCATTGATATAATATTACCTCACATATAAGCTTCTTATACTAAGAATGTTCTTTGTTGCCTATAGCAACCAATCACAGCTCCTATTAATGACCTGAGGTTCCCAGCTCCATTGACTTTAATGTAAGCAGATTTTTTGGTGAATAACTGTAAAGCAAGGGGTTACATTTTCCCCTCAAAACATAGTCTATGACGTTCCCTGAGTCACATGAGGTGGCTGTGTAAAATTTTGTGATTGTAAATGCGATGGTGCAGATTCCTTTAGCGAACATACATACACACATACACACACATACATACAGTACAGACCAAAAGTTTGGACACACCTTCTCATTCAAAGAGTTTTCTTTATTTTCATGGCTCTGAAAATTGTAAATTCACATTGAAGGCATCAAAGCTATGAATTAACACATGTGGAATGAAATACTTAACAACTGAAAATATGTCTTATATTCTAGGTTTTTCAAAGTAGCCACCTTTTGCTTTGATTACTGCTTTGCACACTCTTGGCATTCTCTTGATGAGCTTTAAGAGGTAGTTGCCGGAAATGGTCTTTCAACAGTCTTGAAGGAGTTCCCAGAGATGCTTAGCACTTGTTGGCCCTTTTGCCTTCACTCTGCGGTCCAGCTCACCCCAAACCATCTCGATTGGGTTCAGGTCTGGTGTTTGGGGTCATTGTCCTGTTGAGAAATAAATGATGGTCCAACTAAGCACAAACCGGATGGAATAGCATGCCGTTGCAAGATGCTGTGGTAGTCATGGTGATTCAGTATGCCTTCAGTTTTGAATAAATCCCCAAGAGTGTCACCAGCAAAGCACCCCCTACACAATCACACTTCCTCCATGCTTCACGGTGGGAACCAGGCATGTAGAGTCCATCCGTTCACCTTTTCTGCGTCACACAAAGACACGGTGGTTGGATTCAAAGATCTCAAATTTGGACTCATCAGACCAAAGCACTGATTTCCACTGGTCTAATGTCCATTGCTTGTATTCTTTAGCTCAAAAAAGTCTCTTCTACTTGTTGGCTGTCCTAAGCAGTGGTTTCCGAGCAGCTATTTGACCATGAAGGCCTGCTGCACAAAGTCTCCTTTTAACAGTTGTTCTAGAGATGTGTCTGCTGCTAGAATTCTGTGTGGCATTGACCTGGTCTCTAATCTGAGCTGCTGTTAACCTGCGATTTCTGAGGCTGTGGACTCGGATAAACTGATCCTCCGCAGCAGAGGTGACTCTTGGTCTTCCTTTCCTGGGGCGGTCCTCATGTGAGCCAGTTTCTTTGTAGTGTTTGATGTTTTTTTCCACTGCACTTGGGGACACTTTAAAAGTTTTCTCAATTTTTCAGACTGACTGACCTTCATTTATTAAAGTAATGATGGCCACTTGTTTTTCTTTATTTAGCTGCTTTTTTCTTGCCATAATACACATTTTAACAGTCTATTCAGAAGGACTATCAGCTGTGCATCCACCAGACTTCTGCACAACATAACTGATGGTCCCAACCCTATTTATAAGGTAGGAAATTCCACTTATTAAACCTGACAGGGCACACCTGTGAAGTGAAAACCATTTCCGGTGACTACCTCTTGAAGCTCATCAAGAGCATGCCAATAGTGTGCAAAGCAGTAATCAAAGGAAAAGGTGGCTACTTTGAAGAACCTAGAATATAAGACATATTTTCAGTTGTTTTACACTTTTTTGATAAGTATTTCATTCCACATGTGTTAATTCATAGTTTTGATGACTTCAATGGGAATCTACAATTTTCAGAGTCATGAAAATAAAGAAAACTCTTTCAATGAAAAGGTACGTCCAAACTTTTGGTCTATACTATATATATACACATGCATACATACAGTCATATGAAAAAGTTTGGGCACCCCTCTTAATGTTAACCTTTTTTCTTTATAACAATTTGGGTTTTTACAACAGCTATTTCAGTTTCATATATCTAATAACTGATGGACTGAGTAATATTTCTGGATTGAAGTGAGGTTTATTGTACTAACAGAAAATGTGCAATCGGCATTTAAACAAAATTTGACCAGTGCAAAAGTATGGGCACCTCAACATAAAAGTGACATTAATATTTTGTAGATCCTCCTTTTGCAAAAATAACAGCCTCTAGTCACTTCCTGTAGCTTTTACTGAGTTCCTGGATCCTGAATGAAGGTATATTTGACCATTCCTGTTTACAAAACAATTCCAGTTCAGTTAAGTTTGATGGTCGCCGAGCATGGACAGCACGATTCAAATCATCCCACAGATGTTCAATGATATTCAGGTCTGGGGACTGGGATGGCTATTCCAAAACATTGTAATTGTTCCTCTGCATGAATGCCTGAGTAGATTTGGAGCAGTGTTTTGGATTATTGTCTTGCTGAAATATGAATCCCCTGCGTAACTTCAACTTCGTCACTGATTCTTGCACATTATTGTCAAGAATCTGCTGATACTGAGTTGAATCCATGCGACCCTCAACTTTAACAAGATTCCCGATGTCAGCATTGGCCACACAGCCCCAAAGCATGATGGGACCTCCACCAAATTTTACTGTGGGTAGCAAGTGCTTTTCTTGGAATGCCGTTTTTTTGCCTCCATGCATAACGCCTTTTTGTATGACCAAACAACTCAATCTTTGTTTCATCAGTCCACAGGACCTTCTTCCAAAATGTAACTGGCTTGTCCAAATGTGCTTTTGCATACCTCAGGCGACTCTGTTTGTGATGTGCTTGCAGAAACGGCTTCTTTCGCATCACTCTCCCATACAGCTTCTCCTTGTGCAAAGTGCGCTGTATTGTTGACCGATGCACATTGACACCATCTGCAGCAAGATGATGCTGCAGGTTTTTGGAGGTGGTCTGTGGATTGTCCTTGACTGTTCTCACCATTCTTCTTCTCTGCCTTTCTGATGTTTGTCTTGGCCTGCCACTTCTGGGCTTAACAAGAACTGTACCTGTGTTCTTCCATTTCATTACTATGTTCCTCATAGTGGAAACTGACAGTTTAACCTCATAACGACGGCCGTACGACTTAAAGCGGCGGCAAAACAGGGTACTTATTCTGTTCCGCCGCTTTAAAGCGGCGGCCCGAAAAAACCCTGTAGCGCCCCCCAGCGACCGAAAATCTCGGGGGTTTCAGCTACCGGGGGTAGCTGAGACCCCCCAGATTATGAATCGGGGTGTTTTTTTTGGACCCCGATCATGTGATCGGCGGTATACACCGTATACCGACGAACACATGAAAAAAAAAGAAATGGCCGGTAAAACTGATTTCTTTTTCATCTGACATGATCAAACATGTCAGATGAGAAAGAAATCTAACCCCCTAGTGCCCCCAAAGCCCCCGGTACCGGAGAGTCCCCCCACCCCCACCCCTACCCCCACCGGACATCCAAAATGGCGCCGAAGCGCACAGAAAACTGCCGCCGGCGCCGGCTCTGCAGTCATTTCCCTCCGATCTGAAATGATCAAACATTTCAGATCGGAGGGAAATGTCCTCCCCCTGACCCCTCCTCCGGTCCACCGGAGCCCTCTGGTCACCGGAGCCCCCTCCGGTATCCAGAGCCGCCTCCCCCCTCCGGAGCGTGGAAGATGGCGGCGCACAGCGCGCGGCCGCCTTCATTCTGCTCTTTCTGCCGCATGTGACACGTCACATGCGGCAGAAAGGTGTCCCCAGGTCCCACTAGGTCACCCCCCGTCACCCCCCCCCCCCCAAGCCCCCGGTTATACGTTACCTGTCTGCCGCTCCGGGCCCGCGATCGCCGCCTCCTTCTTCAATGCTGGCGGCGCATGCGCAGACAGCGGCTGTCAGCTGGATCCCTGCAAGCAGGGATCCTGCTGACGTCGCTGATGCACAGGCTCCACTGTGGACCGGGGGAGGGTGAGTGCAGTGATCTGCAGCCACACTCCTCACATGGAGAGGCTGCTGTTCCAGAAAATGGGGGGTACGTTCTGTGAGCGTGCCCCTCATATTCTGGAATGAGGTTACTGCAGGTCACTCTGCCCTAGGTTGGACCGGGGCAGTGTGAGTGCAGTATTCTCAGATTACTGCACCCACACTGCTCATGGAGAGCTTGCTCTTCCAGAAAATGGGGGATACGTTCCCTGAACGTGCCCCCCATATTCTAGAAGATCCAGAGTCGCCGAGGGACCTCCAAAATGGATTACAGCGACCAGAATTTCTTTATTTTCAATAAATTGGTAAAAGAGGAATGTTTCGGGGAGTGTTTTTTCAAATAAATTTTTTTTTTGTCTTTTTTTTTTCTATTACTGACTGGGTTAGTGATGTCGGGTATCTGTTCAGATGCCGTGACATCACTAACCCCAGGGCTTGATGCCAGGTGACATTACAGCTGGTATCAACCCCATATATTACCCCGTCTGCCACCGCACCAGGGCGCGGGATGAGCTGGGGCGAAGCGCCAGGATTGGCGCATCTAATGGATGCGCCACTTCTGGGGCGGCTGCGGCCTGCTATTTTTAGGCTGGGAAGAGTCCAATAACCATGGCTCTTCCCACCCTGAGAATACCAGACCCCAGCTATCCGCTTCACCTTGGCTGGTGATCTAATTTGGGGGGGACCCCACGTTTTTTTTTTTTTTTAAAAAACGCCTGGGGAGCCCTCCAAATTGATCACCAGCCAAGGTGAAGCTGTCAGCTGTGGTTTGCAGGCTACAGCTGTCTGCTTTACCCTAGCTGGCTATCAAAAATAGGGGGGACCCCACGTCGTTTATTTTAATTATTAATTTTTTGGGGGGCTAAATACAAGGCTAGGCACCCTTTAGTGCCACATGAAAGGCACTAAAGGGCGCCAGCTTAGAATATGCAGGGGAATGGGACGTTATATTTGTTTGACATCTATCCATTCATCCATTGTAGCATTTTACGCTGTGTGCCCACAATCAGGGTTTGCAGCGTTTTGGGCGCAGAGTGTTTTCCCTGCGTCCATAGCGCTGCGTTGTGCAGTAGAAGCACAGTGGAAGGATTTTTAGAAATCCCATGCCCAATGTGCTTCTTTTCTCCGCAGCATAAACCGACCTGTGGCGCAGCTTCCCGAGCCTCAGCATGTCAATTTATGCTGCGGAGATGAGTGTTCTCTGCAGGTAGCATAGAGCTCCACAGCGGCCTGAACCCAAATCGTGGGCTTGGGCAGCTGCGTTCTCCCGTGGACAACACTCACATCTCTGCAGGAGGCTGACACTGTGTACTAGATGCCGTGTCGCTGGATCATGGCCACAGAGCCTAACAGTGAGACATTTGTTGCTACAGCAACATTTTTGTGAAGTACCTGTGGATTCAAAATGCTTACTATACTCCTGAATAAAATCCAGTTTCCAAAATGGGGTCACTTGTGGGGGTTTTCTGATGTATAGGTACCCAAGGGGCCCTGCTAATGTGACATGGTGCGCGCAATTTATTTCAACTTTTCCAGAATTCAAATGGTGCTCCCTCCATTCCAAGCCCTCCCATTTATCCAAACAGAGGTTTTTGGCCACATGTGGGGTATCCCTGTGCTCATAAGACATTGGATAACAACCTGTGGGGTCCACGGTTTGTTGTTGTCTCTTGAAAAAGTGAGAAATTTGATGCTAAAGCAACAGTTTTGTGAAAAAAATGAAAATTTTCAATATGGCAACCTAAGCTTATCAAATTCTGTGAAGTACTCGTGGATTGAAACTGCTCACTATACACCTTGATAAAAGCCTTGAGGTGTCTTGTTTCCAGAATGGAGTCACTTTTGGGGGACCGCCACTGTTTAGGCACCTCAGGGGCTCTCCAAATGCAACCTGGCGTCCGCTATTGATTCCAGCCAATTTTGCAGTCAAATGGCACTCCTTCCCTTCCGAGCCCTGCCATGCGCCCAAACAGTTGATTTCCACCACATATAAGGTATCGCCAAACTCAGGAGAAATTGCACAATAAATGTTATGCTGAATTTTTTCCTTTTACTCTTGTAAAAAAAAAAGCTACCTGGTTGAAATAACAATTTTGTGGTAAAATTTTATTTTTTTTTTTTCATGGCTCAACGTTATAAAATTCTGTGAAGCACCTGAGGGTTCAGGGTACTCACCAAACATCTAGATAAATTCCTTGAGGGGCCTAGTTTCCAAAATGGGGCCACTTGTGCGGGGTTTCTGCTGTTTAGGTACCTTAGGGGACCTCCAAATGCGACATGGTGCCCGCAATCTTTTTCAGCCAAATTTCCTTTCTAAAATTCAAATATTGCTCCTTTCGTTCCAAGCCCTCCCATTTGTCCAAACAAAGGTTTCAGACCACATGTGAGGTATCACCGCGCTCATAAAAAAGTGGTTAACAAACCTTGAGGTCAAATTTTTGGAATTACCTCTTGAAAAAGTGAGAAAATTGATGCTAAAGCAACATTTTTGAGAAAATTATTAAAATTTTCAATATGACAACGTAACGTTAACAAAATCTGTGAAGTACCTGTGGATCTAAAATGCTCACTATACCCCTAGATAGAAGCCTTGAGGGGTCTAGTTTCCAAAATGGTGTCACTTGTGAGGGATTTCTTCTGTTTAGGTACCTTAGCGGACCTGTAAATGCAACATGGTGCCCGCAATCTATTTCAGCCAAATTTGCTTTCCAAAATTCAAATATTGCTCCTTCTGTTCCGAGCCCTCCCATTTGTCCAAACAGAGGTTTCTGACCACATGTGGGGTATCGGCGCGCTCATAAGAAAGTGGGGAACAAGTTTTGAGGTCCATTTTGTTGTGTTATTTCTTCTAAAAGTGAATAAATTTGGGTTAGAGCAACATTTTTAGGTAAAATTTAATTTTTGCTTTTTTTCATTCCACATTGCTTTTGTTCATGTGAAGCACCTGAAGGGTTAATAAACTTCTTGAATGTGGTTTTGAGTACTTTGGGGGGTGCAGTTTTTAGAATGGTGTCACTTTTGGGTATTTTCTGTCATCTAGGCCTATTGAAGTCACTTCAAATGTGATGTGGTCCCTAAAAAACTGGTTTTGTAAATTTTGATGTAAAAATGAGAAATTGCTGATAAACTTTGAACCCCTCTAACTTCCTAACAAAAAAAAATTTTGTTTCCAAAATTGTGCTGATGTAAAGTAGACATGTGGGAAATGTTATTTATTAACTATTTTGTGTCACAGAAATCTCTGGTTTAACGGTATAAAAATTCAAAAGTTGAAAATTGCTAAATTTTCAAAATTTTTGCCAATATTCAATTTTTTTCATAAATAAACACAAAAAATATTGTCCTAAATTTGGTACTAACATGAAGTCCAATATGTGACGAAAAAACAATCTCAGAATCACCGGGATCCGTTGAAGCGTTCCAGAGTTATAACCTCATGAAGTGACACTGGTCAGAATTGCAAAATTTGGTCTGGTCATTAAGGTGAAAATTAGCTCCGTCACTAAAGGGTTAAATCTCTGAGACAAGTTTTTGTATCCTTCCCCTGAACAACTATGTTGAATAATCTTTGTTTTCAGATCATTTGAGAGTTGTTTTGAGGAGCCCATGATGCCACTCTTCATAGGAGATTCAAATAGAACAACTTGCAAGTGGCCACCTTAAATATCTTTTCTCATGATTGGATACACCTGCCTATGAAGTTCAAAGCTCAATGAGGTTACAAAACCAATTTAGTGCTTTAGTAAGTCAGTAAAAAGTAGTTACGAGTGTTCAAATCAAGAAATTGATAAGGGTGCCCATACTTTTGCACCGGTCAAATTTTGTTTAAATGTGTATTGCACATTTTCTGTTAGTACAATAAACCTGATTTCAATCCAGAAATATTACTCAGTCCATCAGTTATTAGATATATGAAACTGAAATAGCTGTTGCAAAAACCCAAATTGTTATAAAGAAAAAAGGTTAACATTAATAGGGGTGCCCAAACTTTTTCATATGACTGTATACACGTACATGTATATACACACACACGCGTGCATCTCAAATTAGAATATCAAAATGTAAAATTTCAATAATTCAATACAAAAAGGGAAATGCATACAGTGCCTTGCGAAAGTATTCAGCTCCCTTAAATTTTTCAGCCTTTTCTCACATTTCAGGCTTCAAACAAAGATAAAAATTTTAATCTTATGGTGAAAAATGAACAACAAGTGGGACACAATTCTGAAGTTGAACGAAATGTATTGCTTATTTTAAACTTTTTTTAAAAATAAATAATTGAAAAGTGGGGCGTGCAATATTATTCGTCCCCTTTAAGTTAATACTTTGTAGCGCCACCTTTTTGCTGCAATTACAGCTGCAAGTCGCCTGGGGTATGTCTCTATCAGTTTTAAACATCAAGAGACTGAGCAGTTTAATAACTTGAAACATTGGAATCACTGTGATTGGCTGTTCAGGATTGAACAGCCAATCATAGAGATCATCATTGCAGAGAGGCTGCGAAATCCCTGGTGGCAATGAGTCCTGGTGCCCTGATGACAGAATAAGCAGGCACCTTCATGCAATCCCCATGGCTTTAGTCACAGTGGCACATGAAAGTCAGTACATATCGGTACGTGTAAGATCGATAACTCATTCCTATCCAGGTCATGAAGAGCTTAAACATGGACAATTCTCCCAGGACTAAATTACATTCATCCATGGATATTGAGGGAATTGAGCTCAGTACTTGAATTGACCACTGTACCGCATCTTCTTAGACTCTCTTGTAACAAGCTTGGTGCCTCAGCATTGGAAGATGGTTGACGTGGTACCGATATTTAAGAAAGGTAAGAGGGTGGATCCAGGCAACTGCCAACTGGTAAGTCTGACATCAGTGGTATGCAAAGTTTTTGAGGGCATTATAGGAGATGACATGCAACAATATATTAGAGAGAATAATCTAATAACTGACAACCAGCATGGATTTGACACGCCCACACCGGGGTTGTGGGGTTAGTCGTTACTGGGCCGCGGTTCCGTTTCTGGTATGCTGCGGTGGCGGCAAGGCCCGGTTCTGTGACCCCGGCGGAGTCAGTAAAAAGAGCAGAAATGATAGTTTGTGACGCCACCTGTGGAATGCGGCAAGTTACGTGCCGCCGCGGCGGGATGGGGACCTCCGGGGCAGATGGTGATGCAGCTTGGTTGGTATAGCTCTCCACAGGTAGAGCTGAGCCCCAGGGTGGATAGGGGTAGTACTAGGTGATGGCGGGGGTGCAGGGCCGGAGATTTAGGCAAATAACGGAGTGACATAAGGATGCAGTCTCAAGGTTTTACTCACTGTAGCAGGTTTCAAGGTAACATGACTAGTCAGTGACTGCCTTCAGAGCGCTGGGTTCTACTCTGATGGGCTCCAGTTGATCCCGCGTAGTTCGGAGGTCAAGTCCGGTGCACCTTTCTTATGTACCTTTCCTTCCTACACCGATTTCTCACCCTTCTGTCCTGAGCCTACGCACGCAGTGTCCTCAGCCGGTGTCTGCTGATCCTTCACAAGTGGAGCCTGTTGGCCTAGTCCCTTTGGTCCTATGTAGTCACCTTCCAGCGGATTCATGTGCGGAGTTGGCTTTGGTACTAGAAGTGTCCTCAGCCTCTGGTTTTACTAGCGGAGCACGTTGGTTCTTCTCCTCTAGTCTAGGGACCAGTCCCCGTTCTATGGCCAAGTTCTTCCACTCCGATGCTGTATGTGGAAAGAGGCTATGGGAGTATGGCGCACTTCCCATGGTCTCTAGGACCCTTTCTGTCTTGCACCTGGGTCGAGCTGCACCAGCTCCAGACCACAGGTCACTAGACTGCACCCCCAGGCCCTGTCGGATTAGGGGAAGGGAGGAACCATCAACAGTGGTGGCTATACATAGCATTAATGGAGCCAAGCCCTAAGCCTAACCCGGTGGAGAGCTGCTAATTGAGGTGTTGTGTGTTTTTTGTGCATATCGGTAGATGACCTCTTCCGTACTCAGGATGGAATACCCCACCTCTGGCTGAGGTGCAGTGAAGGCGTGAAGGTATGGACCCAGCATCAATTCCAGTAAAAAGTAAAAAAACTCTTTATTGAAGCATGTTAAAAATTCGTAAACAAAAAACGCAAAGTGAACATTAAACCCTAGGTGATCTTGAGGTGCAGTACCTCTGTTGCGACTGAAGCCTCAGGGGTGCCACAGATTCACAAAAGTCGTGTCTAACCAACATGATAGGTTTCTATAAGGAGCTAAGTGCAAATGTGGATATTAGTAATGCAGCTGATGTGATTTATCTGGACTTTGCAAAGGCATTAGCTAATGTACCACATAACAGTCTTAGGGCGGCTTTGCACGTTGCAACATCGCACGTGCAATGTCGGTGGGGTCAAATCGAAAGTGACGCACATCCGGCGTCATTTTCGACATCGTAGTGTGTAAATCCTAGATGATACGATTAACGAGCGCAAAAGCGTCGTTATCGTATCATCGGTGCATTCTCCGTCATTTCCATGATGCCGCTGCAGAGACAGGTACGATGTAGTTCCTCATTCCTGCAGCAGCATCCATCGCTGTGTATGAAGCCGCAGGAGCGAGGAACATCTCCTACCTGCCTCCTGGCTGCAATGAGAAGGAAGGAGGTGGGCGGGATGTTTACATCCTGCTCATCTCCGCCCCTCCACCGCTATTGGCCGCCTGCCGTGTGACGTCGGTGTGACACCGCATGACCCGCCCCCTTAGGAAGGAGGTGGGTCGCCGGCCAGAGCGACGGTCGCAGGGCAGGTGAGTGCATGTGAAGCTGGTGTAACTATAATGTTCGCTACACCAGTTATCACTAGATATCGTACCTGCGACGGGGGCGGGGACTATTGCGTGCAACATCACAGCATCAGCAATTGCTAGCGATATCGTACGCAAAAGCACCCGCCCCCGTCGTGCATGCGATATCATGTGATCGCTGCCGCAGCGAACATTATCGCTATGGCAGCATCACACGCACTTACCTGGTCGGCGGCGTCGCTGTGACTGCCGAACAATCCCTCCCTCAAGGGGGAGGTGCATTCGGCGTCACCGCGACGTCACTAAGCGGCCGGCCAATCAAAGCGGAGGGGCGGAGATGAGCGGGACGAACATCCCGCCCACCCTCTTCCTTCCTCATTGTGGGCGGGATGCAGGTAAGGTGAGGTTCCTCGCTCCTGCGGTGTCACACACAGCGATGTGTGCTACCGCAGGAACGAGGAACAACATCTATAAACAACCATTAACAATTTTTGGTTTTAGTACGACCTCTCCATGGTGAATGATTTTCACCACTTTGGAGGACGTTTAAGGTCACTGGTAAGTGTTACACGCTGCAATACCATTAATGACACCAGATGTTCGTCACTAACGACGTGACCCCGACGATAAAACATTAACGATATCGTAGCATGTAAAGCCCCCTTAAAGTGTCAGGGTTTGCAGACAACACAAAATGATGTAGGATATTTGAAACTGACCGTGATAGTAAAATATTACAAAAAGATCTGGATAAGATGTCTGAGGCCAAAAACACACTTCCGCATAAAAAACGTACGTGTCTCACGTTCCGTTTTTCGTGTCCGTGTTCCGTTTTTTAGGGGCGTTTCTCCGGTACATATGGCATCCGTGTGATGGCGTATGCGAGCCGTGTGTACGTGTGGAATGTCTGTATTGGCATAAAATATGTACGTGTGCTCTCCGTGTGCTGTCCGTTTTTTTAGAACCGTATTTTACCACAAATAACCTTGTTAACCCATCATGATGTGCTCCAGTTGTGTTTAATTGGACAATTAACTTCCTAATTTAGTTTTTTCGTTTAAAAACCCTGTGAAATCAAGGCTTTTGTGCTCTTTATCACATCATACACACTCCAACATGTCTCTCTCCAATGAAGCAACTATGTATTTGCTGTGGTTGATCTCTAGGAGATTTGGGGTTAGGCGACATATGATTGAAGAAGAGCCAGCACAGGAGAAAAGGATGTGGATTCACCCCCTTGTGAAGCTCAGGAAAACACATGGGCATTTTAATATTCTGTATGTCGAAATGCGGAAATTTCCTGCAAAATTCCAAGCCTACTGCCATCTCACCATTAATTCATTTGACAACATCCTTGGCCTTGTGTATAATCGTTTGAAGCATCAGGACACCTCTATGCGCCTCAGCATCTGCCCTGAGGAACGACTGTTGGTTACTTTACGGTAGGTTTTGTCAAGTATACTCTTGTTTTTTTAAAAAATGTAAGAAATTTTGAGAAAACTAAAAGGCATGCATTTAGCTAAACTATGCATTTTTTCTTTTAAGTTCTATTTGTGCAGAAAAATCATATAGACCACATAACATCATTGTAAACAATGATAATGGTCTGAGTGCTTACACATACAAGTCTATGGCTAAAAAGATTTAAGAAACAAGAGACAAACATCAAACAATCTTGTTTATTAAACAGATTAGTGTTTTTGTTTCCAATATGGAAGGTAAATATCAACAAAGATGTTTTAACCACAAAAACAATAAAATAATAGTCATACAGAGTATGTTGCCAGCCATTGCATGACACAAATGTTTGTATTGAAAACCAACTGTAATGATTACACAAAGTAATGTCTTGTTATTTTTCAATTTCAGTTACCTTGCAACTGGGCAATCCATCAGCAGTCTACATTTCGAATTCTTATTGGGAAGGTCTACAATAGGCAAGATTATCCTGCATACCTGCACTGTGCTATGGGAGACCCTTAGGCATCATGTCATGCAGCAGCCAACAACACAGGATTGGATGCACATTTCGGACGAATTTTTGGAGAAAACATCTTTCCCAAATTGTATTGGCACCATTGACGGAAAGCAGATTAGAGTGAAGAAACCACCTAACTCTGCATCAAGATATTTTAATTTTCACAAGTTTTTTTCTGTAGTTATTTTGGCAATGGTAGATACAAACTACTGCTTTGTTTTTGCTGATATTGGGACCTATGGCAGTGCCTCAGATGCACGCATTTTCAGAAGTTCACGTTTAGCAAGACGATTAATGTCTGATAGTTTAAGTTTGCCTGCACAAAGACCATTGCCTGGTACTAATGGGCCTATTATACCTTTTGTTATGGTTGCAGATCAGGGGTTTGCCTTGTCTAGGCATTTGATGCGTCCATATCCTAGAAGGGGGCTGGACAGATCAAAAGCCCAATTTAATAGCAACTTGGCCAGAGCACGTTGCTATGTTGAACGTGCCTTTGGCATTTTGGCCTCAATATGGCACATTTATCAAACCACCATCCAACTCCAACCAACCACCGTCAAGGCTGTCATAAAAGCTACAGTAGTGTTACATAATTACTGTAGATTACATGAAAGCAATGACGAAGACATTGAAGAGTTGCCTGCTTTAAATGCTCCATTTGTAAATAATGGTACTGTTAGAACCAATTTGTGCTCTTCTGGTCTACAAGTGAGGAATCAGTTTAAAGATTATTTTAGTTTAAATCGCCATAGTCATGTATAAATTTGACATTGTTATATATTTTTATCTCTCGTTAACATAATTACGAACACATATGTAATACAACAGAGAAAATCACCACACATAAGTATATTTTTTGTTGTATTTTGTTGTGTTTGAGCCACCAATAAGCTATTGTGAGTTGTTTTTTTGGTAAAAAACTTAGTAAATATTGCTTTGTCAGTGACATTACTACTGATTGTACCTGACTAATAAAACAATTGCAAAAGTATTTGGAAAAAAAGTAGTCCAAATTGTTTATTGTACCTATGTATGTCTTTTTTCTTTTGCAAAACACACTGTATTCTATTATTTTTTAACGAATTTTGTCAGGGACATAATCCCATACAAAACACCATACTGTATTATGCAATAATGTCACGCAAACATGATTTGTTTGACACTATAGGAATACAAGTATGGCACCAGACCATATGCAGATACTGCATAATGGCTGGATTTTTAGTAATAAAGGTGTTTGAATGTTAGTGTAGTAGTTTATGTGCGTGCATTTTTTCACTAAACACAGTTTTGTCTAATGGATTGACTAAACACCATGTCCAGAGCAAGGCAACATTCTTAGAGGCCGGTAATGTTTAGGAAGTGATAGATTAACTTTCTGTTGAATTTTTGGAAACATAATGACAAAAATTACCCCATGCATATAGAGTAATTAATGTTTAACATTTTGAACTGTTTTGAGACCAGGAATAACCCTGAAAACATAACAAAATGTTTAACAATGCATACTTTATCAAATTATGAGTCAACTAAATCCTCTAGGCTAGTGATGCTTTCCAGTGTAGTCTCCATTGCATTGACACCTACTGAATATGTTTGCTGCAAAACACTAGATGTTGTAGTAAGTGACCGATCAGTGTTTCCACTAGTAACAGTTGTTGTACTTGGAACAAATATTGATGCAGTTGTTTGAGCAGATGGAAGACCAAGTATAGGTGGTACATATTGATGTGTTTGAAGAGGCTGAGTATGTGTGTATGTGTAGTTAGTTGGGAAAGGTTGATGTTGAAAGTACTGTTGTTGTAGATTATTAGGCAAATGGTAGGATGTTGGTTGTTGAATCATTTGAGGTAGTCTATGAACATTACTAACATTACTTGGATAGCTAAAAGAGGATTGTATTGGTGTCTGTTGTGGGCCTTGTGGGTTAAATGATGGCTGTTGAGATGGCCTTTGTATCATTAATGTACTTGTTTGATGTAAGACAATTGTTGGCCTAATTTGTACATCACTTCCCATAGAAGAAGAAAGCCACTGTATACAGTTAGGTCCAGAAATATTTGGACAGTGACACAATTTTCGCGAGTTGGGCTCTGCATGCCACCACATTGGATTTGAAATGAAACCTCTACAACAGAATTCAAGTGCAGATTGTAAAGTATAATTTGAAGGTTTGAACAAAAATATCTGATAGAAATTGTAGGAATTGTACACATTTCTTTACAAACACTCCACATTTTAGGAGGTCAAAAGTAATTGGACAAATAAACCAAACCCAAACAAAATATTTTTATTTTCAATATTTTGTTGCGAATCCTTTGGAGGCAATCACTGCCTTAAGTCTGGAACCCATGGACATCACCAAATGCTGGGTTTCCTCCTTCTTAATGCTTTGCCAGGCCTTTACAGCCGCAGCCTTCAGGTCTTGCTTGTTTGTGGGTCTTTCTGTCTTAAGTCTGGATTTGAGCAAGTGAAGTGCATGCTCAATTGGGTTAAGATCTAGTGATTGACTTGGCCATTGCAGAATGTTCCACTTTTTTGCACTCATGAACTCCTGGGTAGCTTTGGCTGTATGCTTGGGGTCATTGTCCATCTGTACTATGAAGCGCCGTCCGATCAACTTTGCAGCATTTGGCTGAATCTGGGCTGAAAGTATATCCCGGTACACTTCAGAATTCATCCGGCTACTCTTGTCTGCTGTTATGTCATCAATAAACACAAGTGACCCAGTGCCATTGAAAGCCATGCATGCCCATGCCATCACGTTGCCTCCACCATGTTTTACAGAGGATGTGGTGTGCCTTGGATCATGTGCCGCTCCCTTTCTTCTCCAAACTTTTTTCTTCCCATCATTCTGGTACAGGTTGATCTTTGTCTCATCTGTCCATAGAATACTTTTCCAGAACTGAGCTGGCTTCATGAGGTGTTTTTCAGCAAATTTAACTCTGGCCTGTCTATTTTTGGAATTGATGAATGGTTTGCATCTAGATGTGAACCCTTTGTATTTACTTTCATGGAGTCTTCTTTTTACTGTTGACTTAGAGACAGATACACCTACTTCACTGAGAGTGTTCTGGACTTCAGTTGATGTTGTGAACGGGTTCTTCTTCACCAAAGAAAGTATGCGGCGATCATCCAGTTGTCATCCGTGGACGCCCAGGCCTTTTTGAGTTCCCAAGCTCACCAGTCAATTCCTTTTTTCTCAGAATGTACCCGACTGTTGATTTTGCTACTCCAAGCATGTCTGCTATCTCTCTGATGGATTTTTTCTTTTTTTTTCAGCCTCAGGATGTTCTGCTTCACCTCAATTGAGAGTTCCTTAGACCGCATGTTGTCTGGTCACAGCAACAGCTTCCAAATGCAAAACCACACACCTGTAATCAACCCCAGACCTTTTAACTACTTCATTGATTACAGGTTAACGAGGGAGACGCCTTCAGAGTTAATTGCAGCCCTTAGAGTCCCTTGTCCAATTACTTTTGGTCCCTTGAAAAAGAGGAGGCTATGCATTACAGAGCTATGATTCCTAAACCCTTTCTCCGATTTGGATGTGAAAACTCTCATATTGCAGCTGGGAGTGTGCACTTTCAGCCCATATTATATATATAATTGTATTTCTGAACATGTTTTTGTAAACAGCTAAAATAACAAAACTTGTGTCACTGTCCAAATATTTCTGGACCTAACTGTATGTGTTTGTTGCACTACAGTATTTAGTTCTGAATTTGAGTAATGTTCATTAGTTTGGGTTTCCACAGTTTGTTGGATTGTGTTTGTGTGTGGGCCACGTGGATTAGCTCTCCATTGCTCAATCACTTCAAAACAATATATGGGTTCGGGCTCACGCTGGGTAGCAGATATCAGTGTTATTAAGGACGCCCTTAACCGGTCCTGCCTATCAGCTTGGACCAATGCAAGAGAGGGAGAAAAGGAGCGGCAAAATCTCTCTCCATCACTCTCTGGTATCAGTGAATTCATCATGTGTATTATTCTGGTATCAATGATCTCAGGCAGGGACCGTAAATCTTCAAAACGCCTATGTCTGCGACCACGGATAGATTGGGCTATTGTGCGCATGGTATTACTTGTTATTCTTGGCTGTGGGCCTGTTTGTTGCTGTGGACTACTCTCTGCAAGAACTGGTGAAGGACCACTTTGTTGACTTGTAGACTGGCCTGGAATTACAGTAGTAGATTGACTTGTTCCCAAACCCAAATCAGATGACCTTTCGTCTGAGTCTGGCTGGCTTTTGGGGATTGTGGGTGGTTGGTAGGAGGTTGGCTCCATCTTGAAAGCAGAGGTAGCTGTAGCTGTTAAGACTGCTGATTGTGCCTCCTCACTGTCTTCTAGATTATCCTCTGTACTTTTGTGAAAAGAAAAAAAAGATTTACTGTGTGCATTGTAATAAAGACTGCCATGTGATATGATGGTTAAAACTTACTTTTGTACTTCCATAATGGGCATAAGGAAGCTGAGTCTTTCATAATGGACATATTTTTTTTTTGGATGCTGCAGCTGTGGTTGGCACTGGGTTATATTCTCTTCTGAACTGGTCACGTGCAGACTGCCAACGGCGTTTCACAAGATCCACTGTTTCCAAAAAGAACAGAATATATCAAACTCAAGAACAAATTATTTTCCATGTAAAAAGGCACATTGATCTTGTCTTGCAAACATTTCAATAATTAGGTTAATACATTCATGTGGATTAAAACTACAACCCATGACAATCATATAGTGACATAATAACACAATTAACATGACGATGTAAACCAGTTCACCTTTACACAGATTAAACCAATGTATAATCATTTATCACTTTAAACACAGCCAAAAAAGAAAACCGAAAATACCATCAGTAAGCCATGAGATCCTAAATGTCTACAAATCCATGAAGTGCCATATGTTCCTCAAATCTTGTACATTACAAACTACAAATTACTGTTACCACTACAGAAATGATGGCAACAAGGGTAATGCATGAAAAAAAAACAAAAAAAGATTAATGGATAGACACTTAACAGCACATTTTAAAAAGCCAAAAAACCCCCCATAAAAACGCATGTTTGAATGATGCTTTAGCAGCCTGAAATGCCTTTTGTACATGCATGAAGTGCTTTGCAGCACATATACACATGATGACTAGAGATGAGCGAACTGGTCCCGGTTCGGCTCGAGGTCGGTTCGCCGAATGGAGGTCCCATTCGAGTTCGGTTCGTCGAACGTTCGACGAACCGAACGAGAACCAATAGGCTATAATGGGAGGCAATAACAAACACATAAAAATGCATGATAAATGTACACAAACAGTTAATAAACATTGCCATAACACTTACCGGTCCCCGCGATCCCTTCTGCACTCTGTCTCCTGCCGCTATTCCATCCAATGATCGCTGAATCCTCCCGGCGACCGGCACTGCCAGCAGAGATGCAGGACCTATCGTGACGTCAAAATAGCCATGTGACCAGTCACGTGGCTATTATCTCATTGGCTACAGACTGGTCACATGACTATGACACGTCATGTAGGACCTGCGAGTGCATCTCTCCGGTACACGGTGCACATATGTGTATCGCCGTGTACCGGCGACATGCTCTAGCACACGGTCGACTCCCCGTTACGTTAGGGACCGGCTGACACAGCCGGTCATTAACGGAGATCACCGTTGCCATAGCAACGCAGTTAGCGGTGACGTCACCGCTAACCGTGGCTCCGAGAGCACCATTGCTATGGTAACGCGTCTGTCAGCGTTACCGCTGTTACCGCTGACAGCCAGCACTGATCACTCACGGAGTGAAGGCTGCACGATAGTAGTGAGCATTGTAGTGAGGATGAGGTTCCCCAGCCCCAAGTGATGAGCTGGTGAACCTCATCCTTCCTCAGTACAATCGTCACTACTACTACACTAGAAAGAAGACAGAAGAGCAGGATCGTGGAGGGCTGACAGGGGGTAATAAAGATGGAGTCTCTAATGTGTCTGTGTATTTATTTCTATTAAAGTATTTTTTCTCTGTGTGGTGTTTTTTTTTAACCCTTTATTGGAGATTCTTAATGGCCGGGTCAAACGTGCCTGACATTAAGAATCTCTGGCTTAATACTGGCTAGTAAAACAAAGCCAGTATTAACTCATGATTACCCAACAAGCCACCCGGCTCCAGGGCTGTTGGAAGAGTTGGATACAGCGCCAGATGATGGCGCTTCTATGAGAGCGCCATTTTCTGGGACGGCTGCGGACTGAAATCCGCAGCAGAGGCGCCCAGAAACCTCGGGCTAGCCTGTGCTGTGGATTCCAATCCCCAGCTGCCTAGTTGTACCCGGCTGGACACAAAAATGGGGCGAAGCCCACGTCATTTGTTTTTTAATTATTTCATGAAATAAGTGAAATAATTAAAAAAAAACGGGTTTCCCTATATTTTTGGTTCCCAGCCGGGTACAAATAGGCAACTGGGGGTTGGAGGCAGCCAGTGGCTGCCTGCTGTACCTGGCTAGCATACAAAAATATGGCGAAGCCCACGTCATTTTTTTGGTGAGCAAAAAAATTCTGCATACAGTCCTGGATGGAGTATGCTGAGCCTTGTAGTTCTGCAGCTGCTGTCTGCTCTTCTCCAGACAGACAGCAGCTGCAGAACTACAAGGCTCAGCATACTCCATCCAGGACTGTATGCAGAAGTTTTTTGCCCCCTGAAAAAATTATATGGGCTTCGCCATATTTTTGTATGCTAGCCAGGTACAGCAGGCAGGTACGGCTGCCCCCAACCCCCAGTTGCCTATTTGTACCCGGCTGGGAACCAAAAATAAAGGGAAGCCCTTTTTTTATTATTTCATGAATTTCACAACTAGGCAGCTGGGGATTGGAATCCTCAGCACAGGTTGGCCTGAGCTTTCTGGGCCCCACTGCTGCGAATTGCAGTCTGCAACCGCCTCAGAAAATGGCATTTTCATAGAAGCGCCATCTTCTGGCGCTGTATCCAACTCTTCCAGCACCTGCCTGCTATACCTGGCTAGCATACAAAAATATGGCGAAGCTCACGTCCTTTTTTTGTAGTTTTTTGGCAAAAAAAATAAAAAATGCTTCCCTGGATTTTCCATTGCCATTGAAGGTAACATCAAGCAGTGGAGGTTAGCAGCCAGTAGCTGCTTGGATTACCCTTAGCTAGCAATACAAAAAATGCAGCAGGAGCCCATATATATTTTTTTTAATTATTTATTTAAATAACTAAAAACAAAATGGGCTTCCCTGTATTTTGATTGCTGGACATCACAGTGCTGTAAAAATAAATCTTTAAAAAAATGACGTAGCGCTCCGCGGTATTTTTGATTCTCAGCGCAGATAAAGCAGACAGCTATGGGTTGCCACCCCCATCTGCCTGCCGTTACCTTGGTTGGCAATCAAAATACAGGGAAGCCCATTAATTTTTTCTATTTAAAAAATAGTTAAAAAAAAAAATGACATTGGGTCCCCCCATTTTTGATAGCCAGCTAGGGTAAAGCAGACGGCTGTAGCCTGAAAACCACAGCTGGCAGCTTTACCGTGGTTGGGGATCCAATGTGGAGGTCCCCTCAGGCTCTTTTTTATAATTATTTTATAAATATTAATAATTACACAATAAAAGTAGGGTCCCCCCCAAATTGGATCACCAGCCAAGGTAAAGCGGACAGCTGTGGTCTGGTATTCTCAGGGTGGGAAGGTCCATAGTTATTGGGCCTTCACAGCCTAAAAATAGCAGGCCGCAGGCACCCCAGACGTGGCGCATCCACTAGATGCGCCAATCCTGGCGCTTCACCCCAGCTCATCCCGTGCCCTGGTGCAGTGGCAAACGGGGTAATAAATCGGGTTGATACTAGCTGTAAAGTCACCTGAGATCAAGCCAAGCAGTTTGTGATGTCATGGCGTCTATTAGATACCCAACATCATAAACTGTCAGTACTAACAAAAAAAAAAAAAATCGACAAAAGAAATTTATTTGAAAAAACAGTCCCCAAAACATTTCCTCTTTCACCAATTTATTGTAAGAAAAAAAATAAAGGGGTCCCACGACGACTCTGGACCGTCTAGAATATGGGGGGGAGACACTCAGGGAATGTATCCCCCATTTTCTAGGAGTGCGGACCCTTCATGTGAGGAGTGTGGGTGCAATGAATCTGCACTCACTCTTCTCGGGTCCACAGCAGCAGAGTCCATGTCGTAATGGTTGCTACCAAAGCTGCAATGCCCTGCTCATGAGGTAAGGGCATGCCTAATCAGGAGAACTACTGTAGAGGAAGCTCTGCTCACTGGTATATAGGTGCTCAGAGGTAATAATAGATAAAATTAGTGAGTAACCTCGGCACTCTAAATCTCCCAGACTAAGTCAGTAAGTCACAACGGATAGTAATGCAAAATCACTCTTTATTGGTCCGTATTAAGAAAAACATTTTTTTTCATAAGCATATATGTTTTTGTCCAAAACAAGTTACAAATGACGTTTCGGCCTGAGCCTTCGTCAGATTGGACTTATCTGCATGTAATCATGAAAAATGACAATAATCAGTATCACATAAGAGTGAGAGAACAATAACATAAACTCGAACAATGTAGAGGTACAATTTGGATGCAGCAAAAAAATTGCAACACAGCAAGAAATGAAACACATGATACAAATGTCATAATACAGTACAACGACAATATAGTAATGACAAATATGGGGTCAGAGTAGGCTTAGACAGCTCTGGTACGAAAGAGATGTCAATCATAAAGTAACATGTGCAGTAGGTGTAGAGCTACAGTATAAATGGCAGAGCTAATGGGTAGACCGACCATAGAAAAAGTAGAGAAAAAGTGGAGAAAAAATGGATAAAAAGTGGAGAAAAAGTATAGAAAAAGTGGAGAAAAAATGGATAAAAAGTGGAGAAAAAGTGTAGAAAAAGTGTAGAAAAAGTGGAGAAAAAGTGGAGAATAAATGGAGAAAAAAATGGAGAAAAAGTGGAGAAAAAGTGAAGAAAAAGTGAAGAAAAAGTGGAGAAAAAGTGGAGAATAAGTGGAGAAAAAATGGAGAAAAAAATGGAGAAAAAGTGGAGAAAAAGTGGAGAATAAGTGGAGAAAAAATGGAGAAAAAAATGGAGAAAAAGTGGATAAAAAGTGGAGAAAAAGTGGAGAAAAAATGGATAACAAGTGGAGAAAAAGTGAAGAAAAAGTGGAGAAAAAATGGAGAAAAAAATGTAGAAAAAGTGGAGAATAAGTGGAGAAAAAAATGGAGAAAAAGTGGAGAAAAAGTGGAGAAAAAGTGGAGAAAAAATGGAGAAAAAGTGGAGAAAAAGTGGAGAAAAAGTGGAGAAAAAATGGATAAAAAGTGGAGAAAAAGTGGAGAAAAAATGGATAAAAAGTGGAGAAAAAGTGAAGAAAAAGTGGAGAAAAAGTGGAGAATAAGTGGAGAAAAAATGGAGAAAAAGTGGAGAAAAAGTGGAGAAAAAGTGGAGAAAAAGTGGAGAAAAAGTGAAGAAAAAGTGGAGAAAAAATGGAGAAAAAAATGTAGAAAAAGTGGAGAAAAAATGTAGAAAAAGTGGAGAAAAAGTGGAGAAAAAATGGAGAAAAAGTGGAGAAAAAGTGGAGCACCCTTTGGTGCCTTTCATGTGGCACTAAGGGGTGCTTAGCTTTGTATTTAGCCAAAAAAATGAAAAAAAAAAATGACGTAGGATTCCCCCTAGTTTTGTAGCCAGCTAGGGTAAAGCAGACGGCTGCAGCCTGCAGACCACAGCTGGCAACCTCACCTTGGCTGGTAATCCAAAACTGAGGGCACCCCACGCTGTTATTTTAAATTAAATAAATAATTTAAAAAAAAAAACACGTAGGGGTCCCCCCAAAATTGGATCACCAGCCAAGGTAAAGCAGACAGCTGGGGCCTGATATTCTCAGACTAGGGAGGTCCATGGTTATTGGACTCTCCCCAGCCTAAAAATAGCAGGCCGCAGCCACCCCAGAAGTGGCGCATCCATTAGATGCGCCAATCCTGGTGCTTCGCCCCAGCTCATCCCGCGCCCTGGTGCGGTGGCAAACGGGGTAATATATGGGGTTAATACCAGATGTGTAAGTCACCTGGCATCAAGCCCTGGGGTTGGTGAGGTCAGGCGTCTATCAGATACCCGACATCACCAACCCAGTCAGTAATAAAAAAAAATAGACGACAAACACATTTTTATTTGAAAAAACACTCCCCAAAACAATCCCTCTTTAACCAATTTATTAGAATGAAAAACAAATCCAGGTCTGCTGTAATCCAAGGGGTTGCCATGACGATCCACACTGTCCCAGTCAATGAAGAGCAGGATGTTCCCCATTGGCTGGGAGAGCAATGCAGTGACCTGAGCTAACATCAATGGGTCAGCCCAGGTCACTGCAGGGCATGACAAGTGCTGCTGTCAGTGAGGTACATTACCTGCGCTGATCTCCAGCACACTGACAGCACCTGTCACTGAGTTCAATGACCGGCGCCTTCACAGCAAGTCTCGCGAGAGGCCCGTGACGTCACCGCTAGTCAGTCTCGGGTCGGAAGCGAGAGGTGATGTGACAAGCGGCGGCCATGGAGGACAGTGACAGCGCTGAGGTCGGGATGGCGGGACTTCATCACCGCAGGTAAGCTGAGCGGGACCATGTGTGTGTGTGTGTGTATGTGTGTGTGTGTGTATGTGTATGTGTGTGTGTGTATGTGTGTATGTGAGTGTGTGTGTGTGTGTGTACATGCCGCGGGCAGGAGGGGGCGGAGCGAGCTGAGCGGGGAAGTGTGGGCTTCCTGCACGTAACTAGGATAAACATCGGGTTACTAACCAAAGCGCTTTGGTTGGATACCCGATGTTTATCTTGGTTACCAGCTTCTGGCAGGCTGCCGGCGATGGCTCCTGCACACTGTAGCTGTAAAAAGCCCTGCTTTTTGCTGCTAGAACCGTTCTCGAACGTATCTAGAACTATCGAGCTTTTGCAAAAAGCTCGAGTTCTAGTTTGATCTAGAACAGGCCCCAAAATCACTCGAGCCTAGAACTGGAGAACCACGAACCTCGAACCGCGCTCAACTCTAATGATGACATTACTACAAAACAACAAGGATTAGTTTAAAGGCCCAAAAAACAACAGTATCCTGTTTGTGAGTCTGCAGTATAGCTCAAAATGAGTCAGGCCCATTAATACATTCCAAACAAAATATAAAAATATGGCTAGATTCTGCCTACAGCATGTGCACATGTAGGTAAATACAGAAGTAATGAAAATATCTGTACTCACCATATCTATTTTTCCTTCCAGGGGTACATTGAGACCATCCATTCCTGGGGTAGACTATTTCAGCCACAGACATCCATGCTCGTTCCACCATTAACCTGTCATGGTAGCCATCATCATGTGTGTCCCATAGCTCAGGATGCCTCTCTACTTCTCCAATCAGCCTCTCTGTATCGATCCTGGGCGCCATGCTCAGTACCTGTGGTGTTCTCTGAGCTCAAAGTTCCCCTGCAGCGAGAGGACAGGTGCCCAGCTGCTGTCTGGCGTGCAAATGAGACAGGAAATGTATGTTTGGCGCCAGAATTAATGGACTACAATTGACCTAATAGATTGGTAACAAGTGTTTCAGATTTTTTCATTAGAAACGGACACGGGCGATACGTGCTGAACACGGACATACTCCGTGTGCGGTCCGTGCAGGCACGGACCCATAGACTATAGCGGGTCCGTGCCTGCGTGCTGCCGGCCAAAAACAGACATGTCATCTGTGTAGAAAAACGCACACACTTACTTACGACACGGACACACGTTCCGTGTGATTTTACGTGTGTGTGCCATTAACCATAGAATAACATGGGTCTCCATGCCTCAGGTACGTGCAAAAACGTACCAAACACGTACCAGAGGCACGGATGTGTGTTGCGGGCCTGAAGGAGTAAACACTTGGCAAATGAGATTTAATGTTGAAAAATGTTCAGTAATGTACTTAGGACTAGAGATGAGCGAACCGGTCGCGGTTCGGCTCGAGGTTGGTTCGCCGAACGGACCTCCCGTTCGAGTTCGGTTCGTCGAACGTTCGACGAACTCGAACTGCATAGGAAACAATGGCAGGCAATCACAAACACAGAAAAACACCTAGAAAACACCCTCAAAGGTGTCCTAAAGGTGACAAACAACTCAAACACATTGGAAAGTGACAAGGACATATACTCATGCGAAAACAAAACAGCTGGACAAGGAAAAAGAGGAGGACACACAGATATAGGCATGGCACGCCCTTCTAAAATCATGTAAAACACCGCAAGGTGACTCCAAGCGGAGTCTCCATTTTTTCCAAAAATTGGGCCACACACACACCCACCCCTTCAGTGGCAGCAGTTGTGCCCCAGTTGTACACTTCACAGCTACATTTGCATCAAGCACATTCAAAAATACGCCATTCTTATCCATCCCCAGGATGACACCGGGGTAGGTAGCAAAGTCTTTGCTGACCCATGACTTGTTCATCTTGGCTTCTTTTAAAAACAATGTAAGCAAGGGTTACTCCAAGCGGAGTCTCCCTTTTTTCCAAAAATTGGGCCACACAGACACCCACCCCATCAGTGGCAGCACTTGGGCCCTAGTTGCAAACAGGATGTTTTGATTTGCATCAAGCACATTCAAAAATACGCCATTCTTATCCGTCCCCAGGATGACACCGGGGTAGGTAGCAAAGTCTTTCCTGATCCCAGCTCTGTTCATCTTGGCTTCTTTTAAAAACACATCAAGCAAGGGTTACTCCAAGCGGAGTCTCCCTTTTTTTCCAAAAATTGGGCCACACAGACACCCACCCCATCAGTGGCAGCACTTGGGCCCTAGTTGCAAACAGGATGTTTTGATTTGCATCAAGCACATTCAAAAATACGCCATTCTTATCCGTCCCCAGGATGACACCGGGGTAGGTAGCAAAGTCTTTCCTGATCCCAGCTCTGTTCATCTTGGCTTCTTTTAAAAACACATCAAGCAAGGGTTACTCCAAGCGGAGTCTCCCTTTTTTTCCAAAAATTGGGCCACACAGACACCCACCCCATCAGTGGCAGCACTTGGGCCCTAGTTGCAAACAGGATGTTTTGATTTGCATCAAGCACATTCAAAAATACGCCATTCTTATCCGTCCCCAGGATGACACCGGGGTAGGTAGCAAAGTCTTTGCTGATCCCAGCTCTGTTCATCTTGGCTTCTTTTAAAAACACATCAAGCAAGGGTTACTCCAAGCGGAGTCTCCCTTTTTTTCCAAAAATTGGGCCACACAGACACCCACCCCATCAGTGGCGGAACTTGGGCCCTAGTTGCAAACAGGATGTTTTGATTTGCATCAAGCACATTCAAAAATACGCCATTCTTATCCGTCCCCAGGATGACACCGAGGTAGGTAGCAAAGTCTTTCCTGATCCCAGCTCTGTTCATCTTGGCTTCTTTTAAAAACACATCAAGCAAGGGTTACTCCAAGCGGAGTCTCCCTTTTTTTCCAAAAATTGGGCCACACAGACACCCACCCCATCAGTGGCAGCACTTGGGCCCTAGTTGCAAACAGGATGTTTTGATTTGCATCAAGCACATTCAAAAATACGCCATTCTTATCCGTCCCCAGGATGACACCGGGGTAGGTAGCAAAGTCTTTGCTGATCCCAGCTCTGTTCATCTTGGCTTCTTTTAAAAACACATCAAGCAAGGGTTACTCCAAGCGGAGTCTCCCTTTTTTTCCAAAAATTGGGCCACACAGACACCCACCCCATCAGTGGCAGCACTTGGGCCCTAGTTGCAAACAGGATGTTTTGATTTGCATCAAGCACATTCAAAAATACGCCATTCTTATCCGTCCCCAGGATGACACCGGGGTAGGTAGCAAAGTCTTTGCTGATCCCAGCTCTGTTCATCTTGGCTTCTTTTAAAAACACATCAAGCAAGGGTTACTCCAAGCGGAGTCTCCCTTTTTTTCCAAAAATTGGGCCACACAGACACCCACCCCATCAGTGGCAGCACTTGGGCCCTAGTTGTACACTTCACAGCTACATTTGCATCAATCACATTCAAAAATACCCCATAATTAACCGTCCCCAGGATGACACCGGGGTAGGTAGCAAAGTATTTGCTGACCCATGACTTGTTCATCTTGGCTTCTTTTAAAAACAATGTAAGCAAGGGTTATTCCAAGCGGAGTCTCCCTTTTTTTCCAAAAATTGGGCCACACAGACACCCACCCCATCAGTGGCAGCACTTGGGCCCTAGTTGCAAACAGGATGTTTTGATTTGCATCAAGCACATTCAAAAATACGCCATTCTTATCCGTCCCCAGGATGACACCGGGGTAGGTAGCAAAGTCTTTCCTGATCCCAGCTCTGTTCATCTTGGCTTCTTTTAAAAACACATCAAGCAAGGGTTACTCCAAGCGGAGTCTCCCTTTTTTTCCAAAAATTGGGCCACACAGACACCCACCCCATCAGTGGCAGCACTTGGGCCCTAGTTGCAAACAGGATGTTTTGATTTGCATCAAGCACATTCAAAAATACGCCATTCTTATCCGTCCCCAGGATGACACCGGGGTAGGTAGCAAAGTCTTTGCTGATCCCAGCTCTGTTCATCTTGGCTTCTTTTAAAAACACATCAAGCAAGGGTTACTCCAAGCGGAGTCTCCCTTTTTTTCCAAAAATTGGGCCACACAGACACCCACCCCATCAGTGGCAGCACTTGGGCCCTAGTTGTACACTTCACAGCTACATTTGCATCAATCACATTCAAAAATACCCCATAATTAACCGTCCCCAGGATGACACCGGGGTAGGTAGCAAAGTCTTTGCTGACCCATGACTTGTTCATCTTGGCTTCTTTTAAAAACAATGTAAGCAAGGGTTACTCCAAGCGGAGTCTCCCTTTTTTCCAAAAATTGGGCCACACAGACACCCACCCCATCAGTGGCAGCACTTGGGCCCTAGTTGCAAACAGGATGTTTTGATTTGCATCAAGCACATTCAAAAATACGCCATTCTTATCCGTCCCCAGGATGACACCGGGGTAGGTAGCAAAGTCTTTCCTGATCCCAGCTCTGTTCATCTTGGCTTCTTTTAAAAACACATCAAGCAAGGGTTACTCCAAGCGGAGTCTCCCTTTTTTTCCAAAAATTGGGCCACACAGACACCCACCCCATCAGTGGCAGCACTTGGGCCCTAGTTGCAAACAGGATGTTTTGATTTGCATCAAGCACATTCAAAAATACGCCATTCTTATCCGTCCCCAGGATGACACCGGGGTAGGTAGCAAAGTCTTTCCTGATCCCAGCTCTGTTCATCTTGGCTTCTTTTAAAAACACATCAAGCAAGGGTTACTCCAAGCGGAGTCTCCCTTTTTTTCCAAAAATTGGGCCACACAGACACCCACCCCATCAGTGGCAGCACTTGGGCCCTAGTTGCAAACAGGATGTTTTGATTTGCATCAAGCACATTCAAAAATACGCCATTCTTATCCGTCCCCAGGATGACACCGGGGTAGGTAGCAAAGTCTTTGCTGATCCCAGCTCTGTTCATCTTGGCTTCTTTTAAAAACACATCAAGCAAGGGTTACTCCAAGCGGAGTCTCCCTTTTTTTCCAAAAATTGGGCCACACAGACACCCACCCCATCAGTGGCAGCACTTGGGCCCTAGTTGCAAACAGGATGTTTTGATTTGCATCAAGCACATTCAAAAATACGCCATTCTTATCCGTCCCCAGGATGACACCGGGGTAGGTAGCAAAGTCTTTCCTGATCCCAGCTCTGTTCATCTTGGCTTCTTTTAAAAACACATCAAGCAAGGGTTACTCCAAGCGGAGTCTCCCTTTTTTTCCAAAAATTGGGCCACACAGACACCCACCCCATCAGTGGCAGCACTTGGGCCCTAGTTGCAAACAGTATGTTTTGATTTGCATCAAGCACATTCAAAAATACGCCATTCTTATCCGTCCCCAGGATGACACCGGGGTAGGTAGCAAAGTCTTTGCTGAACCATGACTTGTTCATCTTGGCTTCTTTTAAAAACAATGTAAGCAAGGGTTACTCCAAGCGGAGTCTCCCTTTTTTCCAAAAATTGGGCCACACAGACACCCACCCCATCAGTGGCAGCACTTGGGCCCTAGTTGCAAACAGGATGTTTTGATTTGCATCAAGCACATTCCAAATCCACAAGCATTTACTCTCCCCAGGATGACACAGGGGTAGTAAATTCCTTCTGGATCCATGACTTGTTCATTTTGATGAACGTCAGTCTGTCCACATTGTCACTGGACAGACGCGTGCGCTTATCTGTCAGCACACACCCAGCAGCACTGAATACACGTTCAGAGACAACGCTGGCAGCTGGACACGACAAAATCTCCAAGGCGTAACTGGAGAGCTCTGGCCATTTTTCTATGTTTGAAGCCCAAAAGGAGCAAGGCTCCAGTTGCACAGTCATGGCATCGATGTTCATTTGGAGATACTCCTGTATCATCCTCTCCAGCCGTTGAGTATGTGTCAGACTTGTTGTCTCTGGTGGCCTTGCAAAAGAGGGTCTAAAAAAATTATGAAAAGATTCCATAAAATTGCTGTTACCGGCACCAGATACGGTCCTACTGGTACGGGTAGACTGGTGAAGATGACGAGACCGTCCCATGTTTGTCAAGTTACAACTGGGAGATTCCCTCCCTGCACCTGCACGGTTGTTTGGTGGAAAAGCCGAGCTAAGATCGAGTAACAGCTTCTGCTGATACTCCTGCATACGTGCGTCCCTTTCTATGGCTGGAATTATGTCACAAAATTTGGACTTGTACCGGGGATCTAATAGTGTGGCAATCCAGTAGTCATCATCACTTCTAATTTTGACAATACGACTGTCATGTTGGAGGTAGTGCAACAAAAAGGCACTCATGTGTCTTGCGCAGCCATGCGGACCAAGTCCACGCTGTGTTTGTGGCATAGAGGTGCTACCCGTTCTTTCTTCCTCTGACATCTCCCCCCAACCTCTTTCAACTGAAATTTGACCAAGGTCTCCCTCATCCGCTGAGTCTTCCATGTCCATGGACAGTTCGTCCTCCATTTCTTCATGTTCTCCTGCACCTTGCTCAACATTTCGCCTGCTACTATGCGCCCTTGTCGATCCCTGTTCCCCATGGTCCCATGCCTGCTGCGTTGGTGATGATGAACGTCTGGACCTTGGTGATGTTGTTGTCCCTTGCACATATGAATCCTCCTGTAGTTCCTCCCCTTCATGTTGTCCCACCCCCTGACTCCGAATAGTGTTTAGCGTGTGCTCCAGCATGTAAATGACTGGAATCGTCATGCTGATAATGGCATTGTCAGAGCTAAACATATTCGTCGCCATGTCGAAACTGTGCAGAAGGGTGCATAGGTCCTTGATCTGAGACCACTCCATCAGGGTGATCTGCCCCACCTCTGCATCTCGTTGGCCCAGGCTATACGTCATGACGTATTGCACCAGGGCTCTGCGGTGCTGCCACAGTCGCTGTAACATGTGGAGAGTTGAATTCCAGCGTGTCGCCACATCGCATTTCAGGCGATGAACCGGCAGGCCGAAAGACTTCTGTAGCGATGCAAGTCGCTCAGCTGCGGCGCTTGAACGCCGGAAGTGAGCAGACAGTTTTCGTGCCCTGTTCAGAAGGCCATCTAGGCCGGGATAGTGTGTTAAAAATTGCTGCACGACAAGGTTCAACACGTGAGCCATACAAGGTACGTGTGTCACCTTGCCCAGGCGAAGGGCCGCACCCAGGTTTGCAGCATTGTCGCACACGGCCTTACCAGGCTGCAGGTTGAGTGGAGACAACCATTTATTAAACTCGGACCGCAGAGCTGACCACAACTCCTCAGCTGTGTGACTCTTATTACCAAGACATGTCAAGCTAAAGACCGCCTGATGCCGTTGCGCTCGGCTGCCAGCATAGTAATGAGGCGTGCGTGATTCCTTCTGCGCAGTGAGAACGCTGGTGGCCTGACCAGGCAGGCTTGGGGCGGAGGTGGAGGACCCAGATGAGGTGGAGGATGCAGAAGCTGTGGCGGAACTTGGACAGACAGAGGATTGACACACAAGTCGTGGGGACGGCAAGACTTGTGCAGCAGACCCTTCACCATCTATCACCATAGTTACCCAGTGCCCAGTCAGCGACATGTAACGTCCCTGTCCATGCTTACTGGTCCAAGTATCGGTGGTGAAATGCACCCGTTCACACACAGAGTTTCTCAAGGAAGCGGTGATGTTGTGTGCGACATGCTGGTGTAGCGCGGGCACACCTTTCTTAGAGAAGTAGTGGCGACTAGGCATCTGGTACTGGGGCACAGCGACAGACATAAGGTCTCTAAAATCCTGTGTGTCCACTAGGCGGAAAGGCAGCATTTCGGTAGCCAACAGCTTACAGAGGGATAGAGTCAACCTCTTAGCTTTGTCATGGGTCGGAGGAAGTGGCCTTTTATTTGACCACATCTGAGGGACAGAGATCTGGCTGCTGTGTGTAGACGGTGTTGAGTAGGGTGTCCCTGGAAAAATGCAGGTTTGTGAGGAAAGTGCAGGCGGAGACATGATGTTGCCTTCATCCAACGTTGGTGCTATCGATGTCTGAGAGAGCTGTACACACTCACTTGTTTCCCCTTCCAAACCAACTGACGACCTTACAAGCAAACTGCCTGTTGCGGTTACAGTGGTGGAAGTTTTGCGTGGAAAAACAGGTGTGACAGCTGTCCCCACAGTCCTAGAAGATGAAGAGCGCGCGGATGCACTGGAAGGGGCGGGCGGTGGATGGTTCGCTCCGCTAGCCGGCATTGCAGCACGGTGAGCTTCCCACCGGGACTTATGATATTTATTCATGTGACGATTCATGGAAGAAGTTGTCAAACTGCTGAGGTTTTGACCTCTACTAACAGAATCATGACAAATGTTACATATCACATGAGTTGGGCGATCTTTTTCGATGTGAAAAAAGGCCCAGGCTAGGCAAGGCTTAGAGGCCATGCGACCTGTTGATCCACCCCGAATAATGCTCATAGGCAGAGTGGTGGCTGAGGATGCAGTTGTAGACGTGCTACCAGTGCTCCGACTCTGTCCAGGAAGGCGCAAGGTAACTTCGTCGTCGGTTGCATCCTCCTCCACCGCCTCTGTTGACCTCCTCGAGTGCCTGACTGGGGGTTGACAGTAGGTGGGATCTAGAACGTCATCATCAATTGTTGTGTTCGCACTCCCCTCCCCCTCAGACCAAGCCTCTTCTTGCCCTGACCGAATATTTAAGTTGTCATCCCAATCGGGTATCTGCGTCTCATCTTCATCAGTATGTTCCTCATTGTCTATAACCACAGGTGTTACAGTTTGTGACAAAGGGTCAACATTATGCTCAGAAACTTGGTCCTCACGGCCTGAATCTGAGTCACAAAGGTTCTGGGCATCACTGCAGACCATTTCCTGTTCTGTACTCACTGTAGCTTGGGAGCAGACCTCTGATTCCCAGGCTATAGTGTGACTGAACAGCTCTGCAGACTCAGCCATCTCAGTTCCACCATACTGTGCAGGGCTGATGGAGACTTCAGAGCTGGGAGAAATCAAGTGTGATTGGGATGACAACTCAGAGGAATGGTGTTTTTTGGATGCGGTACTTGAAGTGGCTGAGAGGGCACTTGTTGGACCACTTGAGATCCATTCAAGCATTTTCCTTTTTTGCCCATCATCTACCTTTGTTCCTCTTGTTCGTGTCCGTAAAAAAGGGAGCACATCGGATTGTCCACAATAAGTAGTAGACATCTTACTTTTGCTAGTAGATGGTCTATCTTCAGCAGATGATAATGGAGCTTTGGCACCTTCCCCACTGACAAAACCTTTTTTGCCTTTTCCACCACGCCTCTTCCCCTTTCCACCAGCATCTGTCATTTTGCCACTCATGTTGATTGCGACAAGATTGTGGACTGAAAATGTGGTAGTAAAAATTGAGAGGTGGTGAAGATTGCAGTGGTGGTCTAGCTTTATTAACAGCAGAATAATAAAGAATAAATATCCCTGACAATGTAACTTAGTTATAATTCGTTGGAGTGTGCAACGCAGGCAGACGTGCTGCAAATGTCTTGGCACTAGTGGGACTATAGCAAAGTCCAATAGCCACGTATAGGATGCCACTAGGTTCACTGAGTGTGTGCTAGTATAATGGCTTAGTTATGATTAGTTGGAGTGTGCAACGCAGGCAGATGCGCTCTGCAAATGTCTTGGCACTAGTAGGACTATAGCAAAGTCCAATAGCCACGTATAGGATGCCACTAGGTACACTGAGTGTGTGCTAGTATAATGGCTTAGTTATAATTAGTTGGAGTGTGCAACGCAGGCAGACGTGCTGCAAATGTCTTGGCACTAGTGGGACTATAGCAAAGTCCAATAGCCACGTATAGGATGCCACTAGGTACACTGAGTGTGTGCTAGTATAATGGCTTAGTTATAATTAGTTGGAGTGTGCAACGCAGGCAGACGTGCTGCAAATGTCTTGGCACTAGTGGGACTATAGCAAAGTCCAATAGCCACGTATAGGATGCCACTAGGTACACTGAGTGTGTGCTAGTATAATGGCTTAGTTATAATTAGTTGGAGTGTGCAACGCAGGCAGACGTGCTGCAAATGTCTTGGCACTAGTGGGACTATAGCAAAGTCCAATAGCCACGTATAGGATGCCACTAGGTACACTGAGTGTGTGCTAGTATAATGGCTTAGTTATAATTAGTTGGAGTGTGCAACGCAGGCAGACGTGCTGCAAATGTCTTGGCACTAGTGGGACTATAGCAAAGTCCAATAGCCACGTATAGGATGCCACTAGGTACACTGAGTGTGTGCTAGTATAATGGCTTAGTTATAATTAGTTGGAGTGTGCAACGCAGGCAGACGTGCTGCAAATGTCTTGGCACTAGTGGGACTATAGCAAAGTCCAATAGCCACGTATAGGATGCCACTAGGTACACTGAGTGTGTGCTAGTATAATGGCTTAGTTATAATTAGTTGGAGTGTGCAACGCAGGCAGACGTGCTGCAAAGGTCTTGGCACTAGTGGGACTATAGCAAAGTCCAATAGCCACGTATAGGATGCCACTAGGTACACTGAGTGTGTGCTAGTATAATGGCTTAGTTATAATTAGTTGGAGTGTGCAACGCAGGCAGACGTGCTGCAAATGTCTTGGCACTAGTGGGACTATAGCAAAGTCCAATAGCCACGTATAGGATGCCACTAGGTACACTGAGTGTGTGCTAGTATAATGGCTTAGTTATAATTAGTTGGAGTGTGCAACGCAGGCAGACGTGCTGCAAATGTCTTGGCACTAGTGGGACTATAGCAAAGTCCAATAGCCACGTATAGGATGCCACTAGGTACACTGAGTGTGTGCTAGTATAATGGCTTAGTTATAATTAGTTGGAGTGTGCAACGCAGGCAGACGTGCTGCAAATGTCTTGGCACTAGTGGGACTATAGCAAAGTCCAATAGCCACGTATAGGATGCCACTAGGTACACTGAGTGTGTGCTAGTATAATGGCTTAGTTATAATTAGTTGGAGTGTGCAACGCAGGCAGACGTGCTGCAAATGTCTTGGCACTAGTGGGACTATAGCAAAGTCCAATATCCACGTATAGGATGCCACTAGGTTCACTGAGTGTGTGCTAGTATAATGGCTTAGTTATAATTAGTTGGAGTGTGCAACGCAGGCAGATGCGCTCTGCAAATGTCTTGGCACTAGTAGGACTATAGCAAAGTCCAATAGCCACGTATAGGATGCCACTAGGTACACTGAGTGTGTGCTAGTATAATGGCTTAGTTATAATTAGTTGGAGTGTGCAACGCAGGCAGACGTGCTGCAAATGTCTTGGCACTAGTGGGACTATAGCAAAGTCCAATAGCCACGTATAGGATGCCACTAGGTACACTGAGTGTGTGCTAGTATAATGGCTTAGTTATAATTAGTTGGAGTGTGCAACGCAGGCAGACGTGCTGCAAATGTCTTGGCACTAGTGGGACTATAGCAAAGTCCAATAGCCACGTATAGGATGCCACTAGGTACACTGAGTGTGTGCTAGTATAATGGCTTAGTTATAATTAGTTGGAGTGTGCAACGCAGGCAGACGTGCTGCAAATGTCTTGGCACTAGTGGGACTATAGCAAAGTCCAATAGCCACGTATAGGATGCCACTAGGTACACTGAGTGTGTGCTAGTATAATGGCTTAGTTATAATTAGTTGGAGTGTGCAACGCAGGCAGACGTGCTGCAAATGTCTTGGCACTAGTGGGACTATAGCAAAGTCCAATAGCCACGTATAGGATGCCACTAGGTACACTGAGTGTGTGCTAGTATAATGGCTTAGTTATAATTAGTTGGAGTGTGCAACGCAGGCAGACGTGCTGCAAATGTCTTGGCACTAGTGGGACTATAGCAAAGTCCAATAGCCACGTATAGGATGCCACTAGGTACACTGAGTGTGTGCTAGTATAATGGCTTAGTTATAATTAGTTGGAGTGTGCAACGCAGGCAGACGTGCTGCAAATGTCTTGGCACTAGTGGGACTATAGCAAAGTCCAATAGCCACGTATAGGATGCCACTAGGTACACTGAGTGTGTGCTAGTATAATGGCTTAGTTATAATTAGTTGGAGTGTGCAACGCAGGCAGACGTGCTGCAAATGTCTTGGCACTAGTGGGACTATAGCAAAGTCCAATAGCCAAGTATAGGATGCCACTAGGTACACTGAGTGTGTGCTAGTATAATGGCTTAGTTATAATTAGTTGGAGTGTGCAACGCAGGCAGACGTGCTGCAAATGTCTTGGCACTAGTGGGACTATAGCAAAGTCCAATAGCCACGTATAGGATGCCACTAGGTACACTGAGTGTGTGCTAGTATAATGGCTTAGTTATAATTAGTTGGAGTGTGCAACGCAGGCAGACGTGCTGCAAATGTCTTGGCACTAGTGGGACTATAGCAAAGTCCAATAGCCACGTATAGGATGCCACTAGGTACACTGAGTGTGTGCTAGTATAATGGCTTAGTTATAATTAGTTGGAGTGTGCAACGCAGGCAGACGTGCTGCAAATGTCTTGGCACTAGTGGGACTATAGCAAAGTCCAATAGCCACGTATAGGATGCCACTAGGTACACTGAGTGTGTGCTAGTATAATGGCTTAGTTATAATTAGTTGGAGTGTGCAACGCAGGCAGACGTGCTGCAAATGTCTTGGCACTAGTGGGACTATAGCAAAGTCCAATAGCCACGTATAGGATGCCACTAGGTACACTGAGTGTGTGCTAGTATAATGGCTTAGTTATAATTAGTTGGAGTGTGCAACGCAGGCAGACGTGCTGCAAATGTCTTGGCACTAGTGGGACTATAGCAAAGTCCAATAGCCACGTATAGGATGCCACTAGGTACACTGAGTGTGTGCTAGTATAATGGCTTAGTTATAATTAGTTGGAGTGTGCAACGCAGGCAGACGTGCTGCAAATGTCTTGGCACTAGTGGGACTATTGCAAAGTTCAATAGCCACGTATAGGATGCCACTAGGTACACTGAGTGTGTGCTAGTATAATGGCTTAGTTATAATTAGTTGGAGTGTGCAACGCAGGCAGACGTGCTGCAAATGTCTTGGCACTAGTGGGACTATAGCAAAGTCCAATAGCCACGTATAGGATGCCACTAGGTTCACTGAGTGTGTGCTAGTATAATGGCTTAGTTATAATTAGTTGGAGTGTGCAACGCAGGCAGATGCGCTCTGCAAATGTCTTGGCACTAGTAGGACTATAGCAAAGTCCAATAGCCACGTATAGGATGCCACTAAAAAACACTTAGTGTGTGCAAGTATAATGGCTTAGTTATAATTAGTTGGAGTGTGCAATGCAGGCAGATGCGCTCTGCAAATGTCTTGGCACTAGTGGGACTATAGCAAAGTCCAATAGCCACGTATAGGATGCCACTAGGTACACTGAGTGTTTGCTAGTAAAATTGCTTAGTTTAAAAAAGTTGTAGTGTGCAATGCAGGCAGACGTGCTCTGCAAATGTCTTTGCACTAGTGGGACTATAGCAAAGTCCAATAGCCACGTATAGGATGCCACTAGGTACACTGAGTGTTTGCTAGTAAAATTGCTTAGTTTAAAAAACTTGGAGTGTGCAATGCAGGCAGATGTGCTCTGCTAATGTCTTTGCACTAGTGGGACTATAGCAAAGTCCAATAGCCACGTATAGGATGCCACTAGGTACACTGAATGTTTGCTAGTATAATGGCTTACTTAGAATGAGTTGGAGTGTGCAGAGGACAAGAGGGTACAGTGGCAGGATTGTGGTGCTCTGGGTAGAGGAATGGAAGCCTGCCTTTCTATTCCCTCCTAATGGTGAAATGCAGGGAGGAAATCCCTGACCTGGGCTACACAGACGCTGTTGCTGTTTGCAGGACCTGTCACTTATGGCTCTCTGACCCTGCCGCTTTGAGCCCTTAAAAGGACTGCTAGAATGTGCTCTCCCTAAGCTGTCTAACGCTGTGTATGCAGCGCATACAGCTGTATCGGCTATAGGACTCAGGAGGACGGAGCTGCGACACTGATGTCTGACACCAAAGACGCAGAAGGCAGATAATGGCGTTCGTGAAGAAAATGTCCGGTTTTATAATGCAGGGACATGTGACATGCAGATCCTATCACACATGCCGTTGCTTCTCTGGCTCAAAGTCCACTTAGGTGTGTGTGTGTCTGTGATTGGCTGACATGCTGGCCCGCCCCACAAGACGCGCGCGCTTAGGGAAGGAAGACAAGAAAAAAAAAAAAAAAAATGGCGATCGCCATTATAGAAACAGCAGTGATCTGAAGGCGCTGTTCACGCACACTATACACTGAAATGTGATAATAGTTTGATTCACAGAGTGACTTACACTATTACAGCAGAAACCAAGCTAGGATTTAGCTGTTTTTTGGCTGCTAGAACCGTTCTCGAACGTTTCTAGAACTATCGAGCTTTTGCAAAAAGCTCGAGTTCTAGTTCGATCTAGAACATGCCCCAAAATCACTCGAGCCGCGAACTGGAGAACCACGAACCACGAACCGCGCTCAACTCTACTTAGGACGGAGTAATCCTATAGCTGTAGCTGGCACAGTATATCCATTGAAAGGAAGTAAACTCGGTACTACAGAACAGGAGCAGCGGTACTCAGCAGTACTATGTCATGCAGCAGCTACAAAAGCAAAGAAGATTTTAGGGTGCAGAAAAAGAGAGATTAGATCTTGTGATCCTAATGTATTGTTGTGATTTTTTTTTCCTTTTTTGAAATTGAGAATATGGAGGTAATTTAATGTCTTTCTCTATATTTTTAAATTCCTTTTTATTAGTCATTATTTGAACAAAAAAAAAAAAAAACTTACCTCATGGCTAAAAACGTCCTTTATTTCATATCAGACAGAGGATATAGAACAGGGGTGGGGAACCTCCGGCCCGCGGGCCGCATGCGGCCCGCCATGACCTTTTGTGCGGCCCCTGGGCAGATTCCCGGGGGTGGCAGTGCTCGGCCACTGCCGTGGTCTTACCGGGCGCCGGCCCTTTAAGGCTTCACATGCGCTGCTTGCGCGCACCAATGAGCTCTTTCACTGGCAGGTGCCAGCGTGCTCAGGACTGACTTTGTGGGAGGGTTTAGCGCTCTGCGCTTCCGTCCCACAGCAGCTTCACCGTTTCCTGCATTGTGCCGCCCGCTCTCCACCCCTTCTCCCGTGCAGCGTGCCTCAATCAATGCTGTGTGCTGCCCGCTCTCTGCCCCTTCTCTGGTGCAGCTCCCCGGCGCTGTGTGCGGCCCGCTCTCTGCCCCTTCTCCGGTGCAACGTGCAGCTCCACGTGCTGTGTGCTGCCGCTCCCCGGCGCTGTGTGCCGCCCGCTCTCTACCTCTTCTCCGGTGCAGCGTGCAGCTCCACGTGCTGTGTGCTGCCGCTCCCCGGCGCTGTGTGCCGCCCGCTCTCTGCCCCTTCTCCGGTGCAGCGTGCAGCTCCACGTGCTGTGTGCTGCCGCTCCCCGGTGCTGTGTGCCACCCGCTCTCTGCCCCTTTTCCGGTGCAGCTCCACGTGCTGTGTGCTGCCGCTCCCCGGTGCTGTGTGCCGCCCGCTCTCTGCCCCTTCTCCGGTGTAGCGTGCAGCTCCACGTGCTGTGTGCCACCCGCTCTCTGCCCCTTCTCCGGTGCAGCATGCCCCCTGCAGTGCTGTGTGCAGACTCCCCAGCGATGTGGATCACCCCCACTGTTGAGTTCTCTCCAGTGCTCCTTACCACCCCAAGTGCAGTGTACCCCCTAGTGAAGTCTGTGCTCTGCAAGTGCTGTCTGTGCCCCCAAGTCTCCTCCTAGTGATGTCTGTGTGACCCCCCCTTACTGATGTCTGTGTGACCCCCCCTTAGTGATGTCTGTGTGACCCCCCTTAGTGATGTCTCTGTGACCCACCTTAGTGATGTCTGTGTGACCCCCCTTAGTGATGTCTGTGTGACCCCCCCTTAGTGATGTCTGTGTGACCCCCCCTTAGTGATGTCTGTGTGCCCCCACTTAGTGATGTCTGTGGGCCCCCACTTAGTGATCTCTGTGGGCCCCCCCTTATTGATGTCTGTGGGCCCCCCCTTAGTGATACCTGTGTGCCCCCCCCCTTAGTGATGCCTGTGCCCACCTAGTGATGTCCGTGCCCCCCCTAGTGCTCTCTGTGTCGCCCTAGTGATGTGTGTGCCCCCCAGTGCCGTCTGTGCCCCACAGCAATGTTTATGCCTCCCTGTGACCTAGTAATCTGTGTTCCCCAGCATCTCCTGTTATGTATATGCTCCCAGCCCCTCCTGTCATGGATATGCCCCAGCGTCTCCTGTGATGTGTATGCCCCAACTCCTCCTGTGATATATACGTCACACACTGGGGTATATACATCACATTGGAGATGCTGGGGCTGTACATATGACAGGAGGGGCTGTGCGCATATACCTCACAGGAGAGGCTGTGCGCATATACCTCACAGGAGAGGCTGTGCGCATATACCTCACAGGAGGGGCTGGGCGCATATACATCAAAGGAGAGGCTGAAAGCATACACATCACAGGAGGGAGCTGGGGGCATATACATGTCCCAGCCCCTCGTGTGATGTATGTGCCCCCAGTGTCTTCTGTGATGTAGGTGTCTCTTGTATATACAGCAGTCTCAGCGTCTCCTATGTGATGTATATGCCAACAGCCCCTTCAGTGATGTATGTGTCCTGTGATTTATATACACCAGTCCCTGTCTCTGTTGTGTGATGTATATAGTCTACCAATCTTATTATCACAAAGAGTTGCCTGCGCTCCAGACCGTGACAAACCTGGAGAAGAGAGAAGCAACATAAGTATCGCCGAACATCACAGCCGCACAAAAGAGAAGCCGCTCCGGCCACCACAATAGGGGTGAGTTAACTGTTTGACCAAATATAGTTGGTTCATTTTCACATTGATAATTTTGTGCGGCCCCCGAAGGTTGGCAGAAATTTCCAAATGGCAGCAAAAAGGTTCCCCACCCCTGATATAGAAGGATAAAAGTAACAATCTTGTTAAGCTGCACAAAACAGCAATCACTTTTTTCTTCTGTACCCTTCAGCCGATATAAAATAATGGATGTTTTTAGCCCCTGTTTTTCTTTTTGTTCATCTCTTGATATTGTTTTTTACCTGCTGACTGGAAATTTAAACAGCAGAAGACACCTCTATATAATACCCTATTAACTTCAGTTGCTTTGGCTTGTAATGCTGGCTTACCTTCTTTCTAATACTACACAGTGTTTCCTCGAAAATAAGGTAGTGTCTTATATTATTTTTTGCCCCGAAAAGTGCTCAAGGGCTTATTTTTGGGGTAGGTCTTATTTTGGGGGTAACACTGCTAAGTTTACCCCTAAAAAAAAGGCTGACTCCCCCCAAGAGAATCACACTTACCAGACTCCGGACATGTAGAGTTGACAAGTGAATAGACCCCTCTCATATACAGATCTTGCTAACTTTCAGATCCCTCTGCGATCCACAGCAGCCACTTCTCCTGCTGGTTGGAAGCAGTATCACTTGCGCAGTTAGTGATAGCAGAGTGATACTGTGACGGTGTGTGTGTGTGTGAGCGGAGTGATATTGCGATCGTGTGTGAGTGTGTGTTTTTGTATGTTTGTGTGCAATCGGATGTGTGTGTGTGAGAGAGCGGAGTGATATTGCCATCGTGTGTGTGTGTGTGTGTGAGAGAGAGAGTGGAGGGATAACGGATCTGATCTGCGTGTATCAGAGTAAAGGGATACTAGGATACTAGACCCAATCTTTGTGTGTATGAGCAGAATGGCAAGGGATCTGACAGTGACTCAGATCTCTGTCGAAGAGCCTATCCACCATTGGCACTTGCCGGCTGTAGTTGTTTGGGGTCTAGTGAGTGTGTATTTTGGCGTGGCTGTCTGCTTTCTATTGCGACTGTATTCAGGGTCAGCTCCAAGCTTTTGTGGGCTCTGGGAGAAAGTTTGAAGGGGGCTTTACACGCTGCGATATCGGTAACGATATACCATCGGGGTCACGTCGGTAGTGACGCACATCCGGCACCGTTACCAACATCGCAGCGTGTAACACAAATGAGCGACGATCAAAGAGCACAAAACCGTGAAAAATTGTTGCTCGTTGACACGTCGTTCATTTCCTTAATATCGTTGCTGCTGTCGGTACGATGTTGTTCGTCGTTCCTGCGGCAGGACACATCGCTATGTGTGACACCGCAAGAACGACGAACATCTCCTTACCTGCCTGCTCCGGCAATGCGGAAGGAAGGAGGTGGGCGGGATGTTACGTCCCGCTCATCTCCGCCCCTTTGCTTCTATTGGCCGGCTGCTTGGTGATGTCGCGGTGACGTCGCTGTGACACCGAACGCTTCTCCCCCTTGAGGGAGGGATTGTTTGGCAGTTACAGCGACATCGCTGCACAGGTATGTGGGTGTGACGCTGCCGTAGAGATAATTTTCGCTACATCAGCGAGCACCACATATCGTTACAACGACGGGGGCGGGTGCTATCGCATGCGACATCGCTAGCAATCGCTAGCGATGTCGCAGCGTGTAAAGCACCCTTTAGTGTGCCCAATGTACACACAGACATGCACATACACAGATACGTACACATACAGTCATACGTCCATATACAGTTGTGATCAAAAGTTTACATACCCCAACATATTTTTTTGCTTTCTTGGCCTTTTTTCAGAGAATATGAATGATAAGACAATAGCTTTTTTTCCACTCCTGGTTAGTGGTTGGGTGAAGCCATTTACTGACAAACTACAGTGTTTTCTCTTTTTAAATCAAACAGTGTTTGTTAAAGTATGACATTGGGACCAAATGTGGCCAAAAGGTACAAATTAGACAAAATATAGTGCTAGAAGCCAAAAGGGAGGTAAAGAAAATGCTTTTTTTTTTCGAAATGATAGATGTGTGGCGCCTCTACGGTCTCAGGCGCCACAGGGTACTGCAGCTCACCCGAGGTGCAGTATTCATCTCGGATATGGAAGAGGTCATCGCCTGAAAACTACCAACAACAAACTCAACCATCACATAATATGGGAGCTCTTCCACTGGGACTGGGCTAGGATAGGTGCTAGGGTGGCCATCATGAGGTATGGGACCTCCTGCCTACTAGTTCAGGAACCCGGGAGGCGGGGCACCAACAGGGGAGTTAAGAGCCATCACACTAAGTATTAAGTCAGCTCCGAGCGCAAGAAGCGCCCGGTCGCCCTAAGGAGGCGATAAGCAGAGACACGGACAGTTCGGGGCCCGTGGTCTGGAGCTGGAATCTCAACCCGTGTTCTTAGTAAAGAAGGGGGATCCCAGGGTTCACGAGAAGTGCAGAAGGCACCCGTGACCCCTTGCACGCCTCAGGGGCTGGGAGTGGAGGGAAACCGTCGAAAGGTGATGCACAGAAGGAAACACCGGCCTTGACCTCCGTAGTATTCAGAATCAGCTGAAGCCCATCACAGCATAGCACGGTACTCCAACTGCAGTGTGCTTCCAGTGAGTAAAGAAGTTAAACTGCACCCTCTGTGTCATCTCATTACTGCCGGCGCTTTCAACATCGCGCCCCTGCGCCATAGGTGACTACCACTCCTATCATCCTCCCTAGGACCAAGCTTTACCTGTGGAGAGCTACAACACCCGAGCTGTGTTACCATCCGCCCCAGAAGAGAGAGACCCTCCGCAGCGGTGGCTCCCATTATAGCCGCGCATCACAAGTGGTGTCACAAACAACTACCCCCATCATCCCCATCCTCAGCTTTATTGACACCGCCGGGGTCACGGAACCGAGTAAGACCACCGTGGCAAACCAGTACAAGAACCACGGCCCGGTGACAGGTAAACCCCAGACCCCGTGGACGCATCAGATACATCAAGAGGAAGGACAAGGCCAGTAGTCTTCATCCTCATACAGAAAGAAATGCTATTTTCTTATAATTTTAAGAGGTAAAGGAAATATCAAATTCTAACCCAATTCTATGACAAGGGTTGATTACTTAACCCTAGAACGTATACCTGGGGCCTCGCAGGTCTGCTAGGTTGCTTGTTTTCTATGGTAAATATCTATGGTTGTGCGTTCTAGGGTTAGGGTTAATAGAAAGATTGGGATCTCCCATTTATAACAATTATTAAATCACTAAAGTCAACTATTAGCAAGAAAGGGTACTGTGCCTCTCTGGAATGTTAAAGACACTTTTTGATGTAAACAAGAGGAATATTTATTTTGTCTCTGGAATTGAGCTAAGTGGGTGCAGTCACTGAAAATCGTACATGCTTAACTTAAAGGGAACTTGTCACCTACAAAAATGCTATTTACCCTCAGGTATGTTCTATATATTCTACTGGAAAATAGCATTTAAATCATGTTATGCTGGGTAAAGAGAATCTGTCACCAGGTTTTTGCTTTGCAATCTGAGAGCAGCATGCTGTCATTTTCATATAATCTCTGTTTTTTGCTGCAAATCTACAAGTTCTCTAAATGCTAAGCTCTATATAACTGTAAATCTCCGCCAACTCCACTGATTGGCAACTTCTTGTTTTCACTGTACATTGAAAGAAAGCTGCCAATCAGTCGAGTGAGCATACACAAAGCAGCAGGATTACATGGCAAGAGACAACTAGTCCTGTAATGATAATCTAAGCAAGGATGGTTGACCTTAGGGAGATCAACATCCAACACCGCGGAGACACCATCATGTGTTTCTCAATGCAGTGATTCTAGAGCAGTGCCCCCTGAGAAATATTCAAAACAAGAAAGCCTGCAGAGACACTATCACATGTTTCTCAATGCTGGCAGGAAACTAGCCAGGTATTTCACCGGGAAGGAACAACCACAGGAAGGGCAATCTCCAGTCAAGGAGACCACCTATGCCAAACATTGTATCCATCCACAGACGGCTGTTTCGGGGTATTTGCCCCTCATCAGTGTGAAGTAGGAAACTGGCTAGTGGGAGCATTGCCTAGTAGAAGACTACATAAGCAAGAATGGTTGACCTTAGGGAGATCAACATCCAACACCGCGGAGACACCATCACGTGTTTCTCAACGCAGTGATTCTAGAGCAATACCCCCTGGGAAATATTCAAAACAAGAAAGCCTGCGGAGACACCATCACATGTTTCTCAACGCTGGCAGGAAACGAGCCAGATTTTTCACCGGGAAGGAACAACCACGGGAAGGGCAGTCTCCAGTCAATGAGACCACCTATGCCAAACATTGTATCCATCCACAGACAACTGTTTCGGGGTATTTGCACCTCATCAGTGTGGAGTAGGAAACTGGCTAGTGGGAGCATTGCCTAGAAGAAGACTACATAAGCAAGGATGGTTGACCTTAGGGAGATCAACATCCAACACCGCGGAGACACCATCACGTGTTTCTCAACGCAGTGATTCTAGAGCAATACCCCCTGGGAAATATTCAAAACAAGAAAGCCTGCGGAGACACCATCACATGTTTCTCAACGCTGGCAGGAAACTAGCCAGGTCTTTCACCAGGAAGGAACAACCACGGGAAGGGCAGTCTCCAGTCAATGGGACCACCTATGCCAAACATGGTATCCATCCACAGACAGCTGTTTCAGGATATTTGCTCCTCATCAGTGTGGAGTAGGAACTGGCTAGTGGGAGCACTGCCTAGTAGAAGACTACATAAGCAAGAATGGTTGACCTTAGGGAGATCAACATCCAACACCGCGGAGACACCATCACGTGTTTCTCAACGCAGTGATTCTAGAGCAATGTCCCCTTGGAAATATTCAAAACAAGAAACCCTGCGGAGACACCATCACATGTTTCTCAATGCTGGCAGGAAACCAGCCAGGTCTTTTACCTGGAAGGAACAACCACAGGAAGGGCAGTCTCTAGTCAAGGATACCACCTATGCCAAACATGGTATCCATCCACAGACAGCTGTTTCGGGGTATTTGCCCCTCATCAGTGTGGAGTAGGAAACTGGCTAGTGGGAGCATTGCCTAGTAGAAGACTACATAAGCAAAGATGGTTGACCTTAGGGAGATCAACATCCAACACCGCGGAGACACCATCACATGTTTCTCAACGCAGTTATTCTAGAGCAAGGCCTCCTGGGAAATATTCAAAACAAGAAAGCCTGCGGAAACACCATCACATCTTTCTCAATGCTTGCCAGGTCTTTCACCGGGAAGGAACAACAACGCGAAGGGCAGTCTCCAGTCAAGGAGACCACCTATGCCAAACATGGTATCCATCCACAGACAGCTGTTTCGGGGTATTTGCCCCTCATCAGTGTGGAGTAGGAAACTGGCTAGTGGGAGCATTGCCTAGTAGAAGACTACATAAGCAAGGATGGTTTACCTTAGGGAGATCAACATCCAACACCACGGAGACACCATCACGTGTTTCTCAACGCAGTGATTCTAGAACAATGCCCCCTGGTAAATATTCAAAACAAGAAAGCCTGCGGAGACACCATCACATGTTTGCCCTTCCCGTGGTTGTTCCTTCCCAGTGAAAGACCTGGCTAGTTTTCTGCCAGCGTTGAGAAACATGTGATGGGGTCTCCGCAGGCTTTCTTGTTTTGAATATTTTCAAGGGGGCATTGCTCTAGAATCACTGCGTTGAGAAACACAAGATGGTGTATCCGCGGTGTTGGATGTTGATCTCCCTAAGGTCAACCATCCTTGGTTATGTAGTCTTCTACTAGGCAATGCTCCCACTAGCCTGTTCTCTACTCCACACTGATGAGGGGCAAATACCACGAAACAGCTGTCTGTGGATGGACGCCATGTTTGGCATAGGTGGTCTCCTTGACTGGAGCCTGCCCTTCCCGTGGTTGTTCCTTCCCAGTGAAAGGCCTGGCTAGTTTCCTGCCAGCGTTGAGAAACATGTGATGGTGTCTCCGCAGGCTTTCTTGTTTTGAATATTTCCCATGGGGCATTGCTCTAGGATCATTGCGTTGAGAAACAGGTGATGGTGTCTCCGCGGTTTTGGATGTTGATCTCCCTAAGGTCAACCATCTTTGCTTATGTAGTCTTCTACTAGGCAATGCTCCCACTAGCCAGTTTCCTACTCCACACTGATGAGGGGCAAATACCCTGAAACAGCTGTCTGTGGATGGATACCGTGTTTGGTATAGGTGGTTTCCTTGACTGGAGACTGCCCTTCCTGTGGTTGTTCCTTCCCGGTAAAAGACCTGGCTAGTTTCCTTCCAGCGTTGAGAAACATGTGATGGTGTCTCTGCAGGCTTTCTTTTTCTGTAATGATAATCAACTGCTGATTAGAGAAGGATGAATTTGCAGATGTTCAGATCGGAGTGATCCAGCTGAACTTGAAAAAAAAAAGTCCGGTTCGGGACCTGACTTGAACTCGCACTTGAGTCAGGAAATGAACCCCATATAAGTCTATGGTGACTTGAACTTTTGTGCTGTAAAATGCTTCGGTGCCTGCAAAAGGAAGCAAAATGGGGAATGAAGTAGGACAATTATACTTACTGAGTGTCCAACCTGTGTCACACTGCTTATGGGTCCGTTCATTAAATCTCATGCATATTCTCTGCTTCCTATCCTCTGGGCCGGTGTCTGTGATTGGTTGTCCTAACAGTAGCTGTCTAGGTCCTCAAAGTGGAGTGTAAATATAAATAAATAATTGGAAAAACTGTTGTAGGGTCCCCCATATTTTGATGCCAAACACAGATAAAGCAGATGGCTGGAAGCTGCAGCCCCCAGCTGTGTGTTATCTTGGCTGTGTATCAAAATACTAGGGACCCCATGTGGCTTTTTTTTAATTATTTGAATAAATAATTTTTAAAAACAATTTGGATATCCATCCAAGATAAAGCAGGTAATGACAGCTGTGATTTGTCAAAAAAATCACAGCTGTCTTTAAGCCTGAGGTTACTAATGGGGAGGGGTCTGTCAGGGCCTCCCCCCTTTACTAGTAGTGTAAGTAAAAGGAAATAAATAGAAAACAGAGAAAAATTATTAATTTTTTTTAAAAAAAACCCTTCTTTCTCCAATTTATTAACCCCCCAAACACCTCTGCAGGTTCAACATAATCCCCACCACAACGTCCCAGTACTATCCCAGTTCTGCCACATCTGAGGTCATTGTGCGTGGTCATATTAGAAAATGCTCCAAGCAGAGTGCAGCTGTAAGTGCGGTGACGTCAATGAGTTCACCTGAGGTCACAGCTGTTGGTTCCCATTGTGCCCCAGATGTGACCTCAGGTTAACTCAACAAATTCAGTGAACTTACCTCAGATTAATTCAATGAACTGAATGCCAGATTACCAGCTTAGGCTCTGTGCGCACGTTGAGAGTTTGGTTACAGAAAATCTGCATCTCTTGGCAGAAAAATGTACCAAAAACGCGATGCGGTTTTGACATGTTTTACTGCCATGAGATGAAGATTTGGTGCAGATATTTCTGCAAAAAATGTTTTCACCAAATCTGCATCTCCTGACAGAAAAACGCACCAAAAACGTGATATGGTTTTGACACAGTTTTGATGTGTTTTTGACTTGTTTTTCTGCCAGGAGATACAGATTTCGTACAAATATTTGTTGCAGAAATCGTGACTGAGCACAAAATTTGTTGCAGAAATTTCTGCACCAAATCTGCGTCTCCTGGCAGAAAAATGCATTAAAATAACATTGCATTTTTCATGTGTTTTTCTGCCAGGAAATGCAGATTTTTTTTCCAACCAAGTACTCAACGTTCGCACACAGCCTAAGCCTGTAATTCGACATTGAGTTCATTGAGTTCACCTCAGGTGAGTTCATAGAGTTCAACTGAGGTGAGTTCACTGAGTTCACCTGAGGTTACAGCTGGGGTACCGTAGGACCTGGCAAATGTGACCTCAGGTGAACTTACTGATGTCACTGCTCACACAGCTGCGGCTCCATCAGTGTGTCCCTGATACCGCTGTGCTTGGTCAGGTTTTGTACTGTGACCATGCACTGTAACCTCTATTGTAGCTATGGCATTGTCATGGAACATTGTGGTTTGGATTATGTCGGACCTGCAGGGGCGTTTTAGGGTGTAAATAAACTGGAGAATGAGGGTGTTTTTTTGTTTTTTAAATAAAAGATTTTTCTCTGTGTTTTGTGTAATGGGTGACTCTCATAGACCCCTCCCTATTTTTCCCAATTATTTATTTATTTTTACACTCCACACTTTGGAGACCCAGACAGTTACTCTGAGGGCAACCAATCACAGATGCTGCCACTGAGGGTGGGAGGAGGAATCAGTAAATATGCAAGAGATTTAATGACCGGACACGCAAGCAGTGTGACAGCCGCACGGAGACTCGGTAAAAAAAACTATCTTGCTTTAATCCCCGTTTTGCTTCCTTTTTTATTTATTTATTTATTTTTATTTTGGAGTTGGAATCCGAATAGTAACATGGACTTCCCAGAGAAGTCCGTGTTAGGGGTCCGTGCATGGACACTAGATGTTTGATACTGACCCCAAACTTTACAGTTCGAGTTTGTCCATCACTACTGCTGATAAATCATTGAGTTTATTGAAATTGCAACAAGCAGTCCAGTATGAGATACATCACTGGAATCAGGGTCTCTGTCCCTACTTTATGCTGTTCTCAGATTAAATAGCAAAGAAATGCTTACAGATTCCATTTAACTTGAAGTGTGGTACAGGGAGAAAATTACGTTACATTCTCCCTACAGCTGCTTGCTTCAAGCCTTTGGGGCACCATGACTGACAACTACTTTTGCAGCATGTTTAAACACCACAATCATTTACTGTTAATCAAAGGCTACATAAAAAATAAAAATTATTAGCATGAAGTTCTCTAAAATTAATACATCATAAGAAAACGTAAACAATAACGATGATAATTGAGCCACATACTTAACAGTAGATGAACATCTTAGATATGAATCATCTATCTGTTGGACTTTTCAGATCAGTGGGGATTTGACACCCAGCACCTCCACTGGTCAAATGCTTTCAGCTTTAGCTGTGGCCCGATGGAAACCGTGTACAGAGCCAGAACACCATATTATGTACAATATATAATGGCTATTCTCAGGTGCTGCAGCTCAGCTTCTACTGAAGTGCGTAAGATTTAGGATGTAGTACCTTCCAGAGGTCATGATTAGTGATGAGCGAGTACTAAAAAGCTCGGGTGCTCGAAGCTCGGGCCGAGCATCCCAAGATACTCGTGTACTCGGGCCGAGCAACGAGCCCAATGTTATCCTATGGGAGACCCGAGTATTTTTGTGAAATGACCCCCCGGCAGCATGGAGAAACCCTAAAAATGTCACAAAAGTCTCAGAAGAGTGCTCAAATGACATGGCAACAGCATGGGGAAGACCCCTTGAAGCATTTATCACTGAAAAGTCACAGCTGTGAACAATTTTGTCCGCGTTTTACGCCATTTTTACGGACTCACCAGAAAACCTTCCAAAATGACCCCAAAATGATTTTTCATGGCGGAAATGTTAAGGGCACATACCCAATAGTGAGATAGAGCTGGTGTATGTTACTTTTTGAGATTAATACATGAAAGATTTTACGTGAAAACATTGTGTGGCACTCCGATGTCCCTGAGAAGAGACGTACATGAAGGCCTCTTGAGTCTAATGTGCCCATTTTGAGGAAGTGAGTCTTTGTAGTATTTTCCTTTGCCAGGGCAGTCCAAAATTGTGAGGTTCACCAATGCCCCTGCATACAGACGTGCATGAGGGCCTGTAAACCTGAAGTGCCCATTGGAAGGAAGTGGGTCTATTGTAGTATAGCCCTTAGGCAGGGCAGCCAAAAATTGGGAGGCTCCACGTTGTCCCTGGGTAGAGACGTGCATGAGGGCCTTTAAACCTGAAGTGCCCATTGTAAGGAAGTGGGTCTATTTCAGTATAGCCCTTTGCCAGGGCAGCCAAAAATTGGGAGGCTCCACATTGTCCCTGGGTAGAGACGTGCATGAGGGCCTCAAAACATTAAGTGTCCATTTTAAGGAAGTGGGTGTATTATAGTATAGCCCTTAGGCAGGGCAGCCAAAAATTGGGAGGCTCCACGTTGTCCCTGGGTAGAGACGTGCATGAGGGCCTCAAAACATTAAGTGTCCATTTTAAGGAAGTGGGTGTATTATAGTATAGCCCTTAGGCAGGGCAGCCAAAAATTGGGAGGCTCCACGTTGTCCCTGGGTAGAGACGTGCATGAGGGCCTCAAAACATTGTTCCCATTGCAAAGGAGCGGGTCTCCTGTCGTTGTAATGTCCATTCTGCAAAGAATGGGCGAAAAAATTTACCACTGGGGGTATACCTGAAACAAAGGCCTAAGTATTGCAATTTGTAACGGTCATCATCATGGTGGCGCATGAGGAGAAGGAGGAGGAGTCCAGCGATTATCCAAAGTCCAGAAGTGTGTACCCATGGGTGAGTGGAGGTACATGGCAAACTTTAAATTCCGCTCTCATTTGCTGGTGGTGTGGTGAAGTCTGGCCCAATCCAACCCTTGTTCATCTTGATCAGAGTCAGCCTGTCAGCATTTTCAGTTGACAGGCGGGTGCGTTTATCTGTAATGATTCCACCTGCGGCACTAAAAACACGCTCTGACAAAACGCTAGCAGCAGGGCAGGCCAGGACTTCCAAGGCGTAGAGAGCCAATTCATGCCACGTGTCCAGCTTGGATACTCAATAATTATAAGGCACAGAGGAATGTCGGAGTACTGTTGTTCGATCTGCAAGGTACTCCTTCAGCATCTGGGCAAACTTAGGATTTCTTGTGGCACTACCCCGCACCTCAGGGGCTGTGGTACGTGAGGGGCTGAGAAAACTGTCCCACATCTTAAAGACTGTTCCCCTACCTCTGGCGGATTGGACTTGTGCCTCTCTCGGCTGTACGCCTCGGTTGTCCACTGATTCATGACCTATGCCGCTAGCGTTTTGTGAGGGGAATGCTTTGCCTACTTCCGTGAGTATGGCCTTCCGAAACTGCTGCATTTTGGTTGACCTCTCCTCCACGGGAATAAGAGACAAAAAGTTCTCCTTGTAGCGTGGGTCTAACAGTGTTACCAACCAGTAATGATTGTCGGCCAAGATGTTCTTAACGCGAGGGTCACGAGACAGGCAGCTTACCATAAAGTCAGCCATGTGCGCCAGACTCTTAACAGCCAGGACTTCAGTAGCCTGACCAACAAGATGACTGAACATGCTGTCCTCCTCCTCCTCCTCCTCCTCATCTACCCTGTCCTCTGGCCAGCCACGCTGAACCGAGGATATGACTGGTGTGCATGTCATATCCTCAATTTGGCCGGAGAGTTGCTCCATGTCTTCATCCTCCTCCTCGTCATAGTCCTCCACTGCACGTTGTGATGAGACGAGGCTGGGCTGTGTGTTATCACCCACACCCACTACTGTTTCTTGCTGCAACTCATCGCGCTCCGCCTGCAATGCATCATGTTTGTTTTTCAGCAGAGACCGTTTTAGAAGGCAGAGTAGCGGTATGGTGACGCTAATAATGGCGTCATCACCACTCACCATCTTGGTGGAGTCCTCAAAGTTTTGGAGGATGGTACATAGGTCTGACATCCATCTCCACTCCTCAGGTGTTATGTGTGGAGTTTGACCCATTTCCCGACGGCTTAGGTGATGCAGGTACTCAACAACTGCCCTCTTCTGCTCACATATCCTGACCAACATGTGCAGAGTTGAATTCCAACGCGTGGGGACATCACACACCAGTCTGTGAGCCGGAAGATGCAAACGGCGCTGAAAGCCGGCAAGGCCGGCTGAAGCAGTAGGTGACTTTCGAAAATGTGCAGACAGGCGGCGAACTTTTACCAGTAGATCAGACAGCTCTGGGTATGACTTTATAAACCGCTGAACCACGAGGTTGAGCACATGGGCCACGCATGGAACATGTGTCAGCTGGCCTCGCCTCAAAGCCGCCACCAGGTTCCGGCCATTGTCACACACGACCTTTCCTGGCTTTAGGTTCAGAGGTGTGAGCCAGTGATCTGCCTGCTGTTTCAGAGCTGTCCACAGCTCTTCTGCATTGTGGGGTTTGTCACCTATGCAGATTAGCTTCAGCACAGCCTGTTGCCGCTTCGCCGAGGCAGTGCTGCAGTGCTTCCAGCTTGTGACTGGTGTGGAGGGCACAGTGGATGAGGATGCGCAGGAGGAGGAGGAGGCTGAAGAGCATGACATTCCGGAGCTGTAGAGTGTGGGTGAAACACTGACTGAGGTAGGGCCTGCAAACCTTGGTGTGGGAAGGACGTGTTCCGTCCCTCGCTCAGACTGGGTCCCAGCTTCCACAATATTAACCCAGTGTGCCGTCAACGAGATGTAGCGGCCTTGCCCACAAGCACTTGTCCACGTGTCTGTGGTTAGGTGGACCTTGGGTGAAACAGCGTTGTTCAGGGCACGTGTGATGTTTTGTGACACGTGGTTATGCAATGCGGGGACGGCACACCGGGAGAAATAGTGGCGGCTGGGGACCGAGTAACGTGGGACAGCTGCCGCCATCAGGTCACGGAATGCTTCAGTCTCCACCAGCCTAAAAGGCAACATTTCCAGCGCAAGCAGTCGCGAAATGTTAGCATTTAGAACTGTGGCATGTGGGGTGTTGGCAGTGTATTTGCGCCTGCGTTCAAAGGTTTTCTGAATGGATAACTGAACGCTGCGCTGGGACAAGGACGTGCTTGATGATGGTGTTCTTTCTGCGTAGGCAACTGCAGGTGCAGGAGTGGAGGAGGCTTGTTCGCAGGCAGCATGGACAGAGGATTGGCTCGCATGCACAACCAGCGAAGACGTAGCAGTGACATCAGCAAGCACTGCTCCTCGACTCTGTTGTACTTCCCACAAAGTCGGGTGCTTGGCTGACATGTGCCTGATCATGCTGGTGGTGGTCAGGCTGCTAGTTTTGGTACCCCTGCTGATGCTGGCACGGCAGGTGTTGCAAATGGCCTTTTTTGAATCATCTGGATCCAACTTAAAAAACTGCCAGACTCGGGAAGACCTAACATTTGTACAGGCACCTTGTGTCGTCGTGTTGTTCCGGGGAACGGTTGCCTGACTTCTGCCTGGGGCCACCACCCTGCTTCTTACTGCCTGTTGTGATGCTACGCCTCCCTCCCCCTGTGCACTGCTGTCCTCGCTCTGCATATCCTCCTGCCAGGTTGGGTCAGTTACTGGATCATCCACCACGTCGTCTTCCTCTTCCGCACCCTGCTCCTCCTCCTGACTTGCTGACAATTCTGTCTCATCATCGTCCACCACTTGTTGAGACACGTTGCCAACTTCGTGAGAACGTGGCTGCTCAAATATTTGGCCATCTGTACAGACGATCTCCTCATGACCCACTTCAATATGAGCTGGCGAGAGGCCAGAATGTGTGAATGGAAACGTGAACAGCTCTTCCGAGTGTCCAAGTGTGGGATCATTAATGTCCGAGGAGGACGTGTACTCAGCCTGGTGGTAGGAAGGAGGATTAGGTTCAGAAATGTGCGGTGCAGTATCACGGCTACTGACACTTGACCGTGTGGAAGACAGAGTGTTTGTGGTGGTGCCAATCTGACTGGAAGCATTATCTGCTATCCAACTAACAACCTGTTGACACTGGTCTTGGTTCAAGAGCGGTGTACTGCTGCGGTCCCCAAGAATTTGGGACAGGACGTGCGAGCGACTAGATGTGGCCCTTTGTTGTGGCGAAATTAGAGCTTGCCCACGACCTCGGCCTCTGCCTGCACCACCATCACGTCCACTTCCTTGTTCCTTGCCAATGCCCTTGCGCATTTTGCAATGCTGTGCACTGCTGACGTGTATATTCACTACTTGTGCGTTATATCAAAGTGTGTGGAAATTGCACACAAGTGCACCTGTACGCTGCCACCAACAGGCACACACGTGCGGTTTTAAAAACCAAGCACGGACGCAATAATAACCTAACAGGTTTTTTTGGGGAGCGACAATTACAGACAAGTCAGACACTATCTGGACTGTTTTACACTGTGTACACCAGCCCCAGATATGATGAAGGCTGGTATACGGTCACCACTACCCTGCCTGCCTGCCTGCCTGTATACTGGTACAATAGTCCTGACAAGGACTCTTTTGGTCACTAGCCTGTATTCAGACCTGGCTATACCCTGCCTGTATATAGCAACAGTAGTCCTGAGAAGGACTCTGCTACTGTACTCCGACCTGGCTATACCCTGCCTGCCTGTATACAACTAGAATAGTCCTGAGAAGGACTTTTGGTCACACTGTTTGCAGCCCTGCAACTGAAAAAGCTATAAAGGGCCGCAAAGCTTTCCCTGAATCAGCGACACTCTCCCTGCACTCACTGTCTGGATAGCTGTGAGCAGAGCACAGCGCGCCGGCCGATATAAAGGCTCGGTCACGCTGTGCAGGCCGGCCAATCACTGCAATTCCACAACTAACAGGGCTGTGGCATTGCAGTGGTCTGCCAGCCAATCCCTGCATGAGGGCTGGCTCTCAAAAGAGCGCCAACATGCAGAAATGAAGACCACGAGTACAGCACGAGTATCGCGAGATTACTCGGTCCCCGCCGAGCAGCCCGAGTACAGCGATACTCGTGCGAGTACCGAGTAGTGACAAGCATGCTCGCTCATCACTAGTCATGATCTTGTCTCTGGTTTACTATTTGCCTTTTTTTAATGCGTTTTTATGCGTTTTGGTAAGTTCTTAGAACTGCATGCTTAGGACACTGCACTTTTTAGTCATCACGATTTAACCCTTGCTAACGTTACGCAGATTCTGAAGATACACCCAGCTGGACTGCAGTGATAAAACTAGAAAACAGAAGCGCTGATAGGATCTTATCAGATAAACATAAGGGCAATGTATAATAGCATACACTCACCTAGTGTGGTTGTGAGGGTCACAACCACCACAGCTAGCATACAGATAATGGCGGCTGCCACAGCCCCACGTGGATGAGTCTTCAAAGCAGGAGAGGAAAAGGGGTTAACACCACGCATTTGCCAGAAAAGATGTAAAATTGTTGATTAATTAATAATTCTTTTATTCTATAGGTCTACACATTTCGAGGTATGGAACCTCTTCCTCAGGACCAAAATATCAACAATACATGAAACAGAGTGGGATGACACACTTATATACATATGGTATATAAAGAAGACCGCTCACTGACAGTTTGAAAAAATCGGCGGACAAACACATCTGCTTCCATGACACATAATTTTTTAGTAAAATAAATCAAATCATTGTATATTGTTAACAATAAAGATTTTTTTTATATATATATATATATATATATATATATATATATAAAATTACATCTAAAAAAACTTGAAAGATTAAATAGAAAAGAAAAAAGAAAAAAAATAACAAAAAGGAAAAAAGAAACAGGTGTATAAATATTACTGAAGAGGCTCGAAACCCAATATAAGGCCCCCTTCACACGTCCGTGATACACGTGCGTGTTTGGTCCGTTTCCGTATATACCGGAGACACGGCCAAACGTGCACCAATGTTAATCTATGATTGTGGTCACACGTCCGTTATTTCATTATGTCCGTGTGTGCGTGTCCGTGATCCGTATGTGTTTGCGTTTGGCACGGATGCATGTCCGTTATCTGCACGGAGCACGCACACGTGGACACAATGAAAGTCTATGGGTATGTGCACACACGTTAGTAAACACGTATGCATATACCTATAGTCCGTGTCCGTTTGGTGTTTTTATTTCTAGTGATGTCGGCTATTCTTTCTATTTCTGTGTATGTCGGTCAATCTCCCTGAGTCCGTCGGTCAGTCTCTCTGTCTCTCTGTCGGTCTCTCTGTCTGTCTGTCCCTCTCTCACAGTCTGTCGGTCAGTTTCCCCCCCTCTCTCATACTTACCGTTCCCCGATCCCCGGCGCAGCGCTGCACGGCATTCACACTGCTGCGGCGGCTTTTACTATTTTGAAAAAGCCGGCCGCCCATTAAACAATCTCGTATTCCCTGCTTTCCCCGCCCACCGGCGCCTATGATTGGTTACAGTGAGACACGCCCCCACGCTGAGTGACAGGTGTCACACTGCACCCAATCACAGCAGCCGGTGGGCGTGTCTATACTGTGCAGTAAAATAAATAAATAAATAATTAAAAAAAAACGGCGTGCGGTTCCCCCCAATTTAAAAGCCAGCCAGATAAAGCCATACGGCTGAAGGCTGGTATTCTCAGGATGGGGAGCTCCACGTTATGGGGGGCCCCCCACCCTAACAATATCAGTCAGCAGCCGCCCAGAATTGCCGCATACATTATATGCGACAGTTCTGGGGCTGTACCCGGCTCTTCCCGATTTGCCCTGGTGCCGTTGGCAAATCGGGGTAATAAGGAGTTATTGGCAGCCCATAGCTGCCAATAAGTCCTAGATTAATCATGTCAGGCGTCTATGAGACACCCTCCATGATTAATCTGTAAATTACAGTAAATAAACACACACACCCGAAAAAATCCTTTATTTGAAATAAAAAACACACACAAATTCCCTCATTACCAATTTATTAACCCCGACAAACCCTCCATGTCCGGCGTACTCCACGGACCTCCAGCGTCGCGTCCAGCTCTGCTGCATGGAGGTGACAGGAGCAGCAGAAGACACCGCCGCTCCGGTCACCTCCACGCAGCTAATGATATGAGTAGCGCGATCAGCTGCTGTCAGTCAGGTAACTCGCAGCCACCGCTGGATCCAGCGGTGGCCGCGGGTATCCTCAGTGACAGCAGCTGATCGCGCTACTCATCTCATTTGCTGTGTGGAGGTGACCGGAGCGGCGGTGTCTTCTGCTGCTCCTGTCACCTCCATGCAGCAGAGCTGGACGCGACGCTGGAGGTCCGTGGAGTACGCCGGACATGGAGGGTTTGTCGGGGTTAATAAATTGGTAATGAGGGAATTTGTGTGTGTTTTTTATTTCAAATAAAGGATTTTTTCGGGTGTGTGTGTTTATTTACTGTAATTTACAGATTAATCATGGAGGGTGTCTCATAGACGCCTGACATGATTAATCTAGGACTTATTGGCAGCTATGGGCTGCCAATAACTCCTTATTACCCCGATTTGCCAACGGCACCAGGGCAAATCGGGAAGAGCCGGGTACAGCCCCAGAACTGTCGCATATAATGTATGCGGCAATTCTGGGCGGCTGCTGACTGATATTGTTAGGGTGGGGGGCCCCCCATAACGTGGAGCTCCCCATCCTGAGAATACCAGCCTTCAGCCGTATGGCTTTATCTGGCTGGCTTTTAAATTGGGGGGAACCGCACGCCGTTTTTTTTTAATTATTTATTTATTTATTTTACTGCACAGTATAGACACGCCCACCGGCTGCTGTGATTGGGTGCAGTGTGACACCTGTCACTCAGCGTGGGGGCGTGTCTCACTGTAACCAATCATAGGCGCCGGTGGGCGGGGAAAGCAGGGAATAGGAGATTGTTTAATGAGCGGCCGGCTTTTTCAAAATAGTAAAAGCCGCCGCAGCCGTGTGAATGCCGTGCAGAGCCGGGGATCGGTGAGTATGAGAGAGGGGGGGACACTCCAGTCAATCGGGGGATTAGCGGTCACCGGTGAATCCTTCACAGGTGACCGCTAATCAGTACTCGACACAGTCAGAGCCGCGGTATGAGGATGAAGTCGGGTGAAGTTCACCCGAGTTCATTCTCATCGCGCAACTCTGTCTGCTGTCAGCCGACATTTATAAACGACATTGTGCATCACACACACGGACATTACACACGGACATTACACGTACACATACACGTTAATTCCACACGCACACACGGACGTTCTGCACACAAACACGGCTAGCATACGCAATTCACACAGGTGCCACACGGACCATAAAAACGGACACAAAAACGGGACACGGACCCGAAAAACGGCCCGTAACACACGTGCGTGTTTTTCACGGACGTGTGAAGGGGGCCTAATGGATATATATGTGAAGAGGCATCACCACTGCAATGATTTACGCCACCACAGAAATTGTATATGGGCAAGTAAATAAAGTGCGACATGTGCCTATATAAATAAAAATAAGTAAAATATATTATATGATGTGAAAAAGGGCGTATATATATCAGAAATATGAAAAAATAAATTTCATATATATATATATATATATACAGTACTTTCTTTATTTTCATGACTCTGAAATTGTAGATTCACATTGAAGACGTCAAAACTATGAATTAGCACACGTGGAATGAAATACTTAACAAAAAAGTGTGAAACAAGTGAAAATATGTCTTATATTCTAGGTTCTTCAAAGTAACCACCTTTTGCTTTGATTACTGCTTTGCACACTCTTGGCATTCTCTTGATGAGCTTCAAGAGGTAGTCACCGGAAATGGTTCTCACTTCACAGGTGTGCCCTCTCAGGTTTAATAAGTGGGATTTCTTGCCATATAAATAGGGTTGGGACCATCAATTGTGTTGTGCAGAAGTCTGGTGGATACACAGGTGATAGTCCTACTGAATAGACTGTTAGAATTTGTATTATGGCAAGAAAAAAGCAGTTAAGTAAAGAAACACGAGTGGCCATCATTACTTTAAAAAATGAAGGTCAGTCAGTACGAAAAATTGGGAAAACTTTGAAAGTGTCCCCAAGTGCAGTGGCAAAAACCATCAAACGCTACAAAAAAACTGGCTCACATGAGGACCGTCCCAGGAAAGGAAGACCAAGAGTCACCTCTGCTGCGGAAGATAAGTTTATCCGAGTCACCAGACTCAGAAATTGCAGGTTAACAGCAGCTCAGATTAGAGACCAGGTCAATGCTACACAGAGTTCTAGCAGCAGACACAACTCTAGAACAACTCTTAAGAGGAGACTTTGTGCAGCAGACCTTCATGGTAAAATAGCTGCTAGGAAACCACTGCTAAGGACAGGCAACAAGCAGAAGACATTTTTGGGCTAAAGAACACAAGGAATGGACATTAGACCAGTGGAAATCTGTGCTTTGGTCTGATGAGTCCAAATTTGAGATCTTTGGATCCAACCACTGTGTCTTTGTGTGACTCAGAAAAGGTGAACGGATGGACTCTACATGCCTGGTTCCCACTGTGAAGCATGGAGGAGAAGAGGTGATGGTGTGGGGGTTAGAGTTGAGCGTGGTTCGCGGTTCGAGGTTCTCCAGTTCTAGGCTCGAGTGATTTTGGGGCCTGTTCTAGATCGAACTAGAACTCGAGCTTTTTGCAAAAGCTCGATAGTTCTAGAAACGTTCGAGAACGGTTCTAGCAGCAAAAAAACAGCTAATTCCTAGCTGGCTTTCCGCTGTAATAGTGTAAGTCACTCTGTGACTCACACTATTATGACATTTCAGTGTATAGTGTGCGGGAACAGCGCCTTCAGATCACTGCTGTTTGTATAATGGCGATCGCCATTTTTTTTTTTTTTCCTTGTCTTCCTTCCCTAAGCGCGCGCGTCTTGTTGGGCGGGCCAGCATGTCAGCCAATCCCAGACACACACACAGCTAAGTGGACTTTTAGCCAGAGAAGCAACGGCATGTGTGATAGGATGTCCATGTCACATGTCCCTGCATTATAAAAACGAGTATCTGCCCGTCCGGACGCCATTATCTCTTCTGCGTCCTTGGTGTCAGACATCACTGTAGCAGCTCCGTCCTTTGTCCTATCGCCGATACAGCTGTATGCGTTCCATACACAGCGCTAGACAGCTTAGGGAGAGCACTTTCTATCAGTCCTTTTAAGGGTTCAAACCGGCAGGGTCAGAGCCATAGGTGACAGGTCCTGAAAACAGAGACAGCGTCTGTGTAGCCAAGGTCAGGGATTTCGTCGCTGCATTTCCCCATTAGGAGGGAATAGAAAGGCAGGCTTCCATTCCTCTACCCAGAGCCCCACAATCCTGGCACTGTACCCTCCTGTCCTCTGCACACTCCAACTCTTTTTAACTAAGCCATTATACTAGCAAACAGTCAGTGTACCTAGTGGCATCCTAAACGTGGCTATTGGACTTTTGTGTAGTCACACTAGTGCAAAGATATTTGCAGCACGTCTGCCTGCATTGCACACTCAAACTCATTATAACTAAGCCATTATACTAGCAAACACTCAGTGTACCTAGTGGCATCCTAAACGTGGCTATTGGACTTTTGTGTAGTCACACTAGTGCAAAGATATTTGCAGCACCTCTGCCTGCATTGCACACTCAAACTCTTTTTAACTAAGCCATTATACTAGCAAACAGTCAGTGTACCTAGTGGCATCCTAAACGTGGCTATTGGACTTTTGTGTAGTCACACTAGTGCAAAGATATTTGCAGCACCTCTGCCTGCATTGCACAATCAAACTCTTTTTAACTAAGCCATTATACTAGCAAACAGTCAGTGTACCTAGTGGCATCCTAAACGTGGCTATTGTACTTTTGTGTAGTCACACTAGTGGAAAGATATTTGCAGCACGTCTGCCTGCATTGCACACTCAAACTCTTTTTAACTAAGCCATTATACTAGCAAACAGTCAGTGTACCTAGTGGCATCCTATACGTGGCTATTGTACTTTTGTGTAGTCAAACTAGTGGAAAGATATTTTCAGCATGTCTGCCTGCATTGCACACTCCAACTCTTTGTAACTAAGCCATTATACTAGCAAACAGTCAGTGTACCTAGTGGCATCCTAAACGTGGCTATTGTACTTTTGTGTAGTCAAACTAGTGGAAAGATATTTGCAGCACGTCTGCCTGCATTGCACACTCAAACTTTTTTTAACTAAGCCATTATACTAGCAAACAGTCAGTGTACCTAGTGGCACCCTAAACGTGGCTATTGTACTTTTGTGTAGTCACACTAGTGGAAAGATATTTGCAGCACGTCTGCCTGCATTGCACACTCAAACTCTTTTTAACTAAGCCATTATACTAGCAAACAGTCAGTGTACCTAGTGGCATCCTAAACGTGGCTATTGTACTTTTGTGTAGTCACACTAGTGGAAAGATATTTGCAGCACGTCTGCCTGCATTGCACACTCAAACTCTTTTTAACTAAGCCATTATTAACAGCAAACAGTCAGTGTACCTAGTGGCATCCTAAACGTGGCTATTGTACTTTTGTGTAGTCAAACTAGTGGAAAGATATTTGCAGCATGTCTGCCTGCATTGCACACTCCAACTCGTTTTAACTAAGCCATTATACTAGCAAACAGTCAGTGTACCTAGTGGCATCCTAAACGTGGCTATTGTACTTTTGTGTAGTCAAACTAGTGGAAAGATATTTGCAGCACGTCTGCCTGCATTGCACACTCAATGTTTTTTTTAACTAAGCCATTATACTAGCAAACAGTCAGTGTACCTAGTGGCATCCTAAACGTGGCTATTGGACTTTTGTGTAGTCACACTAGTGCAAAGATATTTGCAGCACCTCTGCCTGCATTGCACACTCAAACTCTTTTTAACTAAGCCATTATACTAGCAAACACTCAGTGTACCTAGTGGCATACAAGAAGTGGCTGTTGTACTCCATTAGTGCCCCACTGGTGCAAATCTATGTGCAGCACCTCTGCATGACACCCTCCTGCTCTGTTTTTAATAAGCTTTAATCATAGCAAAAAATACTGCCATTTAGCGGCATCATAGAACTGGCTGTTGTATTCCATTAGTGCCCCACTGGTGCCAAGCTATTTCTAGCACCTGTGCATGACACCCTCCTGCTCTGTTTTTAATAAGCTATAATGATAGCAAAAAATACTGCCATTTAGTGGCATCATAGAACTGGCTGTTGTATTCCATTAGTGCCCCACTGGTGCCAAGCTATTTCTAGCACCTCTACATGACACCCTCATGCACATTTTGCTACGCTAATGTTATAGCAAACTCAGGGAATTCATTGCTGCATTTGATAATTCGGAGGGATAGAAAGTGAGGCTTCCTGTAGCTTTTCCTTCTGTTCATAGACAGCATCTCCAAGTTCACACCCGAAGAGCAATTTCTCCTCCACGTCTAAGTGTGGAGAGGCAGCTAGTGCGCATGCGTGTGCCGATTTACCCCAGCTGCAGCCTAACTACAGTGTTTCGCCTAGTGAGTATGCTCAGCCTGACTGTGCCATTCCTGACGCTAAGTCTTCATTTCGGGATACAGCGCATGCTCCCACACTAAGTGTGAAAAGCCTCTTTGCACAGGTACTTGCATTCCGTGCCGGGTCTAAGTCCTGTTTTGTGCCTAGACACCATGCTAAAGCTGATAGTCTTTTTTCAGAGACTGTATTTCATGCTACTGAGCATGCTCAGGCACTTACTGCATCAGAGACTAGGTCCGGTAATGAACTCTTTGGCCCTGCCCCTGATGTGGGAGTCCCATATAGACCACAGGGCATCAGGTGTCCTCCCAAATGGCTTGCAGAGGCCCACCCCTATGACTTGTCACCGCATTATTGATGGTCAGACGATGACTGGTGAGGTGTTTGGGTCATGGCAGCCATGAGGTCATCATTGAAGTTGCGGTTCCAAATAGGACGCTAGTTATGCCACTCATGACGTGTCACTCTACTTTTGTCTCCAGGAGGTTCATTGTGGTTCACCCTGGTTTGGGGCGGACCCAGGTTATAAAAGGGGCTGGAGCCAACAAGGAGGTGCGCATTCTTCTATTATGCTCCGAAAGAGCACACCTCCATGTGTTGAACCCATTGCGGCTTTAGGCCAGAGGTAGGCAGGGATAGGATGTCGATGCAGGCCACCACCACAGTTGGTAACGAAGAACGGTTAAGACCAGCTCCTGTCCTACCAGTCCTGCTTGTGCAGCCCAGTGGCATTAACAGGTCTGCTGCTGCTGATGCGCCTGCTGTCCACAGGTGTGGCCCCTACGCACACGGTCAGCGTACTCAATGGCTCCTGTGTTGTTAACAGGGAGTTCCTGGGCTGAGTGGGCATGTGGACCCTGTGACGCTAACAGGGCTCCCAGTCTCCAGATCCGAATGGCGTCTAACTCGGTTCAGGCTACTATTAGTTTCATAGCCACACAGCTCTGTATCCTCCACCAAACCTTGAGACAAAAGAACATTGAACCAAGGCACATCTCGCATCAAAAATCAACGCCACTCCATATGGCACATAATATTAAGAAAAAGAAGAAATGGAGCTTACAAGGCTATTGTTGTAAAAATATCCAAATTTTTATTATACAAAATTCATATTATTTTAAAATCGTTACGATCAGTATAGAAAAGGTACATATACGGTGCTTACATAGAGAAAAAGGTGAAATACCACACATAAATGGGAGAGCAAAGGTGATAACACCCCAAATAAGCATAAAGGGGCAAAGGGTCATAAGTGAATATAGATGGCTGGCTAGTGACTATGGCGTCTCTGTCTTAATAATAACCATAATTCTATGTAGCCCAATCAGCATAGATCTATAAGGCAGGACAGAGATTTGCCAAATATCAAGCTAAACATGACAAGAAGTCACAGAGTGACCAACAAGTATGGCGCCCTCACCCTGGCTGGACACATAAAATAGTGTAGCCAAATCGGCATATGTCCGTTTTATGCCGGATAGGGATCGCCGGAAAAAAGCCAGTCACATGAAAAAGACCCTAAGAACCCATAACTTACACATGGTTAAGAAGAGGGGCGAGCACCAGAGCGTCCCAGGACAGGGCCACGAGCCTTCCTACGCGCGTTTCGCACGGATTACATCTGCTGGCTTCATCAGGGAAGGTGTACGGCAATTGCCGTTCAAGGACCTTATAACGGAAGTCGCTAGACTTCATTGGGCAGCCCATGACCTGGAAAATGCGTCCCAGCCAATCGGATCCCCGCCGACGCGCACGCGCACCGCGCGCCCAACATCACACGCCCCTCAGCCGCCCAATGGGAGAGGGAGCCCGGAGCAGAAGAACACGTGCTCCAAAGCCACCCCCATCCACAGAGGACAGCCAAGGGGCGGGCAAGGAAGGCGAGCGGCGCGCGCGGGTCACGGAAATCAGAGGGCGGGACACAGCTCCCAGCTATAGTCCGTCAATCAGCCATCAGGTTGCCATGGCGGCGCGCACGCCAAAGCACAGCAAGAGTCCGCACCACGCCCCCGGCAATCCAGTGAGGGGGGACGCGGCGGACCCCCGGGCCCAGGGGTCCGCAGCATCCGCCCCCACCATGGGGGACGCCGGGCTGGCAGCGAGGACACAAACCGCGCGATGGGAGCGCGCACAGCAACCAGAGGGCGGGACAGACTAATAGCTGGAATTGAAAAATGTGAACAATACATAAGTATCCTTGCCATCCTATAGATAAAACCACAGGAAATAAGATAACAATGGCATCAAGCATATTACATAAAACCAGAGGGCAGGAGAATTATTATGAAAGGATCTTCTTCAGATGACAGTACGCCCATATCATAAAGGAATCATATACAAACAATTTCTCCAAGAAAATCGATGTCTGGTCCAAGTCCAAAATGTCAACCACAATGGATAATAACTAGACAAAGTCCTATGAAGGCAAAAGAATTAAATTAGGAACACTGAAAATTAAAAACAGGGCCAAAAAAAAGAAATTAGATAAAAAATAATTAAAAAAATTTCTAAATTAAAAAAGAAAGAAAGAATGGTGCAGTACATAATGAGAGCCACTCATAGAAACGGGGCGAAGTTTAGAGCCTCATTGAGGCCCTTTGGTGTGACTGTGTCCAAAATGGTAATCCATTTCAGTTCACGCTGGGCCAAAAGTCTTTTGACATTTCCCCCCCTAATCCCACAATGAATCACGTCGATACCCCTGACCATAAAGGATCTAGGGTTGCATCCATGGACCAATTTAAAATGGCGCGGTATGGTTTTTAATTCTGCCACATTGGTCGCTGTGGTTGCCGCCCGAATGTCCCTCACATGCTCCCTTACTCTTACTCTTAATTCCCTTGATGTCATCCCTATATAGATCATATTACAATCACATGTTGCATAATAGATGACGTTGATGGTAGTACAGGAGATATGTTCTCTTATAGGGAAATTTCTTCTCCCATCACTAGTATGGAAAGAAGAGCAGCGAGAGACATTCGGGCAGGAAACACAGCGGCCACAAGGGAAGCAACCTTTAATAGGTCCAGATGAACCAAAAGAACTACTGGTCACTGGTGGTATGTAATGACTTTTGACCAAGTAGTCCTTAAGATTTCTACATCGCCTGGCAGTCATCAAAGGTACAGGGGGCAGACGTGACTTCAAAGTGGGATCAGATTGAAGGATCGGCCAAAATTTAGCCAAAATTTCTCTCATCTCCTGCCATCTAACATTAAATGTTGAGATGAACCTGATATTTTCCACAGGCCTGGTTTCACCTCTCCTCCCGTGAAGCAGATCATCCCTAGACACCGATCTTGCTCTCTGATAAGCTTGTTTCAGGGTACGGTTCCCATACCCTCTGTTTTTGAACCTCATCCTCAAATCATCTGCCTGTTGTTTAAAAATGTTGTCCTGAGAGCAGAGTCGTCTCATCCTGAGATACTGGCCAATTGGGATGGCGCGTACAGTGGAGTTGGTATGGGCCGAAGTGGCATGGAGTAGGGAATTTACAGACGTCGGTTTCCTGTACACATCCGTCTGCAGAGCCCCAAACTCATCTGTAGTGATTTTAATATCTAAAAACTCAACTCCACTGTCGCTAAAACTATATGTCAATTTGATGTTATAATCGTTTGTATTGAGCTGGTCCATGAAAAGTTTGAGTTGAGAGATGGTACCCTGCCAGATGATCAATAGATCATCAATGTATCTCACCCACATTGACACCATGGGGGCGGCCCATGCACCTCCGTCAATGTAATCCGTGCGAAACGCGCGTAGGAAGGCTCGTGGCACTGTCCTGGGACGCTCTGGTGCTCGCCCCTCTTCTTAACCATGTGTAAGTTATGGGTTCTTAGGGTCTTTTTCATGTGACTGGCTTTTTTCCGGCGATCCCTATCCGGCATAAAACGGACATATGCTGATTTGGCTACACTATTTTATGTGTCCAGCCAGGGTGAGGGCGCCATACTTGTTGGTCACTCTGTGACTTCTTGTCATGTTTAGCTTGATATTTGGCAAATCTCTGTCCTGCCTTATAGATCTATGCTGATTGGGCTACATAGAATTATGGTTATTATTAAGACAGAGACGCCATAGTCACTAGCCAGCCATCTATATTCACTTATGACCCTTTGCCCCTTTATGCTTATTTGGGGTGTTATCACCTTTGCTCTCCCATTTATGTGTGGTATTTCACCTTTTTCTCTATGTAAGCACCGTATATGTACCTTTTCTATACTGATCGTAACGATTTTAAAATAATATGAATTTTGTATAATAAAAATTTGGATATTTTTACAACAATAGCCTTGTAAGCTCCATTTCTTCTTTTTCTTAATATTCTCCACCAAACCTTCCAGTTGCAAGGACAAGACCATTTCCTCCTATCCATGACAAAGCGTTGAGATTCACTCTGTGCAGCACTGGTGTTTAGTGGAAAAGCAGATCTAAGATTGCGTACCACATTCTGCAGATACTCCTGTATACGTGCGTCCATTTCTATGGCAGGAATTATTTCGCCAAATTTTGTCTTGTACCGGGGATCTAACAGTGTGGCAACCCAGTATTCAGGATTACTTCGAATTCGTACAATCCGAGGGTCATGTTGGTAGTGCAGCAAGAAGGCGCTCATGTGTCTTGTGCATCCAGGAGGACCAAGTCCTTGGTGTGTTGGTGGCAGAGAGGTGAGAATCGTGCCTCCTTCCTCTGCCCTCTCCCCACAACCTCGCAAAACCGAAATGTGAGCAAGCTCTCACTCATCTGCTGAGTCTTCCATGCCCATCGCCAGTTCGTCCTCCATTTCTTCATGGGCTCCTGCACTTTCCTCAACACTTTTTGCTGATACTATGCGCCCTTGTTAATCCCTCTCCCTCACCATGACTGCCGCATAGGTGCCGCTGACCATCTGGACCTCGTAGATCTTGTTATCCCTTCCGCATATGACTCCTCCTGTACTTCCTCCCCTTCCTCTTGTCCCAACACCTGACTCCGAATAATAATTACAGTGTGCTCCATCATGTAGATGACCAGAATTGTCACGCTGAGAATGACATTGCCAGTGCTAAACATCTTCGTCGACATTTGTAAACTGTGTAGCAGGGTGCATAGGTCCTTGATCTGACACCACTCCAGCAGCGTGATCTGCACCACCTCTTGATCAAGTTATCCCAGGCTATATGTCATACCGTATTTCAGCAGGGCTCTGCAGTGCTGCCACACACGCTGCAACATGTGCAGATTCCAATTCCTGCGTGTCGGAACATCGCATTTCCGGCGTTTAACTGCCAGACCCTAAGACTTCCGGAGTGATGAAAGTTGTTGAGCTGCTGTGTGCGCACGATGGAAGTGAGCACATAGCGAGCGTGCCCGCTGCACAAGGCCATGTAGGCCGGGATGGTGTTTTAAAAATTGCTGGAGAATTAGGTTCAACACGTGAGCCATACAAGGCACGTGTGTCACATTGCCCTGACGATGGCCCGCAGCCAGGTTTGCATCATTTCCGCACACGGCTGTTAAGTCACCAACGGAGTACGCTCCGTCAATTTGTACTCCGGTCACCAGGTGACAACGTGTTCCTTTCATGCATAGTGCTGATGATGGGAGAGGAGTCGATGCCAGCGGCGCAGGTGGACACAGGTTATGCTCACCCACTGGGCTGCATTACCTTGACAGATGCAGAATCTCTGGCTGAATATAGCTGGTGGGTATCTCACAGATGAAATACCATCATTCAGCTACAACCAATGGGAAGACACCACACCCTTTTTTATGCCCATCCTGTCTGCAGACCACTGCCAGACATAGCTATGACTATGAACCTCTGGTTAATTTTACCCCCAGTTCAGTTTTATGATTTTGTGTGCTTGTTACCTGACTACTTTTCCTGCTTGCTGTTTATGTACCTTGTTGGCCGATCCGCATTTCACCTCTGCTTGTTTTCTGATTAAGTCATGGCCATCCCATTCTGTTCCTGTTCCTCAATTAATGTTTTGACCCTGCCTGACTACTATTCTCTGGAACTGCAGCCTTCCACAGGTATTAATCACCTTGGGCCCTGTGTAATTCCTAATCCCTGTATAGGGGTTAAAGGGTTTCAGGGTTCTAGGGGTCCTGCTTGGTGAGTGGCTTCCCTCTAGCCTATCATTTACAGCCCATCAGAGTGTGTGGATGAGTGTGTGGATCAAGGAAGGTGTTACACCGTGCTCTCTGCAGAAGGCCATGTGGGCCAGGATAGTGCTTTAAAAATTGCTGGACAACCAGGTTCAACACGTGAACCACACAAGGCACATGTGTCACATTGTCACAGCGAAGGGCCGCACCCATGTTTGCATCATTGTCGCACCCGGGCTTCCCTGGCTGCTGGTTGAGTGGAGACAACCATTGATGAAACTCGGTCTCCAGAGCTAACCGTCCACAACTTCTCAGCGGTGTGACTCACATTTCCCATACATTTCAAAGTAAACCTTTAACCGCCTGATGGCATTGAGCTCTGCTGCCAGCATAGTAAGGAGGTGTGTGGTAGTCCTTGTGCGCAGTTACAAGGAAGGGTGGCCTGACCACACAGGGTTTGCGCCAAGGTGGAGGACCCACACGAGGTTGAAGAGGCAGAAGCAGTGTATTAACTTCTACATACAGAAGAAGGATTGACACAACTCGTGGGGACGGCAAGACTTGTACAGCAGACCCTTCTCCATCTCTCCCCACAGTAACCCATTGCCCAGTCAGCGACATGTAACGCCCCTGTCCATGCTTACTGGGCCAATTATCTGTGGTGAAATGCACCCTGTCACACAGAGTTTCTCAAGGAATCAGTGATGTTTAGTGCGACATGCTGGTGTAGCACGTGCACGCCTTTGTTGGAGAAGGAGTGGCGCCTGGGCATCGGCTCTTGGGGCACTGCGATGGGCATAAGGTCTCGAAAATCCTCGGTTAAAAAGGTTGGAAAGGCAGCATTTTGGTAGCCAACAGTTTCCAGATGCTGAAAGTCAACCTCTAAGCCATGTCATGCCCTTCTAAAAGCATGTAAAACACAGTAAGGGGACTCCAACCACAGTCTCCCTCGTTGCCACTAATTGGGCCACACACACCCCACTTGACTGGCATCAGTTGACCCCCCCTTTTGAAAAAGAAAAAAAAAGCTTGGCATGAAGCACTCTCAAAAATACGCGTGCCTTTCCCGTCCCCTGGATGACCCCTTGGGAAGAAAAGTCCTCTGAGAGCCATGACTTTTTCATCTTGGTTCTTTTAGAAACACAGCGAGGGGACTCCAACCACAGTCTCCCTCGTTTCCACTAATTGGGCCACACACACCCCACTTGACTGGCATCAGTTGACCCCCATTTTCAAGATGAAAAAGATGCTTTGCATGAAGCACTCTCAAAAATACGCGTACCTTTCCCGTCCCCTGGCTGACCCAGGGGAAGAAAAGTCCTCTGAGAGCCATGACTTGTTCATCTTGGTTCTTTTAGAAACACAGCGAGGGGACTCCAACCACAGTCTCCCTCGTTTCCACTAATTGGGCCACACACACCCCACTTGACTGGCATCAGTTGACCCCCATTTTCAAGATGAAAAAGATGCTTTGCATGAAGCACTCTCAAAAATACGCGTGCCTTTCCCGTCCCCTGGCTGACCCAGGGGAAGAAAAGTCCTCTGAGAGCCATGACTTGTTCATCTTGGTTCTTTTAGAAACACAGCGAGGGGACTCCAACCACAGTCTCCCTTGTTTCCACTAATTGGGCCACACACACCCCACTTGAGTGGCATCAGTTGACCCCCATTTTCAAGATGAAAGAGATGCTTTGCATGAAGCACTCTCAAAAATACGCGTGCCTTTCCCGTCCCCTGGCTGACCCAGGGGAAGAAAAGTCCTCTGAGAGCCATGACTTGTTCATCTTGGTTCTTTTAGAAACACAACGAGGGGACTCCAACCACAGTCTCCCTCGTTGCCACTAATTGGGCCACACACACCCCACTTGACTGGCATCAGTTGACCCCCATTTTCAAGATGAAAAAGATGCTTTGCATGAAGCACTCTCAAAAATACGCGTGCCTTTCCCGTCCCCTGGCTGACCCAGGGGAAGAAAAGTCCTCTGAGAGCCATGACTTGTTCATCTTGGTTCTTTTAGAAACACAGCGAGGGGACTCCAACCACAGTCTCCCTCGTTGCCACTAATTGGGCCACACACACCCCACTTGACTGGCATCAGTTGACCCCCATTTTCAAGATGAAAAAGATGCTTTGCATGAAGCACTCTCAAAAATACGCGTGCCTTTCCCGTCCCCTGGCTGATCCAGGGGAAGAAAAGTCCTCTGAGAGCCATGACTAGTTCATCTTGGTTCTTTTAGAAACACAGCGAGGGGACTCCAACCACAGTCTCCCTCGTTTCCACTAATTGGGCCACACACACCCCACTTGACTGGCATCAGTTGACCTTCCCTTTTGAAAAAGAAAAAGATGCTTTGCATGAAGCACTCTCAAAAATACGCGTGCCTTTCCCGTCCCCTGGCTGATCCAGGGGAAGAAAAGTCCTCTGAGAGCCATGACTTGTTCATCTTGGTTCTTTTAGAAACACAGCGAGGGGACTCCAACCACAGTCTCCCTCGTTTCCACTAATTGGGCCACACACACCCCACTTGACTGGCATCAGTTGACCCCCATTTTCAAGATGAAAAAGATGCTTTGCATGAAGCACTCTCAAAAATACGCGTGCCTTTCCCGTCCCCTGGCTGACCCAGGGGAAGAAAAGTCCTCTGAGAGCCATGACTTGTTCATCTTGGTTCTTTTAGAAACACAGCGAGGGGACTCCAACCACAGTCTCCCTCGTTTCCACTAATTGGGCCACACACACCCCACTTGACTGGCATCAGTTGACCCCCATTTTCAAGATGAAAAAGATGCTTTGCATGAAGCACTCTCAAAAATACGCGTGCCTTTCCCGTCCCCTGGCTGACCCAGGGGAAGAAAAGTCCTCTGAGAGCCATGACTTGTTCATCTTGGTTCTTTTAGAAACACAGCGAGGGGACTCCAACCACAGTCTCCCTCGTTGCCTCTAATTGGGCCACACACACCCCACTTGACTGGCATCAGTTGACCCCCATTTTCAAGATGAAAAAGATGCTTTGCATGAAGAACTCTCAAAAATACGCGTGCCTTTCCCGTCCCCTGGCTAACCCAGGGGAAGAAAAGTCCTCTGAGAGCCATGACTTGTTCATCTTGATTCTTTTAGAAACACAGCAAGGGGACTCCAACCACAGTCTCCCTCGTTGCCACTAATTGGGCCACACACACCCCACTTGACTGGCATCAGTTGACCCCCATTTTCAAGATGAAAAAGATGCTTTGCATGAAGCACTCTCAAAAATACGCGTGCCTTTCCCGTCCCCTGGCTGACCCAGGGGAAGAAAAGTCCTCTGAGAGCCATGACTTGTTCATCTTGGTTCTTTTAGAAACACAGCAAGGGGACTCCAACCACAGTCTCCCTCGTTGCCACTAATTGGGCCACACACACCCCACTTGACTGGCATCAGTTGACCCCCATTTTCAAGATAAAAAAGATGCTTTGCATGAAGCACTCTCAAAAATACGCGTGCCTTTCCCGTCCCCTGGCTGACCCAGGGGAAGAAAAGTCCTCTGAGAGCCATGACTTGTTCATCTTGGTTCTTTTAGAAACACAGCGAGGGGACTCCAACCACAGTCTCCCTCGTTTCCACTAATTGGGCCACACACACCCCACTTGACTGGCATCAGTTGACCCCCATTTTCAAGATGAAAAAGATGCTTTGCATGAAGCACTCTCAAAAATACGCGTGCCTTTCCCGTCCCCTGGCTGACCCAGGGGAAGAAAAGTCCTCTGAGAGCCATGACTTGTTCATCTTGGTTCTTTTAGAAACACAGCGAGGGGACTCCAACCACAGTCTCCCTCGTTTCCACTAATTGGGCCACACACACCCCACTTGACTGGCATCAGTTGACCCCCATTTTCAAGATGAAAAAGATGCTTTGCATGAAGCACTCTCAAAAATACGCGTGCCTTTCGCGTCCCCTGGCTGACCCAGGGGAAGAAAAGTCATCTGAGAGCCATGACTTGTTCATCTTGGTTCTTTTAGAAACACAGCGAGGGGACTCCAACCACAGTCTCCCTCGTTTCCACTAATTGGGCCACACACACCCCACTTGACTGGCATCAGTTGACCTTCCCTTTTTGAAAAAGAAAAAGATGCTTTGCATGAAGCACTCTCAAAAATACGCATGCCTTTCCCGTTCCCTGGCTGATCCAGGGGAAGAAAAGTCCTCTGAGAGCCATGACTTGTTCATCTTGGTTCTTTTAGAAACACAGCGAGGGGACTCCAACCACAGTCTCCCTCGTTTCCACTAATTGGGCCACACACACCCCACTTGACTGGCATCAGTTGACCCCCATTTTCAAGATGAAAAAGATGCTTTGCATGAAGCACTCTCAAAAATACGCGTGCCTTTCCCGTCCCCTGGCTGACCCAGGGGAAGAAAAGTCCTCTGAGAGCCATGACTTGTTCATCTTGGTTCTTTTAGAAACACAGCGAGGGGACTCCAACCACAGTCTCCCTCGTTTCCACTAATTGGGCCACACACACCCCACTTGACTGGCATCAGTTGACCCCCATTTTCAAGATGAAAAAGATGCTTTGCATGAAGCACTCTCAAAAATACGCGTGCCTTTCCCGTCCCCTGGCTGACCCAGGGGAAGAAAAGACCTCTGAGAGCCATGACTTGTTCATCTTGGTTCTTTTAGAATCACAGCGAGGGGACTCCAACCACAGTCTCCCTCATTTCCACTAATTGGGCCACACACACCCCACTTGACTGGCATCAGTTGACCCCCATTTTCAAGATGAAAAAGATGCTTTGCATGAAGCACTCTCAAAAATACGCGTGCCTTTCCCGTCCCCTGGCTGACCCAGGGGAAGAAAAGTCCTCTGAGAGCCATGACTTGTTCATCTTGGTTCTTTTAGAAACACAGCGAGGGGACTCCAACCACAGACTCCCTCGTTTCCACTAATTGGGCCACACACACCCCACTTGACTGGCATCAGTTGACCTTCCCTTTTGAAAAAGAAAAAGATGCTTTGCATGAAGCACTCTCAAAAATACGCGTGCCTTTCCCATCCCCTGGCTGACCCAGGGGAAGAAAAGTCCTCTGAGAGCCATGACTTGTTCATCTTGGTTCTTTTAGAAACACAGCGAGGGGACTCCAACCACAGTCTCCCTCATTGCCACTAATTGGGCCACACACACCCCACTTGACTGGCATCAGTTGACCCCCATTTTCAAGATGAAAAAGATGCTTTGCATGAAGCACTCTCAAAAATATGCGTGCCTTTCCCGTCCCCTGGCTGACCCAGGGGAAGAAAAGTCCTCTGAGAGCCATGACTTGTTCATCTTGGTTCTTTTAGAAACACAGCGAGGGGACTCCAACCACAGTCTCCCTCGTTTCCACTAATTGGGCCACACACACCCCACTTGACTGGCATCAGTTGACCCCCATTTTCAAGATGAAAAAGATGCTTTGCATGAAGCACTCTCAAAAATACGCGTGCCTTTCCCGTCCCCTGGCTGACCCAGGGGAAGAAAAGTCCTCTGAGAGCCATGACTTGTTCATCTTGGTTCTTTTAGAAACACAGCGAGGGGACTCCAACCACAGTCTCCCTCGTTGCCACTAATTGGGCCACACACACCCCACTTGACTGGCATCAGTTGACCCCCATTTTCAAGATGAAAAAGATGCTTTGCATGAAGCACTCTCAAAAATATGCGTGCCTTTCCCGTCCCCTGGCTGACCCAGGGGAAGAAAAGTCCTCTGAGAGCCATGACTTGTTCATCTTGGTTCTTTTAGAAACACAGCGAGGGGACTCTAACCACAGTCTCCCTCGTTGCCACTAATTGGGCCACACACACCCCACTTGACTGGCATCAGTTGACCCCCATTTTCAAGATGAAAAAGATGCTTTGCATGAAGCACTCTCAAAAATACGCGTGCCTTTCCCGTCCCCTGGCTGACCCAGGGGAAGAAAAGTCCTCTGAGAGCCATGACTTGTTCATCTTGGTTCTTTTAGAAACACAGCGAGGGGACTCCAACCACAGTCTCCCTCGTTTCCACTAATTGGGCCACACACACCCCACTTGACTGGCATCAGTTGACCCGCATTTTCAAGATGAAAAAGATGCTTTGCATGAAGCACTCTCAAAAATACGCGTGCCTTTCCCGTCCCCTGGCTGACCCAGGGGAAGAAAAGTCCTCTGAGAGCCATGACTTGTTCATCTTGGTTCTTTTAGAAACACAGCGAGGGGACTCCAACCACAGTCTCCCTCATTGCCACTAATTGGGCCACACACACCCCACTTGACTGGCATCAGTTGACCCCCATTTTCAAGATAAAAAAGATGCTTTGCATGAAGCACTCTCAAAAATACGCGTGCCTTTCCCGTCCCCTGGCTGACCCAGGGGAAGAAAAGTCCTCTGAGAGCCATGACTTGTTCATCTTGGTTCTTTTAGAAACACAGCGAGGGGACTCCAACCACAGTCTCCCTCGTTTCCATTAATTGGGCCACACACACCCCACTTGACTGGCATCAGTTGACCCCCATTTTCAAGATGAAAAAGATGCTTTGCATGAAGCACTCTCAAAAATATGCGTGCCTTTCCCGTCCCCTGGCTGACCCAGGGGAAGAAAAGTCCTCTGAGAGCCGTGACTTGTTCATCTTGGTTCTTTTAGAAACACAGCGAGGGGACTCCAACCACAGTCTCCCTCGTTGCCTCTAATTGGGCCACACACACCCCACTTGACTGGCATCAGTTGACCCCCATTTTCAAGATGAAAAAGATGCTTTGCATGAAGAACTCTCAAAAATACGCGTGCCTTTCCCGTCCCCTGGCTAACCCAGGGGAAGAAAAGTCCTCTGAGAGCCATGACTTGTTCATCTTGATTCTTTTAGAAACACAGCAAGGGGACTCCAACCACAGTCTCCCTCGTTGCCACTAATTGGGCCACACACACCCCACTTGACTGGCATCAGTTGACCCCCATTTTCAAGATGAAAAAGATGCTTTGCATGAAGCACTCTCGAAAATACGCGTGCCTTTCCCGTCCCCTGGCTGACCCAGGGGAAGAAAAGTCCTCTGAGAGCCATGACTTGTTCATCTTGGTTCTTTTAGAAACACAGCAAGGGGACTCCAACCACAGTCTCCCTCGTTGCCACTAATTGGGCCACACACACCCCACTTGACTGGCATCAGTTGACCCCCATTTTCAAGATAAAAAAGATGCTTTGCATGAAGCACTCTCAAAAATACGCGTGCCTTTCCCGTCCCCTGGCTGACCCAGGGGAAGAAAAGTCCTCTGAGAGCCATGACTTGTTCATCTTGGTTCTTTTAGAAACACAGCGAGGGGACTCCAACCACAGTCTCCCTCGTTTCCACTAATTGGGCCACACACACCCCACTTGACTGGCATCAGTTGACCCCCATTTTCAAGATGAAAAAGATGCTTTGCATGAAGCACTCTCAAAAATACGCGTGCCTTTCCCGTCCCCTGGCTGACCCAGGGGAAGAAAAGTCCTCTGAGAGCCATGACTTGTTCATCTTGGTTCTTTTAGAAACACAGCGAGGGGACTCCAACCACAGTCTCCCTCGTTTCCACTAATTGGGCCACACACACCCCACTTGACTGGCATCAGTTGACCCCCATTTTCAAGATGAAAAAGATGCTTTGCATGAAGCACTCTCAAAAATACGCGTGCCTTTCGCGTCCCCTGGCTGACCCAGGGGAAGAAAAGTCATCTGAGAGCCATGACTTGTTCATCTTGGTTCTTTTAGAAACACAGCGAGGGGACTCCAACCACAGTCTCCCTCGTTTCCACTAATTGGGCCACACACACCCCACTTGACTGGCATCAGTTGACCTACCCTTTTTGAAAAAGAAAAAGATGCTTTGCATGAAGCACTCTCAAAAATACGCATGCCTTTCCCGTTCCCTGGCTGATCCAGGGGAAGAAAAGTCCTCTGAGAGCCATGACTTGTTCATCTTGGTTCTTTTAGAAACACAGCGAGGGGACTCCAACCACAGTCTCCCTCGTTTCCACTAATTGGGCCACACACACCCCACTTGACTGGCATCAGTTGACCCCCATTTTCAAGATGAAAAAGATGCTTTGCATGAAGCACTCTCAAAAATACGCGTGCCTTTCCCGTCCCCTGGCTGACCCAGGGGAAGAAAAGTCCTCTGAGAGCCATGACTTGTTCATCTTGGTTCTTTTAGAAACACAGCGAGGGGACTCCAACCACAGTCTCCCTCGTTTCCACTAATTGGGCCACACACACCCCACTTGACTGGCATCAGTTGACCCCCATTTTCAAGATGAAAAAGATGCTTTGCATGAAGCACTCTCAAAAATATGCGTGCCTTTCCCGTCCCCTGGCTGACCCAGGGGAAGAAAAGTCCTCTGAGAGTCATGACTTGTTCATCTTGGTTCTTTTAGAAACACAGCGAGGGGACTCCAACCACAGTCTCCCTCGTTGCCACTAATTGGGCCACACACACCCCACTTGACTGGCATCAGTTGACCCCCATTTTCAAGATGAAAAAGATGCTTTGCATGAAGCACTCTCAAAAATACGCGTGCCTTTCCCGTCCCCTGGCTGACCCAGGGGAAGAAAAGACCTCTGAGAGCCATGACTTGTTCATCTTGGTTCTTTTAGAATCACAGCGAGGGGACTCCAACCACAGTCTCCCTCATTTCCACTAATTGGGCCACACACACCCCACTTGACTGGCATCAGTTGACCCCCATTTTCAAGATGAAAAAGATGCTTTGCATGAAGCACTCTCAAAAATACGCGTGCCTTTCCCGTCCCCTGGCTGACCCAGGGGAAGAAAAGTCCTCTGAGAGCCATGACTTGTTCATCTTGGTTCTTTTAGAAACACAGCGAGGGGACTCCAACCACAGACTCCCTCGTTTCCACTAATTGGGCCACACACACCCCACTTGACTGGCATCAGTTGACCTTCCCTTTTGAAAAAGAAAAAGATGCTTTGCATGAAGCACTCTCAAAAATACGCGTGCCTTTCCCGTCCCCTGGCTGACCCAGGGGAAGAAAAGTCCTCTGAGAGCCATGACTTGTTCATCTTGGTTCTTTTAGAAACACAGCGAGGGGACTCCAACCACAGTCTCCCTCATTGCCACTAATTGGGCCACACACACCCCACTTGACTGGCATCAGTTGACCCCCATTTTCAAGATGAAAAAGATGCTTTGCATGAAGCACTCTCAAAAATATGCGTGCCTTTCCCGTCCCCTGGCTGACCCAGGGGAAGAAAAGTCCTCTGAGAGCCATGACTTGTTCATCTTGGTTCTTTTAGAAACACAGCGAGGGGACTCCAACCACAGTCTCCCTCGTTTCCACTAAGTGGGCCACACACACCCCACTTGACTGGCATCAGTTGACCCCCATTTTCAAGATGAAAAAGATGCTTTGCATGAAGCACTCTCAAAAATACGCGTGCCTTTCCCGTCCCCTGGCTGACCCAGGGGAAGAAAAGTCCTCTGAGAGCCATGACTTGTTCATCTTGGTTCTTTTAGAAACACAGCGAGGGGACTCCAACCACAGTCTCCCTCGTTGCCACTAATTGGGCCACACACACCCCACTTGACTGGCATCAGTTGACCCCCATTTTCAAGATGAAAAAGATGCTTTGCATGAAGCACTCTCAAAAATATGCGTGCCTTTCCCGTCCCCTGGCTGACCCAGGGGAAGAAAAGTCCTCTGAGAGCCATGACTTGTTCATCTTGGTTCTTTTAGAAACACAGCGAGGGGACTCCAACCACAGTCTCCCTCGTTGCCACTAATTGGGCCACACACACCCCACTTGACTGGCATCAGTTGACCCCCATTTTCAAGATGAAAAAGATGCTTTGCATGAAGCACTCTCAAAAATACGCGTGCCTTTCCCGTCCCCTGGCTGACCCAGGGGAAGAAAAGTCCTCTGAGAGCCATGACTTGTTCATCTTGGTTCTTTTAGAAACACAGCGAGGGGACTCCAACCACAGTCTCCCTCGTTTCCACTAATTGGGCAACACACCCCACTTGACTGGCATCAGTTGACCCGCATTTTCAAGATGAAAAAGATACTTTGCATGAAGCACTCTCAAAAATACGCGTGCCTTTCCCGTCCCCTGGCTGACCCAGGGGAAGAAAAGTCCTCTGAGAGCCATGACTTGTTCATCTTGGTTCTTTTAGAAACACAGCGAGGGGACTCCAACCACAGTCTCCCTCATTGCCACTAATTGGGCCACACACACCCCACTTGACTGGCATCAGTTGACCCTCATTTTCAAGATGAAAAAGATGCTTTGCATGAAGCATTCTCAAAAATATGCGTGCCTTTCCCGTCCCCTGGCTGACCCAGGGGAAGAAAAGTCCTCTGAGAGCCATGACTTGTTCATCTTGGTTCTTTTAGAAACACAACGAGGGGACTCCAACCACAGTCTCCCTCGTTGCCACTAATTGGGCCACACACACCCAACTTGACTGGCATCAGTTGACCCCCATTTTCAAGATGAAAAAGATGCTTTGCATGAAGCACTCTCAAAAATACGCGTGCCTTTCCCGTCCCCTGGCTGACCCAGGGGAAGAAAAGTCCTCTGAGAGCCATGACTTGTTCATCTTGGTTCTTTTAGAAACACAGCGAGGGGACTCCAACCACAGTCTCCCTCGTTTCCACTAATTGGGCCACACACACCCCACTTGACTGGCATCAGTTGACCCCCATTTTCAAGATGAAAAAGATGCTTTGCATGAAGCACTCTCAAAAATACGCGTGCCTTTCCCGTCCCCTGGCTGACCCAGGGGAAGAAAAGTCCTCTGAGAGCCATGACTTGTTCATCTTGGTTCTTTTAGAAACACAGCGAGGGGACTCCAACCACAGTCTCCCTCGTTGCCACTAATTGGGCCACACACACCCCACTTGACTGGCATCAGTTGACCCCCATTTTCAAGATGAAAAAGATGCTTTGCATGAAGCACTCTCAAAAATATGCGTGCCTTTCCCGTCCCCTGGCTGACCCAGGGGAAGAAAAGTCCTCTGAGAGCCATGACTTGTTCATCTTGGTTCTTTTAGAAACACAGCGAGGGGACTCCAACCACAGTCTCCCTCGTTGCCACTAATTGGGCCACACACACTTCACTTGACTGGCATCAGTTGACCCCCATTTTCAAGATGAAAAAGATGCTTTGCATGAAGCACTCTCAAAAATACGCGTGCCTTTCCCGTCCCCTGGCTGACCCAGGGGAAGAAAAGTCCTCTGAGAGCCATGACTTGTTCATCTTGGTTCTTTTAGAAACACAGCGAGGGGACTCCAACCACAGTCTCCCTCGTTTCCACTAATTGGGCCACACACACCCCACTTGACTGGCATCAGTTGACCCCCATTTTCAAGATGAAAAAGATGCTTTGCATGAAGCACTCTCAAAAATACGCGTGCCTTTCCCGTCCCCTGGCTGACCCAGGGGAAGAAAAGTCCTCTGAGAGCCATGACTTGTTCATCTTGGTTCTTTTAGAAACACAGCGAGGGGACTCCAACCACAGTCTCCCTCGTTTCCACTAATTGGGCCACACACACCCCACTTGACTGGCATCAGTTGACCCCCATTTTCAAGATGAAAAAGATGCTTTGCATGAAGCACTCTCAAAAATACGCGTGCCTTTCCCGTCCCCTGGCTGACCCAGGGGAAGAAAAGTCCTCTGAGAGCCATGACTTGTTCATCTTGGTTCTTTTAGAAACACAGCGAGGGGACTCCAACCACAGTCTCCCTCGTTTCCACTAATTGGGCCACACACACCCCACTTGACTGGCATCAGTTGACCACCATTTTCAAGATGAAAAAGATGCTTTGCATGAAGCACTCTCAAAAATAAGCGTGCCTTTCCCGTCCCCTGGCTGACCCAGGGGAAGAAAAGTCCTCTGAGAGCCATGACTTGTTCATCTTGGTTCTTTTGGAAACACAGCAAGAGGACTTTAACCACAGTCTCCCTCGTTTCCACTAATTGGGCCACACACACCCCACTTGACTGGCATCAGTTGACCTTCCCTTTTGAAAAAGAAAAAGATGCTTTGCATGAAGCACTCTCAAAAATACGCGTGCCTTTCCCGTCCCCTGGCTGATCCAGGGGAAGAAAAGTCCTCTGAGAGCCATGACTTGTTCATCTTGGTTCTTTTAGAAACACAGCGAGGGGACTCCAACCACAGTCTCCCTCGTTTCCACTAATTGGGCCACACACACCCCACTTGACTGGCATCAGTTGACCCCCATTTTCAAGATGAAAAAGATGCTTTGCATGAAGCACTCTCAAAAATACGCGTGCCTTTCCCGTCCCCTGGCTGACCCAGGGGAAGAACAGTCCTCTGAGAGTCATGACTTGTTCATCTTGGTTCTTTTAGAAACACAGCGAGGGGACTCCAACCACAGTCACCCTCGTTGCCACTAATTGGGCCACACACACCCCACTTGACTGGCATCAGTTGACCCCCATTTTCAAGATGAAAAAGATGCTTTGCATGAAGCACTCTCAAAAATACGCGTGCCTTTCCCGTCCCCTGGCTGACCCAGGGGAAGAAAAGTCCTCTGAGAGCCATGACTTGTTCATCTTGGTTCTTTTAGAAACACAGTGAGGGGACTCCAACCACAGTCTCCCTCGTTTCCACTAATTGGGCCACACACACCCCACTTGACTGGCATCAGTTGACCCCCATTTTCAAGATGAAAAAGATGCTTTGCATGAAGCACTCTCAAAAATACGCGTGCCTTTCCCGTCCCCTGGCTGACCCAGGGGAAGAAAAGTTCTCTGAGAGCCATGACTTGTTCATCTTGGTTCTTTTAGAAACACAGCGAGGGGACTCCAACCACAGTCTCCCTCGTTTCCACTAATTGGGCCAAACACACCCCACTTGACTGGCATCAGTTGACCTTCCCTTTTGAAAAAGATGCTTTGCATGAAGCACTCTCAAAAATACGCGTGCCTTTCCCGTCCCCTGGCTGACCCAGGGGAAGAAAAGTCCTCTGAGAGCCATGACTTGTTCATCTTGGTTCTTTTAGAAACACAGCGAGGGGACTCCAACCACAGTCTCCCTCGTTTCCACTAATTGGGCCACACACACCCCACTTGACTGGCATCAGATGACCCGCATTTTCAAGATGAAAAAGATGCTTTGCATTAAGCACTCTCAAAAATACACGTGCCTTTCCCGTCCCCTGGCTGACCAAGGGGAAGAAAAGTCCTCTGAGAGCCATGACTTGTTCATCTTGGTTCTTTTAGAAACACAGCGAGGGGACTCCAACCACAGTCTCCCTCGTTGCCACTAATTGGGCCACACACACCCCACTTGACTGGCATCAGTTGACCCCCATTTTCAAGATGAAAAAGATGCTTTGCATGAAGCACTCTCAAAAATATGCGTGCCTTTCCCGTCCCCTGGCTGACCCAGGGGAAGAAAAGTCCTCTGAGAGCCATGACTTGTTCATCTTCGTTGTTTTAGAAACACAGCGAGGGGACTCCAACCACAGTCTCCCTCGTTGCCACTAATTGGGCCACACACACCCCACTTGACTGGCATCAGTTGACCCCCATTTTCAAGATGAAAAAGATGCTTTGCATGAAGCACTCTCAAAAATACGCGTGCCTTTCCCGTCCCCTGGCTGACCCAGGGGAAGAAAAGTCCTCTGAGAGCCATGACTTGTTCATCTTGGTTCTTTTAGAAACACAGCGAAGGGACTCCAACCACAGTCTCCCTCGTTTCCACTAATTGGGCCACACACACCCCACTTGACTGGCATCAGTTGACCCCCATTTTCAAGATGAAAAAGCTGCTTTGCATGAAGCACTCTCAAAAATACGCGTGCCTTTCCCGTCCCCTGGCTGACCCAGGGGAAGAAAAGTCCTCTGAGAGCCATGACTTGTTCATCTTGGTTCTTTTAGAAACACAGCGAGGGGACTCCAACCACAGTCTCCCTCGTTGCCTCTAATTGGGCCACACACACCCCACTTGACTGGCATCAGTTGACCCCCATTTTCAAGATGAAAAAGATGCTTTGCATGAAGCTCTCTCAAAAATACGCGTGCCTTTCCCGTCCCCTGGCTGACCCAGGGGAAGAAAAGTCCTCTGAGAGCCATGACTTGTTCATCTTGATTCTTTTAGAAACACAGCGAGGGGACTCCAACCACAGTCTCCCTCGTTGCCACTAATTGGGCCACACACACCCCACTTGACTGGCATCAGTTGACCCCCATTTTCAAGATGAAAAAGATGCTTTGCATGAAGCACTCTCAAAAATACGCGTGCCTTTCCCGTCCCCTGGCTGACCCAAGGGAAGAAAAGTCCTCTGAGAGCCATTACTTGTTCATCTTGGTTCTTTTAGAAACACAGCGAGGGGACTCCAACCACAGTCTCCCTCGTTTCCACTAATTGGGCCACACACACCCCACTTGACTGGCATCAGTTGACCCCCATTTTCAAGATGAAAAAGCTGCTTTGCATGAAGCACTCTCAAAAATACGCGTGCCTTTCCCGTCCCCTGGCTGACCCAGGGGAAGAAAAGTCCTCTGAGAGCCATGACTTGTTCATCTTGGTTCTTTTAGAAACACAGCGAGGGGACTCCAACCACAGTCTCCCTCGTTTCCACTAATTGGGCCACACACACCCCACTTGACTGGCATCAGTTGACCCCCATTTTCAAGATGAAAAAGATGCTTTGCATGAAGCACTCTCAAAAATACGCGTGCCTTTCGCGTCCCCTGGCTGACCCAGGGGAAGAAAAGTCATCTGAGAGCCATGACTTGTTCATATTGGTTCTTTTAGAAACACAGCGAGGGGACTCCAACCACAGTCTCCCTCGTTTCCACTAATTGGGCCACACACACCCCACTTGACTGGCATCAGTTGACCCCCATTTTCAAGATGAAAAAGATGCTTTGCATGAAGCACTCTCAAAAATAAGCGTGCCTTTCCCGTCCCCTGGCTGACCCAGGGGAAGAAAAGTCCTCTGAGAGCCATGACTTGTTCATCTTGGTTCTTTTGGAAACACAGCAAGGGGACTCCAACCACAGTCTCCCTCGTTTCCACTAATTGGGCCACACACACCCCACTTGACTGGCATCAGTTGACCTTCCCTTTTGAAAAAGAAAAAGATGCTTTGCATGAAGCACTCTCAAAAATACGCGTGCCTTTCCCGTCCCCTGGCTGACCCAGGGGAAGAAAAGTCCTCTGAGAGCCATGACTTGTTCATCTTGGTTCTTTTAGAAACACAGCGAGGGGACTCCAACCACAGTCTCCCTCGTTTCCACTAATTGGGCCACACACACCCCACTTGACTGGCATCAGTTGACCCCCATTTTCAAGATGAAAAAGATGCTTTGCATGAATCACTCTCAAAAATACGCGTGCCTTTCCCGTCCCCTGGCTGACCCAGGGGAAGAAAAGTCCTCTGAGAGCCATGACTTGTTCATATTGGTTCTTTTAGAAACACAGCGAGGGGACTCCAACCACAGTCTCCCTCGTTTCCACTAATTGGGCCACACACACCCCACTTGACTGGCATCAGTTGACCCCCATTTTCAAGATGAAAAAGATGCTTTGCATGAAGCACTCTCAAAAATAAGCGTGCCTTTCCCGTCCCCTGGCTGACCCAGGGGAAGAAAAGTCCTCAGAGCCATGACTTGTTCATCTTGGTTCTTTTGGAAACACAGCAAGGGGACTCCAACCACAGTCTCCCTCGTTTCCACTAATTGGGCCACACACACCCCACTTGACTGGCATCAGTTGACCTTCCCTTTTGAAAAAGAAAAAGATGCTTTGCATGAAGCACTCTCAAAAATACGCGTGCCTTTCCCGTCCCCTGGCTGACCCAGGGGAAGAAAAGTCCTCTGAGAGCCATGACTTGTTCATCTTGGTTCTTTTAGAAACACAGCGAGGGGACTCCAACCACAGTCTCCCTCGTTTCCACTAATTGGGCCACACACACCCCACTTGACTGGCATCAGTTGACCCCCATTTTCAAGATGAAAAAGATGCTTTGCATGAAGCACTCTCAAAAATACGCGTGCCTTTCCCGTCCCCTGGCTGACCCAGGGGAAGAAAAGTCCTCTGAGAGCCATGACTTGTTCATCTTGGTTCTTTTAGAAACACAGCGAGGGGACTCCAACCACAGTCTCCCTCGTTGCCTCTAATTGGGCCACACACACCCCACTTGACTGGCATCAGTTGACCCCCATTTTCAAGATGAAAAAGATGCTTTGCATGAAGCACTCTCAAAAATACGCGTGCCTTTCCCGTCCCCTGGCTGACCCAGGGGAAGAAAAGTCCTCTGAGAGCCATGACTTGTTCATCTTGATTCTTTTAGAAACACAGCGAGGGGACTCCAACCACAGTCTCCCTCGTTGCCACTAATTGGGCCACACACACCCCACTTGACTGGCATCAGTTGACCCCCATTTTCAAGATGAAAAAGATGCTTTGCATGAAGCACTCTCAAAAATACGCGTGCCTTTCCCGTCCCCTGGCTGACCCAGGGGAAGAAAAGTCCTCTGAGAGCCATGACTTGTTCATCTTGGTTCTTTTAGAAACACAGCGAGGGGACTCCAACCACAGTCTCCCTCGTTGCCACTAATTGGGCCACACACACCCCAATTGACTGGCATCAGTTGACCCCCATTTTCAAGATGAAAAAGATGCTTTGCATGAAGCACTCTCAAAAATACGCGTGCCTTTCCCGTCCCCTGGCTGACCCAGGGGAAGAAAAGTCCTCTGAGAGCCATTACTTGTTCATCTTGGTTCTTTTAGAAACACAGCGAGGGGACTCCAACCACAGTCTCCCTCGTTTCCACTAATTGGGCCACACACACCCCACTTGACTGGCATCAGTTGACCCCCATTTTCAAGATGAAAAAGATGCTTTGCATGAAGCACTCTCAAAAATACGCGTGCCTTTCCCGTCCCCTGGCTGACCCAGGGGAAGAAAAGTCCTCTGAGAGCCATGACTTGTTCATCTTGGTTCTTTTAGAAACACAGCGAGGGGACTCCAACCACAGTCTCCCTCGTTTCCACTAATTGGGCCACACACACCCCACTTGACTGGCATCAGTTGACCCCCATTTTCAAGATGAAAAAGATGCTTTGCATGAAGCACTCTCAAAAATACGCGTGCCTTTCGCGTCCCCTGGCTGACCCAGGGGAAGAAAAGTCATCTGAGAGCCATGACTTGTTCATATTGGTTCTTTTAGAAACACAGCGAGGGGACTCCAACCACAGTCTCCCTCGTTTCCACTAATTGGGCCACACACACCCCACTTGACTGGCATCAGTTGACCCCCATTTTCAAGATGAAAAAGATGCTTTGCATTAAGCACTCTCAAAAATAAGCGTGCCTTTCCCGTCCCCTGGCTGACCCAGGGGAAGAAAAGTCCTCTGAGAGCCATGACTTGTTCATCTTGGTTCTTTTGGAAACACAGCAAGGGGACTCCAACCACAGTCTCCCTCGTTTCCACTAATTGGGCCACACACACCCCACTTGACTGGCATCAGTTGACCTTCCCTTTTGAAAAAGAAAAAGATGCTTTGCATGAAGCACTCTCAAAAATACGCGTGCCTTTCCCGTCCCCTGGCTGATCCAGGGGAAGAAAAGTCCTCTGAGAGCCATGACTTGTTCATCTTGGTTCTTTTAGAAACACAGCGAGGGGACTCCAACCACAGTCTCCCTCGTTTCCACTAATTGGGCCACACACACCCCACTTGACTGGCATCAGTTGACCCCCATTTTCAAGATGAAAAAGATGCTTTGCATGAAGCACTCTCAAAAATACGCGTGCCTTTCCCGTCCCCTGGCTGACCCAGGGGAAGAAAAGTCCTCTGAGAGCCATGACTTGTTCATCTTGGTTCTTTTAGAAACACAGCGAGGGGACTCCAACCACAGTCTCCCTCATTTCCACTAATTGGGCCACACACACCCCACTTGACTGGCATCAGTTGACCCCCATTTTCAAGATGAAAAAGATGCTTTGCATGAAGCACTCTCAAAAATTCGCGTGCCTTTCCCGTCCCCTGGCTGACCCAGGGGAAGAAAAGTCCTCTGAGAGTCATGACTTGTTCATCTTGGTTCTTTTAGAAACACAGCGAGGGGACTCCAACCACAGTCTCCCTCGTTGCCACTAATTGGGCCACACACACCCCACTTGACTGGCATCAGTTGACCCCCATTTTCAAGGTGAAAAAGATGCTTTGCATGAAGCACTCTCAAAAATACGCGTGCCTTTCCCGTCCCCTGGCTGACCCAGGGGAAGAAAAGTCCTCTGAGAGCCATGACTTGTTCATCTTGGTTCTTTTAGAAACACAGCGAGGGGACTCCAACCACAGTCTCCCTCGTTTCCACTAATTGGGCCACACACACCCCACTTGACTGGCATCAGTTGACCCCCATTTTCAAGATGAAAAAGATGCTTTGCATGAAGCACTCTCAAAAATACGCGTGCCTTTCGCGTCCCCTGGCTGACCCAGGGGAAGAAAAGTCATCTGAGAGCCATGACTTGTTCATATTGGTTCTTTTAGAAACACAGCGAGGGGACTCCAACCACAGTCTCCCTCGTTTCCACTAATTGGGCCACACACACCCCACTTGACTGGCATCAGTTGACCCCCATTTTCAAGATGAAAAAGATGCTTTGCATGAAGCACTCTCAAAAATAAGCGTGCCTTTCCCGTCCCCTGGCTGACCCAGGGGAAGAAAAGTCCTCTGAGAGCCATGACTTGTTCATCTTGGTTCTTTTGGAAACACAGCAAGGGGACTCCAACCACAGTCTCCCTCGTTTCCACTAATTGGGCCACACACACCCCACTTGACTGGCATCAGTTGACCTTCCCTTTTGAAAAAGAAAAAGATGCTTTGCATGAAGAACTCTCAAAAATACGCGTGCCTTTCCCGTCCCCTGGCTGATCCAGGGGAAGAAAAGTCCTCTGAGAGCCATGACTTGTTCATCTTGGTTCTTTTAGAAACACAGCGAGGGGACTCCAACCACAGTCTCCCTCGTTTCCACTAATTGGGCCACACACACCCCACTTGACTGGCATCAGTTGACCCCCATTTTCAAGATGAAAAAGATGCTTTGCATGAAGCACTCTCAAAAATACGCGTGCCTTTCCCGTCCCCTGGCTGACCCAGGGGAAGAAGAGTCCTCTGAGAGCCATGACTTGTTCATCTTGGTTCTTTTAGAAACACAGCGAGGGGACTCCAACCACAGTCTCCCTCATTGCCACTAATTGGGCCACACACACCCCACTTGACTGGCATCAGTTGACCCCCATTTTCAAGATGAAAAAGATGCTTTGCATGAAGCACTCTCAAAAATACGCGTGCCTTTCCCGTCCCCTGGCTGACCCAGGAGAAGAAAAGTAAAAGTCCTCTGAGAGCCATTACTTGTTCATCTTGGTTCTTTTAGAAACACAGCGAGGGGACTCCAACCACAGTCTCCCTCGTTTCCACTAATTGGGCCACACACACCCCACTTGACTGGCATCAGTTGACCCCCATTTTCAAGATGAAAAAGATGCTTTGCATGAAGCACTCTCAAAAATACGCGTGCCTTTCCCATCCCCTGGCTGACCCAGGGGAAGAAAAGTCCTCTGAGAGCCATGACTTGTTCATCTTGGTTCTTTTAGAAACACAGCGAGGGGACTCCAACCACAGTCTCCCTTGTTGCCACTAATTGGGCCACACACACCCCACTTGACTGGCATCAGTTGACCCCCATTTTCAAGATGAAAAAGATGCTTTGCATGAAGCACTCTCAAAAATACGCGTGCCTTTCCCGTCCCCTGGCTGACCCAGGGGAAGAAAAGTCCTCTGAGAGCCATGACTTGTTCATCTTGGTTCTTTTAGAAACACAGCGAGGGGACTCCAACCACAGTCTCCCTCGTTGCCACTAATTGGGCCACACACACCCCACTTGACTGGCATCAGTTGACCCCCATTTTCAAGATGAAAAAGATGCTTTGCATGAAGCACTCTCAAAAATACGCGTGCCTTTCCCGTCCCCTGGCTGACCCAGGGGAAGAAAAGTCCTCTGAGAGCCATGACTTGTTCATCTTGGTTCTTTTACAAACACAGCGAGGGGACTCCAACCACAGTCTCCCTCATTTCCACTAATTGGGCCACACACACCCCACTTGACTGGCATCAGTTGACCCCCATTTTCAAGATGAAAAAGATGCTTTGCATGAAGCACTCTCAAAAATACGCGTGCCTTTCCCGTCCCCTGGCTGACCCAGGGGAAGAAAAGTCATCTGAGAGCCATGACTTGTTCATCTTGGTTCTTTTAGAAACACAGCGAGGGGACTCCTACCACAGTCTCCCTCGTTTCCACTAATTGGGCCACACACACCCCACTTGACTGGCATCAGTTGACCCCCATTTTGCAGATGAAAAAGATGCTTTGCATGAAGCACTCTCAAAAATAAGTGTGCCTTTCCCGTCCCCTGGCTTACCCAGGGGAAGAAAAGTCCTCTGAGAGCCATGACTTGTTCATCTTGGTTCTTTTAGAAACACAGCAAGGGGACTCCAACCACAGTCTCCCTCGTTTCCACTAATTGGGCCACACACACCCCACTTGACTGGCATCAGTTGACCTTCCCTTTTGAAAAAGAAAAAGATGCTTTGCATGAAGCACTCTCAAAAATACGCTTGCCTTTCCCGTCCCCTGGCTGATCCAGGGGATGAAAAGTCCTCTGAGAGCCATGACTTGTTCATCTTGGTTCTTTTAGAAACACAGCGAGGGGACTCCAACCACAGTCTCCCTTGTTTCCACTAATTGGGCCACACACACCCCACTTGACTGGCATCAGTTGACCCCCCTTTTTTAAGATGAAAAAGATGCTTTGCATGAAGCACTCTCAAAAATACGCATGCCTTTCCCGTCCCCTGGCTGACCCAGGGGAAGAAAAGTCCTCTGAGAGCCATGACTTGTTCATCTTGGTTCTTTTAGAAACACAGCGAGGGGACTCCAACCACAGTCTCCCTCGTTTCCACTAATTGGGCCACACACACCCCACTTGACTGGCATCAGTTGACCCCCATTTTCAAGATGAAAAAGATGCTTTGCATGAAGCACTCTCAAAAATACGCGTGCCTTTTCCGTCCCCTGGCTGACCCAGGGGAAGAAAAGTCCTCTGAGAGCCATGACTTGTTCATCTTGGTTCTTTTAGAAACACAGCGAGGGGACTCCAACCACAGTCTCCCTCGTTGCGACTAATTGGGCCACACACACCCCACTTGACTGGCATCAGTTGACCCCCATTTTCAAGATGAAAAAGATGCTTTGCATGAAGCACTCTCAAAAATACGCGTGCCTTTCCCGTCCCCTGGCTGACCCAGGGGAAGAAAAGTCCTCTGAGAGCCATGACTTGTTCATCATGGTTCTTTTAGAAACACAGCGAGGGGACTCCAACCACAGTCTCCCTCGTTGCCACTAATTGGGCCACACACACCCCACTTGACTGGCATCAGTTGACCCCCATTTTCAAGATGAAAAAGATGCTTTGCATGAAGCACTCTCAAAAATACGCGTGCCTTTCCCGTCCCCTGGCTGTCCCAGGGGAAGAAAAGTCCTCTGAGAGCCATGACTTGTTCATCTTGGTTCTTTTAGAAACACAGCGAGGGGACTCCAACCACAGTCTCCCTCATTTCCACTAATTGGGCCACACACACCCCACTTGACTGGCATCAGTTGACCCCCATTTTCAAGATGAAAAAGATGCTTTGCATGAAGCACTCTCAAAAATACGCGTGCCTTTCCCGTCCCCTGGCTGACCCAGGGGAAGAAAAGTCCTCTTAGAGCCATGACTTGTTCATCTTGGTTCTTTTAGAAACACAGCGAGGGGACTCCAACCACAGTCTCCCTCGTTTCCACTAATTGGGCCACACACACCCCACTTGACTGGCATCAGTTGACCTTCCCTTTTGGAAAAGAAAAAGATGCTTTGCATGAAGCACTCTCAAAAATACGCGTGCCTTTCCCGTCCCCTGGCTGACCCAGGGGAAGAAAAGTCCTCTGAGAGCCATGACTTGTTCATCTTGGTTCTTTTAGAAACACAGCGAGGGGACTCCAACCACAGTCTCCCTCGTTTCCACTAATTGGGCCACACACACCCCACTTGACTGGCATCAGTTGACCCGCATTTTCAAGATGAAAAAGATGCTTTGCATGAAGCACTCTCAAAAATACGCGTGCCTTTCCCGTCCCCTGGCTGACCCAGGGGAAGAAAAGTCCTCTGAGAGCCATGACTTGTTCATCTTGGTTCTTTTAGAAACACAGCGGGGGGACTCCAACCACAGTCTCCCTCGTTTCCACTATTTGGGCCACACACACCCCACTTGACTGGCATCAGTTGACCCCCATTTTCAAGATGAAAAAGATGCTTTGCATGAAGCACTCTCAAAAATATGCGTGCCTTTCCCGTCCCCTGGCTGACCCAGGGGAAGAAAAGTCCTCTGAGAGCCATGACTTGTTCATCTTGGTTCTTTTAGAAACACAGCGAGGGGACTCCAACCACAGTCTCCCTCGTTTCCACTAATTGGGCCACACACACCCCACTTGACTGGCATCAGTTGACCCCCATTTTCAAGATGAAAAAGATGCTTTGCATGAAGCACTCTCAAAAATACGCGTGCCTTTCGCGTCCCCTGGCTGACCCAGGGGAAGAAAAGTCATCTGAGAGCCATGACTTGTTCATATTGGTTCTTTTAGAAACACAGCGAGGGGACTCCAACCACAGTCTCCCTCGTTTCCACTAATTGGGCCACACACACCCCACTTGACTGGCATCAGTTGACCCCCATTTTCAAGATGAAAAAGATGCTTTGCATGAAGCACTCTCAAAAATAAGCGTGCCTTTCCCGTCCCCTGGCTGACCCAGGGGAAGAAAAGTCCTCTGAGAGCCATGACTTGTTCATCTTGGTTCTTTTGGAAACACAGCAAGGGGACTCCAACCACAGTCTCCCTCGTTTCCACTAATTGGGCCACACACACCCCACTTGACTGGCATCAGTTGACCTTCCCTTTTGAAAAAGAAAAAGATGCTTTGCATGAAGAACTCTCAAAAATACGCGTGCCTTTCCCGTCCCCTGGCTGATCCAGGGGAAGAAAAGTCCTCTGAGAGCCATGACTTGTTCATCTTGGTTCTTTTAGAAACACAGCGAGGGGACTCCAACCACAGTCTCCCTCGTTTCCACTAATTGGGCCACACACACCCCACTTGACTGGCATCAGTTGACCCCCATTTTCAAGATGAAAAAGATGCTTTGCATGAAGCACTCTCAAAAATACGCGTGCCTTTCCCGTCCCCTGGCTGACCCAGGGGAAGAAGAGTCCTCTGAGAGCCATGACTTGTTCATCTTGGTTCTTTTAGAAACACAGCGAGGGGACTCCAACCACAGTCTCCCTCGTTGCCACTAATTGGGCCACACACACCCCACTTGACTGGCATCAGTTGACCCCCATTTTCAAGATGAAAAAGATGCTTTGCATGAAGCACTCTCAAAAATACGCGTGCCTTTCCCGTCCCCTGGCTGACCCAGGAGAAGAAAAGTAAAAGTCCTCTTGAGAGCCATTACTTGTTCATCTTGGTTCTTTTAGAAACACAGCGAGGGGACTCCAACCACAGTCTCCCTCGTTTCCACTAATTGGGCCACACACACCCCACTTGACTGGCATCAGTTGACCCCCATTTTCAAGATGAAAAAGATGCTTTGCATGAAGCACTCTCAAAAATACGCGTGCCTTTCCCATCCCCTGGCTGACCCAGGGGAAGAAAAGTCCTCTGAGAGCCATGACTTGTTCATCTTGGTTCTTTTAGAAACACAGCGAGGGGACTCCAACCACAGTCTCCCTTGTTGCCACTAATTGGGCCACACACACCCCACTTGACTGGCATCAGTTGACCCCCATTTTCAAGATGAAAAAGATGCTTTGCATGAAGCACTCTCAAAAATACGCGTGCCTTTCCCGTCCCCTGGCTGACCCAGGGGAAGAAAAGTCCTCTGAGAGCCATGACTTGTTCATCTTGGTTCTTTTAGAAACACAGCGAGGGGACTCCAACCACAGTCTCCCTCGTTGCCACTAATTGGGCCACACACACCCCACTTGACTGGCATCAGTTGACCCCCATTTTCAAGATGAAAAAGATGCTTTGCATGAAGCACTCTCAAAAATACGCGTGCCTTTCCCGTCCCCTGGCTGACCCAGGGGAAGAAAAGTCCTCTGAGAGCCATGACTTGTTCATCTTGGTTCTTTTACAAACACAGCGAGGGGACTCCAACCACAGTCTCCCTCATTTCCACTAATTGGGCCACACACACCCCACTTGACTGGCATCAGTTGACCCCCATTTTCAAGATGAAAAAGATGCTTTGCATGAAGCACTCTCAAAAATACGCGTGCCTTTCCCGTCCCCTGGCTGACCCAGGGGAAGAAAAGTCATCTGAGAGCCATGACTTGTTCATCTTGGTTCTTTTAGAAACACAGCGAGGGGACTCCTACCACAGTCTCCCTCGTTTCCACTAATTGGGCCACACACACCCCACTTGACTGGCATCAGTTGACCCCCATTTTGCAGATGAAAAAGATGCTTTGCATGAAGCACTCTCAAAAATAAGTGTGCCTTTCCCGTCCCCTGGCTTACCCAGGGGAAGAAAAGTCCTCTGAGAGCCATGACTTGTTCATCTTGGTTCTTTTAGAAACACAGCAAGGGGACTCCAACCACAGTCTCCCTCGTTTCCACTAATTGGGCCACACACACCCCACTTGACTGGCATCAGTTGACCTTCCCTTTTGAAAAAGAAAAAGATGCTTTGCATGAAGCACTCTCAAAAATACGCTTGCCTTTCCCGTCCCCTGGCTGATCCAGGGGATGAAAAGTCCTCTGAGAGCCATGACTTGTTCATCTTGGTTCTTTTAGAAACACAGCGAGGGGACTCCAACCACAGTCTCCCTCGTTTCCACTAATTGGGCCACACACACCCCACTTGACTGGCATCAGTTGACCCCCCTTTTTTAAGATGAAAAAGATGCTTTGCATGAAGCACTCTCAAAAATACGCATGCCTTTCCCGTCCCCTGGCTGACCCAGGGGAAGAAAAGTCCTCTGAGAGCCATGACTTGTTCATCTTGGTTCTTTTAGAAACACAGCGAGGGGACTCCAACCACAGTCTCCCTCGTTTCCACTAATTGGGCCACACACACCCCACTTGACTGGCATCAGTTGACCCCCATTTTCAAGATGAAAAAGATGCTTTGCATGAAGCACTCTCAAAAATACGCGTGCCTTTCCCGTCCCCTGGCTGACCCAGGGGAAGAAAAGTCCTCTGAGAGCCATGACTTGTTCATCTTGGTTCTTTTAGAAACACAGCGAGGGGACTCCAACCACAGTCTCCCTCGTTGCGACTAATTGGGCCACACACACCCCACTTGACTGGCATCAGTTGACCCCCATTTTCAAGATGAAAAAGATGCTTTGCATGAAGCACTCTCAAAAATACGCGTGCCTTTCCCGTCCCCTGGCTGACCCAGGGGAAGAAAAGTCCTCTGAGAGCCATGACTTGTTCATCATGGTTCTTTTAGAAACACAGCGAGGGGACTCCAACCACAGTCTCCCTCGTTGCCACTAATTGGGCCACACACACCCCACTTGACTGGCATCAGTTGACCCCCATTTTCAAGATGAAAAAGATGCTTTGCATGAAGCACTCTCAAAAATACGCGTGCCTTTCCCGTCCCCTGGCTGACCCAGGGGAAGAAAAGTCCTCTGAGAGCCATGACTTGTTCATCTTGGTTCTTTTAGAAACACAGCGAGGGGACTCCAACCACAGTCTCCCTCATTTCCACTAATTGGGCCACACACACCCCACTTGACTGGCATCAGTTGACCCCCATTTTCAAGATGAAAAAGATGCTTTGCATGAAGCACTCTCAAAAATACGCGTGCCTTTCCCGTCCCCTGGCTGACCCAGGGGAAGAAAAGTCCTCTTAGAGCCATGACTTGTTCATCTTGATTCTTTTAGAAACACAGCGAGGGGACTCCAACCACAGTCTCCCTCGTTTCCACTAATTGGGCCACACACACCCCACTTGACTGGCATCAGTTGACCTTCCCTTTTGGAAAAGAAAAAGATGCTTTGCATGAAGCACTCTCAAAAATACGCGTGCCTTTCCCGTCCCCTGGCTGACCCAGGGGAAGAAAAGTCCTCTGAGAGCCATGACTTGTTCATCTTGGTTCTTTTAGAAACACAGCGAGGGGACTCCAACCACAGTCTCCCTCGTTTCCACTAATTGGGCCACACACACCCCACTTGACTGGCATCAGTTGACCCGCATTTTCAAGATGAAAAAGATGCTTTGCATGAAGCACTCTCAAAAATACGCGTGCCTTTCCCGTCCCCTGGCTGACCCAGGGGAAGAAAAGTCCTCTGAGAGCCATGACTTGTTCATCTTGGTTCTTTTAGAAACACAGCGGGGGGACTCCAACCACAGTCTCCCTCGTTTCCACTATTTGGGCCACACACACCCCACTTGACTGGCATCAGTTGACCCCCATTTTCAAGATGAAAAAGATGCTTTGCATGAAGCACTCTCAAAAATACGCGTGCCTTTCCCGTCCCCTGGCTGACCCAGGGGAAGAAAAGTCCTCTGAGAGCCATGACTTGTTCATCTTGGTTCTTTTAGAAACACAGCGAGGGGACTCCAACCACAGTCTCCCTCGTTTCCACTAATTGGGCCACACACACCCCACTTGACTGGCATCAGTTGACCCCCATTTTCAAGATGAAAAAGATGCTTTGCATGAAGCACTCTCAAAAATACGCGTTCCTTTCCCGTCCCCTGGCTGACCCAGGGGAAGAAAAGTCCTCTGAGAGCCATGACTTGTTCATCTTGGTTCTTTTAGAAACACAGCGAGGGGACTCCAACCACAGTCTCCCTCGTTGCCACTAATTGGGCCACACACACCCCACTTGACTGGCATCAGTTGACCCCCATTTTCAAGATGAAAAAGATGCTTTGCATGAAGCACCCTCAAAAATACGCGTGCCTTTCCCGTCAACTGGCTGACCCAGGGGAAGAAAAGTCCTCTGAGAGCCATGACTTGTTCATCTTGGTTCTTTTAGAAACACAGCGAGGGGACTCCAACCACAGTCTCCCTCGTTTCCACTAATTGGGCCACACACACCCCACTTGACTGGCATCAGTTGACCCCCATTTTCAAGATGAAAAAGATGCTTTGCATGAAGCACTCTCAAAAATACGCGTGCCTTTCCCGTCCCCTGGCTGACCCAGGGGAAGAAAAGTCCTCTGAGAGCCATGACTTGTTCATCTTGGTTCTTTTAGAAACACAGCGAGGGGACTCCAACCACAGTCTCCCTCGTTTCCACTAATTGGGCCACACACACCCCACTTGACTAGCATCAGTTGACCCCCATTTTCAAGATGAAAAAGATGCTTTGCATGAACTACTCTCAAAAATACGCGTGCCTTTCCCGTCCCCTGGCTGACCCAGGGGAAGAAAAGTCCTCTGAGAGCCATGACTTGTTCATCTTGGTTCTTTTAGAAACACAGCGAGGGGACTCCAACCACAGTCTCCCTCGTTGCCACTAATTGGGCCACACACACCCCACTTGACTGGCATCAGTTGACCCCCATTTTCAAGATGAAAAAGATGCTTTGCATGAAGCACTCTCAAAAATACGCGTGCCTTTCCCGTCCCCTGGCTGACCCAGGGGAAGAAAAGTCCTCTGAGAGCCATGACTTGTTCATCTTGGTTCTTTTAGAAACACAGCGAAGGGACTCCAACCACAGTCTCCCTCGTTTCCACTAATTGGGCCACACACACCCCACTTGACTGGCATCAGTTGACCCCCATTTTCAAGATGAAAAAGATGCTTTGCATGAAGCACTCTCAAAAATACGCGTGCCTTTCCCGTCCCCTGGCTGACCCAGGGGAAGAAAAGTCCTCTGAGAGCCATGACTTGTTCATCTTGGTTCTTTTAGAAACACAGCGAGGGGACTCCAACCACAGTCTCCCTCGTTTCCACTAATTGGGCCACACACACCCCACTTGACTGGCATCAGTTGACCTTCCCTTTTGAAAAAGAAAAAGATGCTTTGCATGAAGCACTCTCAAAAATACGCGTGCCTTTCCCGTCCCCTGGCTGACCCAGGGGAAGAAAAGTCCTCTGAGAGCCATGACTTGTTCATCTTGGTTCTTTTAGAAACACAGCGAGGGGACTCCAACCACAGTCTCCCTCGTTTCCACTAATTGGGCCACACACACCCCACTTGACTGGCATCAGTTGACCCCCATTTTCAAGATGAGAAAGATGCTTTGCATGAAGCACTCTCAAAAATACCCGTGCCTTTCCCGTCCCCTGGCTGACCCAGGGGAAGAAAAGTCCTCTGAGAGCCATGACTTGTTCATCTTGGTTCTTTTAGAAACACAGCGAGGGGACTCCAACCACAGTCTCCCTCGTTTCCACTAATTGGGCCACACACACCCCACTTTACTGGCATCAGTTGACCTTCCCTTTTGAAAAAGAAAAAGATGCTTTGCATGAAGCACTCTCAAAAATACGCGTGCCTTTCCCGTCCCCTGGCTGACCCAGGGGAAGAAAAGTCCTCTGAGAGCCATGACTTGTTCATCTTGGTTCTTTTAGAAACACAGCGAGGGGACTCCAACCACAGTCTCCCTCGTTTCCACTAATTGGGCCACACACACCCCACTTGACTGGCATCAGTTGACCCGCATTTTCAAGATGAAAAAGATGCTTTGCATGAAGCACTCTCAAAAATACGCGTGCCTTTCCCGTCCCCTGGCTGACCCAGGGGAAGAAAAGTCCTCTGAGAGCCATGACTTGTTCATCTTGGTTCTTTTAGAAACACAGCGAGGGGACTCCAACCACAGTCTCCCTCGTTTCCACTAATTGGGCCACACACACCCCACTTGACTGGCATCAGTTGACCCCCATTTTCAAGATGAAAAAGATGCTTTGCATGAAGCACTCTCAAAAATACGCGTGCCTTTCCCGTCCCCTGGCTGACCCAGGGGAAGAAAAGTCCTCTGAGAGCCATGACTTGTTCATCTTGGTTCTTTTAGAAACACAGCGAGGGGACTCCAACCACAGTCTCCCTCGTTTCCACTAATTGGGCCACACACACCCCACTTGACTGGCATCAGTTGACCTTCCCTTTTGAAAAAGAAAAAGATGCTTTGCATGAAGCACTCTCAAAAATACGCGTGCCTTTCCCGTCCCCTGGCTGACCCAGGGGAAGAAAAGTCCTCTGAGAGCCATGACTTGTTCATCTTGGTTCTTTTAGAAACACAGCGAGGGGACTCCAACCACAGTCTCCCTCGTTTCCACTAATTGGGCCACACACACCCCACTTGACTGGCATCAGTTGACCCCCATTTTCAAGATGAAAAAGATGCTTTGCATGAAGCACTCTCAAAAATACCCGTGCCTTTCCCGTCCCCTGGCTGACCCAGGGGAAGAAAAGTCCTCTGAGAGCCATGACTTGTTCATCTTGGTTCTTTTAGAAACACAGCGAGGGGACTCCAACCACAGTCTCCCTCGTTTCCACTAATTGGGCCACACACACCCCACTTGACTGGCATCAGTTGACCTTCCCTTTTGAAAAAGAAAAAGATGCTTTGCATGAAGCACTCTCAAAAATACGCGTGCCTTTCCCGTCCCCTGGCTGACCCAGGGGAAGAAAAGTCCTCTGAGAGCCATGACTTGTTCATCTTGGTTCTTTTAGAAACACAGCGAGGGGACTCCAACCACAGTCTCCCTCGTTTCCACTAATTGGGCCACACACACCCCACTTGACTGGCATCAGTTGACCCGCATTTTCAAGATGAAAAAGATGCTTTGCATGAAGCACTCTCAAAAATACGCGTGCCTTTCCTGTCCCCTGGCTGACCCAGGGGAAGAAAAGTCCTCTGAGAGCCATGACTTGTTCATCTTGGTTCTTTTAGAAACACAGCGAGGGGACTCCAACCACAGTCTCCCTCGTTTCCACTAATTGGGCCACACACACCCCACTTGACTGGCATCAGTTGACCCCCATTTTCAAGATGAAAAAGATGCTTTGCATGAAGCACTCTCAAAAATACGCGTGCCTTTCCCGTCCCCTGGCTGACCCAGGGGAAGAAAAGTCCTCTGAGAGCCATGACTTGTTCATCTTGGTTCTTTTAGAAACACAGCGAGGGGACTCCAACCACAGTCTCCCTCGTTTCCACTAATTGGGCCACACACACCCCACTTGACTGGCATCAGTTGACCCCCATTTTCAAGATGAAAAAGATGCTTTGCATGAAGCACTCTCAAAAATACGCGTGCCTTTCCCATCCCCTGGCTGACCCAGGGGAAGAAAAGTCCTCTGAGAGCCATGACTTGTTCATCTTGGTTCTTTTAGAAACACAGCGAGGGGACTCCAACCACAGTCTCCCTCGTTTCCACTAATTGGGCCACACACACCCCACTTGACTGGCATCAGTTGACCCCCATTTTCAAGATGAAAAAGATGCTTTGCATGAAGCACTCTCAAAAATACGCGTGCCTTTCCCGTCAACTGGCTGACCCAGGGGAAGAAAAGTCCTCTGAGAGCCATGACTTGTTCATCTTGGTTCTTTTAGAAACACAGCGAGGGGACTCCAACCACAGTCTCCCTCGTTTCCACTAATTGGGCCACACACACCCCACTTGACTGGCATCAGTTGACCCCCATTTTCAAGATGAAAAAGATGCTTTGCATGAAGCACTCTCAAAAATACGCGTGCCTTTCGCGTCCCCTGGCTGACTCAGGGGAAGAAAAGTCATCTGAGAGCCATGACTTGTTCATATTGGTTCTTTTAGAAACACAGCGAGGGGACTCCAACCACAGTCTCCCTCGTTTCCACTAATTGGGCCACACACACCCCACTTGACTGGCATCAGTTGACCCCCATTTTCAAGATGAAAAAGATGCTTTGCATTAAGCACTCTCAAAAATAAGCGTGCCTTTCCCGTCCCCTGGCTGACCCAGGGGAAGAAAAGTCCTCTGAGAGCCATGACTTGTTCATCTTGGTTCTTTTGGAAACACAGCAAGGGGACTCCAACCACAGTCTCCCTCGTTTCCACTAATTGGGCCACACACACCCCACTTGACTGGCATCAGTTGACCTTCCCTTTTGAAAAAGAAAAAGATGCTTTGCATGAAGCACTCTCAAAAATACGCGTGCCTTTCCCGTCCCCTGGCTGATCCAGGGGAAGAAAAGTCCTCTGAGAGCCATGACTTGTTCATCTTGGTTCTTTTAGAAACACAGCGAGGGGACTCCAACCACAGTCTCCCTCGTTTCCACTAATTGGGCCACACACACCCCACTTGACTGGCATCAGTTGACCCCCATTTTCAAGATGAAAAAGATGCTTTGCATGAAGCACTCTCAAAAATACGCGTGCCTTTCCCGTCCCCTGGCTGACCCAGGGGAAGAAAAGTCCTCTGAGAGCCATGACTTGTTCATCTTGGTTCTTTTAGAAACACAGCGAGGGGACTCCAACCACAGTCTCCCTCATTTCCACTAATTGGGCCACACACACCCCACTTGACTGGCATCAGTTGACCCCCATTTTCAAGATGAAAAAGATGCTTTGCATGAAGCACTCTCAAAAATACGCGTGCCTTTCCCGTCCCCTGGCTGACCCAGGGGAAGAAAAGTCCTCTGAGAGTCATGACTTGTTCATCTTGGTTCTTTTAGAAACACAGCGAGGGGACTCCAACCACAGTCTCCCTCGTTGCCACTAATTGGGCCACACACACCCCACTTGACTGGCATCAGTTGACCCCCATTTTCAAGGTGAAAAAGATGCTTTGCATGAAGCACTCTCAAAAATACGCGTGCCTTTCCCGTCCCCTGGCTGACCCAGGGGAAGAAAAGTCCTCTGAGAGCCATGACTTGTTCATCTTGGTTCTTTTAGAAACACAGCGAGGGGACTCCAACCACAGTCTCCCTCGTTTCCACTAATTGGGCCACACACACCCCACTTGACTGGCATCAGTTGACCCCCATTTTCAAGATGAAAAAGATGCTTTGCATGAAGCACTCTCAAAAATACGCGTGCCTTTCGCGTCCCCTGGCTGACCCAGGGGAAGAAAAGTCATCTGAGAGCCATGACTTGTTCATATTGGTTCTTTTAGAAACACAGCGAGGGGACTCCAACCACAGTCTCCCTCGTTTCCACTAATTGGGCCACACACACCCCACTTGACTGGCATCAGTTGACCCCCATTTTCAAGATGAAAAAGATGCTTTGCATGAAGCACTCTCAAAAATACGCGTGCCTTTCGCGTCCCCTGGCTGACCCAGGGGAAGAAAAGTCCTCTGAGAGCCATGACTTGTTCATCTTGGTTCTTTTGGAAACACAGCAAGGGGACTCCAACCACAGTCTCCCTCGTTTCCACTAATTGGGCCACACACACCCCACTTGACTGGCATCAGTTGACCTTCCCTTTTGAAAAAGAAAAAGATGCTTTGCATGAAGAACTCTCAAAAATACGCGTGCCTTTCCCGTCCCCTGGCTGATCCAGGGGAAGAAAAGTCCTCTGAGAGCCATGACTTGTTCATCTTGGTTCTTTTAGAAACACAGCGAGGGGACTCCAACCACAGTCTCCCTCGTTTCCACTAATTGGGCCACACACACCCCACTTGACTGGCATCAGTTGACCCCCATTTTCAAGATGAAAAAGATGCTTTGCATGAAGCACTCTCAAAAATACGCGTGCCTTTCCCGTCCCCTGGCTGACCCAGGGGAAGAAAAGTCCTCTGAGAGCCATGACTTGTTCATCTTGGTTCTTTTAGAAACACAGCGAGGGGACTCCAACCACAGTCTCCCTCGTTGCCACTAATTGGGCCACACACACCCCACTTGACTGGCATCAGTTGACCCCCATTTTCAAGATGAAAAAGATGCTTTGCATGAAGCACTCTCAAAAATACGCGTGCCTTTCCCGTCCCCTGGCTGACCCAGGAGAAGAAAAGTAAAAGTCCTCTGAGAGCCATTACTTGTTCATCTTGGTTCTTTTAGAAACACAGCGAGGGGACTCCAACCACAGTCTCCCTCGTTTCCACTAATTGGGCCACACACACCCCACTTGACTGGCATCAGTTGACCCCCATTTTCAAGATGAAAAAGATGCTTTGCATGAAGCACTCTCAAAAATACGCGTGCCTTTCCCATCCCCTGGCTGACCCAGGGGAAGAAAAGTCCTCTGAGAGCCATGACTTGTTCATCTTGGTTCTTTTAGAAACACAGCGAGGGGACTCCAACCACAGTCTCCCTTGTTGCCACTAATTGGGCCACACACACCCCACTTGACTGGCATCAGTTGACCCCCATTTTTAAGATGAAAAAGATGCTTTGCATGAAGCACTCTCAAAAATACGCGTGCCTTTCCCGTCCCCTGGCTGACCCAGGGGAAGAAAAGTCCTCTGAGAGCCATGACTTGTTCATCTTGGTTCTTTTAGAAACACAGCGAGGGGACTCCAACCACAGTCTCCCTCGTTGCCACTAATTGGGCCACACACACCCCACTTGACTGGCATCAGTTGACCCCCATTTTCAAGATGAAAAAGATGCTTTGCATGAAGCACTCTCAAAAATACGCGTGCCTTTCCCGTCCCCTGGCTGACCCAGGGGAAGAAAAGTCCTCTGAGAGCCATGACTTGTTCATCTTGGTTCTTTTAGAAACACAGCGAGGGGACTCCAACCACAGTCTCCCTCGTTGCCACTAATTGGGCCACACACACCCCACTTGACTGGCATCAGTTGACCCCCATTTTCAAGATGAAAAAGATGCTTTGCATGAAGCACTCTCAAAAATACGCGTGCCTTTCCCGTCCCCTGGCTGACCCAGGGGAAGAAAAGTCCTCTGAGAGCCATTACTTGTTCATCTTGGTTCTTTTAGAAACACAGCGAGGGGACTCGAACCACAGTCTCCCTCGTTTCCACTAATTGGGCCACACACACCCCACTTGACTGGCATCAGTTGACCCCCATTTTCAAGATGAAAAAGATGCTTTGCATGAAGCACTCTCAAAAATACGCGTGCCTTTCCCGTCCCCTGGCTGACCCAGGGGAAGAAAAGTCCTCTGAGAGCCATGACTTGTTCATCTTGGTTCTTTTACAAACACAGCGAGGGGACTCCAACCACAGTCTCCCTCATTTCCACTAATTGGGCCACACACACCCCACTTGACTGGCATCAGTTGACCCCCATTTTCAAGATGAAAAAGATGCTTTGCATGAAGCACTCTCAAAAATACGCGTGCCTTTCCCGTCCCCTGGCTGACCCAGGGGAAGAAAAGTCATCTGAGAGCCATGACTTGTTCATCTTGGTTCTTTTAGAAACACAGCGAGGGGACTCCTACCACAGTCTCCCTCGTTTCCACTAATTGGGCCACACACACCCCACTTGACTGGCATCAGTTGACCCCCATTTTGCAGATGAAAAAGATGCTTTGCATGAAGCACTCTCAAAAATAAGTGTGCCTTTCCCGTCCCCTGGCTGACCCAGGGGAAGAAAAGTCCTCTGAGAGCCATGACTTGTTCATCTTGGTTTTTTTAGAAACACAGCAAGGGGACTCCAACCACAGTCTCCCTCGTTTCCACTAATTGGGCCACACACACCCCACTTGACTGGCATCAGTTGACCTTCCCTTTTGAAAAAGAAAAAGATGCTTTGCATGAAGCACTCTCAAAAATACGCTTGCCTTTCCCGTCCCCTGGCTGATCCAGGGGATGAAAAGTCCTCTGAGAGCCATGACTTGTTCATCTTGGTTCTTTTAGAAACACAGCGAGGGGACTCCAACCACAGTCTCCCTCGTTTGCACTAATTGGGCCACACACACCCCACTTGACTGGCATCAGTTGACCCCCCTTTTTTAAGATGAAAAAGATGCTTTGCATGAAGCACTCTCAAAAATACGCATGCCTTTCCCGTCCCCTGGCTGACCCAGGGGAAGAAAAGTCCTCTGAGAGCCATGACTTGTTCATCTTGGTTCTTTTAGAAACACAGCGAGGGGACTCCAACCACAGTCTCCCTCGTTTCCACTAATTGGGCCACACACACCCCACTTGACTGGCATCAGTTGACCCCCATTTTCAAGATGAAAAAGATGCTTTGCATGAAGCACTCTCAAAAATACGCGTGCCTTTCCCGTCCCCTGGCTGACCCAGGGGAAGAAAAGTCCTCTGAGAGCCATGACTTGTTCATCTTGGTTCTTTTAGAAACACAGCGAGGGGACTCCAACCACAGTCTCCCTCGTTGCGACTAATTGGGCCACACACACCCCACTTGACTGGCATCAGTTGACCCGCATTTTCAAGATGAAAAAGATGCTTTGCATGAAGCACTCTCAAAAATACGCGTGCCTTTACCGTCCCCTGGCTGACCCAGGGGAAGAAAAGTCCTCTGAGAGCCATGACTTGTTCATCATGGTTCTTTTAGAAACACAGCGAGGGGACTCCAACCACAGTCTCCCTCGTTGCCACTAATTGGGCCACACACACCCCACTTGACTGGAATCAGTTGACCCCCATTTTCAAGATGAAAAAGATGCTTTGCATGAAGCACTCTCAAAAATACGCGTGCCTTTCCCGTCCCCTGGCTGACCCAGGGGAAGAAAAGTCCTCTGAGAGCCATGACTTGTTCATCTTGGTTCTTTTAGAAACACAGCGAGGGGACTCCAACCACAGTCTCCCTCATTTCCACTAATTGGGCCACACACACCCCACTTGACTGGCATCAGTTGACCCCCATTTTCAAGATGAAAAAGATGCTTTGCATGAAGCACTCTCAAAAATACGCGTGCCTTTCCCGTCCCCTGGCTGACCCAGGGGAAGAAAAGTCCTCTTAGAGCCATGACTTGTTCATCTTGGTTCTTTTAGAAACACAGCGAGGGGACTCCAACCACAGTCTCCCTCGTTTCCACTAATTGGGCCACACACACCCCACTTGACTGGCATCAGTTGACCTTCCCTTTTGAAAAAGAAAAAGATGCTTTGCATGAAGCACTCTCAAAAATACGCGTGCCTTTCCCGTCCCCTGGCTGACCCAGGGGAAGAAAAGTCCTCTGAGAGCCATGACTTGTTCATCTTGGTTCTTTTAGAAACACAGCGAGGGGACTCCAACCACAGTCTCCCTCGTTTCCACTAATTGGGCCACACACACCCCACTTGACTGGCATCAGTTGACCCGCATTTTCAAGATGAAAAAGATGCTTTGCATGAAGCACTCTCAAAAATACGCGTGCCTTTCCCGTCCCCTGGCTGACCCAGGGGAAGAAAAGTCCTCTGAGAGCCATGACTTGTTCATCTTGGTTCTTTTAGAAACACAGCGGGGGGACTCCAACCACAGTCTCCCTCGTTTCCACTATTTGAACCACACACACCCCACTTGACTGGCATCAGTTGACCCCCATTTTCAAGATGAAAAAGATGCTTTGCATGAAGCACTCTCAAAAATACGCGTGCCTTTCCCGTCCCCTGGCTGACCCAGGGGAAGAAAAGTCCTCTGAGAGCCATGACTTGTTCATCTTGGTTCTTTTAGAAACACAGCGAGGGGACTCCAACCACAGTCTCCCTCGTTTCCACTAATTGGGCCACACACACCCCACTTGACTGGCATCAGTTGACCCCCATTTTCAAGATGAAAAAGATGCTTTGCATGAAGCACTCTCAAAAATACGCGTTCCTTTCCCGTCCCCTGGCTGACCCAGGGGAAGAAAAGTCCTCTGAGAGCCATGACTTGTTCATTTTGGTTCTTTTAGAAACACAGCGAGGGGACTCCAACCACAGTCTCCCTCGTTTCCACTAATTGGGCCACACACACCCCACTTGACTGGCATCAGTTGACCCCCATTTTCAAGATGAAAAAGATGCTTTGCATGAAGCACTCTCAAAAATACGCGTGCCTTTCCCGTCCCCTGGCTGACCCAGGGGAAGAAAAGTCCTCTGAGAGCCATGACTTGTTCATCTTGGTTCTTTTAGAAACACAGCGAGGGGACTCCAACCACAGTCTCCCTCGTTTCCACTAATTGGGCCACACACACCCCACTTGACTAGCATCAGTTGACCCCCATTTTCAAGATGAAAAAGATGCTTTGCATGAACTACTCTCAAAAATACGCGTGCCTTTCCCGTCCCCTGGCTGACCCAGGGGAAGAAAAGTCCTCTGAGAGCCATGACTTGTTCATCTTGGTTCTTTTAGAAACACAGCGAGGGGACTCCAACCACAGTCTCCCTCGTTGCCACTAATTGGGCCACACACACCCCACTTGACTGGCATCAGTTGACCCCCATTTTCAAGATGAAAAAGATGCTTTGCATGAAGCACTCTCAAAAATACGCGTGCCTTTCCCGTCCCCTGGCTGACCCAGGGGAAGAAAAGTCCTCTGAGAGCCATGACTTGTTCATCTTGGTTCTTTTAGAAACACAGCGAAGGGACTCCAACCACAGTCTCCCTCGTTTCCACTAATTGGGCCACACACACCCCACTTGACTGGCATCAGTTGACCCCCATTTTCAAGATGAAAAAGATGCTTTGCATGAAGCACTCTCAAAAATACGCGTGCCTTTCCCGTCCCCTGGCTGACCCAGGGGAAGAAAAGTCCTCTGAGAGCCATGACTTGTTCATCTTGGTTCTTTTAGAAACACAGCGAGGGGACTCCAACCACAGTCTCCCTCGTTTCCACTAATTGGGCCACACACACCCCACTTGACTGGCATCAGTTGACCTTCCCTTTTGAAAAAGAAAAAGATGCTTTGCATGAAGCACTCTCAAAAATACGCGTGCCTTTCCCGTCCCCTGGCTGACCCAGGGGAAGAAAAGTCCTCTGAGAGCCATGACTTGTTCATCTTGGTTCTTTTAGAAACACAGCGAGGGGACTCCAACCACAGTCTCCCTCGTTTCCACTAATTGGGCCACACACACCCCACTTGACTGGCATCAGTTGACCCCCATTTTCAAGATGAGAAAGATGCTTTGCATGAAGCACTCTCAAAAATACCCGTGCCTTTCCCGTCCCCTGGCTGACCCAGGGGAAGAAAAGTCCTCTGAGAGCCATGACTTGTTCATCTTGGTTCTTTTAGAAACACAGCGAGGGGACTCCAACCACAGTCTCCCTCGTTTCCACTAATTGGGCCACACACACCCCACTTTACTGGCATCAGTTGACCTTCCCTTTTGAAAAAGAAAAAGATGCTTTGCATGAAGCACTCTCAAAAATACGCGTGCCTTTCCCGTCCCCTGGCTGACCCAGGGGAAGAAAAGTCCTCTGAGAGCCATGACTTGTTCATCTTGGTTCTTTTAGAAACACAGCGAGGGGACTCCAACCACAGTCTCCCTCGTTTCCACTAATTGGGCCACACACACCCCACTTGACTGGCATCAGTTGACCCGCATTTTCAAGATGAAAAAGATGCTTTGCATGAAGCACTCTCAAAAATACGCGTGCCTTTCCCGTCCCCTGGCTGACCCAGGGGAAGAAAAGTCCTCTGAGAGCCATGACTTGTTCATCTTGGTTCTTTTAGAAACACAGCGAGGGGACTCCAACCACAGTCTCCCTCGTTTCCACTAATTGGGCCACACACACCCCACTTGACTGGCATCAGTTGACCCCCATTTTCAAGATGAAAAAGATGCTTTGCATGAAGCACTCTCAAAAATACGCGTGCCTTTCCCGTCCCCTGGCTGACCCAGGGGAAGAAAAGTCCTCTGAGAGCCATGACTTGTTCATCTTGGTTCTTTTAGAAACACAGCGAGGGGACTCCAACCACAGTCTCCCTCGTTTCCACTAATTGGGCCACACACACCCCACTTTACTGGCATCAGTTGACCTTCCCTTTTGAAAAAGAAAAAGATGCTTTGCATGAAGCACTCTCAAAAATACGCGTGCCTTTCCCGTCCCCTGGCTGACCCAGGGGAAGAAAAGTCCTCTGAGAGCCATGACTTGTTCATCTTGGTTCTTTTAGAAACACAGCGAGGGGACTCCAACCACAGTCTCCCTCGTTTCCACTAATTGGGCCACACACACCCCACTTGACTGGCATCAGTTGACCCCCATTTTCAAGATGAAAAAGATGCTTTGCATGAAGCACTCTCAAAAATACCCGTGCCTTTCCCGTCCCCTGGCTGACCCAGGGGAAGAAAAGTCCTCTGAGAGCCATGACTTGTTCATCTTGGTTCTTTTAGAAACACAGCGAGGGGACTCCAACCACAGTCTCCCTCGTTTCCACTAATTGGGCCACACACACCCCACTTGACTGGCATCAGTTGACCTTCCCTTTTGAAAAAGAAAAAGATGCTTTGCATGAAGCACTCTCAAAAATACGCGTGCCTTTCCCGTCCCCTGGCTGACCCAGGGGAAGAAAAGTCCTCTGAGAGCCATGACTTGTTCATCTTGGTTCTTTTAGAAACACAGCGAGGGGACTCCAACCACAGTCTCCCTCGTTTCCACTAATTGGGCCACACACACCCCACTTGACTGGCATCAGTTGACCCGCATTTTCAAGATGAAAAAGATGCTTTGCATGAAGCACTCTCAAAAATACGCGTGCCTTTCCCGTCCCCTGGCTGACCCAGGGGAAGAAAAGTCCTCTGAGAGCCATGACTTGTTCATCTTGGTTCTTTTAGAAACACAGTGAGGGGACTCCAACCACAGTCTCCCTCGTTTCCACTAATTGGGCCACACACACCCCACTTGACTGGCATCAGTTGACCCCCATTTTCAAGATGAAAAAGATGCTTTGCATGAAGCACTCTCAAAAATACGCGTGCCTTTCCCGTCCCCTGGCTGACCCAGGGGAAGAAAAGTCCTCTGAGAGCCATGACTTGTTCATCTTGGTTCTTTTAGAAACACAGCGAGGGGACTCCAACCACAGTCTCCCTCGTTTCCACTAATTGGGCCACACACACCCCACTTGACTGGCATCAGTTGACCCCCATTTTCAAGATGAAAAAGATGCTTTGCATGAAGCACTCTCAAAAATACGCGTGCCTTTCCCATCCCCTGGCTGACCCAGGGGAAGAAAAGTCCTCTGAGAGCCATGACTTGTTCATCTTGGTTCTTTTAGAAACACAGCGAGGGGACTCCAACCACAGTCTCCCTCGTTTCCACTAATTGGGCCACACACACCCCACTTGACTGGCATCAGTTGACCCCCATTTTCAAGATGAAAAAGATGCTTTGCATGAAGCACTCTCAAAAATACGCGTGCCTTTCCCGTCAACTGGCTGACCCAGGGGAAGAAAAGTCCTCTGAGAGCCATGACTTGTTCATCTTGGTTCTTTTAGAAACACAGCGAGGGGACTCCAACCACAGTCTCCCTCGTTTCCACTAATTGGGCCACACACACCCCACTTGACTGGCATCAGTTGACCTTCCCTTTTGAAAAAGAAAAAGATGCTTTGCATGAATCACTCTCAAAAATACGCGTGCCTTTCCCATCCCCTGGCTGACCCAGGGGAAGAAAAGTCCTCTGAGAGCCATGACTTGTTCATTTTGGTTCTTTTAGAAACACAGCGAGGGGACTCCAACCACAGTCTCCCTCGTTTCCACTAATTGGGCCACACACACCCCACTTGACTGGCATCAGTTGACCTTCCCTTTTGAAAAAGAAAAAGATGCTTTGCATGAAGCACTCTCAAAAATACGCGTGCCTTTCCCGTCCCCTGGCTGACCCAGGGGAAGAAAAGTCCTCTGAGAGCCATGACTTGTTCATCTTGGTTCTTTTAGAAACACAGCGAGGGGACTCCAACCACAGTCTCCCTCGTTTCCACTAATTGGGCCACACACACCCCACTTGACTGGCATCAGTTGACCCCCATTTTCAAGATGAAAAAGATGCTTTGCATGAAGCACTCTCAAAAATATGCGTGCCTTTCCCGTCCCCTGGCTGACCCAGGGGAAGAAAAGTCCTCTGAGAGCCATGTCCACATTGTCAGTGGACAGACACATGTGCTTATCTGCCAGCAGACCCCCAGCAGCACTGAAGACAGGTTCCGAGAGAACGCTGGCTGAAGGACACGACAAGATCCCCAAGGCGTACGTGGCGAGCTCAGGCAATTTATCAAGATTGGAACCCTAAAATGAGCAGGGCTCAAGTTGCACAATAATGGAATCGATGTTTCCTTGCATATACTCATATATCTGTGTGTCCTCCTCTTTTTCCTTGTCCAGCTGTTTTGTTTTCGCATGAGTATATGTCCTTGTCACTTTCCCATGTGTTTGTGTTGTGTTGTGAGTTGTTTGTCACCTTTTGGACACCTTTGAGGGTGTTTTCTAGGTGTTTTTCTGTGTTTGTGATTGCCTGCCATTGTTTCCTATGCAGTTCGAGTTCGGTTCGTCGAACGTTCGACGAGCCGAACTCGAACGGGAGCTCCATTCGGCGAACCGACCTCGAGCCGAACCGGGACCGGTTCGCTCATCTCTAGTGGGGGTGCTCTGCTGGTGACACTGTTGGGGATTTTTTCAAAATTGAAGGCATACTGAACCAGCATGGCTACCACAACATCTTGCAGCGGCATGCTATTCCATCTGGTTTGCGTTTAGTTGGACCATCATTTATTTTTCAACAGGACAATGACCCCAAACACACCTCCAGGCTGTGTAAGGGCTATTTGACTAAGAAGGAGAGTGATGGGGTGCTACTCCAGATGACCTGGCCTCCACAGTCACCAGACCTGAACCCAATCAAGATGGTTTGGGGTGAGCTGGACCGCAGAGTGAAGGTAAAAGGGCCAACAAGTGCTAAGGATCTCTGGGAACTCCTTCAAGACTGTTGGAAGACCATTTCCGGTGACTACCTCTTGAAGCTCATCAAGAGAATGGCAAGAGTGTGCAAAGCAGTAATCAAAGCAAAAGGTGGCTACTTTGAAGAACCTAGAATATAAGACATATTTTCAGTTGTTTCACACTTTTTTGTTAAGTATTTCATTCCACATGTGTTAATTCATAGTTTTGATGCCTTCAATGTGAATCTACAATTTTCAGAGCCATGACAATAAAGAAAACTCTTTGAATGAGAAGGTGTGTCCAAACATTTGGTCTGTACTGTATATATATCGGGAATAAAAATTCCAGAAAAAAATATTAAAATTAAATATAACTAAAATTATAAATAATGAGCGGACCAGGAATAAAAAAAAAAGAAAATAATAATGTAATAAAAGTGGAATATAATATTTTAGAAAATGAAAACAAGTTTTAATGTGAATGATTAAAATTGTAGTTAAAGTTAAAATTAAGATGTGTTTGTTGGAGTATACATGTAACGATGGTCACAAAATTATGAGCCATCTTATTGTTGTAAAGAAGAGAAGATAGCGGTAATATATGTGACGATGGACACACATTATTGTTGTATAAGATCCAGGTTATTAGAGTGCAAAAGCGTGGGAAATAAGACATCTGCGCATGCTCGAGAGTTTATCAGGGTTCAGACCATGAATACGCATAGAGCGCAGGCGTAAGGAGGTTATGAAAGTTCGGTTATGGGAAAAAAGGGAATGCGCACGCGCCGCAAGGTGACAAAAGTTCAAAGAGCCGTGTAACAGGTTCAAACTACCTTGCAGTATAACTATACCCTCCTAGGAACAAACGGGCATTATACCAGATGCAATATAAATATAAGGTGTTAAACATGATACATTCCACTAGAAAAATAAATATATATTAAACCTACGATCACCATGAATCTGAAGATAGCAAATTGAATAATAATAAAAAATATGAAGATTATACTTGAACAGCATATCAAATACTACTGCTACTACTACTAATAATAATAATAATAATAATAATGATGCATAATATAATATAAAATATAAAATAACTCATATAAACTATTATTAAAACTTATAGCTTTTTATTAAAAAAATTAAAAGAATGAGACAAGATGACAATATATACCGTATTTCAGAAACTGGATGTTAAAATCAAAATTCAATAAAAGAGATCTGTCACTTTATTCAGTCCTATTGGTTTTAATGTATTAAGCTTGTAGATCCAAAAAGTCTCTTTCTAACTGAGAACTTTCAGTCTATTTGGGATATTAGTCGGGATCTGTTCAATGGGTGTTAGGTCGGTGTCCTACTTGCGATTACCGCGCGTATATCTCGTGCGTGTTTCACGGTGCATCACCTGGCACGGACTCACACTGTGCTCACAGGAGCGGGTCGGTTGCATGCATCTCTATGCAGCCGACCGGCTCCTGTGAGCAGCGTGTGAGTCCATGAAACTTGAGCGAGATATACTTGAGCGAGATATACTCGCGGTAATTGCAAGTGGGACTTATAGTATTATTAATCTTTCTCTCATGCACTATAGTGCAATGACGAGAAAGTCCATGTAGGAGGAAACCTCTTTTAATGTTGTGCCTGTGAGAATTTAACCTATTATGTAATGCTTGTATTATTCTCCCCACATATTGTCTCCCACATTCACTACAATTAGATAAACAACATATACGGACTGGCATGTAAGATGACCCTTAACAGTAAATTTGTCCGATTCTCCAGCTGGGCCAAACATTTTTCTTTTATGCATGATGGATTTACAGCACAAACAATTCTTACTAAAACATTTGGAAACATCCATTTATTGATCTCTAACTTTAATGGTAGTAGGAATTCTTAACCTACTCGGTGCAACTATGTTCCTAATAGTGGGGGCCCTTCTAAAGGTAATACCAAGGTGACACATTATTTCATTTTTCAGGACGGGATCACCCATAAGGATACCCCAATGTTTGGTCAGGATCTTCCTAATAAAAGTATTATCCTGACTAAATGATGTAATAAAATTTGAACTAAAATAGGGTAAATTGGCCACTAGGAACTTCTTTTTTGAGGATAAAAATAAAATCATCTTGTCTCATATTCTTAGTATCTTTAAATGCTTTTTTTTAAAAGCTTCTTAGGATAGTCTTTTTCATTTAAATGATCATATAGAGTTTTAGCCTGCATTTTAAAATCCTCATCAAGAGTACAGATTTTTCTGATTTTTCTATATTGGTAGACTGGAATGTTCAGCCATTTGTTATAAAGACTGCTGTTAAATTTGTGTCCACTTTCTTAAAAAATGTTTCTGTGATAATTAGAGATGAGCGAGCCTCTAGAGGCTCGAGTTCGGTTCGGTTCGTCGAACGGAGGCCGCGTTCGAGTTCGGTTCAACGAACCGTTCGACGAACCTCTCGAGCCCAATTGAAACCAATGGTAGGCAAACACAAACACATAAAAACACATTAGAAATGTACACATACAGTTAATAAACATTGCCCTAACACTTACAGGTCCCTGCGACGCATCCTGCACTCTGTCTCCCGCCGCTTTTCCTTCCGATAATCGCTGCGTCCTCCCGGTAACCAGCACTGATGATAGGACCTTCCGTGACGTCAAAAAAAGCATGTTACCAGTCACGTGTCTATTATCTCATTGGCTACAGACTGGTCACATGGCTAGACATTATTGCTAGGTCCTGTCAGTGCATCTCTCCGGTACGCGGTGCTCGTTTGTGCATCCCCGTGTACCGGCGAGATGCTCTGGCACATGATCGGCTCCCCGTTCTGCTTCCCCATTCCATTATTCACCGGCTGCCACAGCCGGTCAATAACGGAGATCACCGTTGCTATAGCAATGAGCCTGTCAGCGGTGACGTCACCCCTTACAGCACGCAGCTGCTGCTCACTCACTGAGTGATATAGACTGCACGGGAAGCAGCAGCGTCTTCCTCCCATGCAGTGCTGTCTGATGTAGCAGAGCTGCATGGGTTGAAGGAGAAAGAAGACAGAAGACCATTGATTGTGGAGGGATGCGAGGGAGTAATGAACATGGAGTCTCTAAGTGTGTCTGTGTATTTATTTCTATTAAAGTATTTTTTCTCTGTGTGATGTCTTTTTTTTAACCCTTTATTGGAGATTCTTAATGGCCGGGTCAAACTTGCCTGACATTAAGAATCTCTAACTTAATACTAGCTAGTAAAACAAAGCTAGTATTAACTCATTATTACCCAGCAAGCCACCCGTCACCAGGGCTGCTGGAAGAGTTGGATACAGCGCCAGATGATGGCGCTTCTAAGAAAGCGCCATTTTCTGGAGCAGCTGCGGACTGCAATTCACAGCAGAGGGTCCCAGAAAACTCGGGCTAACCTGTGTTGTGGATTCCAATCCCCAGCTGCCTAGTTGTACCCGGCTGGACACAAAAATGGAGCGAAGCTCATGTCGATTTTTTTTTTTTTTAATTATTTCATGAAATTCATGAAATAATTAAAAAAAGGGCTTCCATATTTTTTTTGTGCCCAGACGGGTACAAATAGGCAGCTGGGGGTTGGGGGCAGCGGTACCTGCCTGCTGTACCTGAGTAGCATACAAAAATATGGCGAAGCCCACATCATTTTTTGGTGGGCAAAAAACTCCTGCATACAGTCCTGGATGGAGTATGCTGAGCCTTGTAGTTCTGCAGCTACTGTCTGCTCTCCTGCATACACTAGTGAATGGAGCATGCTGAGCCTTGTCGTTCTGCAGCTGCTGTCTGCTCTCCTCCATACAGACAGACAGCAGCTGCAGAACTACAAGGCTCAACATACTCCATCCAGGACTAAAAAGGAGGGGAGCCAGCACTGCTTATGAATGGCTTGCAACAATGAAGAAATAAAAAGTGTAATATTCACAAATTCGTTCCTACTGTAAAAATTCAATGAGATTTTTTGCAAATGATTGATCAATGATTTGAGCCCCCCTGCCCCGTCACAGCAAATCTCTATAGGGGGTCCCTAACGCTATATTATAAATTATTATGTACCATAAGGTCTCATATAATGAGCAGGACCATATGAAGACACCACTTACCTGAGACATGTCTGAACCGCTCCCATGCTGCCAGGACTGACAACCGCGAATAAAGGCAGCCCAGGTGCCAGTGTGTGTGGCAGAACCACACACACCAGCACAATGTCAGGACTGGCCCTCACAGTGCCAGACCAGCAAACATGGATGAGGGCGGAACAAGGTTCAGGCAGGTGGTGTTTAAATAATGATGCCTTGGAGCAGGAGGCGGTGGCTGTGTGTGAACAAGCACCAAACTGAATTTTGATGGCTACAGAAGGAATTTGCAAACCACACTGGGCGTGCACGGCATGGTGGCGGTCGACCACCTGACCAGTAAACGAAAAAGGAGGGGAGCCAGCACTGCTTATGAATGGCTTGCAACAATGAAGAAATAAAAAGTGTAATATTCACAAATTCGTTCCTACTGTAAAAATTCAATGAGATTTTTTGTAAATGATTGATCAATGATTTGAGCCCCCCTGCCCCGTCACGGCAAATCTCTATAGGGGGGTCCCTAACGCTATATTATAAATTATTATGTACCATAAGGTCTCATATAATGAGCAGGACCATATGAAGACACAACTAACCTGAGACATGTCTGAACCGCTCCCATGCTGCCAGGACTGACAACCGCGAATAAAGGCAGCCCAGGTGCCAGTGTGTGTGGCAGAACCACACACACCAGCACAATGTCAGGACTGGCCCTCACAGTGCCAGACCAGCAAACATGGATGAGGGCGGAACAAGGTTCAGGCAGGTGGTGTTTAAATAATGATGCCTTGGAGCAGGAGGCGGTGGCTGTGTGTGAACAAGCACCAAACTGAATTTTGATGGCTACAGAAGGAATTTGCAAACCACACTGGGCGTGCACGGCATGGTGGCGGTCGACCACCTGACCAGTAAACGAAAAAGGAGGGGAGCCAGCACTGCTTATGAATGGCTTGCAACAATGAAGAAATAAAAAGTGTAATATTCACAAATTCGTTCCTACTGTAAAAATTCAATGAGATTTTTTGCAAATGAAGCCCACATCATTTTTTTGAGGGGCAAAAAACTCCTGCATACAGTCCTGGATGGAGTATGCTGAGCCTTGTAGTTCTGCAGCTACTGTCTGCTCTCCTGCATACACTAGTGAATGGAGCATGCTGAGCCTTGTCGTTCTGCAGCTGCTGTCTGCTCTCCTCCATACAGACAGACAGCAGCTGCAGAACTACAAGGCTCAACATACTCCATCCAGGACTGTATGCAGGAGTTTTTTGCCCCTCAAAAAAATGATGTGGGCTTCGCCATGTTTTTGTATGCTAGCCAGGTACAGCAGGCACCTACGGGCTGCCCCTAACCCCCAGCTGCCTATATGTACCCGGCTGGGAACCAAAAATATAGGAAACCCCTTTTTTTAAATTATTTCATAAATTTCATGAAAAATTTAAAAAAAAAAAATGACGTGGGCTTCGCCCAATTTTTGTGTCCAGCCAGGTACAACTAGGCAGCTGGGGATTGGAATCCTTAGCTTAAGGTGCCCATGCTTTCTGGGCACCCCGCTGCAAATTGCAGTCCAAAGCCGCCCCAGAAAATGGCGCTTTCATAGAAGTGCCATCTTCTGGCCCTGTATCCAACTCTTCCAGCTGCCCTGGTGACGGGTGGCTTGCTGGATAATAATGAGGTTAGGGCTAGCTGTATGTTATTAACTGGCCCTAAGCCCGAAATTCATGGTGTCACGCCAATATTAGACATGGCCACCATGTCTTTGTATGCTAGCCAGGTACAGCAGGCACCTACGGGCTGCCCCTAACCCCCAGCTGCCTATATGTACCCGGCTGGGAACCAAAAATATAGGGAAGCCCTTTTTTTTAAAGCCCGAAATTCATGGTGTCACGCCAATATTAGACATGGCCACCATAAATTTCTAGTACAGATTAAAAAAAACACAACACACAGAAAAATATTTTTATTAGAAATAAAACACAACACAATTAGTGACTCCATCTTTATTGAAATAAAGAACCCCCCTCCGCAGTAATCCTGGGTCAAGGGTCCAATCCGGATCCAATATCATCTGATTGGTTTGCTGGAAGGTAAAGCGATCAGATGATGTGTCAGGTTCAAGGGCCTGAATCACATGACACAGCAGCTGATTGTATAAACTGCTTTTATACAATCAGCTGATGCATCAGTGCAAAAAAACAAACAAACAAAAAACAAACTACACACTTCAGTGCAGACTCCTGTCCGAAAGCATCAGCTGATAGTTTAGCCGGCCGGGCAGTAAAAAGCCGGCCACACCGCTCGACTTATAGTGTCAGCTGATCCTGTCAGGTGACCGCATCAGCTGATCATCGCCAGGTCTGAGAGAGAGAGAGAAAGAAGAGAGAAAAGAGAGAGAAAAGATACAGAAAAGAGAGAGAGGAGAGAGAAGAGAGAGGGAAAGAGAGAGAGAGGAGAGGAGATAGAAAGAGAGAGAGAAGAGGAGAGAAGAGAGAGAGAGAAGAGAGACAGAGAAGAGAAAGAGAAGAGAGAGAGGAGAGTGAGCGAGGGAGAGAGAGAGGGAAAAAAGAGAAAAAGAGGCACTGAGAAAAAGAGAGAGAAAGAAAAAGAGAGGGAGAGAGAGGAGAGAGAGAGAAAGAGAGAGAGAAAAAGAGAGAGAGAGACAGAGAGAGACAGAGGGAGAGAGAGAGAAAGAGAGAGAGAAGAGAGAGATTAGAGAGCAATGCAGCCTCATTCCGTGAACTACTCCGATTTTAGAGGTGTGTCCCACGGCTCACAGCTGGCTCCTCCCCTCAGTGCATAATTAAATTATAATTATAAGTATATAATAATTATAATTTAAAAATAAAAAAATAAAAATTAAATTCTTTACCGGGACGGGACTAGAACTTGTGAAGTTATGATTTTAGGCGATTGCTCTATCCACTGAGCTACTGCCTCTAATGATAAAGATAGGCAGATTTGGTAATCTTGAAGTCTGCATTGCTGAAGTGAAGTCTCTGCTAACCGCGCGATTCACTTCATTGCTACGTGGAGCTGATCAGAGCACTCGTGTTCTGTAGCAGAGCTGACAGTGTCATGTGGATTACGTCGGACCTGGAGGGGTATTTGGGGATTTTAATAAAATGGTGAAACAGGGTGTTTTTTTGTCTTTTATTCCAAATAAAGGATTTTTCGCTGTGTGTGTTTCTTTACTTTCACTTTCAGTTTAATCATGGAATGTATCTCGGGGAGACACCTGGTATGATTAAACTCATTATTACTCCGATTGCCACCGCACCAGGGCAATTCGGGATGAGCCGAGTAGAGTCCCAGGACTGTCGCATCTAATGGATTAGGCAATTCCGGGCGGCTGCTGGGTGATATTGTTAGGGTGGTGGGCTCCCCATAATGTGGTGCTCCTCATCCTGACAATACCAGCCTCCAGCCGTGTGGCTTTATCCTGGCTGGTATCAAATATGGGGGGAACCACATTTTTTTTTTATATATTTTTATTTATTTATTTTACTGCACGATATCATTTAGAATTAAAAATAAAAAAAAAAAATTACATTCTTTACCGGGCCCGGGACGAGAACTCATAAAGTTATGCTTTTTAAGTAGAGTTGAGTGATGTTCGAGGTTTGCCAATTTCATGTTCGAGTGATTTTGGGGGTGCTCGAGATCGAACTTGAACGCGAGCTTTTTGCTAGAAGCTCGACAGCTTGAGTTACGTTCGAGAATGGTTCAATCAGCAAAAAGCCTAGCTAATTACTAGCTGGATTTTTACTGTAATAGTGTGAGTCACTCTGTGATTCACACTATTATCAAATTTCAGCGTATAGTGTGCGGGGGCGGCGCGTTTAGATCAGTGCTGCTGGGATAATGGCGATCGCCATTTTTTTTTCTTTTCCCTAAGTGTGCGTGCAGTGGGGCGGGCCAGCATGTCAGCCAATCACAGACACACACACAGCTAAGTGGTCTTTTTTGCCATCAAGCAAGGGCATGTGTCATAGGCTGTGAATGTCACATGTCCTTGCATTATAAATACGTCCATTTTCCCTCACGGCGCCATTATCTGCTTTCTGCGTGTAGGTGACAGTCACTGCTCACGCAGCTCCTGTCGCCGCTCCGGCTGTGTACGCTATACACACAGCGCTCTACAGATTAGGGACAGAAGTTTATTTCAGCCCTTTTCAGGGCTGATTTCCTCGGGCTCAGAGCCATAAGTGACAGTCAGGTCCGTGGAAACGCTGTATACATCTTCAGATAACAGCATCTGTGTACCTAAGCTCAGGGAATTCTTTGCTGCATTTCACCATTAGGAGGGATAGAAAGTGAGGCTTCCTTTCCTGCCCACTGACCCAGAGAACCCGGCCACTGTACCCACCTGCCCACTTTTGCCACGGTATTTTTATAGCAAACAGTGCTGAAACTTAGTGTCATCCAAAAAGTGGCTGCTATACTCCATTGTTGTCCCACTGGTGCCAAGCAATTTCCAGCACCTCTGCATTCAACCCTCATGCACATTTTGCTACACTATTTTTTGTAGCAAACAGTGCTGAAACTTAGTGGCATCCAAAAAGTGTCTGCAATACTCCATTGTTGTTCCACTGTTGCCAAGCAATTTCCAGCACCTCTGCATTCAACCCTCATGCACATTTTGCTACGCTATTTTTATAGCAAACAGTGCTGAACATAAGTGGCATCCAAAAAGTGTCTGCTATACTAATTTTGTGTCCCACTGGTGCCAAGCAATTTCCAGCACCTCTGCATTCAACCCTCATGCACATTTTGCTACGCTATTTTTATAGCAAACAGTGCTGAAACTTAGTGGCATCCAAAAAGTGGCTGCTATACTCCATTGTTGTCCCACTGGTGCCAAGCAAGTCCCAGCACCTCTGCATTCAACCCTCATGCACATTTTGCTACACTATTTTAATAACAAACTCAGGGAATTCCTTGCTGCATTTCATCATTAGGAGGGATAGAAAGTGAGGCTTCCTTTACTGTCCTGGTACACACAGAACACGGCCACTGTACCCACCTGCCCACTTTTGCCACGCTATTTAATTTGCCCAAAGAGCTGACACTTTTTCTGCCATACTAAAATTGTCTGGAATACTAAGTTAGTGTTCCTTTGCTGCCAAGCAAGGTACAACACATGTGCATTCTACACTCCTTTCCATTTCTGGAATGCATTTATTAACTGCAGGTAGTCCAGCCAATCTGTGACGAAGGTGCAGGCGTGGATGTAATGTTGCCTTCATCCAATGGTGGTTCTCTCGATGCATGACAGCTCAACAATACCATCTGTTTCCACTTCCAAAACAAGTGACGACCGGCCAATCACACTCCGGCTTACGGGTAAAGGAGTGGAAGTTCAGTGTGAAAAACCATGTGTGACTGCTGTCCCCACAGTCACAGAGGATGAAGAGCACGCAGATGCACTTGATGGGGCAGGTGGTGGTTGCACAGCCTTGCTAGGCCGCATTGTAGCACAGTGAAATTCCCATTGCGACTTATGCTTCATTTTAAGTCTTGTACTTGGTGGGCTCCCCAGTATGCAGCAAAACCAGGCAACAGGAAAAGGACTCTAGGCAGTTGGGTTGATAAATGATTGTTTAACTTTCCCAAAACAAACAATAAGAACCATGCATAAAATTGAAATAATAGAACAATCCATTCTGTTGCCTACTACCTGCTAATCCCTCTGCGTAGCAGCAGTAATTGTGTCTTTGTGCGTGTGTGTGTGTGTGTGTGTGCGAACACGACTTACCAGTGGCGCATCACAAGAGCTTCAAAGTTATCTACCTAAACATAGACAAAACACATTACCCCCCCTGAATACTCTTGTTAGCTGAAGCCTCACAGATAAGGCAGATGATAACAGTGTGAATGCAAACCACACAGCTCTGCAACACAGTCATGGAAATCTTGAAAAGGAACAGTCAACGCAAGCACACACACACAGCTTTCCCACTATGATTTAAACTGTACGTGAAAATTTGACAGTGCAGAGGCAGCAAGTCTTATTGTCTATATAGTTGGCCTACCAAGAACAGATATGTGTTTTGCTAATAAAACAAAGAGTTGCGTGCACGCATTACTGTCTGGGCTCAGTCTACCGTACCCGGGTATTGTGATGTCCAGTTGCCATAAATACAGACTTTACGCTCCTCTCACGGTAAACAGTATAGACAGCACCGGAAGAATGTTGGTCTGTGGCACAGGATTCTGCTCACTGGCGTTACGGTCCTCCTCAACAAACTCCAACACGACTCCCCTCACAATTGAATGCAGTGTTTCCGCGGTGGTTCCTTGCTGTAACACACACCTTTAGCTTTTCCTTCTGTTCATAGACAGTATCTCCAAGTCCACACCTGTTGACCAATTTGCTATTGCTATAGTGGCCAAACAGACAAAGGCAGATCCAAAAAAACAGCAGCCCCTTGTGAGTAGTCTGCAACAATGCATGCAATGAACGGCAAATAAGCATGTTGCATTGACAGTGGCTAAAGCTGAGCAATACACCCTCATGCTATCAATTCATATCCATGTGACACTTCATGGTGGAAGTACTCGAAGTTGTGAGTTTTTGCCTTCTACTTAGAGATTGTTGACAAATCTTACAGATTACATGACTTGGGTGATCCTTTGCGATGTCGAAAAAGTCCCAGGCTAGGCAAGGCTTACAGCCCATGCGACCTGCATATCCAACATGACTTATGCTCAGAGGCAGAGTTGTGGCTGAGGATTCAGTTGATGACGTGCTTCCAGTACTTTGCCTCTGTCCAGGAAGACACAATGTAAATTCGTCGTCAGTAGCATCCTCCTCCACCTCCTCTACTGACGTCATCGACTGGCTGACTTTGGTTTGACAGTAAGTGGGGTCTCCAACCTCATCATCACCCTGTGTGTTTTCATTCCCCTCGTCCTGAGTCCTCCGTGACAACCTCTTCCTGCCCTGACCGAATAGCAAAGTTGACGTTACAATCAGGTATCTGAGTCTCCTCATCATGTTCCCCATTGCCTCCACCAGGATGATGTACGGTTTGGAAATGAGGCTGTACCTTATGCTCAGCACCTTCTTCATCGGGGCCTGGATCCGACTCACAAAGCTTCTGGCCATCTGTGCAGATCATTTTCCCTGTCTCCTGGAACTCGCTGCCTCGCTGCTACACCCGCAAGCTTCAAACGGAACCTGAAAAATCATCTGTTCAGAAATGACTATAACCTTCAATGACACCACCACCGTGCGTAGCTGCCGCCCAACCTACACCACACCCACTGTCTCCTCCCCAAAATACTTTACAATGTAATCCCGCAAGGGCTGGGCCCGCTTCCCTCTGTACCAGTCTGTCTATTGTTACTTGTATATGTATTGTGTATGTAACCCCCTTCTCATGTACAGCACCATGGAATCAATGGTGCTCTATAAATAAATAATAATAATAACTTCTTTGTCTGTACTCACTGCAGCTTTTGAGCAGACCTCTGATTCACAGGCTATAGTGTGACTGAATAGCTCTGCAGACTCAACCATCTCTGTTACCCCATACTCAGCAGGGCTGGTGGAAACTTGGGAGCTGTTATGTAGCAAGTGCGATTGGGTTGACACCACAGTGGAATGGAGTATTTGTGATACTGAACTTGAGGTGGAGGAGAGGCCACTTTATGGCGCACTTGAGATCCATTGAAGCAGTTGCTGTTTTGGTGCCTCATCTACATTTGTTAGCGATGGTTGTGTCCGTGAAAAAAGGATCATATCAGATTATCCACAGGAAGAAGTACACCTGTTATTTTGGCTGTTATTTGTTGTTACGAATCGGTGCCGCCGTAAACGCAAGCAACCTGCTGTGGTTCCAGTTGCGCCCAGGCATCAGCTGCCATTTAGGGCTGTGCCTCAGGTTGTCCAGCTAGCTGCTTTCTCCTCCACATCTAAGTGTGGAGAGGCATGCTAGTGCGCATGCGTGTGCCGATTTACCCCAGCCGCAGCCTAACTCCAGTGTTTCGCCTACTGAGTATGCTCAGCCTGACTGTGCCATTCCGGAGGCTAAGTCTTCATTTCCGGCTACAGCGCATGCTCGCTTGGACTGTGCCTGAGTCATTCTGTGACCTGTGGTTCCACACACTTACACAGGGCCCTGGGGCTTGCCTCACTCTCGGGAGGTCACTACAACTAACTGCACCCAACATCAGCCCCAGGTGTCCCGTTACACTGTAGTGGCAGTCCCCACTGACCGCAATACCGAGAGTGGCGTCACGAAACTACATAGAAAGAAGCAACCTACCTGTGACCAGACTGTTCCTCCATGTGGAGTCCCTGAAGGTAATGCACCGACACAACACCTGTGGGGCTTCACACTTAGTGCGAAAAGCCTCTTTGCACAGGTACTTGCACTCTGTGCCGGGTCTAAGTCCTGTGTTGTGCCTAGACAGCATGCTGAAGCGGATAGTCTTTTTTCGGAGACTGTATTTCATGCTACTGAGCATGCTCAGGTACGTACTGCAGGCTAGGTCCGGTAATGAACTCTTTGGCCCTGCCCCTGATGTGGGGGGCCCATATAGACCACAGGGCATCAGGTGTCCTGATGATGTGGCCAGGCAACTCCCAACTGGCTTGCAGAGGCCCGCCCCTATGACTTGTCACCTCATTATTGTTGGTCAGACGATGACTGGTGAGGTGTTTGGGTCGTGGCAGCCATGAGGTCATCATTGTAGTGGCGGTTCCGAATAGGACGCTAGTTATGCCACTTATGACGTGTCACTCTGCTTTTGTCTCCAGGAGGTGCATTGTGGTCCACCCTGGTTTGGGGCGGACCCAGGTTATAAAAGGGGCTGGAGCCGACAAGGAGGTGCGCAGTCTTCTATTATGCTCCGAAAGAGCACACCTCCATGTGTTGAACCCATTGCGGCTTTAGGCCAGAGGTAGGCAGGGATAGGGCATCAATGCAGGCCGCCACCACAGTTGGTAACGCAGAACGGTTAAGACTAGCTACTGTTCTACCAGTCCTGCTAGTGCAGCCCAGTGGCATTAACAGGCCTAATGCTGTTGATGCACCTGCTGTCCACAGGTGTGGCTCCTACGCACACGGACAGCATACCCAATGGCCCCTGTGTTGTTAACAGGGAGTTCCTGGGCTGGGTGGGCGTGTGGACCCTGTGACGCTAACAGGGCTCCCAGTCTCCAGATCTGAGTGTCATGTAACTCGGTTCAGGCTTCTATTTGTTTCAGAGCCACCCAGCTCTGTATCCTCCACCTAACCTTCCAGCTGCCTGCCTCTCCTTTTCCATCTGGGAGCACGGTGGACACCGACTGGCGATGGGGATGTATACTTTTCTCTTTCTTTTCTTCTTAATTTTTTTATATAGCGGTAACATAGTATATACCACCTTATCCAAATCTGCCATTCCCACCAGAACAGATGTTGTTTCTTCAGCAAATGTTACTGTTGCTTAACCACCAAATCCACGGACACAAACTTTTTTACCCTGTCCAACACACCTGTTCCCCTTTCCACCAGCACCTGTTCTTTTTCAACTCATTTTGTATATGACCAAAAGTGCAACTCTGCGAGGACACCGTACTCAACGCCGTCTCAGCACAGCAGCCAGCCCTCGGTCCCTCAGATGTGGACAAGTAAAAGACCATTTCCTCCTATCCATGACAAAGCATTGAGATTCACTCTGTGCAGCACAGGTGTTTAGTGGAAAAGCCAATCTAAGATTGCGTACCACCTTCTGCTGATACTCCTGCATACGTGCGTCCCTTTCTATGGCAGTAATTATTTTGCCAAATTTTGTGTTGTACCGGGGATCTAACAGTGTGGCAACCCAGTAGTCAGCATTACTTCGAATTCGTACAATCCGAGGGTCATGTTGTAGGTAGTCCAGCAAGAAGGCGCTCATGGGTCTTTTGCATCCAGGAGGACCAAGTCCTTGGTGTGTTGGTGGCGGAGAGGTGAAAATCGTGCCTCCTTCCTCTGCCCTCTCCCCCCAACCTCGCACAACCGAAATGTGAGCAAGCTCTCACTCACCTGCTGAGTCTTCCATGCCCATCGCCAGTTCGTCATCCATTTGTTCATGGGCTCCTGCACCTTCCTCAACAGTTTTGCTGATACTATGTGCCCTTGTTAATCCCTCTCCCCCACAGTCCCATGACTGCCGCCTAGGTGCCGCTGACCGTCTGGACCTTGTAGAGCTTGTTATCCCTTCCGCATATGACTCCTCCTGTACTTCCTCCCCTTCCTCTTGTCCCAACACCTGACTAGGAATAATGCTTACAGTGTGCTCCATCATGTAGATGACCAGAATTGTCATGCTGAGAATGGCATCGCCAGTGCTAAACATCTTCGTCGACATTTGTAAACTGTGTAGAAGGGTGCATAGGTGCTTGATCTGACACCACTCCAGCAGCGTGATCTGCACCACCTCTTGATCAAGTTAGCCCAGGGTATACGTCATAACGTATTTCAGCAGGGCTCGGCGGTGCTGCCACAGACGCTGGAACCTGTGCAGATTCAAATTCCTGCATGTCAGCATATCGCATTTCAGGCGTTGAACCGCCAGACCAAAAGACTTCTGGAGCGATGAAAGTTGTTGAGCTGCTGGGTGTGAACGATGGAAGTGAGCACATAGCGAGCGTGCCAACTGCACATGTAGGCCATGTAGGCCGGGATGGTGGTTTAAAAATTGCTGGAGAATCAGATTCAACACGTGAGCCATACAAGGCATGTCTGTCACATTGCCCTGACGATGGCCCGCAGCCAGGTTTGCATCATTGCTGCACACGGCTGTTAAGTCACCACCGGAGTCCGCTCCATCAATTTGTACTCCGGTCGCCAGGTGACAACGTGTTCCTTTCGTGCATAGTGCTGATGATAGGAGAGGAGTCGATGCCAGTGGTGCAGGTGGACGCAGGTTATGCTCACCCACTGGGCTGCGTTACCTTGACAGATGCAGAACCACTGGCTGAATGTAGGTGGTGGGTGTCTCAAAGATAAAGTACTATCATTCAGTTACAACCAATGGGAAGACACCACACCCTTTTTTAGGCCCATCCTGTCTGCTGACCACTGCCAGACATAGCTATGAACCTTTGGTTACTGTTACCTGCAGTTCTGTTTTGTGATTTTGTGTGCTTGTTTCCTAACTACTTTTCCTGCCTGCTGTTTATGTACCTCGTTGGCCGATCCGCATTTCACCTCTGCTTGTTTTCTGATTAAGTCCTGGCCGTCCCATTCTGTTCCTCTTCTTCACTTAATGTTTTGACCCTGCCTGACTATTATTCTCTGGAACTGCAGCCTTCCACAGGTATTGATCACCTTGGGCCCTGTGTAATTCCAAATCCCTATATAGAGGTTAAAGGGTTTCAGGGTTCTGGGGGTCCTGCTTGGTGAGTGGCTTCCCTCTAACCTATCCTTTACAGCCCGTCTGAGTGTGTGGATCAAGGAAGTCGTTACACCATGCTCTCTGCAGGAGGCCATGTAGGTCAGAATAGTGCTTTAAAAATTGCTGGACAACCAGGTTCAACACGTGAGCCACACAAGGCACGTGTGTCACATTGTCTCGGCGAAGGGCCGCACCCAGGTTTGCATCATTGTCGCACCTAGCCTTCCCTGGCTGCTGGTTGAGTGGAGACAACCATTGATGAAACTCGGTCTCACTCTCCAGAGCTTACCGTCCACAATTCCTCAGCAGTGTGACTCACAATTCACAGACATTTCAAAGAAAAGAGTCGACCGCCTCATGCTGTTGACCTCTGCTGCCAGCATAGTAAGGAGGTGTGTGGGATTCCTTGTGCACAGTTACAACGCGGGTGGCCTGCCCACACAGGGTTTGCGCCGAGGTGGAGGACCCACATGAGGTTGAGGAGGCAGAAGCAGTGGAGGAACTTCTTCATACAGAGGAAGGATTGACACACAACTCGATTGGACGGCAAGACTTGTACAACAGACCCTTCTCCATCTCTCACCATAGTTACCCAGTGCCCAGTCAGCGACATGTAACTCCCCTGTCCATGCTTACTGGTCCAAGTATCTGTGGTGAAATGCACCCTGTCACACACAGAGTTTCTCAAGGAAGCGGTGATGTTGTGTACGACCTGCTGTGGAAGCGTGGGCACGCCTTTCTTGGAGAAGGAGTGGCAACTGGGCATCGGCTCTTGGGGCACTGTGATGGGCAGAAGGCCTCGAAAATCCTCGGTCTCAAAAGGGTGTAAAGGCAGCCTTTCTGTAGCCAACAAGTTGCAGATGCTGAAAGTCAACCTCTTAGGCATGTCATGCCCTTCGAAAATCACGTAAAACACAGCGAGGGGACTCCAACCACAGTCTCCCTCGTTTCCACAAATTGGGCCACACACACCCCACTTGACTGGCTTTGCATGAAGCACTCTCAAAAATACACGTGCCTTTCGCCTCCCATGGATGACCCAGGGGAAGAAAAGTCCTCTGTAAGGCATGACTTGTTCATCTTGGTTCTTTTAAACACAGCGAGGGGACTCCAACCACAGTCTCCTTCGTTTCCACTAATTGGGCCACACACACCCCACTTGACTGGCATCAGTTGACCCCCATTTTCAAAATGAAAAAGATGCTTTGCATGAAGCACTCTCAAAAATACATGTGCCTTTCGCCTCCCCTGGATGACGCAGGGGAAGAAAAGTCCTCTGTGAGGCATGACTTGTTCATCTTGGTTCTTTTAAACAAAGCAAGGGGACTCCAACCACAGTCTCCCTCGTTTCCACAAATTGGGCCACACAAACCCCACTTGACTGGCATCTGTTGACCTCCATTTTCAAAATGAAAAGATGCTTTGCATGAAGCACTCTCAAAAATACATGTGCCTTTCGCCTCCCCTGGATGACGCAGGGGAAGAAAAGTCCTCTGTGAGGCATGACTTGTTCATCTTGGTTCTTTTAAACACAGCAAGGGGACTCCAACCACAGTCTCCCTCGTTTCCACAAATTGGGCCACACACACCCCACTTGACTGGCATCAGTTGACCCCCATTTTCAAAATGAAAAAAATGCTTTGCATGAAGCACTCTCAAAAATACATGTGCCTTTCGCCTCCCCTGGATGACCCAGGGGAAGAAAAGTCCTCTGTAAGGCATGACTTGTTCATCTTGGTTCTTTTAAACACAGCAAGGGGACTCCAACCACAGTCTCCCTTGTTTCCACTAATTGGGCCACACACACCCCACTTGACTGGCATCAGTTGACCCCCATTTTCAAAATGAAAAAGATGCTTTGCATGAAGCACTCTCAAAAATACATGTGCCTTTCGCCTCCACTGGATGACGCAGGGGAAGAAAAGTCCTCTGTGAGGCATGACTTGTTCATCTTGGTTCTTTTAAACACAGCAAGGGGACTCCAACCACAGTCTCCCTCGTTTCCACAAATTGGGCCACACACACCCCACTTGACTGGCATCAGTTGACCCCCATTTTCAAAATGAAAAAGATGCTTTGCATGAAGCACTCTCAAAAATACACGTGCCTCTCGCCTCCCCTGGATGACGCAGGGGAAGAAAAGTCTTCTGTGAGGCATGACTTGTTCATCTTGGTTCTTTTAAACACAGCAAGGGGACTCCAACCACAGTCTCCCTCGTTTCCACAAATTGGGCCACACACACCCCACTTGACTGGCATCAGTTGACCCCCATTTTCAAAATGAAAAAGATGCTTTGCATGAAGCACTCTCAAAAATACATGTGCCTTTCGCCTCCCCTGGATGACCCAGGGGAAGAAAAGTCCTCTGTAATGCATGACTTGTTCATCTTGGTTCTTTCAAACACAGTGAGGGGACTCCAACCACAGTCTCCCTTGTTTCCACTAATTGGGCCACACACACCCCACTTGACTGGCATCAGTTGACCCCCATTTTCAAAATGAAAAAGATGCTTTGCATGAAGCACTCTCAAAACTACATGTGCCTTTCGCCTCCCCTGGATGACGCAGGGGAAGAAAAGTCCCCTGTGAGGCATGACTTGTTCATCTTGATTCTTTTAAACACAGCAAGGGGACTCCAACCACAGTCTCCCTCGTTTCCACAAATTGGGCCACACACACCCCACTTGACTGGCATCAGTTGACCCCCATTTTCAAAATGAAAAAAATGCTTTGCATGAAGCACTCTCAAAAATACATGTGCCTTTCGCCTCCCCTCGATGACCCAGGGGAAGAAAAGTCCTCTGTAAGGCATGACTTGTTCATCTTGGTTCTTTTAAACACAGCAAGGGGACTCCAACCACAGTCTCCCTTGTTTCCACTAATTGGGCCACACACCCCCCCCACTTGACTGGCATCAGTTGACCCCCATTTTCAAAATGAAAAAGATGCTTTGCATGAAGCACTCTCAAAAATACATGTGCCTTTCGCCTCCACTGGATGACGCAGGGGAAGAAAAGTCCTCTGTGAGGCATGACTTGTTCATCTTGGTTCTTTTAAACACAGCAAGGGGACTCCAACCACAGTCTCCCTCGTTTCCACAAATTGGGCCACACACACCCCACTTGACTGGCATCAGTTGACCCCCATTTTCAAAATGAAAAAGATGCTTTGCATGAAGCACTCTCAAAAATACACGTGCCTTTCGCCTCCCCTGGATGACGCAGGGGAAGAAAAGTCTTCTGTGAGGCATGACTTGTTCATCTTGGTTCTTTTAAACACAGCAAGGGGACTCCAACCACAGTCTCCCTCGTTTCCACAAATTGGGCCACACACACCCCATTTGACTGGCATCAGTTGACCCCCATTTTCAAAATGAAAAAGATGCTTTGCATGAAGCACTCTCAAAAATACATGTGCCTTTCGCCTCCCCTGGATGACGCAGGGGAAGAAAAGTCCCCTGTGAGGCATGACTTGTTCATCTTGGTTCTTTTAAACACAGCAAGGGGACTCCAACCACAGTCTCCCTCGTTTCCACAAATTGGGCCACACACATCCCACTTGACTGGCATCAGTTGACCCCCATTTTCAAAATGAAAAAGATGCTTTGCATGAAGCACTCTCAAAAATACATGTGCCTTTCGCCTCCCCTGGATGACCCAGGGGAAGAAAAGTCCTCTGTAAGGCATGACTTGTTCATCTTGGTTCTTTGAAACACAGCGAGGGGACTCCAACCACAGTCTCCCTCGTTTCCACTAATTGGGCCACACACACCCCACTTGACTGGCATCAGTTGACCCCCATTTTCAAAATGAAAAAGATGCTTTGCATGAAGCACTCTCAAAAATACACGTGCCTTTCGCCTCCCCTGGATGACGCAGGGGAAGAAAAGTCCTCTGTGAGGCATGACTTGTTCATCTTGGTTCTTTTAAACACAGCAAGGGGACTCCAACCACAGTCTCCCTCGTTTCCACAAATTGGGCCACACACACCCCACTTGACTGGCATCAGTTGACCCCCATTTTCAAAATGAAAAAGATGCTTTGCATGAAGCACTCTCAAAAATACATGTGCCTTTCGCCTCCCCTGGATGACGCAGGGGAAGAAAAGTCCTCTGTGAGGCATGACTTGTTCATCTTGATTCTTTTAAACACAGTAAGGGGACTCCAACCACAGTCTCCCTCGTTTCCACAAATTGGGCCACACACACCCCACTTGACTGGCATCAGTTGACCCCCATTTTCAAAATGAAAAAGATGCTTTGCATGAAGCACTCTCAAAAATACATGTGCCTTTCGCCTCCCCTGGATGACCCAGGGGAAGAAAAGTCCTCTGTAAGGCATGACTTGTTCATCTTGGTTCTTTGAAACACAGCGAGGGGACTCCAACCACAGTCTCCCTCGTTTCCACTAATTGGGCCACACACACCCCACTTGACTGGCATCAGTTGACCCCCATTTTCAAAATGAAAAAGATGCTTTGCATGAAGCACTCTCAAAAATACATGTGCCTTTCGCCTCCCCTGGATGACCCAGGGGAAGAAAAGTCCTCTGTAAGGCATGACTTGTTCATCTTGGTTCTTTGAAACACAGCGAGGGGACTCCAACCACAGTCTCCCTCGTTTCCACTAATTGGGCCACACACACCCCACTTGACTGGCATCAGTTGACCCCCATTTTCAAAATGAAAAAGATGCTTTGCATGAAGCACTCTCAAAAATACATGTGCCTTTCGCCTCCCCTGGATGACCCAGGGGAAGAAAAGTCCTCTGTGAGGCATGACTTGTTCATCTTGGTTCTTTTAAACACAGCAAGGGGACTCCAACCACAGTCTCCCTCGTTTCCACAAATTGGGCCACACACACCCCACTTGACTGGCATCAGTTGACCCCCATTTTCAAAATGAAAAAGATGCTTTGCATGAAGCACTCTCAAAAATACATGTGCCTTTCGCCTCCCCTGGATGACGCAGGGGAAGAAAAGTCCTCTGTGAGGCATGACTTGTTCATCTTGATTCTTTTAAACACAGTAAGGGGACTCCAACCACAGTCTCCCTCGTTTCCACAAATTGGGCCACACACACCCCACTTGACTGGCATCAGTTGACCCCCATTTTCAAAATGAAAAAGATGCTTTGCATGAAGCACTCTCAAAAATACATGTGCCTTTCGCCTCCCCTGGATGACCCAGGGGAAGAAAAGTCCTCTGTAAGGCATGACTTGTTCATCTTGGTTCTTTGAAACACAGCGAGGGGACTCCAACCACAGTCTCCCTCGTTTCCACTAATTGGGCCACACACACCCCACTTGACTGGCATCAGTTGACCCCCATTTTCAAAATGAAAAAGATGCTTTGCATGAAGCACTCTCAAAAATACATGTGCCTTTCGCCTCCCCTGGATGACCCAGGGGAAGAAAAGTCCTCTGTAAGGCATGACTTGTTCATCTTGGTTCTTTGAAACACAGCGAGGGGACTCCAACCACAGTCTCCCTCGTTTCCACTAATTGGGCCACACACACCCCACTTGACTGGCATCAGTTGACCCCCATTTTCAAAATGAAAAAGATGCTTTGCATGAAGCACTCTCAAAAATACATGTGCCTTTCGCCTCCCCTGGATGACCCAGGGGAAGAAAAGTCCTCTGTAAGGCATGACTTGTTCATCTTGGTTCTTTGAAACACAGCGAGGGGACTCCAACCACAGTCTCCCTCGTTTCCACTAATTGGGCCACACACACCCCACTTGACTGGCATCAGTTGACCCCCATTTTCAAAATGAAAAAGATGCTTTGCATGAAGCACTCTCAAAAATACATGTGCCTTTCGCCTCCACTGGATGACGCAGGGGAAGAAAAGTCCTCTGTGAGGCATGACTTGTTCATCTTGGTTCTTTTAAACACAGCAAGGGGACTCCAACCACAGTCTCCCTCGTTTCCACAAATTGGGCCACACACACCCCACTTGACTAGCATCAGTTGACCCCCATTTTCAAAATGAAAAAGATGCTTTGCATGAAGCACTCTCAAAAATACACATGTCTTTTGCCTCCCCTGGATGACCCAGGGGAAGAAAAGTCCCCTGTAAGGCATGACTTGTTCATCTTGGTTCTTTGAAACACAGCGAGGGGACTCCAACCACAGTCTCCCTCGTTTCCACTAATTGGGCCACACACACCCCACTTGACTGGCATCAGTTGACCCCCATTTTCAAAATGAAAAAGATGCTTTGCATGAAGCACTCTCAAAAATACATGTGCCTTTCGCCTCCCCTGGATGACCCAGGGGAAGAAAAGTCCTCTGTAAGGCATGACTTGTTCATCTTGGTTCTTTGAAACACAGCGAGGGGACTCCAACCACAGTCTCCCTCGTTTCCACTAATTGGGCCACACACACCCCACTTGACTGGCATCAGTTGACCCCCATTTTCAAAATGAAAAAGATGCTTTGCATGAAGCACTCTCAAAAATACATGTGCCTTTCGCCTCCACTGGATGACGCAGGGGAAGAAAAGTCCTCTGTGAGGCATGACTTGTTCATCTTGGTTCTTTTAAACACAGCAAGGGGACTCCAACCACAGTCTCCCTCGTTTCCACAAATTGGGCCACACACACCCCACTTGACTAGCATCAGTTGACCCCCATTTTCAAAATGAAAAAGATGCTTTGCATGAAGCACTCTCAAAAATACACATGTCTTTTGCCTCCCCTGGATGACGCAGGGGAAGAAAAGTCCCCTGTAAGGCATGACTTGTTCATCTTGGTTCTTTTAAACACAGCGAGGGGACTCCAACCACAGTCTCCCTCGTTTCCAAAAATTGGGCCACACACACCCCACTTGACTGGCATCAGTTGACCCCCATTTTCAAAATGAAAAAGATGCTTTGCATGAAGCACTCTCAAAAATACATGTGCTTTTCGCCTCCCCTGGATGACGCAAGGGAAGAAAAGTCCTCTGTGAGGCATGACTTGTTCATCTTGGTTCTTTTAAACACAGCGAGGGGACTCCAACCACAGTCTCCCTCGTTTCCACAAATTGGGCCACACACACCCCACTTGACTGGCATCAGTTGACCCCCATTTTCAAAATGAAACAGATGCTTTGCATGAAGCACTCTCAAAAATACACATGCCTTTCGCCTCCCCTAGATGACCCAGGGGAAGAAACGTCCTCTGTGATCCATGTCCACATTGTCAGTGGACAGACGCGTGTGGTTATTTGTCAACAGACCCCCAGCAGCACTGAAGACACATTCCGAGAGAACGCTAGCTGCGGGACACGACAATATCCCCAAGGCATACGTGGCGATCTCAGGCAATTTATCCAGATTGGAAGCCTAAAATGAGCAAGGCTCAAGTTGCACAGTAATGGCATCGATGTTCTCTTGCATATACTCATATATCTGTGTCTCCTCCTCTTTTTCCTCATCTAGCTGTTTAATTTTCTCATGGGTATTTGTCCTTGTCACTTTCCCATGTGTTTGTGTTGTCTTGGGAGTTGTTTGTCACCTTTTAGACACCTTTGAGGGTGTTTTCCAGGTGTTTTTAGGTGTTTGTGATTGCCTCCCATTGTTTTTAATGGGGTTCGAGAGGTTCGTCGAATGGCTCGTCAAACAACTCGTCGAACGGGGCACCGTTCGACGAACCAAACCAAACTCGAACTCTAGACGGGTGGCTCATCTCTATTCTTAAGTGAGCGCTCTATACACTGAGCTACTGCCTCTAATGATAAAGATAGGCAGATTTGGTAATCTTGACGTCTGCATTGCAGAGTGAAGTCTCTGGTGACAGCGCGATTCACTTCATTCCTACGTGGAGAGGACACAGCGCGATCGTGTTCTACGGTGCTGCTGCATCTTTACGTAGCAGAGCTGACAGTGTCGTGTGGATTATCTCGGACCTGGATGTGTATTTGGGGATTAATAAACTGGTAAAAGAGGGTGTTTTTTTGTCTTTTATTCCAAATAAAGGATTAATCGCCGTGTGTGTTTATTTACTTTTACTCTCAGTTTAATCATGGAAGGTATCTCGGGGAGACGCCTGGCTTGATTAAACTCATTATTACCCCGATTGCCACCGCACCAGGGCTATTCAGGATGAGCCGGGTGGAGTCCCAGGACTGTCGCATCTAATGGATGCGGCAATTCCGGGCGACTTCTGGGTGATATTGTTAGGCTGGAGGGCTCCCCATACTGTGGCACTCTCCATTCTGACAATACCAGCCTCCAGCCGTGCGGCTTTATCCTGGCTGGTATCAAATATGGGGGTAACCGCATTTTTTTTTTTATTATTATTTATTTATTTATTTTACTGCACGGTATAGACCCGCCCGCCGGCTGCTGTGATTGGTTGCAGTGAGACAGCTGTCACTCATCGTGGGGGCGTGTCTGACTGCAACCAATCACGGGCGCCGGTGGGCGGGGAAAGCACGGAATACCTGATTGAATAATGAAGCGGCAGCCATTTTCTAAAGCGGAAAAGACAGCCGTGCATTGAAACGCCCGTGATCGGTGAGTAGGAAAGAGAGAGGGATTGTGCTGGGGATGCAGGACGCATGCAGATAGCAATATGTGCACATAGCCTTAATGTGAAAAGCCACGTTTTTGTTGATCGAACCGTTCTCAAACCTAACTCGAACTGTCGAGCTTCTAGCAAAAAGCTCGAGCTCGAACACCCCCCAAAATCACTCGAACATGAAATTGGCGAACCTCGAGCCTCGAACATCGCTCAACTCTAGTGATAATATGATTCTCTTTATGAGAGATAGTGAGATCAATAAAATCTATAGTCATATTATTCATAATAGAAAAGAAAGACAATCCTCAATCATTTTCCTTTAAATGTGTAATAAAATCGAGCATATTTTCATCTTTGTTGTTTCTGATAATGAATAGGTGATCCATGTGTCTTTTGTAAAGGATAATATTATTTTTGTACATAGAATTCTGAATAAAAATAGATTCAGAAATACCCATAAAGAGGTTAGCACACGTAGGTGCTATTTTACTACCCATCGCAGTACCAAGACACTGCTGGTATAATACATCCAGGAAGATGAAAAAAAATATTTTTTAAAATAAAAGATATTCCTTGTATAGCAAAGGGTTTTTTTGTGCAACATGAATTCTCTCATCCTTATCTACAAATTGTGAGAAACAGTAAATTCCTAGTTCATGGTCAATATTCGAGTAAAGGTCAGACACATCCATAGTAATGTAGTAATAGGAATCCTTCCAATAAATATCTTTGATTAGTGTTATCAAATGTGATGAATCCTTTAAATAGCTGTTGAGACTCATAATTTCATCCAGATATGCTGCCAGATTAGATGTCAGGGAGTGAATTAACGAAATTATTGGTCTCCCTGGCAGATTTTCAAGGTTCTTATGAATTTTTGGAAGATGATATCAGAAGGCCATTTTGGGATTTTTTATCAACAGGAATTTTGGACTGCAGAGCAGAGATTTCACATAGTGTGCCTCGGAAGAAACAAATGTAAATATCTCTGCAATGGAGTGCAAAATGGAAAAAGTGGCAAAAATCAGAGGAGCTCAGGGAATTTTAGAAGACTTTTAACAATTTTTTTTACGCAATTGTCAGGTACTAATTAACCAATATTATCTTGTATGATCCTGTAGTTTTAGTTAAAAAAGTAGTCAGGAAATTGCCACATATTCTATCTGTTCAGTGCTTCAGCTCATCACATGGCCCATGTATATAAGTAGTTAAAAATAAAGTACATCCAGCTAAGTACATTGCACAATCATTTGTACAAAGGCTGAATAATTTGTTTTTGTGACTTCTTTGTCTCAAACATTTAAAGAAAAGAGGATCTTCTGGATTGGAATCTCTGAAATCTGCAGAAATGGACAAATGCTTCTTACTCATCTTCATTATAATTTTACTGGGTAAGAAACCACCTTTAAAATACCGGCTAAAGTTTTTTATTTTTAGTCCTAATTATTATTTGCCAAATAATATTTTTAGGGGTATATTATCACAGAATCTCGAAAAATAATATTTTTAGATACCTAAAGTATTGTCTAATTGGAATGATTAATATATGATCATATTTACATTATATGAAATGTATATATATAGATTATTTTTATTCTTTGCTTTGGTAAAGGTTTTTTAGAAAAGCTTTGACACCTACTGTACAGGTTAAAATTTAAACTGTTAATATTGATCAACATGTTTCTCAATATAGAATTGATAAAATGGACAATTAGTCATTGGCTATGCTTCATTAATATACCTTATATAGAGTAATTTTACATTTATTCATAATACCATCAATTCCACAAATTCTTATGAAATTATATTGATTGTGCACGTTATTTTAGTGGTTAAAATGAAGCTATATAAAATACCTCATACAATTTCTACTTGGGATAATATTTGTCTATTTGTCTTTGATCAGGTATATCAGGCTGGTGTCTGGCAAAAGATGTCACTTTGTATTCCGGACAACTAGGAGAAAACCTTAACATAGTTTGTCCTTATCAGCAACGTGCAGATCGTTGGAAGAAGAAACTATGGTGTAAAGAAGATGATGTCGGATTTTGTCAGAATGTTATCAGTTTACATCCGTATTGGTCGTTCAGCAAAAAAATAAATGTGACCACTGATATCTCTGACAATCATCAAAAAAGTATCATCACAATCAATATGACAAATCTACAAAAATCAGATGCTGGCTTTTACCAGTGTAGAACAGCAAGTTTTGGTGATGTTAACACTCTGAAAAGGATCAAAGTACAAGTTTTTGAAGAGCTACCCGATGAAAGGGTGTCAGAAACTGTAGATACACAGCGTAGCATGTCTGGGTAAGACGTCCTTATATTACTTTCTGAAGGTTTAATATTTCTAGAATTTTATATAACTTTTACCTAAATATGTGTGTTTTATCATTAAAAAGGTCACCATCTGAAACACAAATCCCTGTGATGTTGGTTATAATTGGGGGAAGCCTCATCTCATGCAAGTTACTTCTGATGGGACTCATCTACATCTGGTGGAAAAGACATGAGGCGTAAGAAGTCCTTAAATATTGCTCTGACATGAAATCAATATTATATTACCAGAATATCTTATTAATGAACATCATATCTCAATAATGGGCTTAGACAAGCAGCAGCACCACTATATATGAATATAATTAAACAACAGTGCGATCCATGGTTTTTACGTATAGCCCTCATACCTGTGATAGTCTATGGGGTCATTCATATATCTGTGATTTTTCAGTCTGAAAAAATCACGGAGACATGTTAAATTTTGTTCTGAGGGTCAGATCAAAATCAGCAATATAAGTCTATGGGTCAGTGAAAAAATCAGACTAAATTTGGATGACATCTGAGTGAGACCCGATTTTCACATCCTAAATTTCACCAGAACCACTATCAGTACATTAATGCATCACCAGAATCTCCATCGGTACATCAATACAACACAAGAACAACTGCCAGTAAATAAATACAACATTAGTACCATTATCAGTACATTAATACATAACCAGAACCACCATCAGTACATGAATACATCACCAGAATCACTATCAGTACATGAATACATCACCAAACTTAGTACCACAATCAATTGCAATGTCAAGTCAGCCCCATATATGTTTGTATCTCCTGAATTTACAAAATTAAGTATGTCCTTAACCATAGCAAGAAGATGTTGAGAAATGTTGTTATCAGTCATTATTTGACTGCAAACCAAACAGGAACAACAGTACAAATGAAAGGAAGTCAGTATCAATGAGTAAACATTTCCATCCTGGTACCTTATAGGCAACATTTTCTCTGATTGAGTAGATTCTTTCTTGCCATAATGACTTTTCACATCCACAGCTCTTCTCTGCAGATATCCCTCTTCTGCGGTCTTCTGCAATGCATAGTAATACAGTTCCCTTTAAAAATAAGACTGATATTAAAATGCCCTCTGCATAAAACTATCTGTTCATATTATGACTTAAATAAGCTTCTTAAGCTATATAGTCTCCACACTGTCTACCCTTATGAGCTATACCATCCACACTGTCCGCCTTAATGAGGTGTATACGGCCTATACAGTGGCTGTCCTCTCTCCACTGTTTTCCCTTACACTCTCCATAGCTCCACTCTGTCCCCCCACCATGATAACTTCTCTCCATACTTGGCCTCTTTTCACACTGCCCACTCTCAATATTCATATTGTGTCTTTTTTCACACTATATCCTCATCCTGCCCACCACATTGTTGTCTCCAAACTGTACCCCTTCCTCACACTGTCCCCCTACAGTATGATGGTCACCACAGTCAACCATACAGTATAATATTCACAACAGCCCCAAAAATATACACTATGATGTTCATAGCAGCCACCCTTACAGTATGCTGTTGACCCCATTATATAATATGATTTTCCCCACAGCACGCCATACAGTATTGTGATCCCCCCCAGTCACCAATACATTGTAATGTCCCTCACAGCACCCTACAAAGTATGATATCCACCACAACCCCAGTATACAGTGTAATATCCAATATAGCCCCCAATATACACTATGATGTATATCACAGCCCCTCATGCAGCATGATGTCCACTACAGCTCCCCATTATATAGTATTATGCCCCCCCAGTCACCAACACATTATAATGTCCGTCACAGTACTCCATACAGTGTGATATCCACCGCTGCCCCAATATGCAGTATAATGTCCCGCATAGCCCCCAATACACTATGGTCACCACACTTCCCAATATAACATCCCCAATAGCACCCAATACAGTATGGTTACCCTATTGTTATAGCCTCAGCTAGCCCCCTCTTGAAATGTCCCCATAGCCAGCCTCATATTGTAATGTCCCCATAGCCAACCTACTATTGTAATGTCCCTATAGCCAGTATGTTATTTCCCATAGCCAGCGCCTCTTGTAATGTCCCCATAGCCAGCCCTCTCTTGTCATGTCCCCACAGCCAGCCTCCTATTGTAATGTCCACATAGCCAACCTCCATATGTCCTATACCCAGCACATCTTGTAATGTACTCATGGCAAGCCCATTGTATCCCCATAGCCAGCCCCTTCTGCAATGTCACCATAGCCAAGTCCTTATGTCGCCATAGTCAGCTGCTCTTGTAATGTCCCCAAACCAGCTTCTTATGCTCACATTGCCAGACCCTCTTGTAATGTCTCCAGAAACAGTTCCTTATGTCCCCATAGCCAGTCCCCTCTTGTAATGTCACCACAACCAGTCTCCTCTTGTAAAGTCTCCATAGAAGCCCCTTATGTCCCCACAGGCCTTAGATATAATAGAATAGAATTCGTGGCAGGGCAGAGAGCTGATTACAGCTCATTGTATTTGAGTCTCACAGACGCGAATATGATAGAGTGCGGGAAAGGAGCAATAGCAGAGAGAGGTGAGCTGTCTCAGTGACTGTTTTACTTACCTGTGTGCCCAGAGTCATCACTATGCTTAAGACCTATGGCCAGAGGAAGCTGACAGGTGGCGCCAGGCTTTCAGCAATGTCAAAGTCTTTTTTTTCCCCTAAATGCTCCCCTCTCAGGTAGGCAGGAGGTAGCTCCCTAGGCATATGCCTACCCCTCATCCTGGTCCTGCAACAGAAGGAATAATCCCATTAAATACAATTAATACAGCAATAGAGGCAAAATATTTCTAAATTACCACATAATAAAGCTAAAAAGTAGAACATCCATCTTGTCCAATAATATGAACTAATAAATGCATGAGATTAATAAGAAAGGAGAAAAAAAACCATGCATATCGCTGGTTTAACCAGCTTCCTCAGAGGTAAAAAAAAAGTGAAATACAAGGCTTTAAATAACCCTGTTGTATAAAGCATAATCAAAAACTTGCAGCTAAATAAAAACAATGACAATTAAATTTCAGATTTTTGGAAGAGGCTGTAGTGTTCTGAGTAGAAAAACAACAAAAAGAGGACTAAATATACTCCACAATTTAGAATACTCACAGCAGGATAAAGCAGTGGGTAAGTGCTCAGGCCAAAAAACTAATGCACTGCCAGGATGCAACCAGACCCACAACAGATGGAGGTATCACAGGTGAAAGAGGAGCAAATCACTCACATAACTCTAAGGGGATGTGCGCACGTGTGCGTATTGCATGTGCAGTTACGCTGCGTTCTGCACCGCAGCGTAACTGCATGCGTCCTGCATCCCCTGCACAGTCTATGGAGATTGTGCAGGAGCCGTGCACACGTGGCCTATTAGAACGCAGCGATTCGGCTGCTGCCCGAATCGCTGCGTTCTAAGAAGTGACATGTCACTTCTTCCGTGCGGTTTGCATGCTGTCTATAGGGAGAGGCAGCATGCAGAGCGCACGTTCTCTGCCGGCACCATGCGTTTCAGAACGGAGCTTTTCAGCTGCGCTCTGAAGCGCACCTTTTAGGTGCGGTGCAGAGCGCACACGTGCGCACATAGTTTTAGGGTAAGAACGCACTTTGCTTTTTACCTGCTTTTTACCTGCTTTTTTGCTGCTTTTTCAACTGCAGCGTTTTAATGCCAAATGGTTGTGTTCTGCTTTTCAAGCAAAGTCTATGGGAGTTTGATTTTCTTGAACGCACTATGCAGTTCAAAAAAGGTGCCTTTTTGTTGCAGAACTTTGGTCAAAAACTCACCTTTGCAGTGCAAAACCCAAATGGCAAAAACAATTGACATGTCAGTTGTTTTTGCCATTTGGGTTGTGCACTGCAAAGCTGAGTTTTTGACCAAAGTTCTGCAACAAAAAGGCACCTTTTTTGAACTGCATAGTGCGGACAAGAAACCCAAATTCCCATAGACTTTGCTTGAAAAGCAGAACACAACCATTTGGCATTAAAACGCTGCAGTTGAAAAAGCAGCAAAAAAGCAGGTAAAAAAGAAAAGTGCGTTCTTACCCTAAAACATGGAGGGGGTGATCGCTGGATGATAAAATTGCATACTAGTGGCTCGCATAGGGCGCCGTGCACACTTACAGGTGAATGGTAACCTAGTCGGCAGCCTATTACATGCCTATACTATTCGATCAAGCGGGCTGCCCGGTACTTATGTGCACCATATAGGGACGGGGACTCAATTATATAAGTCCAAACATGAAGGGGCCTGGCTGCACCCTATATAAAATGTTATGTGCAGAAAAATAAATATACAAAATATCTGAAGTATTAGTGGATAATATGGCCAAAATAACGGTAGCCTACAAACCCCATCACAGTTCTTCATACTTGTAGGTCCCTACACGTATCTATACATATAGAAAAACATTATTAGTTTTTTGGCCTGGGCAGTTCATCACTGCTTTATCCCGCTGAGAATATCCTAAATTGTGGAGGATATTTAGTCCTCTTTTTGCTGTTTTTCTATATTTATAGATTAGTGTAAGGACCTACAAGAATGAGGAACTGTGACGTGATTTGTAGGCTAACCTTATTTTGGTCATAATATAGACTAATACATCAGATATTTTGTATATATATTTTTCTGCACATGACATTTTATACGGGGTGCAGCCAGGCCCCTTAATGTTTGGACTTGCATATTGGAGACTCCGTCCCTATATGGTGCACACTAGTACCGGGCAGCCCACCTGATCGAATAGTATGGACGTGTAATAGGCTGCTGACTAGGTTACTATGCACCTGTAAGTGTGAACGGAGCCCTATGCAAGCCACTAGTGTGCAATTTTATCATCCAGCGATCACCCCCTCCATATTCTGGAGTTGTGTTAGTGACTTGCTCCTCTTGTACCTCTGATACTTCCATCTATTGGGGGTTTCACTGCACCCTGTTAGTGCATTAGTGTTCCGAGTAGCAATCCAGTGTCAGGTTGTAGAAAACCCTACTCAGATAACATTGAGAAGATCACCGTAGTGTCAACTAAAAATGACATCATAACAATAATACCCTTTAAATATAATACAGTAATAACAAAAATGCAGTGTTACAAAGTACATTTAATTGGTAATTTATATCTACATTTGAAACAAACTAAGCTAAAAGATGATCATGTGATGGTACTTAATGCCATAGGGAAAAAAAAACAATGAATTGGTGTTTTTTTTTTTAGCCTTCCTCCTGTAAACGTGGTAAAAGATTAAAAATGGCTATATAATATTGGTATTGCCACAATTATACCACCGTGTATGCTCAATAAACAGGGGAACACATTTATTTCTAAGGTTGGTTGAAAGGATAGCAATATGGTGAAGATCCTTTATCAAAATAAAGGGTATTTACCATGAAAAATCTAAAAAATTAGATCTTTTTAATTTGAATAAGTTTTTGTCAAGATAGAGTCCAATTTGTATTATTTCTTAAGCTTCAACAAATATTAGACTAACATCGGCCAAACCACCCGATATCGACGGGTCCAGCTTGTCATCTGGATTTATCTGTTTTCAGACTGTTGATCATATTGATGTTTTGGTGGCTTTCGCACTCCTGTGTATAGGAGAGATGGCCAAGATGGCTAGTGATGGTCTAAGTGTTCAGTTGAACCTTTGTTTGACCAACAGTCATCTAATATTTATGGGAGTCTTTAGTTCGTTTCAATAAATGTGCTATTAGTTTCAGATGTATGAAAATGGAAAATTAAAGAAAACCCTCCTATGAGTAGGCGTGTTCAGACTTTTGACTAGTCCTATATATTTTTATCATCTCTTTTAGTTTCTACTCTACCAGTGGGAACCAGGAGGAACCACTTTCTCTAACTTTATCTGCTGGACATTCGGATGCTGAACTTTCTGTATACACTGCCATGGAAGACCTTAATGACTATCCACAGTATATTAACTACATTTACCTAGGACAAATAAACCAAGCACATTGAGAGCAATAAATAAGTCAAAGATTTCAGTAAGTGTCCCTGAAAGGATTACTGCATTATTAGCATGCTTGACAGCATCCTCCAAAGCTCTATTAATTTATTTGAAAAATTAAACTGTTTCAGAATAGCTTGTAAAGCTGTTATTGCCCTATTTGATTCCTCTCTTGTTGCTTTTTAACCCCTAATAATCAATGGTGATTAGTGATGAGCAAGCATGCTCGGCACTGCTCATTACACAATCGGTTATCGTTGGTGTTTGAGCGCCATGCTCAAGTCCCCGACCCACATGTGGGACAGCCAATTAACATGCATGGATTGGCGTCCATACACGATAATTCCATAGCCATGTTAGCTTCTGGCATTACTGTGATTGGACTGCTGAATGCATCGAGTCTTATCTTAGACGCAATGCTCTCCTCTGGAAGCAGTTTAGCGAAAGTCTAACTAGGGCCCCCTGTATTTCCAGTCCATGTTGTGTCCATTTTCACACATACTGAAGACAAGTTCACAAGTTGATTTTCCCACTTCCGTGTTTTCACACAGACTGTGTGTCCATGTGATCTACAAAGAGACATGTCTGTTTTTTACTATCAGCATGGGTGAAAAGAGCCAATAGAAGGCTTTGGGTGTGAGAAAAACACTTACAGCAGATGGATGACATCCGTATGACATCCATGTGTCATCTATGTGACACGTGATGAAATGTAATAAAAAAAATACTGACTTTTAAGTTATAAAGATGTGCAAAGTTGAGAGAGAGATAAGATAGAGTATATCACAAAAGTGAGTACAATGTAAAGTAGTCAGTGTACAGCTTGTTTAACAGTGTAAATTTGGAATGCTCTCTAAATAAATCAACACACAGCCATTAATATCTAAACCGCTGGCTACAAAAGTGAGCACACCCCTAAGTGAAAATGGCCAAATTATGCCCAAAGTGTCAATATTTTGTGTGGCCACCATTATTTTCAAAGTTTGCTTTAACTCTGGGGGTTGATGTCAACTGTGAAGTGTCAGCTGGCATCAAGCCCTGGTGTTAGTAATGAAGAGGTGTTTATCAGACACCTCCATTACCAACCCTGTAATTAAAAACAAAAATTACACATACGTAAAAATTATTTTTTTTTCAACAAGCACTCCCCGAAACTTTCCCTCGTTTAAGTGTTTATTGAAATACATTATTTTTTGTGTGTCTTTTTTTTTCAAATTACTGGGTTAGTAAAGGAGGTGTCTGATAAACACCTCTCCATTACTAACACCAGGGCTTGATGACAGCTGACACTTCACAGCTGAGATCAACCCCATGAACCATTACACCGATTTCCAACAATTCAGTAATATGGGAATAAGGACCATGGGAAACGAGCTGTAGGATTTGTTGACATGCTACATTTTGATGCATTTTTTCCCATACATTTTTGGGGTGGAGAAAATGCCAATACCAGTTATGTGTCTGAGAATTCTGAAATCTTATGCAGACATTCCTTATATTTTCCTTGCAGATTTCAAACAGTTTCAAATCTACAGTATGCCAATATTTCAGTATTTTTTCACCAATTCAAATTAAGTCAAGGATAAAAACGTCAAAAAAGCATTATAAATATTAATAAAAAATTGTGGTCAAATACTGTTTGAATACAGTTTGTTAGTAAGCAGATCTGACATTAGCTCCAGCCTGATAATATCATACTCCATAAAATAAAAGGAGAATAAAGGGTATAGAGAATAATATATTTTTCCATCCAATGACAAAAGTAACCATTTCTAAAATGCGCTTTTCTTCTTTTCAGTTGTTAAGGTTTCTGATTGTGGAAGGTAATAAAAAGTTACATTGAACATCAAATATATTTTCTTGGTATTTTTTTTATATTGTACACTATTCAGAAGATTATAGTATTCTAGATTGTGAATCCCAAATTGTGCAACAAGATATTTCTGCCATTGATTATTTTCTGATGAAGAATAAATACAGGAGTCTAAAGTAAAACTAGGGAATGATTTGTAAGAGCATTTCCCCTTTAAGAACGCAGGTTATTAGACAAACATTCATTACCAAACTTCCTCAAAAAATACCCCATAGTTTAGAGATGTTGAATCAGCATCAACGTGCATCTGACTCACATCAACAAAAAGGAGCATATGTACAAAAAAAATAAAAAGTCAGCACGGATACAGAATGTGCCTTTTATTGGACTGATGCCAATATCATGCCCGTATCACTAGCTCAACGTCTGGATGGTTTGCGGTAGACATATGTCATAAATTAGGTAATATACAAAAAGCCCTTTCACTGTACATTATTTTTAGGATTTTTTTAAATATCTTTGTACTTGCATTTAGGTCACAAGTTGCATTTTTATTGTGTTTTTTATTCATTTTTAGTACAGATTGGTCACAAAATCTAAAGGGAATCCTGATTCCAGCAAAGTCAATGAAATCCTGAAGTGTCATGCACACATTGCTTATTTCTCACATGCAGATTTGGTGCAGAAAATAAACTATCAGTGTTTTTGCAGTGTTTGTTCACCCATAGACTTCATTTTAGTCAGTCAAAAATGCTATAAGAATGAAGGTAATAATAATAATAATCATAATAATGATAAAAATAATTAAGGTATAAAGAAATTGCAGATTTGCAGCATTTTTTCTTGTGATTTTTGCATGCGTTTTTAGACAGCAGTCAATGCTATAAAGTTAGATAATGAAAACCTATTTGGCCTAAGTGTAAATATGAGTGTCAATTGCCCCCTGGGCGTCACTGGGGCACATTCATATGGTAACTATTTTACTGCATTGGTTACAGGTGTACTAAATATATTATAATGGTTATGTGTGGTTGTTATTTCATTTTGCAGTGTGCTATTTGCTTGCACTGGATTAAGCCTGCTTTACACGTTACGATTTTGCATACGATATCATATGCGATCGTAACCGCCCCCATCGTATGTGCGGCTTGTTCAATTTTGTTGAATGTGCCGCACAACCGATTAACCCCCGTCACACGTACTTACCCGTCCATACGACCTCGATGTGGGCGGCGAATGTCCACTTCCTGGAGTGGGAGGGACGTTCAGCGTCACATCAACGTCACGCGGCAGCCGGCCAATAGAAGTGGAGGGGCGGAGATGAGCGGGACGTAAACATCCCGCCCACCTCCTTCCTTCCGCATTGCCGCAGGACACAGGTAAGATCTGTTCATCGTTCCCAGGTTGTCACACACTGCGATGTGTGCTACCCCGGGTACGATGAACAACCTGATGTTCAATTTATGAGGAATGAACGACGTGCGTGCGATGAACGTTTTACCGTTCATTCACAATCGCATGTAGCTGTTATACACTACAATGTACCTTACGATGCCGGATGTGCGTCACTTACGACGTGACCCCGCTGACACATCGTAAGGCCTGTTTCACACGTCAGTGATTCTGGTACGGTTGTGCTTTTTTTAAACGTACCAGAATCACTGACATACGCAGACCCATTATAATGAATAGGTCTGCTCACACATCAGTGATTTTTCACTGCACATGTCTCCGTGCGGCGTACCCGCGTGTCCTTGATTGCCGCACGGAGACATGTCCATTTTTTTCTGGCATCACTGATGTCCCACGGACCACGCAGTGGTGTGGTCCGTGAAACACGTGCCAGAAAAAAAATGTGCTTTTAAAATAGAAAATCATTTTTACTCACCCGGCTCCAGCGATGTCCTCTGCAGCCCGTGCAGCTTGCTGCTTCTGAGCCGGCTCATTACTGTCGCGCATATTCATGATGCACAACACAGCCGACCCGGAAGCAGCTGCTGCGGGGGTCAGCACCGGCCGGATGCTGCACCGCGGGAGCGATCAGCACCATGGAGAGCGGGAGCGCGCACAGGTGAGTTGATTTCTAAGTGCAATCACGGGCCACGGAGAACGGAGCCCGGTTTGCACTTAGACAACCCACGTGTGCCGTGATTCACGGGACACGGAGGGACATGTGCGTGTTTTACACGCCAGTGAAAAACGTCAGTGTTTTTCACTGACGTGTGAAACGGGCCTAAGATATATTGTAGTGTGTAAAGCGGGCTTTAGTTCTCTCTTTGTGAGACTCCCATACTTTACATAGTGACAGAGAGAGCAACAAAGAAAAAGACAGACAGTGCAACAGTCAGTGACAGACACAACGATGAACAGAGCGACAGACAGAGAGACAGAGAAAGGAGCAGAGAAAGAGACAGAGAGAATCAGACAAAACAAAAGACAGACCGACAGGCATAGTGACAGAGAAAGAGCAAGAGACAGAGAGACAGAACGACGGACAGAGCAACACAGAGGATGACAGAATGACAGACCTATAAATAAAATTACATCCTGTGGAGCTTATTTGACAGCTTTTGATGAGGTCCACCCCACCTCAAGTTTTATAATCAGCAATAGTAAAGCAGACAGCTGAGAACTGATACTACTGGGCTGGGAAGGTCCATTGGAATTGGGCCCTTTAAGGCCTACAAATACCAGTCTGCAGCCTGCCCAGAAGTGGCACATCACATTAGATGTGCAAGTTCTGATGCTTCACCTCAGCTCTTCCCTATGCCCTGCGGTATTGTCAGTCAGGGTCATGGTACTTGGGGTTGATGTGAGCTATGTAGTGACACCTGGCATCAAGCCCTGGTGTAAGGAATGGAAAGGTGTCTATCAGAGACTGACCAGTACTAAAAAAAAGCACACATTCAAATACATTATTTAAATAAACACACCCCCACACTTTCCCTTGTTCACCATTTTATTAAAATAAAAACTCATCCAGGTCCATCATAGTCCAGGAATTTTGACGCAGTCCAGGGAATTCAACGTAATCCACAAATGAAAACCTGAAAGACATAAAAAGAGAGAAATAAAAACAAAACACTGTCCCTTGTACACCAATTTATTAGAAAGCAAAGTTCCCAGGTCCAACGTAGTTCAGCGCTTTCCATGATGTTCCTCTATTACATAAATCAAAGCCTAGCTAGCCTCAGACCAAGGCTCCATAGATTTGAGCAGCACGGTGTGCTCCAGGAGTCCCGAGGCCTCAGATTAGTGATGACCATAGACGTATTATAATGAGGGCAATCTGGGCTACCGCCCGGGGCCCAAGGCTCCAGGGGGCCCATTCAAGGCAGTTAGTAATGATGGCAATCTGGCCAGTTGTTCGAAGCCTCAGGCTCCGGGGGGCCCATGACCAGATTGCCCGCATATATTATCAGCGGTGCGCCGCGCCGGGAGCAATCTTTCCGCAGAGTAGAAACAGCGGAGCTGGAGGAATCCCCCTGTTGCTATAATGTATTTGCTCCTGTGAAGTGATGATGTAACTGGAGGGGGCGGGGCTTCCTCCTCCAGCGCGGGAGCTATGATCACTGTGTGTACTGTGGCTGCTGGAGACTGGAGGCTGAGGGGCTGCACCATGGAGCAAGGGTCTTCATACACAGGAGGAAGGGTGAGTAATGTGAGGAGGTGTTTGTTTTTTGGGGGGTCGCAGTATAGCTGGATTTTCCAACATGGGCTTGCATATTAAAGGGAACCTGTCAGGGCAAAAAAGCATTCTGACGTACAAGCAGCAGCCTGTGTGAGCTATTAACCCCTTCCTACCCATCCCTGTGTTGTTATATTGTGTAATATGAAAGTAATAAAATAACGTTTTATTACTTACATATTTCCTATGTAAATGAGCAGGGTATCTAGCCCCATGAGTGTCACATTGTCCTGTCGGCATGATACCATGGATTTACATGAGCGACATCACGTCAGCTTCTTCAGAATCTCGTGTGTGCGCGCGCTTACCATTCTCGCCACTTCATCCTGGTGTTTGCATGTCGGCTTCTGACGCGCACTGCACATGCTCAGAAGACTCTTGCGGTTCCTGTCATGCGCAATGCGCGTCAGAAACCGACAGCAAACACCAGGATGAAGCGGTGGTGAGAATGGTAAGCTCGCACACGCGAGATTCTGAAAGTGCAGACATGACGTCGCTCATGTAAATCCATGGTATCACGTCCACAGGAGCGTTATATCACGGAAAGCATGTAGACGCCCTCGGGGTGATGCAATGCCCATGGGGCTAGAGACCTATGCTATTTACATAGGGAGTATGTAAGTAATAACACATATTTTATTACTTTCATAATGTACAATATTAAAAGAAAGGGATGGGTAGGAAGGGGTTAATAGCTCACACAGGCTCCTGCTTGTAGGTTATATTGCTTTTTTGACCTGACAGGTTCCCTTTAAGGATTGTACAGTATGGGCCTGCATAATGGGGGATTGTACAGTATCGGTCTGCCTGCATAATGGGGGATTGTACAGTGAAAGTGCTGCATAATTTTATATATATATATATATATATATATATATATATATATATGGGACTAGATGGGAAAAGGGTTGATCTTGTATGTGTGGGGCTGCGTACTGGGATGCTGTGCAGGAAAGAGGGTGATGTTACACTCTTGGGGAAGGAGGGGGTGATGTTACAGTTGTTAGGGGGCTGCATACTCTGGGTCTTCATGCTGGGGTACTACCTGCTAACGGACTTTGTGGGGAAGGGTTAGGGTTAGATTTACTTGCTTGGGGCTGCAAGCTAGGGGGGCTGCATGGAGAAGAGGGTGATGCTGCTTGCTGGGGGGCTGTGTGGTGAAGAGAGTAATGTTATATGCATGGGGCTGTATAGGGAAGGGGATTATATTATACGTGGGGGGCTCCGTGCTGGTGGGGCTAAATGGTGAAGGATTATGATTACTTATGTGGGGAAGTGGGTAGTGTTTCATATTGTTACGTCACTGCCGGAGTCTGCTCCAGCGACTTCTGCTCCGATCACCAGGCAACGCCGTGTTCATGCCGTGGATAGTGCTGGTGATGGGAGAGGAGTTGATGCCAGCGGCACCGGTGGGCGCAGGCTCCGATCATCCACTGGGCTGGGTTATCTTGGGATCTGCAGTACCGCTGGCTGACTGTGGGTGGCGTGTGTCTTCCAGCTGAAGTTGCCAGCGTTCAGCTACAGCCAATGGGAAGACACCATACCCTTGTTATTCCCCTTCCTGTCACATGACCACTGCCAGAGATAGTTCTGATTTCCTGGCTCCTGGTCCGCCCTATTCTGTTTTGTGATTCCTGTGTGCTGACTTCTGCGTGTTTGCTGACTACCCTTCTGCCTGCTATTTTTGTACCTCGCTGCCCGATCCGGATTTGACCTCTGCTCCATTTTCTGATTACATCCTTGTCTGCTGATTCTGTCCCTGTTCTGCTATTCCTGGTTTGACCCTGCCTGACGACTACTCTCATCAGACTGCAGCCTTCCACAGGTAGTGATCTCCAGGGCCCTGTGTAATTCCAAATCTCTGAATAGGGGTTAAAGGGTTTCAGGGTTCTCGGGGTCCTGCTTGGTGAGTGGCTTCCCTCTAGTCTGTCCATTACATCCCCCTGAGTCTGTTGATCCAGGCAAGCATTACACATATGTGGAGAAGTGGGTGTTACTTATGTGGGGAAACTGAATAGGATAACTGAAGTGAGCACTAATATATATATATGAGTCCAAGCCAAAAATACATACTATATATAAGAATAAGGCTGCACATCAAACTTAGATAATGGTATAATGCCTCAAGCATATGAAAAAATGTTGGAATATACAATGAAAAATGCTACTTGCTAATTTGAACATGTGAATAATGAATTGCATACCTGCTATGAATATTAGGAAAAAGGAGATATTTAGCAATCGCATTGATCAATGTAACTGAGCCCCAAAACCTCGTCAAGGTACATCTCTATATTGGGGTCCCTAGCTCTGTGACCCTAACTGTGTGTCATCTCATTGCAATTAAAAACTGCTATGGGTGGAGAGTAGAGTTGAGCGCGGTTCGTGGTTCGTGGTTCTCCAGTTCGCGGCTCGAGTGATTTTGGGGCATGTTCTAGATCGAACTAGAACTCGAGCTTTTTGCAAAAGCTCGGTAGTTCTAGAAACGTTCGAGAACGGTTCTAGCAGCCAAAAAACAGCTAAATCATAGCTTGGTTTCTGCTGTAATAGTGTAAGTCACTCTGTGAATCAAACTATTATCACATTTCAGTGTATAGTGTGCGTGAACAGCGCCTTCAGATCACTGCTGTTTCTATAATGGCGATCGCCATTTTTTTTTTTTTTTTTTCTTGTCTTCCTTCCCTAAGCGCGCGCGTCTTGTGGGGCGGGCCAGCATGTCAGCCAATCCCAGACACACACACAGCTAAGTGGACTTTGAGCCAGAGAAGCAACGGCATGTGTGATAGGATCTGCATGTCACATGTCCCTGCATTATAAAACCGGACATTTTCTTCACGGACGCCATTATCTGCCTTCTGCGTCTTTGGTGTCAGACATCACTGTCGCAGCTCCGTCTTCCTGAGTCCTATAGCCGATACAGCTGTATGCGCTGCATACACAGCGTTAGACAGCTTAGGGAGAGCACTTTATAGCAGTCCTTTTAAGGGCTCCAACCGGCAGGGTCAGAGAGCCATAGGTGACAGGTCCTGCAAACAGCAACAGCGTCTGTGTAGCCCAGGTCAGGGATTTCCTACCTGCATTTCACCATTAGGAGGGAATAGAAAGGCAGTCTTCCATTCCTCTACCCAGAGCACCACAATCCTGCCACTGTACCCTCTTGTCCTCTGCACACTCCAACTGATAACTAAGCCATTATACTAGCAAACACTCAGTGTACCTAGTGGCATCCTATACGTGGCTATTGGACTTTGCTATAGTCCCACTAGTGCAAAGACATTTGCAGAGCGCGTCTGCCTGCATTGCACACTACAACTCATTCTAACCAAGCCATTATACTAGCAAACACTCAGTGTACCTAGTGGCATCCTATACGTGGCTATTGGACTTTGCTATAGTCCCACTAGTGCAAAGACATTTGCAGAGCGCGTCTGCCTGCGTTGCACACTACAACTCATTCTAACCAAGCCATTATACTAGCAAACACTCAGTGTACCTAGTGGCATCCTATACGTGGCTATTGGACTTTGCTATAGTCCCACTAGTGCAAAGACATTTGCAGAGCGCGTCTGCCTGCGTTGCACACTACAACTCATTCTAACCAAGCCATTATACTAGCAAACACTCAGTGTACCTAGTGGCATCCTATACGTGGCTATTGGACTTTGCTATAGTCCCACTAGTGCAAAGACATTTGCACAGCGCGTCTGCCTGCGTTGCACACTACAACTCATTCTAACCAAGCCATTATACTAGCAAACACTCAGTGTACCTAGTGGCATCCTATACGTGGCTATTGGACTTTGCTATAGTCCCACTAGTGCAAAGACATTTGCAGAGCGCGTCTGCCTGCGTTGCACACTACAACTCATTCTAACCAAGCCATTATACTAGCAAACACTCAGTGTACCTAGTGGCATCCTATACGTGGCTATTGGACTTTGCTATAGTCCCACTAGTGCAAAGACATTTGCAGAGCGCGTCTGCCTGCGTTGCACACTACAACTCATTCTAACCAAGCCATTATACTAGCAAACACTCAGTGTACCTAGTGGCATCCTATACGTGGCTATTGGACTTTGCTATAGTCCCACTAGTGCAAAGACATTTGCAGAGCGCGTCTGCCTGCGTTGCACACTACAACTCATTCTAACCAAGCCATTATACTAGCAAACACTCAGTGTACCTAGTGGCATCCTATACGTGGCTATTGGACTTTGCTATAGTCCCACTAGTGCAAAGACATTTGCAGAGCGCGTCTGCCTGCGTTGCACACTACAACTCATTCTAACCAAGCCATTATACTAGCAAACACTCAGTGTACCTAGTGGCATCCTATACGTGGCTATTGGACTTTGCTATAGTCCCACTAGTGCAAAGACATTTGCAGAGCGCGTCTGCCTGCGTTGCACACTACAACTCATTCTAACCAAGCCATTATACTAGCAAACACTCAGTGTACCTAGTGGCATCCTATACGTGGCTATTGGACTTTGCTATAGTCCCACTAGTGCAAAGACATTTGCAGAGCGCGTCTGCCTGCGTTGCACACTACAACTCATTCTAACCAAGCCATTATACTAGCAAACACTCAGTGTACCTAGTGGCATCCTATACGTGGCTATTGGACTTTGCTATAGTCCCACTAGTGCAAAGACATTTGCAGAGCGCGTCTGCCTGCGTTGCACACTACAACTCATTCTAACCAAGCCATTATACTAGCAAACACTCAGTGTACCTAGTGGCATCCTATACGTGGCTATTGGACTTTGCTATAGTCCCACTAGTGCAAAGACATTTGCAGAGCGCGTCTGCCTGCGTTGCACATTACAACTCATTCTAACCAAGCCATTATACTAGCAAACACTCAGTGTACCTAGTGGCATCCTATACGTGGCTATTGGACTTTGCTATAGTCCCACTAGTGCAAAGACATTTGCAGAGCGCGTCTGCCTGCGTTGCACACTACAACTCATTCTAACCAAGCCATTATACTAGCAAACACTCAGTGTACCTAGTGGCATCCTATACGTGGCTATTGGACTTTGCTATAGTCCCACTAGTGCAAAGACATTTGCAGAGCGCGTCTGCCTGCGTTGCACACTACAACTCATTCTAACCAAGCCATTATACTAGCAAACACTCAGTGTACCTAGTGGCATCCTATACGTGGCTATTGGACTTTGCTATAGTCCCACTAGTGCAAAGACATTTGCAGAGCGCGTCTGCCTGCGTTGCACACTACAACTCATTCTAACCAAGCCATTATACTAGCAAACACTCAGTGTACCTAGTGGCATCCTATACGTGGCTATTGGACTTTGCTATAGTCCCACTAGTGCAAAGACATTTGCAGAGCGCGTCTGCCTGCGTTGCACACTACAACTCATTCTAACCAAGCCATTATACTAGCAAACACTCAGTGTACCTAGTGGCATCCTATACGTGGCTATTGGACTTTGCTATAGTCCCACTAGTGCAAAGACATTTGCAGAGCGCGTCTGCCTGCGTTGCACACTACAACTCATTCTAACCAAGCCATTATACTAGCAAACACTCAGTGTACCTAGTGGCATCCTATACGTGGCTATTGGACTTTGCTATAGTCCCACTAGTGCAAAGACATTTGCAGAGCGCGTCTGCCTGCGTTGCACACTACAACTCATTCTAACCAAGCCATTATACTAGCAAACACTCAGTGTACCTAGTGGCATCCTATACGTGGCTATTGGACTTTGCTATAGTCCCACTAGTGCAAAGACATTTGCAGAGCGCGTCTGCCTGCGTTGCACACTACAACTCATTCTAACCAAGCCATTATACTAGCAAACACTCAGTGTACCTAGTGGCATCCTATACGTGGCTATTGGACTTTGCTATAGTCCCACTAGTGCAAAGACATTTGCAGAGCGCGTCTGCCTGCGTTGCACACTACAACTCATTCTAACCAAGCCATTATACTAGCAAACACTCAGTGTACCTAGTGGCATCCTATACGTGGCTATTGGACTTTGCTATAGTCCCACTAGTGCAAAGACATTTGCAGAGCGCGTCTGCCTGCGTTGCACACTACAACTCATTCTAACCAAGCCATTATACTAGCAAACACTCAGTGTACCTAGTGGCATCCTATACGTGGCTATTGGACTTTGCTATAGTCCCACTAGTGCAAAGACATTTGCAGAGCGCGTCTGCCTGCGTTGCACACTACAACTCATTCTAACCAAGCCATTATACTAGCAAACACTCAGTGTACCTAGTGGCATCCTATACGTGGCTATTGGACTTTGCTATAGTCCCACTAGTGCAAAGACATTTGCAGAGCGCGTCTGCCTGCGTTGCACACTACAACTCATTCTAACCAAGCCATTATACTAGCAAACACTCAGTGTACCTAGTGGCATCCTATACGTGGCTATTGGACTTTGCTATAGTCCCACTAGTGCAAAGACATTTGCAGAGCGCGTCTGCCTGCGTTGCACACTACAACTCATTCTAACCAAGCCATTATACTAGCAAACACTCAGTGTACCTAGTGGCATCCTATACGTGGCTATTGGACTTTGCTATAGTCCCACTAGTGCAAAGACATTTGCAGAGCGCGTCTGCCTGCGTTGCACACTACAACTCATTCTAACCAAGCCATTATACTAGCAAACACTCAGTGTACCTAGTGGCATCCTATACGTGGCTATTGGACTTTGCTATAGTCCCACTAGTGCAAAGACATTTGCAGAGCGCGTCTGCCTGCGTTGCACACTACAACTCATTCTAACCAAGCCATTATACTAGCAAACACTCAGTGTACCTAGTGGCATCCTATACGTGGCTATTGGACTTTGCTATAGTCCCACTAGTGCAAAGACATTTGCAGAGCGCGTCTGCCTGCGTTGCACACTACAACTCATTCTAACCAAGCCATTATACTAGCAAACACTCAGTGTACCTAGTGGCATCCTATACGTGGCTATTGGACTTTGCTATAGTCCCACTAGTGCAAAGACATTTGCAGAGCGCGTCTGCCTGCGTTGCACACTACAACTCATTCTAACCAAGCCATTATACTAGCAAACACTCAGTGTACCTAGTGGCATCCTATACGTGGCTATTGGACTTTGCTATAGTCCCACTAGTGCAAAGACATTTGCAGAGCGCGTCTGCCTGCGTTGCACACTACAACTCATTCTAACCAAGCCATTATACTAGCAAACACTCAGTGTACCTAGTGGCATCCTATACGTGGCTATTGGACTTTGCTATAGTCCCACTAGTGCAAAGACATTTGCAGAGCGCGTCTGCCTGCGTTGCACACTACAACTCATTCTAACCAAGCCATTATACTAGCAAACACTCAGTGTACCTAGTGGCATCCTATACGTGGCTATTGGACTTTGCTATAGTCCCACTAGTGCAAAGACATTTGCAGAGCGCGTCTGCCTGCGTTGCACACTACAACTCATTCTAACCAAGCCATTATACTAGCAAACACTCAGTGTACCTAGTGGCATCCTATACGTGGCTATTGGACTTTGCTATAGTCCCACTAGTGCAAAGACATTTGCAGAGCGCGTCTGCCTGCGTTGCACACTACAACTCATTCTAACCAAGCCATTATACTAGCAAACACTCAGTGTACCTAGTGGCATCCTATACGTGGCTATTGGACTTTGCTATAGTCCCACTAGTGCAAAGACATTTGCAGCACGTCTGCCTGCGTTGCACACTCCAACTAATTATAACTAAGTTGCATTGTCAGGGATATTTATTCTTTATTATTCTGCTGTTAATAAAGCTAGACCACCACTGCAATCTTCACCACCTCTCAATTTTTACTACCACATTTTCAGTCCACAATCTTGTCGCAATCAACATGAGTGGCAAAATGACAGATGCTGGTGGAAAGGGGAAGAGGCGTGGTGGAAAAGGCAAAAAAGGTTTTGTCCGTGGGGAAGGTGGCAAAGCTCCATTATCATCTGCTGAAGATAGACCATCTACCAGCAAAAGTAAGATGTCTACTACTTACCGTGGACAATCCGATGTGCTCCCTTTTTTACGGACACGAACAACAGGAAGAAAGGTAGATGATGGGCAAAAAAGGAAAATGCTTGAATGGATCTCAAGTGGTCCAACAAGTGCCCTCTCAGCCACTTCAAGTACCGCATCCAAAAAACACCAGTCCTCTGAGTTGTCATCCCAATCACACTTGATTTCTCCCAGCTCTGAAGTCTCCATCAGCCCTGCACAGTATGGTGGAACTGAGATGGCTGAGTCTGCAGAGCTGTTCAGTCACACTATAGCCTGGGAATCAGAGGTCTGCTCCCAAGCTACAGTGAGTACAGAACAGGAAATGGTCTGCAGTGATGCCCAGAACCTTTGTGACTCAGATTCAGGCCGTGAGGACCAAGTTTCTGAGCATAATGTTGACCCTTTGTCACAAACTGTAACACCTGTGGTTATAGACAATGAGGAACATACTGATGAAGATGAGACGCAGATACCCGATTGGGATGACAACTTAAATATTCCGTCAGGGCAAGAAGAGGCTCGGTCTGAGGGGGAGGGGAGTGCAAACACAACAATTGATGATGACGTTCTAGATCCCACCTACTGTCAACCCCCAGTCAGGCACTCGAGGAGGTCAACAGAGGCGGTGGAGGAGGATGCAACCGACGACGAAGTTACCTTGCGCCTTCCTGGACAGAGTCGGAGCACTGGTAGCACGTCTACAACTGCATCCTCAGCCACCACTCTGCCTATGAGCATTATTCGGGGTGGATCAACAGGTCGCATGGCCTCTAAGCCTTGCCTAGCCTGGTCCTTTTTTCACATCGAAAAAGATCGCCCAACTCATGTGATATGTAACATTTGTCATGATTCTCTTAGTAGAGGTCAAAAGCTCAGCAGTTTGACAACTTCTTCCATGAATCGTCACATGAATAAATATCATAAGTCCCGGTGGGAAGCTCACCGTGCTGCAATGCGGCCTAGCGGAGCGAACCATCCACCGCCCGCCCCTTCCACTGCATCCGCGCGCTCTTCATCTTCTAGGACTGTGGGGACAGCTGCCACACCTGTTTTTCCACGCAAAACTTCCACCACTGTAACCGCAACAGGCAGTTTGCTTGTAAGGTCGTCAGTTGGTTTGGAAGGGGAAACAAGTGAGTGTGTACAGCTCTCTCAGACATCGATAGCACCAACGTTGGATGAAGGCAACATCATGTCTCCGCCTGCACTTTCCTCACAAACCTGCATTTTTCCAGGGACACCCTACTCAACACCGTCTACACACAGCAGCCAGATCTCTGTCCCTCAGATGTGGTCAAATAAAAGGCCACTTCCTCCGACCCATGACAAAGCTAAGAGGTTGACTCTATCCCTCTGTAAGCTGTTGGCTACCGAAATGCTGCCTTTCCGCCTAGTGGACACACAGGATTTTAGAGACCTTATGTCTGTCGCTGTGCCCCAGTACCAGATGCCTAGTCGCCACTACTTCTCTAAGAAAGGTGTGCCCGCGCTACACCAGCATGTCGCACACAACATCACCGCTTCCTTGAGAAACTCTGTGTGTGAACGGGTGCATTTCACCACCGATACTTGGACCAGTAAGCATGGACAGGGACGTTACATGTCGCTGACTGGGCACTGGGTAACTATGGTGATAGATGGTGAAGGGTCTGCTGCACAAGTCTTGCCGTCCCCACGACTTGTGTGTCAATCCTCTGTCTGTCCAAGTTCCGCCACTGCTTCTGCATCCTCCACCTCATCTGGGTCCTCCACCTCCGCCCCAAGCCTGCCTGGTCAGGCCACCAGCGTTCTCACTGCGCAGAAGGAATCACGCACCCCTCATTACTATGCTGGCAGCAGAGCGCAACGGCATCAGGCGGTCTTTAGCTTGACATGTCTTGGTAATAAGAGTCACACAGCTGAGGAGTTGTGGTCAGCTTTGCGGTCCGAGTTTAATAAATGGTTGTCTCCACTCAAACTGCAGCCTGGTAAGGCCGTGTGCGACAATGCTGCAAACCTGGGTGCGGCACTTCGCCTGGGCAAGGTGACACACGTACCTTGTATGGCTCACGTGTTGAACCTTGTCGTGCAGCAATTTTTAACACACTATCCCGGCCTAGATGGCCTTCTGAACAGGGCACGAAAACTGTCAGCTCACTTCCGCCGTTCAAGCGCCGCAGCAGAGCGACTTGCATCGCTCCAGAAGTCTTTCGGCCTGCCGGTTCATCGCCTGAAATGCGATGTGGCGACACGCTGGAATTCAACTCTCCACATGTTACAGCGACTGTGGCAGCACCGCAGAGCCCTGGTGCAATACGTCATGACGTATAGCCTGGGCCAACGAGATGCAGAGGTGGGGCAGATCACCCTGATGGAGTGGTCTCAGATCAAGGACCTATGCACCCTTCTGCACAGTTTCGACATGGCGACGAATATGTTTAGCTCTGACAATGCCATTATCAGCATGACGATTCCAGTCATTTACATGCTGGAGCACACGCTAAACACTATTCGGAGTCAGGGGGTGGGACAACATGAAGGGGAGGAACTACAGGAGGATTCATATGCGCAAGGGACAACAACATCACGAAGGTCCAGACGTTCATCATCACCAACGCAGCAGGCATGGGACCATGGGGGACAGGGATCGACAAGGGCGCATAGTAGCAGGCGAAATGTTGAGCAAGGTGCAGGAGAACATGAAGAAATGGAGGACGAACTGTCCATGGACATGGAAGACTCAGCGGATGAGGGAGACCTTGGTCAAATTTCAGTTGAAAGAGGTTGGGGTCAGATGTCAGAGGAAGAAAGAACGGGTAGCACCTCTATGCCACAAACACAGCATGGACTTGGTCCGCATGGCTGCGCAAGACACATGAGTGCCTTTTTGTTGCACTACCTCCAACATGACAGTCGTATTGTCAAAATTAGAAGTGATGATGACTACTGGATTGCCACACTATTAGATCCCCGGTACAAGTCCAAATTTTGTGACATAATTCCAGCCATAGAAAGGGACGCACGTATGCAGGAGTATCAGCAGAAGCTGTTACTAGATCTTAGCTCGGCTTTTCCACCAAACAACCGTGCAGGTGCAGGGAGTGAATCTCCCAGTTGTAACTTGACAAACATGGGACGGTCTCGTCATCTTCAACAGTCTACCCGTACCAGTAGGACCTTTTCTGGTGCCGGTAACAGCAATTTTATGGAATCTTTTCATAATTTTTTTAGACCCTCTTTTGCAAGGCCACCAGAGACAACAAGTCTGACACATAGTCAACGGCTGGAGAGGATGATACAGGAGTATCTCCAAATGAACATCGATGCCATGACTGTGCAACTGGAGCCTTGCTCCTTTTGGGCTTCAAACCTACAAAAATGGCCAGAGCTCGCAACTTACGCCTTGGAGATTTTGTCGTGTCCAGCTGCCAGCGTTGTCTCTGAACGTGTATTCAGTGCTGCTGGGTGTGTGCTGACAGATAAGCGCACGCGTCTGTCCAGTGACAATGTGGACAGACTGACGTTCATCAAAATGAACAAGTCATGGATCCAGAAGGAATTTACTACCCCTGTGTCATCCTGGGGAGAGTAAATGCTTGTGGATTTGGAATGTGCTTGATGCAAATCAAAACATCCTGTTTGCAACTAGGGCCCAAGTGCTGCCACTGATGGGGTGGGTGTCTGTGTGGCCCAATTTTTGGAAAAAAGGGAGACTCCGCTTGGAGTAACCCTTGCTTGCTGTGTTTTTAAAAGAAGCCAAGATGAACAGAGCTGGGATCAGGAAAGACTTTGCTACCTACCCCGGTGTCATCCTGGGGACGGCTAAGAATAGCGTATTTTTGAATGTGCTTGATGCAAATCAAAACATCCTGTTTGCAACTAGGGCCCAAGTGCTGCCACTGATGGGGTGGGTGTCTGTGTGGCCCAATTTTTGGAAAAAAGGGAGACTCCGCTTGGAGTAACCCTTGCTTACATTGTTTTTAAAAGAAGCCAAGATGAACAAGTCATGGGTCAGCAAAGACTTTGCTACCTACCCCAGTGTCATCCTGGGGACGGCTAAGAATAGCGTATTTTTGAATGTGCTTGATGCAAATCAAAACATCCTGTTTGCAACTAGGGCCCAAGTGCTGCCACTGATGGGGTGGGTGTCTGTGTGGCCCAATTTTTGGAAAAAAGGGAGACTCCGCTTGGAGTAACCCTTGCTTGCTGTGTTTTTAAAAGAAGCCAAGATGAACAGAGCTGGGATCAGGAAAGACTTTGCTACCTACCCCGGTGTCATCCTGGGGACGGCTAAGAATAGCGTATTTTTGAATGTGCTTGATGCAAATCAAAACATCCTGTTTGCAACTAGGGCCCAAGTGCTGCCACTGATGGGGTGGGTGTCTGTGTGGCCCAATTTTTGGAAAAAAGGGAGACTCCGCTTGGAGTAACCCTTGCTTACATTGTTTTTAAAAGAAGCCAAGATGAACAAGTCATGGGTCAGCAAAGACTTTGCTACCTACCCCGGTGTCATCCTGGGGACGGCTAAGAATAGCGTATTTTTGAATGTGCTTGATGCAAATCAAAACATCCTGTTTGCAACTAGGGCCCAAGTGCTGCCACTGATGGGGTGGGTGTCTGTGTGGCCCAATTTTTGGAAAAAAGGGAGACTCCGCTTGGAGTAACCCTTGCTTGCTGTGTTTTTAAAAGAAGCCAAGATGAACAGAGCTGGGATCAGGAAAGACTTTGCTACCTACCCCGGTGTCATCCTGTGGACGGCTAAGAATAGCGTATTTTTGAATGTGCTTGATGCAAATCAAAACATCCTGTTTGCAACTAGGGCCCAAGTGCTGCCACTGATGGGGTGGGTGTCTGTGTGGCCCAATTTTTGGAAAAAAGGGAGACTCCGCTTGGAGTAACCCTTGCTTGCTGTGTTTTTAAAAGAAGCCAAGATGAACAGAGCTGGGATCAGGAAAGACTTTGCTACCTACCCCGGTGTCATCCTGGGGACGGCTAAGAATAGCGTATTTTTGAATGTGCTTGATGCAAATCAAAACATCCTGTTTGCAACTAGGGCCCAAGTGCTGCCACTGATGGGGTGGGTGTCTGTGTGGCCCAATTTTTGGAAAAAAGGGAGACTCCGCTTGGAGTAACCCTTGCTTACATTGTTTTTAAAAGAAGCCAAGATGAACAAGTCATGGGTCAGCAAAGACTTTGCTACCTACCCCAGTGTCATCCTGGGGACGGCTAAGAATAGCGTATTTTTGAATGTGCTTGATGCAAATCAAAACATCCTGTTTGCAACTAGGGCCCAAGTGCTGCCACTGATGGGGTGGGTGTCTGTGTGGCCCAATTTTTGGAAAAAAGGGAGACTCCGCTTGGAGTAACCCTTGCTTGCTGTGTTTTTAAAAGAAGCCAAGATGAACAGAGCTGGGATCAGGAAAGACTTTGCTACCTACCCCGGTGTCATCCTGGGGACGGCTAAGAATAGCGTATTTTTGAATGTGCTTGATGCAAATCAAAACATCCTGTTTGCAACTAGGGCCCAAGTGCTGCCACTGATGGGGTGGGTGTCTGTGTGGCCCAATTTTTGGAAAAAAGGGAGACTCCGCTTGGAGTAACCCTTGCTTACATTGTTTTTAAAAGAAGCCAAGATGAACAAGTCATGGGTCAGCAAAGACTTTGCTACCTACCCCGGTGTCATCCTGGGGACGGCTAAGAATAGCATATTTTTGAATGTGCTTGATGCAAATCAAAACATCCTGTTTGCAACTAGGGCCCAAGTGCTGCCACTGATGGGGTGGGTGTCTGTGTGGCCCAATTTTTGGAAAAAAGGGAGACTCCGCTTGGAGTAACCCTTGCTTGCTGTGTTTTTAAAAGAAGCCAAGATGAACAGAGCTGGGATCAGGAAAGACTTTGCTACCTACCCCGGTGTCATCCTGTGGACGGCTAAGAATAGCGTATTTTTGAATGTGCTTGATGCAAATCAAAACATCCTGTTTGCAACTAGGGCCCAAGTGCTGCCACTGATGGGGTGGGTGTCTGTGTGGCCCAATTTTTGGAAAAAAGGGAGACTCCGCTTGGAGTAACCCTTGCTTGCTGTGTTTTTAAAAGAAGCCAAGATGAACAGAGCTGGGATCAGGAAAGACTTTGCTACCTACCCCGGTGTCATCCTGGGGACGGCTAAGAATAGCGTATTTTTGAATGTGCTTGATGCAAATCAAAACATCCTGTTTGCAACTAGGGCCCAAGTGCTGCCACTGATGGGGTGGGTGTCTGTGTGGCCCAATTTTTGGAAAAAAGGGAGACTCCGCTTGGAGTAACCCTTGCTTACATTGTTTTTAAAAGAAGCCAAGATGAACAAGTCATGGGTCAGCAAAGACTTTGCTACCTACCCCGGTGTCATCCTGGGGACGGCTAAGAATAGCGTATTTTTGAATGTGCTTGATGCAAATCAAAACATCCTGTTTGCAACTAGGGCCCAAGTGCTGCCACTGATGGGGTGGGTGTCTGTGTGGCCCAATTTTTGGAAAAAAGGGAGACTCCGCTTGGAGTAACCCTTGCTTGCTGTGTTTTTAAAAGAAGCCAAGATGAACAGAGCTGGGATCAGGAAAGACTTTGCTACCTACCCCGGTGTCATCCTGTGGACGGCTAAGAATAGCGTATTTTTGAATGTGCTTGATGCAAATCAAAACATCCTGTTTGCAACTAGGGCCCAAGTGCTGCCACTGATGGGGTGGGTGTCTGTGTGGCCCAATTTTTGGAAAAAAGGGAGACTCCGCTTGGAGTAACCCTTGCTTACATTGTTTTTAAAAGAAGCCAAGATGAACAAGTCATGGGTCAGCAAAGACTTTGCTACCTACCCCGGTGTCATCCTGGGGACGGCTAAGAATAGCGTATTTTTGAATGTGCTTGATGCAAATCAAAACATCCTGTTTGCAACTAGGGCCCAAGTGCTGCCACTGATGGGGTGGGTGTCTGTGTGGCCCAATTTTTGGAAAAAAGGGAGACTCCGCTTGGAGTAACCCTTGCTTACATTGTTTTTAAAAGAAGCCAAGATGAACAAGTCATGGGTCAGCAAAGACTTTGCTACCTACCCCAGTGTCATCCTGGGGACGGCTAAGAATAGCGTATTTTTGAATGTGCTTGATGCAAATCAAAACATCCTGTTTGCAACTAGGGCCCAAGTGCTGCCACTGATGGGGTGGGTGTCTGTGTGGCCCAATTTTTGGAAAAAAGGGAGACTCCGCTTGGAGTAACCCTTGCTTACATTGTTTTTAAAAGAAGCCAAGATGAACAAGTCATGGGTCAGCAAAGACTTTGCTACCTACCCCGGTGTCATCCTGGGGACGGCTAAGAATAGCGTATTTTTGAATGTGCTTGATGCAAATCAAAACATCCTGTTTGCAACTAGGGCCCAAGTGCTGCCACTGATGGGGTGGGTGTCTGTGTGGCCCAATTTTTGGAAAAAAGGGAGACTCCGCTTGGAGTAACCCTTGCTTACATTGTTTTTAAAAGAAGCCAAGATGAACAAGTCATGGGTCAGCAAAGACTTTGCTACCTACCCCAGTGTCATCCTGGGGACGGCTAAGAATAGCGTATTTTTGAATGTGCTTGATGCAAATCAAAACATCCTGTTTGCAACTAGGGCCCAAGTGCTGCCACTGATGGGGTGGGTGTCTGTGTGGCCCAATTTTTGGAAAAAAGGGAGACTCCGCTTGGAGTAACCCTTGCTTACATTGTTTTTAAAAGCAGCCAAGATGAACAAGTCATGGGTCAGCAAAGACTTTGCTACCTACCCCGGTGTCATCCTGGGGACGGCTAAGAATAGCGTATTTTTGAATGTGCTTGATGCAAATCAAAACATCCTGTTTGCAACTAGGGCCCAAGTGCTGCCACTGATGGGGTGGGTGTCTGTGTGGCCCAATTTTTGGAAAAAAGGGAGACTCCGCTTGGAGTAACCCTTGCTTGCTGTGTTTTTAAAAGAAGCCAAGATGAACAGAGCTGGGATCAGGAAAGACTTTGCTACCTACCCCGGTGTCATCCTGGGGACGGTTAAGAATAGCGTATTTTTGAATGTGCTTGATGCAAATCTAGCTGTGAAGTGTACAACTGGGGCCCAAGTGCTGCCACTGAAGGGGTGGGTGTGTGTGGGGCCCAATTTTTGGAAAAAAGGGAGACTCCGCTTGGAGTAACCCTTGCTTGCTGTGTTTTTAAAAGAAGCCAAGATGAACAGAGCTGGGATCAGGAAAGACTTTGCTACCTACCCCGGTGTCATCCTGGGGACGGATAAGAATGGCGTATTTTTGAATGTGCTTGATGCAAATCTAGCTGTGAAGTGTACAACTGGGGCACAACTGCTGCCACTGAAGGGGTGGGTGTGTGGGGCCCAATTTTTGGAAAAAAGGGAGACTCCGCTTGGAGTCACCTTGCGGTGTTTTACATGACTTTAGAAGGGCGTGCCATGCCTATATCTGTGTGTCCTCCTCTTTTTCCTTGTCCAGCTGTTTTGTTTTCGCATGAGTACATGTCCTTGTCACTTTCCCATGTGTTTGTGTTGTGTTGTGAGTTGTTTGTCACCTTTTGGACACCTTTGAGGGTGTTTTCTAGGTGTTTTACTGTGTTTGTGATTGCCTGCCATTGTTTCCTATGGGCTCGAGTTCGGTTCGTCGAACGTTCGACGAGCCGAACTCGAGCCAGACCCCCCGTTCGGCGAACCGCCTCGAGCCGAACCGGGACCGGTTCGCTCATCTCTAGTGGAGAGGGGTAACTAAGGACTTTCTTATATAGGAGATGGAAAAAACATGGCCGAAAGGGGCGGAGCTGTGTTCACATTCAGAAAAAAAACTACATATAACTGAATAGGATAACTGAAGTGAGCACTAATATATATATATATGAGTGCAAGCCAAAAATACATACTATATATAAGAATAAGGCTGCACATCAAACTTAGATAATGGTATAATGCCTCAAGCATATGAAAAAATGTTGGAATATACAATGAAAAATGCTACTTGCTAATTTGAACATGTGAATAATGAATTGCATACCTGCTATGAATATTAGGAAAAAGGAGATATTTAGCAATCGCATTGATCAATGTAACTGAGCCCCAAAACCTCGTCAAGGTACATCTCTATATTGGGGTCCCTAGCTCTGTGACCCTAACTGTGTGTCATCTCATTGCAATTAAAAACTGCTATGGGTGGAGAGGGGTAACTAAGGACTTTCTTATATAGGAGATGGAAAAAACATGGCCGAAAGGGGCGGAGCTGTGTTCACATTCAGAAAAAAAAACTACATATAACTGAATAGGATAACTGAAGTGAGCACTAATATATATATATGAGTGCAAGCCAAAAATACATACTATATATAAGAATAAGGCTGCACATCAAACTTAGATAATGGTATAATGCCTCAAGCATATGAAAAAATGTTGGAATATACAATGAAAAATGCTACTTGCTAATTTGAACATGTGAATAATGAATTGCATACCTGCTATGAATATTAGGAAAAAGGAGATATTTAGCAATCGCATTGATCAATGTAACTGAGCCCCAAAACCTCGTCAAGGTACATCTCTATATTGGGGTCCCTAGCTCTGTGACCCTAACTGTGTGTCATCTCATTGCAATTAAAAACTGCTATGGGTGGAGAGGGGTAACTAAGGACTTTCTTATATAGGAGATGGAAAAAACATGGCCGAAAGGGGCGGAGCTGTGTTCACATTCAGAAAAAAAACTACATATAACTGAATAGGATAACTGAAGTGAGCACTAATATATATATATATGAGTGCAAGCCAAAAATACATACTATATATAAGAATAAGGCTGCACATCAAACTTAGATAATGGTATAATGCCTCAAGCATATGAAAAAATGTTGGAATATACAATGAAAAATGCTACTTGCTAATTTGAACATGTGAATAATGAATTGCATACCTGCTATGAATATTAGGAAAAAGGAGATATTTAGCAATCGCATTGATCAATGTAACTGAGCCCCAAAACCTCGTCAAGGTACATCTCTATATTGGGGTCCCTAGCTCTGTGACCCTAACTGTGTGTCATCTCATTGCAATTAAAAACTGCTATGGGTGGAGAGGGGTAACTAAGGACTTTCTTATATAGGAGATGGAAAAAACATGGCCGAAAGGGGCGGAGCTGTGTTCACATTCAGAAAAAAAACTACATATAACTGAATAGGATAACTGAAGTGAGCACTAATATATATATATGAGTGCAAGCCAAAAATACATACTATATATAAGAATAAGGCTGCACATCAAACTTAGATAATGGTATAATGCCTCAAGCATATGAAAAAATGTTGGAATATACAATGAAAAATGCTACTTGCTAATTTGAACATGTGAATAATGAATTGCATACCTGCTATGAATATTAGGAAAAAGGAGATATTTAGCAATCGCATTGATCAATGTAACTGAGCCCCAAAACCTCGTCAAGGTACATCTCTATATTGGGGTCCCTAGCTCTGTGACCCTAACTGTGTGTCATCTCATTGCAATTAAAAACTGCTATGGGTGGAGAGGGGTAACTAAGGACTTTCTTATATAGGAGATGGAAAAAACATGGCCGAAAGGGGCGGAGCTGTGTTCACATTCAGAAAAAAAACTACATATAACTGAATAGGATAACTGAAGTGAGCACTAATATATATATATGAGTGCAAGCCAAAAATACATACTATATATAAGAATAAGGCTGCACATCAAACTTAGATAATGGTATAATGCCTCAAGCATATGAAAAAATGTTGGAATATACAATGAAAAATGCTACTTGCTAATTTGAACATGTGAATAATGAATTGCATACCTGCTATGAATATTAGGAAAAAGGAGATATTTAGCAATCGCATTGATCAATGTAACTGAGCCCCAAAACCTCGTCAAGGTACATCTCTATATTGGGGTCCCTAGCTCTGTGACCCTAACTGTGTGTCATCTCATTGCAATTAAAAACTGCTATGGGTGGAGAGGGGTAACTAAGGACTTTCTTATATAGGAGATGGAAAAAACATGGCCGAAAGGGGCGGAGCTGTGTTCACATTCAGAAAAAAAAACTACATATAACTGAATAGGATAACTGAAGTGAGCACTAATATATATATATGAGTGCAAGCCAAAAATACATACTATATATAAGAATAAGGCTGCACATCAAACTTAGATAATGGTATAATGCCTCAAGCATATGAAAAAATGTTGGAATATACAATGAAAAATGCTACTTGCTAATTTGAACATGTGAATAATGAATTGCATACCTGCTATGAATATTAGGAAAAAGGAGATATTTAGCAATCGCATTGATCAATGTAACTGAGCCCCAAAACCTCGTCAAGGTACATCTCTATATTGGGGTCCCTAGCTCTGTGACCCTAACTGCAATGAGATGACACACAGTTAGGGTCACAGAGCTAGGGACCCCAATATAGAGATGTACCTTGACGAGGTTTTGGGGCTCAGTTACATTGATCAATGCGATTGCTAAATATCTCCTTTTTCCTAATATTCATAGCAGGTATGCAATTCATTATTCACATGTTCAAATTAGCAAGTAGCATTTTTCATTGTATATTCCAACATTTTTTCATATGCTTGAGGCATTATACCATTATCTAAGTTTGATGTGCAGCCTTATTCTTATATATAGTATGTATTTTTGGCTTGCACTCATATATATATATTAGTGCTCACTTCAGTTATCCTATTCAGTTATATGTAGTTTTTTTTCTGAATGTGAACACAGCTCCGCCCCTTTCGGCCATGTTTTTTCCATCTCCTATATAAGAAAGTCCTTAGTTACCCCTCTCCACCCATAGCAGTTTTTAATTGCAATGAGATGACACACAGTTAGGGTCACAGAGCTAGGGACCCCAATATAGAGATGTACCTTGACGAGGTTTTGGGGCTCAGTTACATTGATCAATGCGATTGCTAAATATCTCCTTTTTCCTAATATTCATAGCAGGTATGCAATTCATTATTCACATGTTCAAATTAGCAAGTAGCATTTTTCATTGTATATTCCAACATTTTTTCATATGCTTGAGGCATTATACCATTATCTAAGTTTGATGTGCAGCCTTATTCTTATATATAGTATGTATTTTTGGCTTGCACTCATATATATATATTAGTGCTCACTTCAGTTATCCTATTCAGTTATATGTAGTTTTTTTTCTGAATGTGAACACAGCTCCGCCCCTTTCGGCCATGTTTTTTCCATCTCCTATATAAGAAAGTCCTTAGTTACCCCTCTCCACCCATAGCAGTTTTTAATTGCAATGAGATGACACACAGTTAGGGTCACAGAGCTAGGGACCCCAATATAGAGATGTACCTTGACGAGGTTTTGGGGCTCAGTTACATTGATCAATGCGATTGCTAAATATCTCCTTTTTCCTAATATTCATAGCAGGTATGCAATTCATTATTCACATGTTCAAATTAGCAAGTAGCATTTTTCATTGTATATTCCAACATTTTTTCATATGCTTGAGGCATTATACCATTATCTAAGTTTGATGTGCAGCCTTATTCTTATATATAGTATGTATTTTTGGCTTGCACTCATATATATATATTAGTGCTCACTTCAGTTATCCTATTCAGTTATATGTAGTTTTTTTTCTGAATGTGAACACAGCTCCGCCCCTTTCGGCCATGTTTTTTCCATCTCCTATATAAGAAAGTCCTTAGTTACCCCTCTCCACCCATAGCAGTTTTTAATTGCAATGAGATGACACACAGTTAGGGTCACAGAGCTAGGGACCCCAATATAGAGATGTACCTTGACGAGGTTTTGGGGCTCAGTTACATTGATCAATGCGATTGCTAAATATCTCCTTTTTCCTAATATTCATAGCAGGTATGCAATTCATTATTCACATGTTCAAATTAGCAAGTAGCATTTTTCATTGTATATTCCAACATTTTTTCATATGCTTGAGGCATTATACCATTACTTATGTGGGGAAGTCCTCCCTACCCCACAATTCATTATATAGTTCTCAGTGTCCTCCCCATCCCACAATTCATAATATGGCCCTGATACTGTACTCCCCACCCCACAATTCATTATGGGGTCTTCAGTGTCCTCCCTAACCCACAATTCATTATGTAGTCCTCAGTGTCCTCCCCACTCCACAATTCATTATATGTAAGGTATGCTAATGTACATAACAAGAGAGGGAACTATGTAATATATTGTATCTATATCTGTATTTCTAGCTTTGTTGCCATGAACGGAGGGGAGGAGGCAGGCACAATTTCTTACACAGGAGTCCCAACCTGTCAGTGTCCGCCCCTGTGAAGATGGACCATTGAGGGGTGACCTGTTCTGTGGAAGTGCCTGCCGACCTGTTCACCAGGGGCAACCAACGGCGGCACACTATGTAAAGCCTCTGCCACACTCACGTGAAAATCACGCAAGTGCCGAGAGACACGTATTTCCCCTGCGTGTTGCGTGCAGGTAAGTACGTGTCTCTGGTACGTGCGGGCCATGTGTGTTCTACGTGTGCTATCCGCGATAGCACACGTAGAACCGGTAATTTACATACTCACGTGGTCCTTCCTGCTGTCTGCGCTGCTGTCCGTGGTGCTGATCTTCGGCTCCAGCCCTCCCGTCTCCCCGCTGCTGCTGCCAGGCAGTGAAGTGAATATTAAATGAGAATAATGAGCGGTGGTCGGCAGCAAGAGGCAGCAGCGGCAGATACAGGAGGGCTGGAGAAGGTGAGTTAATGTTTTGGTTTTTTTTCACTGACACGTGTGTTTTCTCCGGCGTGTGTCACACGGGACCGCATCCACACTACACCCGTGTGGTACGGGTGCGGGCCGTGTGACACCCGTGCTGCCGGAGCAACACGGACATGTCGGCGCTTTGAAAAACGCACACACGTACAAACGCACACGGACACACGTTCCGTGTGGTTTTACGTGCGTGTGCCTGCTACAATAGGGTAGCATTGCTTAACGTGTCTCTGTGCCGCCGGTACGTGTAAAAAATGACAAACACGTGCCGGCGGCACGGATGTGTGTCGCAGGCCTAAAGTGGGGGAAACGTAATTTTCTGTAAGGTGGGGGGGACGAGGGTGTCTTCTATCAAAGTGTTCTGGGGCATCTGATCTATGTAGTTTCAATCCTCCATTCCCATTCCATGCACTATATATACAGTATATATATATATATATATATATATATATATATATATATATACATAGGGAACGGAGGATTGAAACTGCATGGGTGACTCACCCTGCATGTATCATGATGGATGTAGTGGATATAATGGAGGAGCGCACACAGTGTACAGGCCGGGGACATCTGTCCACACCAATCCCATACCCCATATATATTTTGACTACTACAATAAGGACATTTGCACACATTGTGTATTTCAGTTTTTTTACCTCAATATTTTTTACAAATACAGAGGTAGAAAAGTCACCAAATACTGAACATCTACACGTGACCTTACAAATAATGAGGTACATAACTCACCAAACACTCAATGTGGGCATATGCCCCATGGCCTTGTGCACACGTTCAGTATTAGAGTTTTTGTTACCTTAGTATTTGTTAAGCTATGTTCACATAGGGCGGTTTTGCAGGTTTTTTTCTTTTTTTTTTCATTGGATTACTGTAATACATGCTAATAACAAGATGCAGCTTTTGCTCAGATTTTGCTGCAGAAAAATACACCCGGTGTGAACATAGGCTAGGGTCACGTGCCCTGTTCAGTATTGGTGAGGATTTTTTTACCTCAGTATGTACAAGGCCTCGTGCACTTGTCGCGGGCGGGGAGGGGACGCTGTGCTCACCACGCTCGGGTCCGGCACTGCTGCTGCTTCGCTTGCTGCTCGGTGGCTCAAGCGGTGGGTCGGATCCGGGAACTCGAGCGGCGCTCCTCGCCTGTGAGTGAAAAGGGGAATGGTTTTGGGGATTTATTGTCCGTGACGCCACCCACGGTTGGGGTGAGGTTGTGACACCACCGCTGCTCTGGACGGGGATCCCGGGAGCGATGAGAGGGAGCAGCTTAGATGTTGTTTTTCCCCTCCGTGGGTAGGGGGGTTTGGTTGTCCCAGGGCCCGGTGAGGGAGGAATGGCAGGTGGGTTACGGGGCCTGGTGAGGTGCAGGGTCGCGGGGGCAGCGCGGTGCCGCACAGCACGGTGGTACTCACTCAGCCAATGATGAATGCAAAGTCTCCGGTAAAACAAATGGCTGGATGGACGGGTCCCACAGACGACTGCGGTGGTTCTTCTCCCGGTAGGTTGGCGGTGTCTGCCTTTCCCTGCACCTGTGTTACATTCTCGGTTCTGATGGCTTCCCACTGGTAACCCGCTCCCCAGCTTGGATGGATGCTGAGGGAGCCCCTTTTGCCCGCAGGCTCTGGCCCTGGGAACTGTAGCCTTGGCGGTGACTGTATTTCCCTTCAGGGTTTGAGCGGTTGCCTTCAATCGGGTCTTGACTGCTGGGAAACCCCGGAGGTTCCCTTCGCTAACGGATTTGACCGGTTTTACGGCGACTCCAAGCCTCGTCGGGGTCCGTAGGCCCTGCCGAATGGTGCTAGCTTCTCTTTGCTCCCCGATCCGGTACCGGCGGGCCACCGCCCGTCCCCGATCCTTACAGTTCATGTCAATCAGCCTCTCCTGCAGACGGTCACCACCGTCTGCCAACCTTGCTGTATGTGCCCGGGCCACACACCCGGACACGGTCAGTCTGCTCCACTACCACCTCACTCTTCAACTCTCAAACTCCTCTCCTCTGCTCTACTCTGACTTTCTTTTCCCGCCTCCAGGACTGTGAACTCCTCAGTGGGTGGGGCCAACCGCCTGGCTCTACCCCCTGGTGTGGACATCAGCCCCTGGAGGGAGGCAACAAGGATTTTTGTCTGACTCTGATGTGCCTAGCCGGGGTGTGGGGTGTGTTGTTGTAGTACCTGTGATGACCTGGCTTGTCCAGGGCGCCATATTCCCCCTTTGTAAAATGCAGACCGTCCGCGGGCTGGCCGTCCATCACAGTTTTTTTTTTGTTAACTGCAAAAGAGTAAAAAACATTTAAAACACAAGCATTTTTTTTGTCAAACTTCCCATAATGGGAGGCACATTCTCAAACGTTACAAAACGGTTGTCTTTTATTAAACAGTATGGCTTCCGCTCTTCTCCCACCCAAACAACCTGGCCCTGATGCTACCCCTAAGAAGTGGGCAACACTCCTTGACCCCAGTCCAGAACCAAGTTGCCCGAGCGGGTATGGTCTCTTTCAGGGGACCCGCGTCCATGGGGACCCCTGAACCCCCTGGAGGATCGCCACCGGTTACGGTAGTGGCGGACCTGGGCCATCTCTTTCCTCCAGGCCCATCCTCCAAAACTGCCTCTCCGGAGGTGGTAACGGATTAAGCCAAATATTTACATCCCATAAGTTTGTGGTTGCCCTGCAAGTTCTCGGGCTTGTCCTTAAGCAGTTCCTTACGCAACGGTTGCAGAAAGTCCCTGCGGGGACTAGTTGCCGGCAACGGCCGGTTCAATCACGATTCCAATCAGATTACTTCTTCGGTTGATTCAATCTTATCATTCAAACTTTTATCTATACTGGTGGTCCCAACGGGGACAACTTGCAGCGGGGCTCCGCCGACTTTGAGGCGGCTACCACCGCAGGGGGTCGGCCCACTCGGGGATCGGGCGGTACATTGGGTTCTCCTTCCATAGGCAGTTCAGTCCAGAACCACTGACGGCCGTTAGGAACGGTGGCGGGGGCAGCGTGCTTGGGACCCCCTCCTCCATCAGCGGCATTCTCTCTGGACCTCCGGCTGCGGTGCTGGCCCCCGGCTCCCACGCAATCAGGGCTGGTTCTGGAGTTTGGGTGGACTGATCGCGACGCGGCATGGCTGCAGCGGCCCCTTGCTCACAGGCCCCCAATACGGCAACCATTCTGCGCATCTCCGCCTTCCAATCCAGCAGCTGCTGCAGGCTTTGCGCCCTCACCTTCAAGCAGAACCAGCCCAGCTCCCGCTCCAGCCACGCAGCGGTCCCGGCGGGGAGCTCACCCGGGCCGCAGTCTTCAAAGGCTACTCTTCCTAGGTTCCCCCAGAGCTTAGACGCCCCGGTGGCGGGTGCTCCCGTGCTCTAATTCGAGGATGCCGCCATCTCTCCATCCGCGTCCCCCTTAGTCTTTTTCCGGCTCCTCCTCTACAGGGGCGGGATTTCGGCTTTCGCGCCTCCAGTGCTCGAGGAGACGCTCGAGCGGGAACTTTTCGCGCCCAAAATGGCGGCTTCTCAAAATTTTCGGCCGGACACCTCCGGCGGTCACAAGGCGCACCTCTACCAGATGGCAGAGCGGTAAGATCCTGTTCGTGATGCCAAGTTGTCGCGGGCGGGGAGGGGACGCTGCACTCACCACGCTCGGGTCCAGCATTGCTGCTGCTTCGCTTGCTGCTCGGTGGCTCGAGCGGTGGGCCGGATCAGGGGACTCGAGCGGCGCTCCTCGCCCGTGAGTGAAAAGGGGAATGGTTTTGGGGATTTATTGTCCGTGACGCCACCCACGGTTGTGGTGAGGTTGTGACACCACCGCTGCTCTGGACGGGGATCCCAGGAGCGATGACAGGGAGCAGCTTGGATGTTGTTTTCTCCCCTCCGTGGGTAGGGGGTTGGTTGTCCCGGGGCCCGGTGAGGTTTTGGAGGAATGCAGGCGGGTTACGGGGGGTTACGGGGCCTGGTGAGGTGCAGGGTCATGGGGGCAGCGCTGTGCCGCACGGCACAGTGGTACTCACTCAGCCAGTAATTCACACAGAGTCTCCGGTAAAACAAATGGCTGGATGGACGGGTCCCACAGACGCCTGTGGTGGTTCTTCTCCCGGTAGGTTGGCGGTGACTGCCTTTCCCTGCACCTGTGTTACGTTCTCAGTTCTGATGGCTTCCCACCGGTAACCCGCTCCCCAGCTTGGATGGATGTTGAGGGAGCCCCTTTTGCCCGCAGGCTCTGGCCCTGGGAACTGTAGCCTTGGCGGTGACTGTATTTCCCTTCACGGTTTGAGTGGTTGCCTTCAATCGGGTCTTGACTGCTGGGAAACCCCGGAGGTTCCCTTCGCTAGCGGATTTGACCGGTTTTACGGCGACTCCCAGCCTGGTCGGGGTCCGTAGGCCCTGCCGAATGGTGCTGGCTTCTCTTCGCTCCCCTATCCGGTACCGTACGTATCCTTACAGTTCACGTCAATCAGCCTCTCCTGCAGACGGTCACCACCGTCTACCAACCTTGCTGTATGTGCCCGGGCCATGCACCCGGACACGGTCAGTCTGCTCCACTACCACCTCACTCTTCAACTCTCAAACCCCTCTCCTCTGCTCTACTCTGACTTCCTTTTCCCGCCTCCAGGACTGTGAACTCCTCGGTGGGTGGGGCCAACCGCCTGGCTCCACCCCCTGGTGTGGACATCAGCCCCTGGAGGGAGGCAACAAGGATTTTTGTCTGACTCTGATGTGCCTAGCCGGGGTGTGGGGTGTGTTGTTGTCGTACTTGTGACGACCTGGCTTGTCCAGGGCGCCACACACTCACTGAGAATTTGATGAGTGTTTTTCTTCAGTATTTGTTAAACTATGCTCACACAGGGAGTTTTTGCTCAGTTTTTCATTTTTTATTTTTTTTTTTGCAATAGTCTTGTTTACAGATTAAAGTTGGACTGTTCAATACTAGGCCTAAAGGGTGCTTTACACGCTGCGACATCGCTAGCTATTGCTAGCGATGTCGAGTGCGATTGCACCCGCCCCCGTCGTACGTGCGACATGTGGTGATCGCTGCCGTAGCGAACATTATCGCTACGGCAGCGTCACATGCACATACCTGTTCAGCGACGTTGCTGTGACCGCTAAACAAGGGGTAGGTGCGTTCGGCATCACAGCGACTTCACAGCGGCGTCACGAAGCGGCCGCCCAATAGAAGCGGAGGGGCGAAGATGAGCGGGATGTAACATCCCACCCACCTCCTTCCTTCCTCATTGCCGGTGGATGCAGGTAAGGAGATGTTCGTCGCTCCTGCGGTGTCACACACAGCGATGTGTGATGCCTCAGGAGCGACGAACAAACAGCGGCATGCACCACCACCGATATTTCGTAAAGGAGCGACGTGTCAACGATCAACAATATTTGACGTTTTTGCGATCGTTGAACGTCGCTCTTTGGTGTCACACGCTGCAATGCTAATGGCGCCGGATGTGCGTCACAACCACCGTGACCCCGACGATATATTGTTAGCGATGTCGCAGCGTGTAAAGCCCCCTTTAGTGTTTTTGTTTTTTTAAACTTAAGGGAATATTTATTAGATAAGTGGATGTTTTTAGGTTATAGTTTCGCCAACTATTTTTTTTAGAAATTATCTGTTTCAGGTGTAAGATGATGGACCCGTCATATGACCTATCACATGACCCATGTATAGGGATGGGGGGGGGCCCATAGATCCAGAACAGCCCGGGGCCCTGGTTACCCTTAATCCGCCCCTGGTGGTGACGTCAGGTACGTCACCGTTCATCACTGTGATATATGTCTGTATGTCTAAATATCTGTCTGTCGGTCTATATCTATTATTTATCTCTATCTATTTTCTACCTCTGTAGAATTCCTTTGTGTTCAAAAACGCTGGAAAATTGCAGGTGAAAAACGCATTCAAAACTGCATCAAAAATGCGGCAAAAAGTAAAGTTTTTGCAACTTTGTTTTTCCTGCCAAGAAATGCAGAAATGGAGCAGAAATTTCTGTATCCAAATACTCAATGTGTACACATACCCTTAAAGGGACTCTGTCACCAGGTTTTTGCCACGTAATCTGAGAGCACTGCCCTTGCGGGATTACTTTCTAAAGTATTTTGGGGAGGAGACAGTAGGTGGGGTGTAGGTTGGGCGGCAGCTCCGCACGGTGGTGGGGTCATTGAAGGTTATAGTCATTTCTGAACAGATGAGTTTTCAGGTTCCGTTTGAAGCTTGCGGGTGTAGCAGATAATCTGACGTGTTGAGGCAGCGAGTTCCAGGAGACAGGGGAAATGATCAGCACAGATGCCCAGAAGCTTTGTTAGTCGGATCAAGACCCCCATGAAGAAGGTGCTGAGCATAATGTACACCCTCATTCCCAAACAGTAAATTCTCCTGGTGGAGACAATGGGGAACATGATGAGGAGACTCAGATACCTGATTGGAATGACAACATTACTATTCGGTCAGGGCAGGAAGAGGTTGTCACGGAGGACTCAGGACGAGGGGAATGAAAACACACAGGGTGATGATGAGGTTGGAGACCCCACTTATTGTCAAAACCAAAGTCACCCAGTCGATGAGGTCAGCAGAGGAGGTGGAGGAGGATGCTACTGACGAGGAGGTTACGTTGCGTCTTCCTGGACAGAGACAAAGTACTGGAAGCACGTCGACAACTTAATCCTCAGCCACAACTCTGACTCTAAGCAGAAGTTGAGGTGATTCTGAAGGTCGCATGGGCTCTAAGCCTTGCCTAGCCTGGGGCTTTTTTTACATCGCAAAGGATCACCCAAGTCAGGTAATGTGTAAGATTTGTCAACAATCTCTAAGTAGAAGGCAAAAACTCACAACTTTGAATACTTCGTCCATGAAGTGTTACATGGATATGAATTGATAGCGTGAGGGTGTATTGCTCAGCTTTATCCACTGTCAATGCAACATGCTTATTTCCCGTTCATTGCATGCATTGTTGCAGACTACACACAAGGGGCTGCTGTTTTTTTGCATCTGCCTTTGTCTGTTTGGTCACTATAGCAATAGCAAAACGGTCTTCGGCTGTGGACTTGGAGATGCTGTCTATGAACAGGAGGAAAAGCTAAAGGTGTGTTGTCACAAACCACCGGGGGGGGGTCACTCAGAAATCCCCCGCGCTGGCTACCAGTACGTCACAATCGGGGGGTAACAAGTGGGGGTCACCCCTACTTTATACCTCCCGACCGACAGACAGAGCACGTGACGCGCTCTCTAGCGCCCCTCTTATAGTCAGGCCAATTATGGAATTGCCCGACAATAAGCAAGGAGGCCGCTATACTACTTATGCCGATTATTGAAGGGTCCCCGGTGAGAGTAAGGTATATATTCCCCCGACCTCCGCGGGCGGAATATATAAACTCTCCCCGAATCTCACTGGCCTCCCCACAATAATCCTTGGCACAACTCGCTGCCACCAACCGATTTACGGTAACTATTAGCCGAACACACAGACGTGGGATTCAAGATCGAGATAACAGAACAGCCCAAGATTAATTATATAATTTAATCGCCTAAAGCACACTAGAAACTACAATATATACAATAGGGAATCTACAGAATATACATAGGTCAGAGTACAGTTACAGATAAAGCATGGTTTACAACAGGTATGCAATTCAATCAGTTACCTTGTGCGTCTGGCCACAGGGGGGCGCTGTAGACCAGGTTTCCAGGAACTCTCTCACAGGTCTGTCCCAACCAGGCCCCCGAGCAGAAGAACGCTGGAAAATGGCCGAAGTAGGGTTATCAACCTGGGCAGATCCAGGCCCCCTCCTACCTTAGTGACCTCACAGGGAAGCACTGCCACTCCCCCTGCATGGATCAGAATTATCCAGCAAAGGGGATTTTGGCTATAACTTTGCCTGGGAGCGTCGTAGGCAGACGCCAATGCTCTCATTGTGACAGTTATGAATTTAGCTACAGAACGAGGGGACTCATGACCTGTCTGCCAGTTCCCCATTGGCTGATATCACGCCTGGGGCATTTCCCAATGTCCTGTTCCCATAAAAAGGGGGTGCCGGCATCGTCCACATGCGGAGACACCATTTTTATGGTTGCCATATTTATCGGAAATATGGCTTGCGAGATATGAACCATTTTTTACTGGAGTCGTTCTGTCTGGCTATTTCCATAGCCTTGCTAACTAGCTAGCAGCTCCTACTACAGGGTGACGGCAGGGAGTCATCCTGTGTCCATTGTCCTAAAGCCACCTAATTTCCATATCACAGGACATGGCCATGGATTTGTTGCTAAACCAGTTGTGTGAAGGGAAGGGGGTAGTGACACCAGGAGAGGGCTTCCTGACATGACTTGAATGTCATGATTTATCGTCATATCTCCGGATTTACCTCACACCTCCCCCCTTTTGAGGGCGCTAGGGGGCAGCACACTCCGGTGTTCCCCCGTGCGCCCGTCCGCGACCTCTCCTTGTCGGGACAGCCCGTCTGCGTTACCGTGGTCACGGCCCCTTTTGTGGCGAATGGTGAAGTTGTATTGCTGGAGCGCAAGGCTCCATCGCAACAATCGCCCATTCGTCCCAGAGACGGTGTGCAACCAGCTGAGGGGATTGTGGTCCGTCTCCACGATGAAGTGGCGCCCGTATAGATAGGGTTGCAGACGCTGCAGGGCCCACACTATGGCCAGGCACTCCTTCTCCATCGTGGAATAGGCAACTTCCCTTGGTAACAGCTTCCTGCTCAGGTACAAGACTGGGTGCTCTTGGCTCGCAGAGTCCACCTGGCTGAGCACCGCACCGAGGCCGAAGTCACTGGCGTCGGTCTGTACTACAAACGGCCGCGTGAAGTCGGCTGCCTGTAGCACGGGCGGGCTGGACAGGGCGTCCTTTAGGGCCCGGAAGGCTGTCTCGCAGTCCATTGTCCAATCGACTGCAGAGGGCAGCTTCTTCTTGGTGAGGTCCGTCAAGGGCTTTGCCAGGCTACTATAGCATGGAACAAACCTCCTATAGTACCCGGCGGTCCCCAAGAAGGACATCACCTGCTTCTTGGTCCTGGGGGTGGGCCAGGATGCGATGGCCTCCACTTTCTCAGGCTCGGGCTTCAGTGTTCTCCCACCTACCCGGTGACCGAGGTACTGGACCTCGCTCATGGCCAGCTGACACTTTCCCGGCTTGATGGTCAAACCTGCCCGGTGGATCCGCCTGAGCACCTGTGCTAGATGCTCTAGGTGGTCCTCCCAGGTGGGACTGAAGACGGCAATGTCATCCAGGTACGCGGCCGCGTACCCTTCAAGTCCCTTGAGCAGGGTGTTGACCATCCGCTGGAAAGTGGCAGGGGCATTCCTCATCCCGAATGGCATCACCGTGGACTCGTACAGTCCAAATGGGGTAATAAAGGCAGAGCGTTCCCTGGCCTTGCGAGTCAGGGGGATCTGCCAATATCCCCGGCTCAGATCCATGATGGTCAGGTACTGAGCCCCGGCCAACTGATCGAGCAGGTCATCGATGCGTGGCATTGGGTACGCATCGGCGACCGTGACAGCATTGAGCCCCCTGTAGTCCACGCAGAACCGAGTGGTTCGGTCCTTCTTAGGGACGAGGACTACAGGCGAGGCCCAAGCGCTGTTGGATGCCTGGATCACCCCCAGCTCCAGCATCTCGTCAATCTCCTGGCGCATGTGTTGCTGCACCTCCAGGGAGACCCGATATGCTGAACGCCGGATCGGGGGATGATCCCCAGTGTCCACGTGATGGACAGCCAAGTCAGTCCTTTGGTCCCTTCTGTAGGCTCCGGAACTTCTTGCGGTAGGACTCTGGAGTGAGGTTGTACTGTTGGATCAGGGCCCGCTTGATGGTGTCGTAGCCCTGATCTGCCTCAGCAGGCAAGTCCCCAAGGACATCCAGGGCCTTACCCCTTAAACGGGGGGTCAGGTATTTGGCCCACTGGTCCTTGTCCAGATGATGCTGCAAGCAAGTCCGTTCAAAAGCAGTCAAGAAAGAGTCCAAGTCTCCATCCTTCTCCAGCACTGGGAAGTCCTCAACACGGACCTTTGGAAGTTTGGTGTCTGGAAGGTCACGGGTGGCTGATGAGGGCCGGAGCTGAGCTAGCTGCAGCTGGTAGTTACGCTCTGCCTGGCGCTCTTCACGCGCTGCTTGCCGCTCACGCTCGGCCATGAGTTCCTTGTAGCCCTCCCGGTCTCCAGCCTGGCGTAGGGCCATAGCCATTTGAAGAAGGCTATCCGAGCCTCCCAGGCTCGGTGGAATGGCACGTGGTGATCTGCGGCCCGCTGCGGAGCCTGGTGCTTCACTGTCCATTGCAGAGCGGAGGGCTGGCGTCTGGCTCGTTGAGGACCCTTGGGCGAGCTGCTCCTCATCTTGTCCAGCAGTGCCCGGTTGTGCAATGTCCTCTGCAGAGCTGTTTTCTGGCGTCGAGCTCCTGGAGGACTCGTGGACAACCTCCTCATCGTCTCTGGCCTGAGCATCGGCCATTCCTTTGGCTTTGCTCCTGGTGCTCTCAGCCATTCTTGCAGACTTTTGGTCACTGACACAGAACTGACACCTGATGCCTCCACACACCTTACCGTATCTGCACTCTGACACTCTAGTGTTGAGCTAGTCTGAAGACCCCAGCAGCCACAGCTGCTGCAGGCAGTCTTTAGTGTCTGGGAGTATGGGTCTCACACTCACACACACTATTATCTCGATCCCACTGCTGCCACCAATATGTCACAAACCACCGGGGGGGGTCACTCAGAAATCCCCCGCGCTGGCTACCAGTACGTCACAATCGGGGGGTAACAAGTGGGGGTCACCCCTACTTTATACCTCCCGACCGACAGACAGAGCACGTGACACGCTCTCTAGCGCCCCTCTTATAGTCAGGCCAATTATGGAATTGCCCGACAATAAGCAAGGAGGCCGCTATACTACTTATGCCGATTATTGAAGGGTCCCCGGTGAGAGTAAGGTATATATTCCCCCGACCTCCGCGGGCGGAATATATAAACTCTCCCCGAATCTCACTGGCCTCCCCACAATAATCCTTGGCACAACTCGCTGCCACCAACCGATTTACGGTAACTATTAGCCGAACACACAGACGTGGGATTCAAGATCGAGATAACAGAACAGCCCAAGATTAATTATATAATTTAATCGCCTAAAGCACACTAGAAACTACAATATATACAATAGGGAATCTACAGAATATACATAGGTCAGAGTACAGTTACAGATAAAGCATGGTTTACAACAGGTATGCAATTCAATCAGTTACCTTGTGCGTCTGGCCACAGGGGGGCGCTGTAGACCAGGTTTCCAGGAACTCTCTCACAGGTCTGTCCCAACCAGGCCCCCGAGCAGAAGAACGCTGGAAAATGGCCGAAGTAGGGTTATCAACCTGGGCAGATCCAGGCCCCCTCCTACCTTAGTGACCTCACAGGGAAGCACTGCCACTCCCCCTGCATGGATCAGAATTATCCAGCAAAGGGGATTTTGGCTATAACTTTGCCTGGGAGCGTCGTAGGCAGACGCCAATGCTCTCATTGTGACAGTTATGAATTTAGCTACAGAACGAGGGGACTCATGACCTGTCTGCCAGTTCCCCATTGGCTGATATCACGCCTGGGGCATTTCCCAATGTCCTGTTCCCATAAAAAGGGGGTGCCGGCATCGTCCACATGCGGAGACACCATTTTTATGGTTGCCATATTTATCGGAAATATGGCTTGCGAGATATGAACCATTTTTTACTGGAGTCGTTCTGTCTGGCTATTTCCATAGCCTTGCTAACTAGCTAGCAGCTCCTACTACAGGGTGACGGCAGGGAGTCATCCTGTGTCCATTGTCCTAAAGCCACCTAATTTCCATATCACAGGACATGGCCATGGATTTGTTGCTAAACCAGTTGTGTGAAGGGAAGGGGGTAGTGACACCAGGAGAGGGCTTCCTGACATGACTTGAATGTCATGATTTATCGTCATATCTCCGGATTTACCTCACATGTGTGTTACAGCAAGGAGCCACCGTGGAAACACTTCGGTCAATTGTGAGGGGAGTTGTGTTGGAGTTTGTTGAGGAGGACAGTAACGCCTGGGAGCAGCATCCTGTGCCAAAGACCAACATTGTTCCGGTGCTGTCTATACTGTTTACCGTGAGAGGAGCGTAAAGTCTGTCTTTATGGCAACTGGACACCACAGTAACCGGGTATGGTAGGCTGGGCCCAGACACAAATGCGTGCACGCAACACTTTGTTTTATTAGCAAAACACATATCTGTTCTGGTTAGGCTGACTATATAGCCAATAAGAGGTAAATAGGAAGAAAACTTCAGCTCACCTGCTGCCCAGACTGTTCAGCCTAGCGGGTGCCTAGGATCCTTCGGTTTATCCCAACCGGTAACAGGCAACGTGGAGTGAAAAGAAAAGGATGATCCGGCACAAAAATCTCCTTTGGTAAAAACATCCAAAATTTATTGAAACATCATTAAAAATAGCGTGAAGACCAAGTATCCACTCAGATGGAAAGCATGGAGGTCATGATAACTTTACGCGTTTTGGACAGTTATAAAAGCAAAACTTATGATTAAGGACTTTTTTTGCTTTTATAACTGTCCGAAACGCGTAAAGGGCTGAAAAAAAACTGCAGTCCCTAATCTGTACAGCGCTGTGTGTATAGCGTACACAGCAATAGCTGCGGCAGGAGCAGCGTGAGCGGTAACTGTCACCCACACGCAGAAAGCAGATAATGGCGGCGTGAGGGAAAATGGCCGTATATATAAGGCAAGGACATGTGACATTCACAGCCTATGACACATGGCCTTGCTTGTCTGGCAAAAAGTACACTTAGCTGTGTGTGTGTCTGAGATTGGCTGACATCCTGGCCCGCCCCACTGCACGCGCGCTTAGGGAAAAAAAAAAAAAAAGAATGCCGATCGCCATTTTTTTTATCAGCATCACAGATCTAAACCGCATCCCCCCGCACACTATACGCTGAAATTTGATAATAGTGTGAATCACAGTGACTCACACTATTACAGTGAAAAGCCAGCTAGTAAATAGCTAGGCTTTTTGCTGATCGAACCGTTATCGAACGTAACTCGAGCTATCGAGCTTTTAGCAAAAAGCTCGAGTTCGTACCCCCAAAATCACTCGAACATGAAATTGGTGAACCTCGAACATCGCTCATCTCTAGTTTCAACATTAGTGGTATCACAAAGGCTTTGGAAATGCACTATGGCTCCACCCTAAAAGAAATCCAGCAAAATCTGCACTCCCAAATGCAAATGCCCCCTTCCCTTATGAGCCCCACACTGTGACTAAACCGCCATTAGAATCCACATGTTTGGCATTTCTGTAGCAAGGAGAGTCTGCTGAATTTATGGAGAGCATGTCTCCAGAAGCTCAAGCTGGTCACAATGTACTGACACTAAAATGTACTGGGCACTACAGTGGCAGATTTCCATTTTGCCTCTGCAACATCCATTGCTTCTTGGTTCAAGAAAAAACCCATGGAGTCCAAATCAGCACTAAAACAGCAGATGAATTCCCAGAGGGACGTAATTCCAAATTGGGGTCCCTGGGGGGAGTTTTTGCTCTTTTGTTCTGGCACTTAGGGACTCTGTATATGAAGTCCACAAACTATTGTTCGAAATTCTGAGCTCCAAAAGTCAAATAGCAGCTTCCCTCCTGAGTCATGCCGTGTGGCCATATGATACTTTACAGTCACATATGGGATTTACATGCCACATATGAGTTTACAAGATATTAATAAAGTTGATCCATGTGAATGAACACTCTGCAAAGTAGGTGGATGAGGGAATATCCCAAATTATGAGCCATATAGTAAATACTCCGCCAGCACACTTGCGTTGGCGGAATATATGCACCACTCGCAATAGAATGCAACAAATAGAGAAAAAACGAGTGTATATGCAGAAATTTATTTATTCAAAAAAAGACACAAGCAAAACAGCAATAGAACAAGGATTAAAAACAACTACCACAAAATCAAGGGGGGCATAAATGTGAAGAAAAATACAGTATGTAGGCCGCCAGTAGTCGTGGGAGAGATGAACGTGTGGTAATGTTGTACAAAGAGATATCAAGTTGGTTGGAAAATAGTAATACAATCAAATGTTCATCATCCCTATTAGCCGTGGGAAAAATAGGTGGTCAAAAGAAAAAATATATATAGTCAACCAGTAATTGGTAATATATAGCCGTGGTCAAGAGGAAATGCAAATTATAGTATCGTTCTCTAGTCATGACCCAGGCGTATGAAAATTAATGCATACACATAATAACCAAAGGCTTAATACAGTAAACAGTAATTAATAATATATAGCCGTGGTCAAGAGGAATGCAGAGTCTAGTTCTTTCTCAAGTCGTGGCCAGGGCGTATGGAAATTACTGCATACACATAATGACCAAAGGCAATAGATTACCAAAAACATCTTTTTGTGAACATATTATCAAAATTATAAAGTGCAAGTGCACTTACCATTCACAATATCATGTGACTATAGTGTGGTAAAGTGACAAAAAAAAAAATAAAAAATGTTTGGACTACTGGCATTAGGCGTATACAGGAATCATCACATAATGCACATACCCAAATAGAAGAAAAAAGGGATCACCACTAACGCGCGTTTTGCGAGGTGTTGTTGCTTCTTCAACGAGGAGACCCTACTGGCAGTATAGAGCTGCTGGATATAAATAGCCTAGTAAATGAATCTAATCCAAATCAGGTGTCGGTTCCCCAAGGAGGAAGTGCGTACAGAGGCGGGTCAAACAATCAATGATCCAATAGGTCCACGGCTCACTACAGGCATGTGTCAATCATACAGCTCCTGCAATATGGTAAATAAAGAGATCTATCTGGAACCGGTAAATCTCCCTTACTTTATCCATCAGAGTGAATCCAAATGCACGACTATAAGAAACATCATTATGAGGGACATACCTCTATGTGGTAAAAGAATAGAAACCGCTGAAATGAAAAAGCGGTGCTGTGCACGGGGATCCAGGAAGACCCAGCACGCAGAGCGCCTTGCCCCCCAGCCAGACCGGAAACGAGCATGCGACACCACGGACGCGTAACCATGGCGATCGCATGCTCCAACCAAGCCATAGGCCAACGAGGGCGGAGGACGCTGTGGATGGGAACACCCCCGGAAGTCCCGCCCATCGAAACACACTGCATGATGACACATGCCACGCAAAGCCGTGACATTGGACACTAAGGTCCGATTGATTGCAAAGACGTATGTAATAGTAAAAAGGTGTAGTGGCCATAAATAGGGCGCTGGATAAATAGAAACATAGCCAAAATATAACAAATATATATACCACAAGACAAAAACAAGTATGAATGTCCCCGCATAAAATAGCAGATGTCATAATCAGGGATGTATTAATAAGTATATTATAGCCATACTATGAGCACTTCATGGTCCATAACCCGTGCACACATGAAGGAATGAGAGAAAAAAAAAATTGTAAATATAAAAAATAAATAGAAAATGAAAAAATAAAAAATAAAAAGTGAAAATTATATCCCATGTCAGCTGACCGGTCCCAACACCCGACGTGACACACCATGGAATGCAGGCGCGTTACCCCTGGCACGCGCAACCAGAGGGCAGAGCACAAGCATCCACAGTGAGCCACAAAGGGCCAAGGGACGTCATGTTGGCAAAAGGAAATTGAATGGTAACTATTCACTTACTGTGAAACAAAGGTCCCTATAGTACATATTGCAATAAAAGATGGATAGATGACAACCACAGGTATCCCTGAATCGAAAAATTATATAAATATATCAGGGATGTTTATGCAGCATATGTGTACACGGGTCAGGGACCAACAGTCTACCAACAAGGTGGCGCAATGTATAAGACATATATAAAAAAAGAAAAAAAAAATAAAATAAAAATGATTTATGATAATACAGGATGAAAAATGAGAACAGTCCATATTAGAAACGTCCATAATTTTCAGGGCCGATGGTCGTGATTGCTGAAGAGACCCGAAATCACTGTAGGAAAACTCCATATCCGGGGAACCAATAGAGTGTCAAAACAGGCCAAAAACGATACTAGATAAAGGGAATAGAAAACACATATGAGACATCCAGCAGATAGACAAACAATATACATGCCAGATAAACTAAGTAAACTAGAGGTAGATAGACAAGGTTAAAAAACAAAAATAAAAGACCAGATGCTACAAAGGAAAAAAGGGAGAATCCACATGGGATCGGTGCCCTTACAAAAAAGAGACAAAACTGATGTTCTCATTAAGACCGCGGGGTGTAAGGGTCCCAAGATTGGTAATCCAGCAAGCTTCCACCTGAGCCAGCCTCTTCTTTAAGTTACCACCTCGGGACCCTCCATGGACAACATCAATGCCTCTAATCATGAGTCCTGATGGCTCACATCCGTGGAATCTCCTGAAGTGCCTCGGTAATGTCTTCAGGAGACTCACGTAATCAACCCCAGAGGCAGCACGAATGTCACGAACGTGCTCCCTGGTACGTACACGCAGCTCACGTGAAGTAAGCCCTATATATACCAGAGAGCACGGACAAGTGGCATAGTAAATCACATGTGTGGTGGTACATGTAATATAGTGCCGTATGTTCAGTGTCCGTGTCCCATCAGATGAAGAAAGATTTGTGGCACGGAGGATATTTGGACATGCGACACATCGTCCACAAGGAAAACATCCATGTGTCGGGCCGCGAGATCCAAAGGGGTTGGGAAATGGAGGGACATAATGGCTCTTTACCAGGATGTCACGGAGATTTTTAGAGCATCGGGCGGTCATAAGGGGGCCTGAGGGAAGAATGTCTGCCAGGATGGGATCTGTGCGTAGCACAGGCCAGTGTCTACTAAAGATGTCCCTCATCGTTTGCCATTGATTGTTAAACGTGCCTATAAAACGAATGGGAAGGTCGGCGGGTGACTGTTGTTGTTTAATATTATAGTGCAGTAGTCCCGTGCGGGGAGTCTTTTTCGCACGCAAGTAACCTCGCTTGATGCAACGGTTACTGTACCCGCGATCCTGGAAGCGGCGTTTTAGTTCCATGGCCTGTCTTTCAAAGGAATGGTCTGTAGAACAGATCTGCCTCGCCCTCAAGAATTGGCCGGTCGGGATGGCTCGTATAGTTGCAGGAGTATGGGCTGAGGATGCATGCAGCAGGGCATTGACCGAGGTGGACTTACGATACATGCTGGTCTGAATGCAAGATAATGAGTCCACCTCAATATTGATGTCAAGAAAGTCAATGCTCCTGCTGCTGTATTTATACGTCAGCCTGATGTTCAAATCATTATTATTTAGTTGACCCATAAAATCATCAAGCTGCTCCACTGTGCCCTGCCAAAAAAACAACACATCATCAATATATCGAAACCAGCACTGCACATGGGAGCTGGCACAAATGACCCCATCGCCAAACACCAACCTCTCCCACATGCCGAGGAAGAGGTTGGCATATGACTCGCCCACCCCAGGGCTATGGGACACCCAGTGCCGGGCCGGACTAGTCCGGGGGTCGTCAGTGGTGGCGGGGCCCGACTCCGTGGCCCTGGTGGGTGTCAATTAAATATGGCTGGTGACTTGGGGTGAATAAAGTTCGTGTTCATGATGCCACCTGTGGTATGCGGCTATTAAGCCGCCGCTGCTGTATGAGGCCTCCGGGGTGATAGAATGGCAGCAATGATGGTACTGCTCCCCACAGGTGGAGCGGTACCCCGGGGCACAGTTGGTGCTCGTGAGATTCTATGGTGTGATGGAAGTCTATGCAGGTGACAATAACTGAGACAACACCAGAGGGTGCAATTCTAAGGTCTTTACTCACATTTCCTGGGCTGCAGCACACTAGTGCCTTTGGGCGGCTGGAACCCACTGTCAGGGACCTCCGCCGATCCTGGGTAGATCCTGGAATGAAAGCCGGTACCCTTCTCTAAAGTGTCTCTGTCCTCAGCTGTCTCCTTAAGCCTTGCCCTTGTAGGATGAACCTGGCTCGGCCTCCACTACAGCCTCCGGCTGGGAGCTCGCCTGTCGGTTATTTGCTCCTTTTCTAGAGGTTCTGCTGTGGGCTATGGCCCAGGGAGTTTGCAACTTTCCCTGGGCCTCGGTTTTTACTGTTAGAGATGAATTTTCACTCCTTCGGTTTCTAGGGACCGTCCCCTGTTGCAGCTTGATCCCTCCACCGATGTTCCTGTGGAACAGGCCACCAGCTCAAAAGCTATCTGTGGCCCTGGAATCCCTTCTTCTCTCGACTTGGTGTCACCTGGACCCTCTGAGTCCCAGGTTCTTCACCAGGAAGCGTCACTTTCTTCTCTTTAGCTCCTGACTGACTAGAGATTTCATACTCTCTCCTTCTCCTCTGCCTCCCACAGACCTCCTCCTCCTTCTCCCCTCTCTCTCTCAGACTCCTCAAACTTGACCTTCCTTTCTCTGTCTGCTCTCTGGTCGCTTCTCCCACCTCCCCAGTTGCTATGATCTACCCTATAGGAGCAGGGATGGATCTTACGGCCCCTCCCAGCATGCAGTATGGGAGGGTTGCTGCCACAGTCCCTGGTCCCAGTGTGTACCTAACAATGGGTGTAGTGTAGATTTGCCTGGGGACCGGCGTTCACTCCTTTCCTTACCCAGAATGGGACACCACACCGCTGGATGGGGTGCAATGTTCCTGTGGCGACAGAAGCCTCAGGGGCGCCACACATACGCTGGGGCACAGGCCGCCCCCATGGCAGTGCCGCGTTGCTGTAAATAAAAAACATCCTTAAAAATAAAAAAATTGTGTGTAAAGGCAAAGTGGAGCAGCTCAAGGATAAATAGGTTCAACTCGCCATCACGACCGCCCATCTCGAGGAAGAGGCGGACCGCCCTCAGGTCATCAGAATGCGATATACATGTGTAGAGGCTCTCCACATCTGCTGTAACAATCAGATGATGAACATTTGATTATATTACTATTTTCCAACCAACTTGATATCTCTTTGTACAACATTAGCACACGTTCATCTCTCCCACGACTACTGGCGGCCTACATACTGTATTTTTCTTCACCATGTATGCCCCCCTTGATTTTGTGGTAGTTGTTTTTAATCCTTGTTCTATTGCTGTTTTGCTTGTGTCTTTTTTTGAATAAATAAATTTCTGCATATACACTCGTTTTTTTCTCTATTTGTTGCAAAGTAGGTGGATGGTAGATGGAAACAGGACAGCATGTCTATAATAATGATAACAGATGTAACACTGCATTGACTGTAAAAAAGCATGGACACTCAATGATGTGATAGGAGGTGTCAGGAATCAATAACGAATACTTGTAGGTAATGCCATAACTAACATACAAGAGAGGTATGGACAGGAATAATTATAAATGGGAGTCCTGACACACCGCACCACGTACATATAATAAGTCACATGCAGATATATAGAACATCCAAAATAGTCACATGCAGTATCTTACCACAGAATACCCTGACGCGTTTCGCCCAGGCTTTATCTAAGGGCGCTTCATCTTTTATAATTTTCAATAAAGATTTTTCTATATAATATGTTGTAGTTCTTTGTAGGTTTTTGTTTCCTTGTGAAAGTTACAAATTTTGCCTTCAGAATAATTTTTGTTGAAAATAAGTAATATTTAATTTTCATTGCTCAATGTTATAAAATGTTGTGAAGCACTAATAGGTTTAAGATACTTACCACACCCCTAGGTAAATTCCTTGAGGGGTTTAGTTTCCATAATGGTGTCACTCTTTAGCGTCTCTGTTGTTTTGGAACCTCAGCATCTCTTCAAATGCGATGTAGCGCCCACAATCTATTCCAGACAATTTTGCACTTCAAAAATCAAAATAGCACTCCTTACATTCTGAGCCCTGTCATGTGCCCAAACAAGAGTTTCTGACCACATATGGGGTATCTCTGTATTCAGGAAAAATTGAAAAGCATTGTGGTCCATTTTCTCTTGTTACCTTTATGAAAATGAAAAATTTGGGAATAACACATTTTTGACGTAAAAAATATTAATTTTTAATTTTCACAGTCCATTGATTTAAAATTCTGTTAACCATCTGCAGGTTCAAAATGCTTACCACACCTCTAGATAAATTCTTTGAATGGGTACAATTTCCAAAATGGGGTTACTTATGAGGGTTTTCCATTATTTAAGCACATCAGAGGCTAGCCAGGTTTGCACTCCAAAAGTCAAATGGGGCTCCTTTCTTTCAAGCCCTGCCATGTGTACAAACAGTAGTTTTTCATTACATATGGGATATCAGTGTGATCAGGAGAAATTGCAAAACGTATTAAACTGTCCATTTTCTCCTGTCACCCCTTTTGAAAATGAAAAATATGGTGCTAAAGCAACATTTTTGTAGTCAAAATGTTTTTTTACCATTTCAATGGCTCAGCGTTATAAAATTCTGTGACTCACCTGTGGGAACAAAGTGCTCCCCACACCTCTAGATACATTTTTTCTGGGGTGTAGTTTCCAAAATGGGGTCACTTGTGGGGGTTTTCTACTGTTAAGGCACATCAGGGGCTCTTCAAAGGCAATATGGTGTCTGCTATCTTTACACCAAATGTTGTACTCCAAAAGTCAAAGGGTGTTCATTCCCTTCCACGCCCTGCCATGCACCCAAATAGTAGTTTTTCCCCGCATATGTTGTATCAGCATACTTAGGAGAAATTGCACTACTAATTGTGTGGTCCATTTTAGCATTGTGAAAATTAAAAATGTGAGGCTAGAGTCCATTTTTATAAGGTAAAGGACTCCATGTCCGCGGTGCGGCTGGCAGGATCCATCAACTTTCAGGGGTCCAAGGTCCAGATATTACTGGATCTGGCTAGATACACTCTGCTTCTTTCCAGATGAATACTGTGTTATTTCCCATATGCTATCAGAAGTTCTGACTTTGGGTCAGGTACTACGTAAACCTCATAGAAGGAAGAAGGAAACTGTTTGTGTTATATATGCATTTGGACCCTCCAGCTGGTGGATCTAGCTGGGAGTGTCATCCCCTAGCCCTTGCTGACCTGACCCTGTTAGGCTGGCCCGCCTAGAGGCCGAGGTCTGGGCCTTTTGAGAAATTGTCCAGAGAGACCCATGAGATCTCTCTTGTTTTCTTTACATATTAATAAGAATCCTAATCCTGGTCGGCGCTCCTTGGTTACCTACTGGGAGTGCTGACCAGGGTCAATGCCTAGAGTAATAGCCTGTTATGATGTTTACTATTCTTCAGATAATAAGTTTTAGCAGGTGCATATAGTTAGTGCTTTGACATGTTATACCATATTGTATTAGAGGAGGGGGGTAGGGGACAGACTCGCTGCCGTTCTTGGCTTACTCTAACCCCTCTTAGTGCAAATGGCAATCCATTGCCAAGGAAATTTTGCACCACTTAATACTAGGGTTTTTTACCCTCCTTTTAGGTCCTTTGACCTAAACCTTGCTCTTTCTTTTCTTTGTCTTTCTTTCTTCTCTATCCTCCCCTCTCTCCTGACTGGACCAGATACCAGATACCACATCATGCTCCTAGCTGACCTGCATTATGGATAGTGTCAAGCTTTGCTCCTTTAATATTAAAGTTTTGAATGTCCTTGAAAAAAAGAAAACAGATAACATACTTCTGTCAGAAGCAATGGGTGGCCATCTTGATGCTTCAGGAAACTCACTTTAGGTCAGACGCAACTCCTAAGTGTGCCTCGGGTTATTACCCGATTTGGCACCATAGCTCAAACCCTGATGCTAAGTTTAAGGGGGTTTCCGTTTCGTTCATAGGTCCGTCTACCAGATTTTGCGGACACCTCTTTCGGTGATGTTAAGAGGTGATTTCAATCTGCCAATGAACCCGGCCCTGGACGTGTCCTCCGGTAAGTCGTCCTATCCGGCCTCAGTCATACAAGGGGTCAAAAAGCACATGCATGGTCTGAAATTGGTGGACATATGGAGGGTTCTTCATCCGGACACCAAGGATTACAGCTTCTTTTCCTCGGTCCATTCTGTCTATAGCAGAATTGACTCTTTCCACATTTCTCATGCCCTGCCAGGCGTGACAGTGGAAGCGACATACCACCATCTATTTATCGATTCAGCTAGGGCCCCTTGTCGAGTCAAATTTCACCTGGCAACTCAATGAAAATCTATTGCAGAATCCGTTATGCAAAGCGGACCTTACTCAGTGAATCTATAACTTTATTAGAGACCAAGAACGTGATACCAGTTCTCCTGTAATCCAGTGGTAATCACTGAAATGTGTACTAAGGGGCATTTTGATCTCACATGGTACCCGCCTGAAAGAAGAAAGAGGCATTGAAATAACACAGTTATCTAACCAGATTGCCTCACTAGAAACCAAAGACAAATGGGACTCATCACCCACAACCTACATGCAACTCTCTACAATAAGACATAAATTACTAGGGCTATTAGACCAGAAATCCAGGGGCTTTAGAGAATGTCTCAAAAGCCGCTTTTATCAACTGGGCAATAGAAGAGGGAAGCTTCTCGCAAGGGCCCTCCATCCTCGCCCCTTGAATACTTACATCCCTTTCATAAAAGACCCAGGAAGTGGTGGTCACTTGCATAGCAAACAGGACATTTTAGCAGGCTTCTGCAAATACTATATTAACCAAAAAGAAGGACCAAAGATCCATATCTGTTTACACTTTGAGCAATGCAGATTCCACCATATTACTCATATATGAAACCAAAAGGGGTGTTTCTGCACATAAGAATTCCATCCAATATCCATCATGGTTTAGAAAAAATATCAAATTTTATTTAGTCATAATTGAAGTACAACATTATATTATTATTTTATTATTCGCTGGTATACACAGAATTTAAAAAGACCCTACCCCATAAAAACAAAACTGGTGCGTTGTGGAACAAGACATAATATCAAAAAATTTATGTATCATACATATATAGATTCCTGGGTATGAGTAGGCAAGGGCACATCCAATGATTGCCCACAACTATATTAAGGTGCCAGTAAAGCTCAATGTGTTTTTAAACCTTAAACCTGCAGTTTACATTCCATGTTGTGGCCAAATCTATGATTCATAACTATATGGATGGAATAAGGCTATTTTTCAGTTGGCAGAGTTGATATATACATCATTTATAGGGGACACAATCTTCAAAGACAATATATATGTATATAGTACAATCCAATACACAAGGGCACAAGACTGCGTTATTACATAGGGTATATCCCAACATTTAAAGATGTTTTGTATTTTGTCAACCTGATATTTGCCTTATGTCATAAATGGATTATCCCCATCAAGGTTGAAATAATTCAGAGGGCCAAGGTTGATGTCCCCAACAGGTGAACCACAACGCCCAGCACCTCAATATAAACACTGGTACGTTATGGAATAACCATGATGACAGTGCTTCCCATATCACATATATAATTATGAGTTGCTAGATGTAATTATAAATAGGTGAGGACACCTCCAGAGATTTCCCACAAGATCTTATATCAGAGGCAAAAACACCTCCTGACGAAGCGAGAGGCGAAACGCGCGTCGAGGTGCTGGGCGTTGTGGTTCGTCACCTGGGTATACAGACTATGGCTCCTTGATTTGTACTAAACCTTAACGGAGGTGTTTTTGCCTCTGATATAAGATCTTGTGGGAAATCTCTGGAGGTGTCCTCACCTATTTATAATTACATCTAGCAACTCATAATTATATATGTGATATGGGAAGCACTGCCATCATGGTTATTCCATAACGTACCAGTGTTTATATTGAGGTGCTGGGCGTTGTGGTTCACCTGTTGGGGACATCAACCTTGGCCCTCTGAATTATTTCAACCTTGATGGGGATAATCCATTTATGACATAAGGCAAATATCAGGTTGACAAAATACAAAACATCTTTAAATGTTGGGATATACCCTATGTAATAACGCAGTCTTGTGCCCTTGTGTATTGGATTGTACTATATACATATATATTGTCTTTGAAGATTGTGTCCCCTATAAATGATGTATATATCAACTCTGCCAACTGAAAAATAGCCTTATTCCATCCATATAGTTATGAATCATAGATTTGGCCACAACATGGAATGTAAACTGCAGGTTTAAGGTTTAAAAACACATTGAGCTTTACTGGCACCTTAATATAGTTGTGGGCAATCATTGGATGTGCCCTTGCCTACTCATACCCAGGAATCTATATATGTATGATACATAAATTTTTTGATATTATGTCTTGTTCCACAACGCACCAGTTTTGTTTTTATGGGGTAGGGTCTTTTTAAATTCTGTGTATACCAGCGAATAATAAAATAATAATATAATGTTGTACTTCAATTATGACTAAATAAAATTTGATATTTTTTCTAAACCATGATGGATATTGGATGGAATTCTTATGTGCAGAAACACCCCTTTTGGTTTCATTCTGCAAATACTACAAGGCGCTTTATGATATTAGGGGACAATCAGGAAACACAGCGACTTATGGGACTCAAGATGATATCAAAGCTTACCTGGAGTCCCATAAACTTCCTTTCATTTCTAATGATGCCTTACTGGAGCTGGAGGAGGACTTTTCCCTGAAGGAGGTTAATGTGGTAGTCTCAGATTTGAAGTCAGGGAAAAGCCGGGGTCCAGACGGGTTCTCAGCGGGCTTCTATAAACAATTTTCAGAACTTTTAAATCTACTGTTCCTATCGGTCTGTAGATATATATCTGCAGGAGGTGTGTTCCCTCCCCAGGTGTTGATGGCCCACATTACAACACTTGGACGAAGTTTTCTTGCGAAACGCGCGCCCTTAGGTGTGGCTTGCTGGACCAGTAATTACACAAGTGTGACGCCCTGTCAAAACCAAGTAGTCACAGAAGTAGTCCACCCTCCTTGATCCCACCAAAAACCCACACCCAGGTACAACACACAGCCATTAAAGCCTAGCCACTTCCTCATGACAATAGGGACACACCAATGGGCGGGACCAGGCGGATGGGAGCGCCCACCTAGGGGTCCTGAGGTGTCAGGGGCGGGAACAGAACAGAACACAAGAGAACACAGAACAGAACAGTGCTGAGTGTAGTCCAGTGCAGACCGTTTACAGTGGAGTCAGGGATAGAGGCCCCTGGACTACCTGGGTAGGTGGCAAACAGCAAACAGGGCCACAGGCGACGAAGATCTGGTCGCGGGAGACCTTAAGTGGACCACGGCAGGGTTGTAGCCCACCGATGCCGACAGCAGAAATCTGGTCTGGAGGCCGTGCACAGACGGGGTGCCTGGACCCTTGGACGAGGAAGGTTGAATGCCCCTTGTTAATTAACCAGCAGAGGACGAGGTTTCAGGCCTTGCTCTCCAGAAGCCCAGAGAGCAAAACAGAAACCCAACGCGGGGGATAGAGTGTCCGCCAGAACCCACAGAGATCCCAAGGGTCAGATTTCGCAGGCCACAGCTCCCAAACATACACAGTACCGGGAGTGGACTTTCCCGTTCCATGCGCAGTTGTCCCACAGAAGACACAGACACTGAGTGCAGGAGGAAGGGACCCCTGTTTGCTACACCCGGGTGTGGGACCCGAATACACCCGCCCAGAGGCGACCGGTCACTGGCAACTTGGTTTACCACTGGACTTGTGTGCGTTTCTTTGAACAGTGAGTACATCATTGACCCCCGGTCAAACCCGTCACGCTCCCTCCAGAAGCCAGGGCCAGGGCCCCGGGATTACACCTCCCCTACCCGTGGAGGGGATCCCATCTGGCAGCGGCGCTGTTACCATCCCTCACCGCAACCCACGGGTAGCGTCACCAACAAATCAATCCCCAGTAAATATCTCCTTCCAACGGTTGTGAGGACGGACGGCCGTGCGAGCCTGGGTCCGGTCACCACTCGATCCATCCACAGACTGCTGTTTCGGAGAATTGCCCCTCATCAGTATGGAGTAGGATTCTGCACCTAGGATTTCACTGTCTTGAGCGCCCTTGTTGGCTGCAGGCAGTGTTTTCTCTGGCTGGTCTCCCCGAGATCAGTGATTGTTTTGTCTTGTTGGTCTACTAGGCATTGCTCCCTCCTGGTCAGAATCCTACTCCACACTGATGAGGGGCAATACCCCGAAACTGCTGTCTGTGGATGGATACCTGGTCTTGGTAAATCCCTTGTCATATCTTTAAACTTGTCAAAGACTTGGATATGAACAAAAAGGGCCACTTAATATGGTGGTTTTGGTAGTTTCCTAAAAAGAGTCACTCTTTGGCTAGGTCCTTCCCGGAGGGATATCTGGCTAGTTTCTGTGTTGAGACACTTAACAGAGGCTCCGCGGACTTTTTTTGATTTACATATTTCCCAGGGGGCAATGCACCTAGGATTTCACTGTCTTGAGCGCCCTTGTTGGCTGCTGGCAGTGTTTTCTCTGGCTGTTCTCCCCGAGATCAGTGATTGTTTTGTCTTGAGTGGATTGAGGAGCAGACAGAGAAAATGTGCCGAAAGATCCAGGCCCAAGCCCACTTCATCCTGACGAGGTGGACGACCAAGATGAAGGGCCTGGCTGCAGCTTTCCGGGCGCGCGAGATGGAGATGGCCTCGGAGGAGTGGGTAAGCAGTGACCCAGGAACCGGCCATCCCGGCTGAGGGGTCTGGCCTGCCACCGTCCGCCACGTCGCCTCCCTCATCGCCCGTGTCCACGGCCAGTGTCCTGATCGCCTCGCTACCCCAACCTGCGGTAGTGGAACCGGTCTCGTCTGTGGACGAGAATCCAACACCTGGGACCTCGGGCCTCGTTTGTACCACCGCCTCTGCACCCGTCCCGGCCCCGAGCCAGGCCGCAAACCCGATGACGTCTTTCCCGGCCCCGAGTCTGGCCGCATCAGTGATGACTTCGGCTCCGGCAGTCCGCCCGACCGCAACGGCGATGAAGTCGCTTCCGGCAGTCTGCCCGGCCGCAACGGAGGCGGCACTCGATTCGAAGTCTATCCCAGCTGCGGCACCAGCTGCTTTCAAATACCCCATCCCGGCTGTGGAGCAGCCGGGATGCACCTGCAGAGAGGCGGAACATGCCACTGATTGATGGGGGCCCCGGCAATCTGAGAGGTCGGTCGTTGTCGGTGCCGAGGGCATCCCAGAGGGCCTGGCTCCTGAGCGGGCAATTCTGCAAAGAAACTGCCACTCGGGAGAAGAAAAGGGCGGATGTGGCTGCCCGAACCCACCGGAAGAAGGGGCACCCCAACAGAAGTGCGGGTGGCCAGAATTAATAAATATATGTTGTTACCGGTGTGGAGAGTGGAGCTGGTACGCCTGGGAAGATGATCAGTATGCCCTGGTTGTGGGAAAGATAGTACCGGCCTCCACCCTTACCCCGACTGCTTGATAGAATAAGAAGTAAGGTCGCGGATTCCGGCTACCCTTCTTTAGCTAACATCTTTCCCCGGTTTTAAAGTTAATTATGGACCATGACTTCAGGACTGGTGAAGCCACCTAAAAACTTTCTTGGGCCCTGTAAACATTCCCCAATTACCTTCTTGTTGCTCCACCACCAGGACTGTAACACCTCTGGAGAGGTTGGTTGGAGGAAGGGCCTGCGGTGGAGACGGCTGAGGCCCAGTCATCAATAAAACCAACAGTTAACCTCCAGGCCAAGGGTTCCGGACCGTGGAACTCTTAGGGTGGACTGGTGGGTAAGGGAGTTTTACAAGGACATTCTGGACACCCACAGGAACTCGGGACGGTGTGACACCTGTAACTAGCGGTGGCACCGAGGGTGGGTTCAGCTGTTTTGGCTGGCAGATGAAAGGGAAGAAGGAGATGATGTTTTTCTTGTTCCTTGCAACGTTTAAGAGATGTGCCTCCCTTATAGGATGAAAAATTTTAAAAATGTTTTCCCATGTTTATGTTTGTTACATTTTTCTAATTGCAGAAGCAGAAAAAATAAACGTCAGTGGCCGGACAGCCTGAGGACAGGCTGTATTCAACCAAGGGGGAGTGTGACGCCCTGGCAAAACCAGGTAGTCACAGAATTAGTCCACCCTCCTTGATCCCACCAAACACCCACACCCAGGTACAACACACAGCCATTAAAGCCTAGCCACCCCCTCATGACAATAGGGACACACCAGTGGGCGGGACCAGGCAGATGGAAGCGCCCACCTAGGGGTCCTGAGGTGTCAGGGGTGGGAACAGAACAGAACACAAGAGGACACAGAACAGAACAGAACAGTACTGACAGTAGTCAAGTTCAGACCGTTGACAGTGAAGTCAGGAGTAGAGGCCCTTGGACTACCTGGCTAGGTGGCAAACAGCAAACAGGGCCACAGGCGATGGAGATCCGGTCGCGGGAGACCTTAAGTGGACCGGGGCAGGTTTGTAGCCCGCCGGTGCCGACAGCGGGAATCCGGTCTGGAGGCATTGCACAGACGGGGTGCCTGGACACTAGGACGAGGAAGGTTGCATGCAACTTGTTAATTAACCAGCAGAGGGCGAGGTTTCAGGCCTTGTTCTCCAGAAGCCCAGAGGGCGAAACGGAAGCCCAACGCAGGGGATAGGGTGTCCGTCAGAACCCACAGAGATCCCAAGGGTCAGATTTCGCGGGCCACAGCTCCCAAACATACACAGTACCGGGAGTGGACTTCCCCGTTCCATGCGCAGTTGTCCCACAGAAGACACAGACACTGAGTGCAGGAGGAAGGGACCCCTGTTTGCTACACCCGGGTGTGGGACCCGAATACACCCGCCCAGAGGCGACCGGTCACTGGCAACTTGGTTTACCACTGGACTTGTGTGCGTTTCTTTGAACAGTGAGAACATCATTGACCCCCGGTCAAACCCGTCACGCCACCTCCAGCAGCCAGGGCCAGGGCTCCGGGACTACGCCTCCCCTACCTGTGGAGGGGATCCCATCCTGCTGCCCCGCTCCATCAGCCCTGGGTGCCCCATCACCAGGCAGCGGCGGTGTTACCATCCCTCACCGCAACCCACGGGTAGCGTCACCAACAAATCAATCCCCAGTAAATATCCCCTTCCAACGGTTGTAAGGACGGACGGCAGTGCGAACCCCGGGTCCGGTCACCACTCGATCCATCCACAGACAGCTGTTTCGGGGTATTGCCCCTCATCAGTATGGAGTAGGATTCTGCACCTAGGATTTCACTGTCTTGAGCGCCCTTGTTGGCTGCTGGCAGTGTTTTCTCTGGCTGGTCTCCCCGAGATCAGTGATTGTTTTGTCTTGTTGGTCTACTAGGCATTGCTCCCTCCTGGCCAGAATCCTACTCCACACTGATGAGGGGCAATACCCCGAAATTGCTGTATGTGGATGGCTACCTGGCCTTGGTAAATCCCTTGTCATATCTTTAAACTTGTCAAAGACTTGGATATGGACTAAAAGGGCCACTTAATATGGTGGTTTTGGTAGTTTCCTAAAAAAAAGCCACTCCTTGGCTAGGTCCTTCCCGGAGGGATATCTGGCTAGTTTCTGTGTTGAGACTCTTAACAGAGGCTCCGCAGACTTTTTTTGATTTACATATTTCCCAGGGGGCAATGCACCTAGGATTTCACTGTCTTGAGCGCCCTTGTTGGCTGCTGGCAGTGTTTTCTCTGGCTGCTCTCCCCGAGGTCAGTGATTGTTTTGTCTTGAGTGGATTGAGGAGCAGACAGAGAAAATGCGCCGAAAGATCCAGGCCCAAGCCCACTTTATCCTGACGAGGTGAACGACCAAGATGAAGGGCCTGGCTGCAGCTTTCCGGGCGCGTGAGATGGAGATGGCCTCGGAGGAGTGGGTAAGCAGTGACCCAGGAACCGGCCATCCCGGCTGAGGGGTCTGGCCTGCCACAGTCCGCCACGTCGCCTCCCTCGTCGCCCGTGTCCGCGGCCACTGCCCTGATCGCCCCGCTACCCCAACCTGCGGTAGTGGAACCCGTCTCGTCTGTGGACGAGAATCGAACACCTGGGACCTCGAGCCTCATTTGTACCACCGCCTCGGCACCCGTCCCGGCCCCGAGCCAGGCCGCAAACCCGATGACGTCTTCCCCGGCCCCAAGTCTGGCCGCACCAGTGATGATTTCGGCTCCGGCAGTCCGCCCGACCGCAATGGCGATGAAGTCACTTCCGGCAGTCTGCCCGGCCGCAACGGAGGCGGCACTCGATTCTAAGTCTATCCCAGCTGCGGCACCAGCCGTTTTCAAATACCCCATCCCGGCTGTGGAGCAGCCGGGATGCACCTGCAGAGAGGCGGAACATGCCACTGATTGATGGGGGCCCCGGCAATCTGAGAGGTCGGTCGTTGTCGGTGCCGAGGGCATCCCAGAGGGCCTGGCTCCTGAGCGGGCAATTCTGCAAAGAAACTGCCACTCGGGAGAAGAAAAGGGCGGATGTGGCTGCCCGAACCCACCGGAAGAAGGGGCACCCCAACTGAAGTGCGGGGCCAGAATTAATAAATATATGTTGTTACCGGTGTGGAGAGTGGAGCTGGTACGTCTGGGAAGGTGATCAGTATACCCTGGTTGTGGTAAAGATAGTACCGGCCTCCACCCTTACCCCCGACTGCTTGATAGAATAAGGAGTACGGTCGCGGATTCCGGCTACCCTTCTTTAGTTCACATCTTTCCCCTGTTTTAAAGTTAATTATTGACCATGGCTTCAGGACTGGTGAAGCCACCTAAAAACTTTCTTGGGCCCTGTAAACATCCCCCAACTACCTTCTTGTTGCTCCACCACCAGGACTGTAACACCTCTGGAGAGGGTGGTTGGAGGAAGGGCCTGCGGTGGAGACGGCTGAGGCCCAGTCATCAATAAAACCAATAGTTAACCTCCAGGCCAAGGGTTCCGGACCTTGGAACTCTTGGGGTGGACTGGTGGGTAAGGGAGTTTTACCTGGACATTCTGGACACCCACAGGAACTCGGGACGGTGTGACACCTGTGACTGGCGGTGGCACCGAGGGTGGGTTCAGGTGTTTTGGGTGGCAGATGAAAGGGAAGAAGGAGATGATGTTTTTCTTGTTCCTTGCAACGTTTAAGAGATGTGCCTCCCTTATGGGATGAAAAGTTTTAAAAATGTTTTCCCATGTTTATGTTTGTTACATTTTTCTAATTGCAGAAGCAGAAAAAATAAACGTCAGTGGCCGGACAGCCTGAGGACAGGCTGTATTCAACCAAGGGGGAGTGTGATGCCCTGGCAAAACCAGGTAGTCACAGAAGTAGTCCACCCTCCTTGATCTCACCAAAAACCCACACCCAGGTACAACACACAGCCATTAAAGCCTAGCCACCCCCTCATGACAATAGGGACACACCAGTGGGCGGGACCAGGCAGATGGAAGCGCCCACCTAGGGGTCCTGAAGTGTCAGGGGTGGGAACTGAACAGAACACAAGAGAACACAGAACAGAACAGAACAGTACTGACAGTAGTCAAGTTCAGACCGTTGACAGTGAAGTCAGGAGTAGAGGCCCTTGGACTACCTGGCTACGTGGCAAACAGCAAACAGGGCCACAGGCGACGGAGATCCGGTCGCGGGAGACCTTAAGTGGACCGGGGCAGGGTTGTAGCCCGCCGTTGCCGACAGCGGGAATCCGGTCTGGAGGCCATGCACAGACGGGGTGCCTGGACCCTAGGACGAGGAAGGTTGCATGCCCCTTGTTAATTAACCAGCAGAGGGCGAGGTTTCAGGCCTTGTTCTCCAGAAGCCCAGAGAGCAAAACGGAAGCCCAACGCAGGGGATAGGGTGTCCGTCAGAACCCACAGAGATCCCAAGGGTCAGATTTCGCGGGCCACAGCTCCCAAACATACACAGTACCGGGAGTGGACTTCCCCATTCCATGCGGAGTTGTCCCACAGAAGACACAGACACTGAGTCCAGGAGGAAGGGACCCCAGTTTGCTAAACTCGGGTGTGGGACCCGAATACACCCACCCAGAGGCGACCGGTCACTGGCAACTTGGTTTATCTCTGGACTTGTGTGCGATTCTTTGAACAGTGAGTACATCATTGACCCCCGGTCCAACCCGGCACGCCACCTCCAGCAGCCATTACTCCCATTTATCAGGGCCCCAGGACTACACCTCCCCTACCCGTGGAGGGAATTCCATCTTGCTGCCCCGCTCCATCAGCCCTGGGCGCCCCATCACCAGGCAGCGGCGGTGTCACCATCCCTCACCGCAACCCACAGGTGGCGTCATCGACACATCAATCCCTGTAAATATCCCCTTAAGACGGTTGTGAGGATGGACGGCCGTGCGAGCCTGTGTCCGGTCACCACTCGAGCAGCAGCAGCGAACCCGGATCCGAGCGGCCCCAGAAGCGGCTGCGGCCCCCGCCCGCAGCACTTCAGCATTTATGCTATTATAGTCCTAATATATTGTTCTTATTTATTGACACACTAGTGTCAGTTATATATATTATTTCTATATCTATATATTTATTTATGTATTCACTACCATTTATAAATTATCTTACAATTATCTTACATTTATTGTTTGCACTGAGGGATTTATTTATTGATTAAGTATTTTCTTGGATATATGTCACAACGTATATCTGTGTGCCATACCATCTGAGTTTGCCAGGTGTCTCGCCTTCTTTCCTTCCTTGTACCTGTGTAGTTTTATATTTGGGCTTGTACCTTTTCATTATTCCTTATAATAAAAAATTGTTTTTGTGGTGATTCGCATAGGCTTGTGTTCCTTTTTGGTGTTTAAACTATTTTTGCTTGCTTCCATTATGTATGAGTTGTGTTATAGGTTGTATGGCCCACATTACAGTATACCCAAACCAGGGAAAGACACATCTCTTTGTACTAACTACAGACCAATCTCTCTCATAAATCTAGATATCAAGCTTTATTATAAAATGATATCAAATAGTTTACGAGACCTTCTTGCTAGACTGGTAAACCCGGACCAGGTAGGTTTCGTACCCAGAAGAGAAGCCAGGAACAACACCCTGAGGACCATCTCCCTGATCAACGGAGTAAGAATTCACGGGATTCCCATGTGCATTTTGTCGGTAGATGCAGAGAAGGCGTTTGTCAAGATGCACTGGGGTTTCATTTTTCAGGTCCTTAAAAACTTAGGGTTGGGAGAGCACATGATGAGCAGAGTTGCAGCACTCTACTCATCCCCCACAGCACGAATCAAAATAAATGTCTCCCTCTCAGATCCCTTTACAATACATAATGGAACAAAACAAGGATGCCCCCTTTCCCCATTATTATATATTCTGACCATAGATCATCTGGTGATGGCGATGAGGAGCAATATATCAATAAAAGGGGTTACATTTCAGAAACAGGACCATAAATTAACATTATTTGCAGATAATCTGCTCCTGTACGTCACCTGAACACTCATTAGTCTACCCAACATAATGGTTGAAATGTGGAGATTCAGATCTCTGAGTAATTTTAAAATAAATACTCATAAATCCGAAATACTGAATATATCTCTTCCTCCAATGCTGGTGACTCAGCTCAAAGCCTCTTTACCCTTCAAATGGCAGGTGGATTCATTGACATACCTAGGAATTAAACTGATGGCAGATCCCCTTGACCTCTTTAAATCAAATCACCACCACATCTCCAGGAAGTTAGAATTAGACCTCAATAGTTAGAACAAACTCCAGCTTTCATGGTTTGGGAGGGTAAATGCGATCAAAATGGACCTGTTATAGAGGCTGCTTTAGTACTTCCAAACCATTTCCTTAGTGTTGCCAGCCTCTTTTTTTTCCTCACGTCTGAAATCTAGTATAACCAAATTTGTCTGGTCCCATAAATGCCCACGTATAGCCCACAAAATATTGAGTAAATCAAGGGATATGGGAGGACATGGACTCCCTAATCTCCTTTTGTATAGCTATGCCTCTCTGGAAACATGCATTCTGGATCTATTTCACGCAGGGAAAACGAAAAGATGGGTGGAGGCCGAAAGCACGCAATCTGAGGTTGATCCGAAGGTAGCTATTTGGTCCAGAGCACCACCCAGCTCCAGCTCCATCAAAGAACCCTTTATCACAAAGCAATTATTAAATTTTATGTCCCAAGGTAATAAATAACTTGACTTGTCCTCCATCCCAGACCCATTGACACTGGTCCATAGTTATCAAGATTTTCAGGCGAGTTTCCATAGATCAACATTCCTTCATAAAGGGAAGCGTGACCAACCTATTGTTTGTGACTTTATATCATACACAGGTATTAAACCCTTACATAATTACTCTTCAGATATCAACAGTTCTCAAGTTTGTGGTTCTTCTATGAACAGCTGAAAAGTTTTATACTGTGCTAGAAGAGTAGATATTTATAAGACACTCACACCATTTAAGACCCTTTGCCTGGAGAAGGATCCTCAAGACCATACTGCTTCGACCAGTGGCGTAACTAGAGTTTGATGGGCCCGGTGCAAAGTTCGGACCTGGGCGCCTCCTCTACGTACACCGACACTTGAGGTATGGGATAATGATGCTGACACTTGGCTCTTTCCCTCAGCATCCAGCTTCCCTATGTTCTGATATCCATCTTGTCATCGGCACCCAGCTTCCCCATGTTCTGCTATATGCACATCAGAGCATGGGAAAGCTGGGTGCTGAGAGATGTATAGCAGAGAATGGGAAAGCTGGATGCTGAGGGAAAGAGCACTTTTCCCTCAGCACAAAACGTTCCCATCCCCTGCTTGTATCTTTGTCCCCCCTTGTATATAGTTCTCCAAATACTATAATGGCCCCCACATAGCCTTCCATATAGTATAAAGGGTCCCACATAACCCTTCATATATTAGAATGCAGCTCCACAGTCCTCCATGTATTATAATGCATTTCCCATACTTCTCCATGTATTATAATTCACCCCATAGTTCGCCATATATTATACTGTGGCGCCCCTGACCTGGTCAGGCACTACTGAGTACTGCACCCATGCTGGGGGCAGTACAATACAGGTAATCCAGAAGGCTGACCGAGGTGTGATTACACAGACGCATAGTAATCAGGTCTCCCACATGGACCTTTGGTTGACCCCTGGGGAATCCAGGAGGGGGCGTGGCCTCCATCTCCACGCAAGGGGTGTGGTAGAGAGCCTGGTTGCTAAGTTGCGTAGGCAGGCACAGAGGGGAGGGAGTAGTGAGCCAGTTAGTGAGTGCAGCTCAGGGAGAGCAGACGCATGCAGCAGACCCTGGAGTCTGGCACAATCTGACAGCGCACATGAGGTGGCTACCGACGGGGGAGAACGGTCACCTGGGAGTGCCACCCGAAAACCACTGAGGCTGGAGGCAAACGGTGGCTGATTAAGGGGACTGCAAGGGAGGTACCAGGCCCGTAAGGGTAACAGGTCCCAGTGCAGAGATTCATTCAGTTTTCTCCTGTCAAATCTGCCGGAGGGGGCACTTCAGACCCCCACCCCCACACCACAGAATCCGCAGCCATGTAGCAACGAGAGGGCCCATAGCTCACAAGAGGCAAGCAGCCGGAGTGACCTGGTCTAGGCTACAAGCAAACGGGCCGAAAAGAGGGGAGAACAGGCAGCAGCAACTTCCCTGGGTGACCCCCGTAGGGACTTCAAGTCGGGGTCACCCCAAAAACACCAGGGCTAGAGAAGACGAGTCGGTAGTCACCCTCAAAAGTCAGCCTGACGGAGTGCCTGGTTTCCTCTGGTTAATCCCAGCTACGCCCGGGTACTCACCCTGCCATCTATCGTGAGTAAAAACCGTGAAAGACTGTCTGGACTGTGCCTGAGTCATTCTGCGACCTGTGATTCCACACACCTACACAGGGCCCTTGGGCCTGCCTCACTCTCGGGAGGCCACTACATCTAGCTGCATCGAACATCAGCCCCAGTCGTCCCCTAATCTGCAGTGGCGGTCCCCTAACCGCAATACCGAGAGTGGCGTCACAAAATTCCTAAAGAAGCAACCTATCTGTGACCAGACCATCCCACGTGGAGTCCCTGAAGGTAATGCACCGCTACACCTGGGCTGGGGGCTCCACAATACTTCACCACAGTCCTCCATATATTATACTGCACCACAGTCCTCCATGTATTATAATGATTTCCCATAGTTATCCATGTATTATAATTCACCCCATAGTCCTCCATATATTATAATTCACCCCAGGCCTCCATGTATGATGCAGCCAGCCCCCCATGTATAATGCAGCCAGCCCCCCATGTTCCATGTATAATGCAGCCAGCCGCCCATGCTCCATGTATAATGCAAGCCCCCCATTTTCCATGTATAATGCAAGCCCCCCCATGCTCCATATATAATGCTGGCAGCGCCCCATGCCTTTATGTATAATGCAGCCAGCCCCCCATGCTCCATGTATAATGCGAGCCCACCATGCTCCATGTATACTGCTGGCAGCCTCTCCATGCTCAATGTATACTGCTGGCAGCTCCCCCAAGCTCCCTGTATACTGCTGGCAGCTCCCCCATGCTCCCTGTATACTGCTGGCAGCTCCCTGTATACTGCTGGCAGCTCCCCCATGCTCCCTGTATACTGCTGGCAGCTCCCCCATGCTCTATGTATACTGCTGGCAGCTCCCCCATGCTCCCAGTATACTGCTGGCAGCCTCCCCATGCTCCCTGTATACTGCTGGCAGCTCCCTGTATACTGCTGGCAGCTCCCCCATGCTCCCTGTATACTGCTGGCAGCTCCCCCATGCTCCCTGTTGTCACGCTCCCCGTGTCCCGACGTCGTTTCTCACTCACCGCTCCTGTCCCCGGGTCTCCTGCCTCCAGCCACACGTCCTCCTCGGCACCGCTCCCTGCTCTGGCCTCCGGCACCCGGGCGTCACGCATGTGCATTAGGGCGCGCGCGCGGTCACTGACTTCCTCTTAAAGGCCCTGCACTCCCTAAACAGGATATTACATCAGTCAGGGTCAGGTATATTAGGAGCTCCCTGCCTGGAGGGCGTCGCCTGTTCGTCAAGTTCTGCAAGCTAGGAGTCCAGGTCCCCATGTGCCTTGCCTGTGCTAACTCTGTCTCTTTCGTAGAGTCTGCTCTGCCTCCGTAACTGGCTCCTGAATCCGGGTTTGCCTAGAGGTCCTCCGGTGTCCGTCAGCGGGGAATCCCACCACCGTTACATCTGCCTGTGCCTGTCTGTGATCCCCGGCTTCACCCGGCTGCCTCCCCGTCACATCCAGCTAGCCCGGATCCCGTCTGAGCTTCCTAACCAGCACCCGTACCGGACTCCCTTAATTGTCTCCAAGAACTCTGTGGTTCTAAAGACTCTGTTCTACCCGTTCCCTGAGGGACGCTATCCCGGTCCCGCTAGTACTCCGGCTACCGTGTACCTAGGCCCTCTGGTGGGGTGACCGGACAGTCCCTGTATAGGGGTTAGCTCCAGGTTGCCTCACTGGGGGAGTCTGGTGCACGGCCCAGAGGATCCACCATCACCCGGACCTAACAGAACGAACAGGCCATGGATCCCGCCGAAGCACTAGCATCCCAACTGGCCGGATTGCAGCAGGAGCTGGTACATCAGCGAGAGACCCAATCCCGTATGTTGGCCTTCATGACGTCAGTGGACACCCGCCTGAACACACTGCAATCCACAGCCACGTCCCTGTCCACTTCTGCCACATCCACGGCTTCCGTAGGGACAACTTCTGCGACCTCGCAACTGAGACTAGCCTCTCCGCCTCGGTTTGCCGGGGACCCCAAGAAGTGCCGTGGGTTCTTGAACCCTTGCTTGCTGCACTTCAAACTGCTCCCACATCTCTTCGCTTCCGACCAAGCTGAGGTTGCCTTCGTCATGTCTCATCTGGAGGGTGATGCACTGGCATGGATGAACCCCTTGTGGGAGAGGGAAGATCCAGTAACCACCAACATGCAGGACTTCCTGCACACCTTCCGCACCGCGTTCGATGAACCCGGACATGCTTCTTCATCCGCCTCATCCCTCCTCAGGCTACGCCAAGGAACTTTGACAGTTGGTCAGTATGCCATCCGGTTCCGCACGCTGGCATCTGAGTTGGGGTGGAACAATGAAGCCTTGACTGCCGCCTTCTGGGAGGGGCTTACCGGTCGTATCAAGGACGAGCTGGCCGGTCGAGACGTCCCCTCCACCTTGGACTCCCTGATCGCCCTCGCAACCCGGATAGACCTCCGCTTTCAAGAAAGGTCTAAGGAAATGTCCCGCGAGCGGCGCCCTGTAAGGCACTCCGCTTCTCCACAGAAGCCTATCCTCTCCTCATCCGGGCTCTCTGGCTCCTCCATCCATGAGCCCATGGAGTCCATGCAAATGGATCGGCTACGGTCCTCCGAGCAGCGTCGAGCGGAATGAGCCGCCAAGGGTCTCTGCTTCTATTGTGGAGATGGCGCACACCAGGTGCGTGCCTGCCCAGCAAAACCGGGAAACTCCAAAGCCTAGGGTTGGTAGGAGAGGCCACCCTAGGTACTGGGAAGCTCTCTGACCCAGTGACATGGACTGTACAGGTGACAACAGGAGAAACCCGCTTCACGGCAGAGGCATATCTTGACTCCGGGGCAGCGGGTAACTTCATCCACCAGGCCACAGTTGACAAGTAGCAGTTACCTGTCACCCCGCTGCAGACACCGCTTGTGATAGCCTCTGTGGATGGGAAACCCCTCTCTGATTCCATCCTGTTCGTCACTAAACCTGTGAAACTGCGTATCGGTGCGCTACACACCGAAGAAATCGCCTTCTATGTTCTACCACGCATGTCTCATCCGCTTCTGCTGGGTTTACCCTGGTTACGGGTACATGAACCTACGGTCAGCTGGCGTACTGGAGAAATCATCCGCTGGGGCCCGTCTTGTCATGAGAACTGCCTCCAGTCAGTCCAGCCCGTCCGTCGTCCTCCGGCCCCGGACTCCTTACCTGGTCTTCCTCCAGCCTATTGGTCCTTCACGGATGTGTTCGATAAAAAGGAGTCGGAGGTATTGCCTCCACATCGACCCTACGACTGTGCCATTGACCTTCTGCAAGGAACCACACCCCCTCGGGGACGGATATACCCTTTGTCCCCTGCTGAGACCCGGGCCATGTCTGAATACATCACCGAGAACCTGGCACGGGGGTTCATTCGCAGGTCCTCGTCCCCGGCTGGTGCGGGCTTCTTCTTCGTCAAGAAAAAAGAAGGCGACCTACGGCCCTGTATCGATTACCGGGGACTAAACCAGATCACAGTGAAAAACAAATACCCCCTGCCTCTCATCCCTGAACTCTTCGATCGGCTCCGGGGAGCCCGTATATTCACCAAATTGGATCTCTGTGGGGCTTACAACCTGGTTCGCATACGCTCCGGGGACGAGTGGAAGACCGCCTTCAACACCCAGGACGGGCACTATGAATATTGCGTGATGCCCTTCGGCCTTTGCAATGCTCCGGCAGTCTTCCAGGAGCTGGTGAACGACGTGTTTAGGGACCTCCTCTATGTCTGTGTAGTCGTATACCTGGACGACATCTTAATCTACTCCCCAGACCTACGTACCCACAGAGAGCACGTGCAAATCGTGCTACAGAGGCTGAGGAAGAATCGCTTGTATGCCAAACACGAGAAGTGTGTGTTCGAACAATCATCTCTCCCCTTTTTGGGCTATGGAATATCGGACACCGGACTGCAGATGGATCCCGGGAAGGTCTCTGCTATCCTCGACTGGCCTCCTCCTTCGGGACTAAAAGCCATCCAACGTTTCCTCGGTTTTGCTAACTACTATCGCCAGTTCGTCCCTCACTTCTCGACCCTAGCTGCTCCGCTCTCCGCCCTGACCAAGAAGGGGGCCAATCCGAAGGCTTGGACACCCGAGGCCGAAGCCGCCTTCTGCTCTCTGAAGCGGTCCTTTGCTTCTTCTCCCATCCTTCACCGTCCTGAGTTGAACCGCCAATTCACCCTGGAGGTTGACGCCTCCTCCGCAGGGGCAGGAGCCGTACTTATGCAGAAATCCGCCACCGGGAAGATGGTCACCTGCGGCTTCTTCTCCAAGGTCTTCTCAGCCCCAGAACGCAATTATACCATTGGTGATCGAGAGCTCCTGGCCGTTAAGATGGTGTTGGAGGAATGGCGATATCTCCTGGAGGGAGCGGTTTACCCGGTGATCATCTATACTGACCACAAAAACCTGGAGTATATACGCTCAAGGGCTCAAAGGCTGAAATTCAAAGGCTGAATCCGCGCCAAGCACGTTGGTCTCTCTTCTTCGCCAGGTTTGATTTTCAGCTACACTATCGGCCTGCGGACAAGAACGTACGGGCAGATGCCCTGTCTCGGTCCTTTGTTCCGGTAGACCAAGACGAGGAGCCAAGCCAGCCCATCATCTGTCCTAGCAAGGTCATCCCGGTGGCTCCCGTCTCCCTGGCACAGATCCCTCCTGGGAAGACGTACGTCACGGAGACCGACCGACTCAAGGTCCTCCAATGGGGACACTCCTCAAAAATGGCCGGACACGCCGGCCAGAAGAAAACCTGGGGCGTCATCGCCCGTCACTATTGGTGGCCGTCTCTTCGTACGGATGTCACCGCCTTCGTCTCTGCATGTTCCTCCTGTGCCCGGAACAAGACGCCTAAGCACCTGCCCTTTGGTCCTCTTCTCCCTCTGCCGACTCCTTCCATTCCATGGCAACACATAGCCATGGACTTTGTCACGGACTTGCCCTTGTCCTCCGGTCATACGGTCATCTGGGTCGTGGTGGACCGATTCTCGAAAATGGCTCATTTTGTTCCTATGGCCGGATTGCCCTCTGCTCAAGAGCTTGCGGACGCCTTCATACAGCACATCTTCCGGCTGCATGGCTTTCCTGCCCATATCGTGTCCGACAGAGGAACCCAATTCACCTCACGCTTCTGGAGGGCTCTCTGTGAACACCTGGGGGTGTCTCTGGACGTTTCCTCTGCCTACCACCCTCAGTCAAACGGACAAGTGGAACGAGTCAACCAGATCATGACCACCTTCCTTCGTCACTACGTCAATATTCACCAGGACAACTGGTCCACGCTCCTTCCTTGGGCTGAATTCTCTCATAACCACCAGGTCAGCGAATCCACCTCCAGTTCTCCCTTCCATGTTGTCTATGGTCTTCAGCCTTCTGTGCCGTTACCAGTCTCTCCAGCTTCCGATGTACCTGCAGCAGATGCCCTGGCCAGAGACTTCTCCGCTATATGGGCCTCAGTCAAGACCTCCCTGGGACATGCTGCTGCACGAATGAAGAAACATGCGGAAAAGAGACGACTACCTTGCTTCTGTCCTGGGGACTTGGTCTGGCTTGCCTCCAAGTACGTCCGACTCAAGATTCCTTCGTACAAGCTGGGTCCGCGGTACATCGGTCCCTTCAAGGTCCTCAGGAAGATCAACGAGATGTCCTACAAGTTGCAGCTACCGCCCTCCATGCGGATACCCAACTCCTTCCATGTGTCCTTGCTGAAACCTGTTGTCCTCGGTCCCTTCTCCTCTGATGCCTGTCCTCCTCCCATAGCCGATGATGACATCTATGCGGTAAGAGATATCGTGGCCATGAAGACCGTCAGGGGACGGCAGTACTTCCTGGTCAATTGGGCAGCTTATGGTCCCTAGGATACGTCCTGGGAACCCCGGGAGAATGTGGGTACTCCTCTGATTCGTGCCTTTCTGTCCCGGTTGCGGGGAGGGGGCCTGGGGGGGTACTGTCACTCTCCCCGGGTCCCGACGTCGTTTCTCACTCACCGCTCCTGTCCCCGCGTCTCCTGCCTCCAGCCACACGTCCTCCTTGGCACCGCTCCCTGCTCTGGCCTCCGGCACCCGGGCGTCACGCATGTGCATTACGGCGCGCGTGCGGTCACTGACTTCCTCTTAAAGGCCCTGCACTCCCTAAACAGGATATTACATCAGTCAGGGTCAGGTATATTAGGAGCTCCCTGCCTGGAGGGCGTCGCCTGTTCGTCAAGTTCTGCAAGCTAGGAGTCCAGGTCCCCATGTGCCTTGCCTGTGCTAACTCTGTCTCTTTCGTAGAGTCTGCTCTGCCTCCGTAACCGGCTCCTGAATCCGGGTTTGCCTAGAGGTCCTCTGGTGTCCGTCAGCGGGGAATCCCACCACCGTTACATCTGCCTGTGCCTGTCTGTGATCCCCGGCTTCACCCGGCTGCCTCCCCGTCACATCCAGCTAACCCGGATCCCGTCTGAGCTTCCTAACCAGCACCCGTACCGGACTCCCTTAATTGTCTCCAAGAACTCTGTGGTTCTAAAGACTCCGTTCTACCCGTTCCCTGAGGGACGCTATCCCGGTCCCGCTAGTACTCCGGCTACCGTGTACCTAGGCCCTCTGGTGGGGTGACCGGACAGTCCCTGTATAGGGGTTAGCTCCAGGTTGCCTCACTGGGGGAGTCTGGTGCACGGCCCAGAGGATCCACCATCACCCGGACCTAACACCTGTATACTGCTGGCAGCTCCCCCATGCTCCCTGTCTACTGCTGACAGCCTTCCCATGCTCCCTGTATACTGCTGTCATCCTCCCCATGCTACCTGTATACTGCTGGCAGCCTCCCCATGCTCTCTGCATACTGCTAGCAGCCTCCCCATGCTCCCTGTATACTGCTGGCAGCCTCCCCATGCTCCCTGTATACTGCTGGCAGCCTCCCCATGCTCCCTGTATACTGCTGGCAGCCTCTCCATGCTCCCTGTATACTGCTGGCAGCTCCCCCATGCTCCCCCCGGCCCCCGGGTGTGCACTGATTTAAAAAAACAAACAAACAAACAAAAAACAAACAAGTTTTTCCGCTCTCCTCGTTCCCCCTCTGCTGTCCTCACGTGTCCTCGTTTCCCCGCTGCTGTCCTCACGTGTCCTCGTTTCCCCGCTGCTGTCCTCACATGTCCGCATTCCCCGCCGCTCCGTCCTCATCTCTCCTCCGCTCCCCTACAGCTGCGGTCAGCGTCCTCTCACCCTGCGCTCTGTGCTGTGAGTCTGAGCACAGCGGATGCACAGGAGTGATGTCACCGTGCAGGCACAGAGGGAGAATGAAGGAGCGTGGAGCTGCATGGGCCACCTCACGCTTCTTCATTGTTGCTGTGCGTGCTGACGGGGAAGGGGGGCCCGGTGCCGCCGCCGCTGACAACGGGCGTGGGGCCCACTGTCAGCGGTGGAGGCACCGGGTCATACAGCGGTCGCGTGGTCTGCGCCATATCAGCGCAGCTCCTCTCACAGAAAGGAGCTGCTTGCTGATCTGCAGAGTGACCTCTGCGACCGAGGTAGTTACGCCCCTGGTTTCGACCTTGTATGACTTGTTTCAGATGCAGAGGTGCAAGGAATGGCTTGCGTGGGTACTTTGGGAACTGGGAGAGAGTGGGGGAGGTCATTCTCAGCTGAGGAGCGAACCAAAATCCTTCTCTTTATTGGTAAATCTTCACTGATATCACAGGAGAGGTGCTACAAGGTCCTGTCTAGGTGGTATGGGTGTACTTTGAGTATCCATGCTGCTTTTCCGTCAGCCTTTGATGTGTGCTGGAGATGCCAAAAGGTGAGGGGTACCCTCACCCATATCTGGTGGTCATATCCACCAGTGAGATTGTGCCGCCCCGTGCTCGGCGGCAGCCGAGCTGCTCGGGTTCGGACCTTCAGTGGGTGGCTCGAGGGTCTCCAGACCCGGGGGTCCACGGTCACTCCGATCTAAAAAAGGATTGGCGGTTTGGGGGGACATAGGTGTACGGCCGGACCAATGTTTGAGTTTGTGACGCCACCCACGTGTTGTGGTGAAGGTGGACACCACTGCTGCAGTTACGGGGCACCCGGGGGAGATGTTGCGCAGCAAGTTGTTAACCCCTTCGTGGGTAGGGATGGTGGCCCCGGGACCCGTTGGTGGAGTAGTTGGGCGGTGCAGGGAGATGGGCGGCCGGAGGGCATTGATGTACTCACAATTAGTAAACACACGAGTCTCTGGAAAACCAAGGTGATGGTGGTCGGTGCCCGCAGCCAGCTGAAGTCTGGTCCCCCACCCGGTTGGTGGTTTCCGCCTTTCTCCTGCACCTGTTTGTGTGATGGTGGACTACCTGCGCTTGTAACTACAAGAGTCCGCTCCCCGGCTTGTGGTCGCCTAAGGAGCCCTTTGCCCGCAGACACTGGCCCGTGGGATCTCTCTGCCGTGGCGGTGGCTTTTTATCCCCCTCGTTGGGCTGTTGTCTTCAGTCGGGACTTTGGGTGGGACAGGACCTATAGTCCTGGCCGCAATCAGTTAATTTGCTAGCCCCCAGTAGCTTCTGGACCTAGCTTCAGGGTCTGAGTACCCCCTTTGTGCTCTGGTTTCCGAGTTGGTTGCCCGGGTCGGTACCGGCGGGCCACTACCCTGTCCCGGTCCACCATGGTTCCACCGAGCCGTCTTCCCGGCTCCTGCAGGTAGAGGCCTCCATCTGCCTCCCAACCAAAGGTGCCTGGGCTCCTACCCTGGCACCTGTCAGTCTGCTATAGGCCTGTCACACAGGCCTGACTTCCTCCACTGAACTTTGAAACTCAACTCTCAGACTAAACTGTTTACTCTTTCCTGCCTCAGGCTCTCTGAACTCCTCGGTGGGCGTGCCATCCACCTGGCTCCGCCCCCTGGTGTGTCCATTAAGCACTGAGGGAGGTGACTAGGGTTTTAAGTGTTTGGCTGCTTTCACCTTGTTAGGGGACTGGTGTAATGCACGGCCCTATCTGTGACTACCTGGCTCGGCCAGGGCGTCACAAGATTGTAGCACCCCTGCTGTACCAGGTGCCACAAATGTAACCCGTGGAAACCCAAACCCCAGATTATCTGTGCCAGTAAGTACAACAGCACCTTCAGGTCACATACACAACCTCAACACTAACCTGGGAGACTGCCTAGTAACAGGTAATAGGGGAGGACACTGATTGGATGTAGCCACCCAGCCTGGAGAGAGAGACCCAGTTAGGGGGATGGGCCAGTGGTCAGTCGTTGGGAAGTTAGTGGGAGGAAGTGTTTAGTTTAGTCAGAGAGTTCAGAGTAAGTGTAGTGAGGAGAAGAAGGAGAGAGGAGTGAAGTGAAGGAGAGAGTAAAGTACTGAAAGCAGACCTGCAGAGACAACAGAGAGCTGTAAAAAAGAGTGAGAACTGTGGAGTACGGAACCAGGACTCCAGGCCCTGTGGGTTACCTGTGGAAGCAGCAGACTCCAGGAACCATGGAGGGCCTGCGGAAGTTCGGAACCAAGGCCCACGGGACTCAGCACAGGCGGGGTGCAGAACCTAGGACAGTGGGACACTTTATGGTCAGCTGTTAACTCTGCCGGGCGAGAAGATCTCCAGGGTCAATCGCCAACCTAAGAAATCCTCAAGCACAATCAGCAAAGAGGGGAGCGGGGACTGATCCCCTTAAATAGTCCAGGCTGCCTGAATTTCGGCCCAAACTGAAGAGAAGGGACTTCCAAGTAGCTCCAGGCCACGGGAGTCCTATCACAACAAGTGTGCATGGAGGACAGCTATCCCAGGTCCAGCTAGCCCGGACAACAAGGGGAGCGGGTACACCTGGACCCGGCATCCGTGGTTCCATCACCAAAAGTAAACAAGACAAAATAAACTGCAACACTGGTGTGGACTGTTTTCTTGACGACGTGCACTCACATAGACTTTTCCCCACTACAACCTCCATCATCCACTGTTGGGGCCTGTCCCTGCTTGTGGAGGGCTCTAACCATCCAGGCTGCATCACTCCATCAGCCTCAGCAGTAACCTGCAGCGGCGGCCCCAAATAACCTGGCCGTACACCGCAAGTGGCATAGTCAACAAACACTTTTATTATTTTCTTTTATTTTTACCAAAAAAACCTTTTTCTTTCCTGAGGGATGGCACCCCAAGGGCCATAGTACCGAGCCGCGACCACGACTGACCCCACCTAGCACTACAGAGTCCGGGACCAAGTACCCCATAGCCTGGGGCATCACGGGATCATTCTGGGAGACCATTTTCCAGTTATTCAACAAACTATCCTTGAGGCAAATCCAGGCCACAAAAGAGTTAGCTCTTCTGTCCCTTGGGAATGTCTCTGCTCAAGGGTTTTATAAAGGTTTTTTAAGACATATTTTGACAGCTGCCAGAAACCTAATTCCAAAATATTGGAAGCAAACTAGAATCCCGTCACAGGAGGAATTCATGGCACAGTGTAACGAAATACTCAGGGTGGAGAACTTGATAAGTCAGACACTCTGTAACAAGGACAAAGTTGATGTCACATGGGCCCCGTGGACTATGTTCAAGGACTCGCTGGATATGGGTCTATGGATTCACAGGAGGCAGGTATGCAAGTAATCGTCCATTAATTCTCTTATCTCTGTACCTGGGAGGCTAACCTTGAAAATGAGGTTTTCTTGTAGGAGGGCACGTCCAGTCGGGTGGGAACTCTTTGTACCTTTCCCCTTTCACCTTACTCTCCCACGTTTCTGTTGTCTTTACTGTCTTTAATTCTTCTCCCATCTCTGCTCCTTTATTTCTTTTTCTTTTTCAACTCGTTCTTCCTATACCATAAAAATACGAATTATACTTGCTATTTTTGGTCGCTAGTGACGCAGGTGTAGACATGTGTGGCGCCCTCGACAAGCCAGGTCGTCACAGGTACTACACCAACACACCCTACACCCCGGCTAGGCACACCGAAGTCAAACACAAATCCTTGTTGCCTTCCTCCAGGGGCTGATGTTCACACCAGGGGGTGGGCCAGGCGGTTGGTCCCGCCTACCGAGGAGTTCACAGTCCTGGAGGCGGAAAAAGGAGTCAGATTAGTTTTGGAGAGGAAAGTGGTAGCAAAGGAGACTGACCGTGTCCGGGTATGTGGCCCGGGCACTCAGCAAGGTTGGCAGACGGTGGTGACCGTCTGCAGGAGAGGCTAATTGGAGCAAACCGTATGGACCGTGGACGGGCGGTGGCCCGGCAGTACCAGATCGGAGAGTAAAGAGAAGCCAGCACCATCCGGCAGGGCCTATGGACCCCGACCAGGCTAGGAGTCGCCGTAAAACCGGTCAAATCCGTTAGCGAAGGGAACCTCCGGGGTTTCCCAGCAGCCAAGACCCGATTGAAGGCAACAGCTCACACCGTAGAGGGAAACACAGTCACCGCCAAGGCTACAGTTCCCAGGGCCAGAGCCTGCGGGCAAGAGGGGCTCCCTCAGCATCCATCCAAGCTGGTGAGCGGGTTACCGGTGGGAATCCATTGGAACCATAACACAACACAGGTGCAGGGAAAGGCAGTCACCACCAACCTGCCGGGAGGAGAACCACCGCAGCCGCCTGTGGGACTCGTCCATCCAGACGTTTGTTTAACCAGAGACTCTGTGTGAATTACTATGTGAGCAAGGATGGTTGACCTTAGGGAGATCAACATCCACCACTGCGGAGACACCATCACATGTTTCTCAACGCTGGCAGGAAACTAGCCAGGTCTTTCACCTTCCCAGTGAAAGACCTGGCTAGTTTCCTGCCAGTGTTGAGAAACATGTGATGGTGTCTCCGCAGGCCTTCTTGCTTTGAATATTTCCCAGGGGGCATTGCTCTAGAATCACTGCGTTGAGAAACACGTGATGGTGTCTCCGCAGTGGTGGATGTTGATCTCCCTAAGGTCAACCATCCTTGCTCACATAGTCTTTTACTAGGCAATGTCCCACTAGCCAGATTCCTACTCCACACTGATGAGGGGCAAATACCCCGAAACGGCTGTCTGTGGATGGATACCATGTTTGGCATAGGTGGTCTCCTTGACTGGAGACTGCCCTTCCCGTGGTTGTTCCTTCCCGGTGAAAGACCTGGCTAGTTTCCTGCCAGCGTTGAGAAACATGTGATGGTGTCTCTGCAGGCCTTCTTTCTGTGTGAATTACTGGCTGAGTGAGTACCACCGTGCCGTGCGGCATAGCGCTGCCCCCGCGACCCTGCACCTCACCAGGCCCCGTAACCCGCCTGCATTCCCCCAAAACCTCACCGGGCCCCGGGACAACCAAATCCCTACCCACGGAGGGGAGAAAACAACATCCAATCTGTTTCCTGTCATCGCTCCCGGGATCCCCGTCCAGAGCAGCGGTGGTGTCACAACCTCACCACAACCGTGGGTGGCGTCACGGACAATAAATCCCCAAGATCATTCCCCCTTTTCACTCACGGGCGAGGAGCGCCGCTCGAGTCCCCGGGATCCGGCCCACCGCTCGAGCCACCACCGAGCAGCAGCAGCCGGACCCAAGCAGTGGGTGAGCGCAGCGTCCCCTCCTCCGCCCGTGACAACTTGGCGTCACGAACAGGATCTTACCGCTCTGCCGTCTGGTAGAGGTGCGCCTTGTGACCGCCGGAAGTGTCCGGCCGAAAAATATGAGAAGCCGCCATTTTGGGCACGAAAAATCCCCGCTCGAGCATCTCCTCGAGCAGTGGAGGCGCGAAAGCCAAAACCCCGCCCCTGTAGAGGAGGAGCCGGAAAAAGGCTAAGGAGGACGGATGGCGTCTGGCCGCATGTAGTCGGCGGTTATAAAAGCAGGGATGCCAGGACTCTGCAGCGATACTGGGTTCCTGGAAAACCTCATTGCCGAGATGCACCGTCCAACTACCAACAGTGAAGCCCCCGCGCCTGGCACGGCGGCGTGGTTGAGGGGCACGGACCGCCCCGCTGAGTGACCGTCTGCAGGCCCACATGCAGCTCCTCCTGGAGGAGTGGGAGACCGACATGGCAGACGTGGTGGCTGCTATGCGGAGACGCGAGGTGGAGGAGGATTTGGAGGAGCGAGTAAGAGACCCACGCCCCTGCATTCCCGAGGGATCGGCCACTGCGGCTGAGGGGCCCGGCCTGCACCCGCTCACCCTGCCTCCTCCCCCGCTACCCGTGTTAGCTGCTGCCGCCCCGCCACTAGGCCCGCTACCCGTCCAACCGGTAGCGATACCCTGCCAATCCGCCCCGGCGGACCGACCGGCTGCAGGCGCTCAGGGTCGCCCTGAACCGCTCCTATGGGAGCCGCTGAGGCCACGGTCCCTTACCGAAGATGTATCAGAGGCCCCGGCCAGGATGGCACCAGTCGGCTGTGCCCGAGCCCGGGACCGTGATGTGGATGAAGGCCAGAATAATTGAGTTCAACCAACGCCAGCAGAATCAAATATACCTCATGATGGAGCAGTGGACCAATGAGGTCGAAATGCTGATTGCGGCTGCCCCAATGTATGGGATGGGAGCAGATGTGACGGAGCCGATGGGTGACCCACGTTCCCATGTCCTACCAGGACCGGCCACTGCGGCTGGGGGGCCCGGCCCCGACTCGGTCCTCGCATCGTCCCTGCCATTACTTATGGGGCACTTCAGCGTTAACCAACCTGACCTGTTGCCCCGTGCTACTACAGAAGGATCTAATGTGCTGGATGCTGGAAGCTTGGAGGCTGCGGCAGCTGGCGGCAACCCGCCTGGCGCAGAGACAAGTGACAGTGACTCCAGCTCCGGCGCCGAGCCCACCTCTGAATTCGGGAAGGCGAGTGAGCGTCTCCGCTACGAGGGAGAGCCGGTGGTTTATTACATCCCGCGCACCGGGAGGAATGGATGCCGGGCACCCCTCTCCCAGCAGGCCTGTCACTGCATGTTCGATATGTTGGTGGCAGAGGATGAGGCCAACTCAGCAGAAGGTGAGCAGTGATGGCAGCGGCCCTCCACTGCAAGTTGTCCCCGTTGGGACCACCAGTACCGTTTGAAAGTTTTGAATGATAAGTAAAGAAATCAACAGAAGAAGTTACCTGATTGAACCGTGATTGAACCGGCCATAGCCGGCAACTGTTGTCCCCGGAGGGACCTCTTGCAAGCATTGCGTAGAAACTGCTACGGACAAGCCCGAGAACTTGCAGGGCAACCACAAACTTTGTGGCATGTAAATAAAATTGTTGTTGGCTTGAAACCGTAACCGCCTCCGGAGAGGCAGGTTGGAGGAAGAGCCCGCAGTGGAGTAGGCTGGGGCCCAGCCACCACCGGAACCGGTGGCAATCCTCCGGGAGGGGTTCAGGGGTCCCCATGGACGCGGGTCCTCTGAAAGGGACAAAACCCGCTTGGGCAACTTGGTGCTGGACTGGGGTCAAGGGGTGCTGCCCATTTGCTTAGGGGCAGCATCAGGGCCAGGTTGCTTGGGTGGGAGAAGAGCGGAAGCCGAAACCGTTATTAAAAATGTTGGTAACGTTTAAGAAATGTACCTCCCGATGTGGGAAGATTGAAAAATGCTTGTTTTACATGTTTACCGTTTTTATCTTTTACAGTTAAAATAAAACCGGTAATGGACGTGCAGCCCGCGAACGGTCTGCATTTTGCTAAGGGGGAATGTGGCGCCCTGGTCAAGCCAGGTCGTCACAGGTACTACACCAACACACCCCGGCTAGGCACACCGAAGCCAAACACAAATCCTTGTTGCCTTCCTCCAGGGGCTGATGTCCACACCAGGGGGTGGGCCAGGCGGTTGGTCCCACCCACCGAGGAGTTCACAGTCCTGGAGGTGGAAAAAGGAGTCAGATTAGTTTTGGAGAGGAAAGTGGTAGCAAAGGAGACTGACCGTGTCCGGGTGTGTGGCCCGGGCACTCAGCAAGGTTGGCAGACGGTGGTGACCGTTTGCAGGAGAAGCTAATTGGAGCAAACCGTATGGACCGTGGACGGGCGGTGGCCCGGGGGTACCAGATCGGAGAGTAAAGAGAAGCCAGCACCATCCGGCAGGGCCTACGGACCCCGACCAGGCTAGGAGTCGCCGTAAAACCGGTCAAATCCGTTAGCGAAGGGAACCTCCGGGGTTTCCCAGCAGCCAAAACCCGATTGAAGGCAACAGCTCACACCGTAGAGGGAAACACAGTCACCGCCAAGGCTACAGTTCCCAGGGCCAGAGCCTGCGGGCATGAGGGGCTCCCTCAGCATCCATCCAAGCTGGGGAGCGGGTTACCGGTGGGAATCCATTGGAACCATAACACAACACAGGTGCAGGGAAAGGCAGTCACCACCAACCTGCCGGGAGGAGAACCACCGCAGCCGCCTGTGGGACCCGTCCATCCAGACGTTTGTTTGACCAGAGACTCTGTGTGAATTACTGGCTGAGTGAGTACCACCGTGCCGTGCGGCACAGCGCTGCCCCCGCGACCCTGCACCTCAACAGGCCCCGTAACCCGCCTGCATTCCCCCAAAACCTCACCGGGCCCCGGGACAACCAACCCCCTACCCACGGAGGGGAGAAAACAACATCCAAGCTGCTCCCTGTCATCGTTCCCGGGATCCCCGTCCAGAGCAGCGGTGGTGTCACAACCTCACCACAACCGTGGGTGGCGTCACGGACAATAAATCCCCAAGATCATTCCCCCTTTTCACTCACGGGCGAGGAGCGCCGCTCGAGTCCCCGGGATCCGACCCACCGCTCGAGCCACCACCGAGCAGCAGCAGCCGGACCCGAGCAGTGGGTGAGCGCAGCGTCCCCTCCTCCGCCCGCGACACATGCAACTGTGATTCTTTAGCAGCTAGCTTGGGATATATACCCTCAGCCTGCGCACTGTGCAATTGTTTGATTCCCTTATGCTATTCTAATAAACTTTGATTTAAACAAAAAATTTGGGCTAAAGCAACATTTTTGTGGGAAAAATACGATTTTTTTATTTTCATGGCTCAATGTTATAAAATTCTATGAAGCACCTGAGAGCTGAGGGTTGAAAGGGCTCACCATATCTCTAGATAAATATATTCAGGGGTTTAGTTTCCAAAATAAGGTCACTTGTGGGGAGTTTGCAATGTTTAAGAACATCAGGGGCTCTTCAAATGCAAAATGGACAATTTTGCACTCCAAAAGTCAAATGGTGCTCCTCCCCTTCCAAGCCCTGCTGTGCGCCTAAACAAAAGTCCATTTTCTCCAGTTATCTTTGTGAAAATTAAAAATTTGGGGCTAAAGTAAAAAATATTGTGGGAAAAATGTGATTTTTCAATTTAAAATGCTTAACAATATAAATTTTGTGATGCACCTGTGGGTTCAAAGTTCTAACCTCTTCTCTAGTTAAATTTATCCTGGGATATAGTTTCCAAAATGGGGTCACTTGTGGGAGGCTTGCAATGTGTATTCACATCGGGGTTCTTCAAACACAACATGGCGTCCGCTAATTGTACCGCCCCAGCGCCAGCAGCCGGGCTGCTGCACAGATCCGGATCCGTGGTGGCTCGAGGGACCTCCGGACCCGGGAGGGGCCGTGCGGACACCCGAAATAAAAGGGGGGTATTTTACAAGGGGTTTTGTTGTTAGAGTTCGTGACATCATCCACGGTCTGTGGTAAAGTGTAAAGGCCGCTTTACACACTGCAAATATCTGTACCGATATCGCCAGCGTGCGTACCTGCCCCCATCGGTTATGCGACATGGGCAAATCGCTGCCTGTGTTGCACAACATCACCCGGACCCGTCACACTACTTACCTTCTCTGCGACGTCGCTGTTACCGGCGAACCGCCTGCTTTCTAAGGGGGCGGTTCGTTCAGCGTCACAGCGACGTCACAGCAGCGTCACTGAACCGCCACCCAATAGAAGCGGAGGGGCGGAGATGAGCGGGACAAACATCCCGCCCACCTCCTTCCTTCCGCATTGTGGCCGGTAGGCAGGTAAGCAGAGCTTCCTCGTTCCTGCAGTGTCACACGGAGCGATGTGTGCTGCCGTAGGAACGAGGAACAACTTCGTTACTTCTGCAGTAACGATATTTGAGAATAGACCCCCATGTCACCGATGAGCGATTTTGCACGTTTTTGTGACGATGCAAAATCGTTCATAGGTCATAGGTGTCACACGCAACGGCATTGCTACAGCGGCCGGATGTGCGTCACAAAAACAGTGACCCCAACGAGATCGCTGTAGCGATGTCGCAGTGTGTAAAGCCCGCTTAAGACCACCTCTGCTCTAGAGAGCGCCCGGTGGCGATGGTATGGCAGCTAGGTGTTTAACCCCTCCATGAGTAGGGGGAGAGTGCCCCGGGGCTTGGTGATGGTGAGAGGGGAGCTCCGTTGGGGAGGAAACGGTCACTGCGTACTCACTCAGTCCAATAACGCTGACACCGACAACTTGTAAACCGGTGCCCGATTGTTTTGCTTGTTAGCCTGTGACTTTTTCCTTGGCACTGTCTTTACTGGTTGGCCTCTGTAGTGTGAAACTAGTCGGGTCCTGCTCACTCGTATGGCTAATGGAGTGAGCTTGCTCTCAGGGTTCATGCTTGGGATTTTCTGGACTGTGTATTTGGAAAGTCCTATCCCCCTCGTTGCGCTAGTACCCCGATTTTGGAGCAGGTGGAGGACGAATCATGAAGTCTTCGCCCTCGACGGGTAAATTACCAGGACGCTTGAAGCTACTTCCCGGCCTAGGGTCCACGTACTCCACCATGCACTGACCCCTGCCCGGAGATGACTCAAGGACGTCGGCTGCCCTGCTCGGCAGTTCCATGCCCCTTGACACGATCCCCTGCGACCAGGGTTCCAGCTCCTACCAGGCCCAGACCAACGTCTGCCACCTAGTAAACTTCCTAGTGGATAGAAAAATCGGGTTCAATGCTGCGCTAAAACCACGAAGCCAGACGATGTAATGGATTCTTTTCTTTATTTAGGACAGGTCAACGCGTTTCAAAGGCATGTCCGCCTTCTTCATCAGGACAAGGAAAAGAACAGCATAATACATGTTGCTGTCAGGGGATACATATATATACTACTAAAGGGAGGCTCCACGTATACACAGATGACGTCAGCCGGCCGGTGACTGGGCGTCACGTGGAAAAAAGCAGGAAGAGGTACAAAAAATGAGTAAAAGAAATGAAAAAATGAGGAAGGGGTAAAAGTGGAGTGTGAAAGGGTTAAATTTTACTCAACCCGAAAAGGGAAAAAAGGGGGGGTGTAAACAATAATTTAGAAATGTATTGCAAAAAAATTGTTTTAATAAAACAAATATGAAAAAAAATGTGTTTTAATTAATAAACATGTGTCTAAATTCACACGAGTATGTAGTGTCAGACCGCAGAAAAACAATCTGCGTAAAATGCAGAGAATACCTCTGGAGATCATCCAGCAGTAGAAGGTAAAAAATGTGTGTGAGATCCGAAGCATGTAAAGAAAAAATGGAACGCGCGTGCGCGGGCAAACTCCACTGTGTAGTGAGAAGCGCTGAAAAAGGTGAAATGAGTTCAAAGCGTGGGAAAAAGATATTTGCGCATGCGTGCGCCTGAAAGAGCCGCCAGAACGGGGTGAAAGGAGTTCACATCTATCCAAGAGACGAGCAGAAACAGAATTCAGTGAGTAAAAAGGAAAAAATTATTATTATAATATAAAAAAATATAAATAAGGAAGACAAAAGTAAGAGAGAGTATATAGGGAGATAATTACATGGAGAGATAAATCAATTTTATACCCGTGGTACAGAAACAAAGGGCAAAAACAGTATCTGATGGTATTAAATATAAATAAAAGAATAAATAAATACATAAATTAATATGATATAAACAATGTCGATCAAATATATAATAAAGTTCATGAAAATTTAAAAGAAACGCGCTGCAACAAAATAATGAATTACCAAATCCACAGCCAAAGGGTAATGGGGTATATATAAAAATGTATAAAGCACAAAATGTGTTCCCACCATATGAATAAAAAATGGGGGGCGGGGGGTTAAAATTTTTATTTAATACTAGAAGGTGGCCCGATTCTACGCATCGGGTATTCTAGAATTTACGTATTGTGTAGTTAATGTATGATTTTTATTATATATATATATATATATATATATAATAAGTTGTTGTGTGTAGTTACCAAGTGTTTGTGTAGGGCGCTGTACATGTTCTGGGTGTTGTCTGGGTGTGGCGGGGGGTGAGAGCGGTGTTGTTTGTGTGTTGCGTTGTTTGTGGAGCGTTGTGTGTGTATGTTGCGCGGTTTGTGTGGGTGTGGGGTGTGTGTGTGTGTTTTGGTGGGAGGTATGTTTTGTGCAATGTGTGTGTTGTGCGGCATGTGCGTATATTTGTGTGTTGGATGTCTGTGTAGGGCGGTGTTTGTGGTTCCCAGTGTGTCTGTGGTGCTGTGCAGTAGGGGGAAGTGTGCACCCCCCATCGTGCTCCATCCCCCATGCTGCGCACTTCCCATCGTGCTCCATCCCCCATGCTGCGCACTCCCCATCGTGCTCCATCCCCCATGCTGCGCACTCCCCATCGTGCTCCAACCCCCATGCTGCGCACCCCCCATCGTGCTCCATCCCCATGCTGCACACTCCCCATCATGCTCCATCCCCCATGCTGCTGCGCACTCCCCATCGTGCTCCATTTCCCATGCTGCGCACTCCCCATCGTGCTACATCCCCCATGCTGCGCACTCCCCATCGTGCTACATCCCCCATGCTGCGCACTCCCCCATCGTGCTCCATCCCCCATGCTGCGCACCCCCCATCGTGCTCCATCCCCCATGCTGCGCACCCCCCATCGTGCTCCATCCCCCATGCTGCGCACTCCCCCATCATGCTCCATCCCCCATGCTGCGCACCCCCCATTGTGCTGCGCACCCCCCATCGTGCTACATCCCCCATGCTGCGCACCCCATCGTGCTCCATCCCCCATGCTGCGCACTCCCCATTGTGCTCCATCCCCCATGCTATAATAGTTCTCCTATTATACTCAGAGAGGATTATAATAGGAGGACTATAATAGGAGGAGTAGTCCTGGAGGGAGAGGAGAATAATGCCGGCTCCCTGCACATGTGTACCGGGAGCCGGTGTACGCTGGTAACTAAGATACACATCGGGTAGCTAAGGGACCTTAGTTACCCGATGTGTATAATGGTTACCAGCGTTCACCGGCTCCGTCACGATCCCAGCATCGCAAGGGTATGTGTGGCGCTGCTGGGATCGTGACGGAGCCGGTGTACACTGGTAACTATGATACACATCGGGTAACTAAGGGACCTTAGTTACCCGATGTGTATAATGGTTACCAGCGTTCATCGGCTCTGTCACGATCCCAGCAGCGCAAGGTTATGTCTGGCGATGTGTGTGGAGGGCCGGGGCGAGCGGCCAATCCGTGCGGGGGGCGGGGCCAGGCTGAGGCGAGCTACCAATCCGTGGTGGGGGGGCGGGGCCAGGCCGAGGCAGCGGCCAATCAGACGCTTGTCACCGTAAGGACACAATTTTGGAGACAGACAGACAGACAGACAGAATAAGGCAATTATATATATAGATATGTACATACAATTTTTTAAAAAACACAGCTAAAAGGGTTTTTGTATGCCCATCGTATGGAAAATAAATAGATAAATAAGGGCTGGGTGTATAAAAATTAGTGCTTCATATTAAATGAATTTATATATAATAAAAACCGCATTGGATGATGTAGAAAAAAACTATATATATTGGGGGTTTATTACATGTAAAAACTCTAATAAAATATCATGATTGGGAATGGGGATACAAATGGACAAAAATCAGGGATGAGAAAGGATCAATAAAAAAGATCAGTCAGTTCATTGAGACCATGGGGTTTCAGAGTGCCAAGTTTATGAATCTAAAAGGTCTCTTTCTTGCTTAATAATTCCAATCTATTTGGTATGTCTGGTGGAATATGCTCAATGGGGGTAATTTTGCAGGACATAATTTTATTGTGAAACAAAGCACAATGTCTTGATAAACTGTGTAGCATATAACCAATCCTAACGTTATGTCTATGGGAATTTAACCTATTGTGCAACGCCTGGCAAGTCCTCCCCACATACTGTTTGCCGCAAATGCAATCCAATAAGTAGATGACATGGTCTGTCTGGCAAGTCATATATTCTTTGATAGGAAAATTCTCAGCACCCACATATGAACAAAAAGATGTTTTATTGTGGCAAATAATCTTGCAGCAAAGACAATTTTTTGCATTACAGCTAAAAGACCCCATCACAGGGGTTGTAGTATTAATCTCTTTAAGTCTACTAGGGGCTAGTATGTTCTTAATGGTAGGAGCTCTCCTGAAGGTGAAGCCCGGTTGAGAAGGTAAAATGCCCTTCAAAATGGGGTCGTTTAAAAGTATACTCCAGTGTTTTGAAAAGATTTTTTTGATTCTGAGGTTGTCACTGCTGTAAGTCGTAATGAAATTAAGGGCAAAATTATTGGCCATCGAGCTCATGCCATCTACCTTATTACTAGGCTGGCAAACATTTTTGGAAACTAGTAGATCTTTTTGTTCAAGGGATCTTGTGGTAGTGAAAGCTTTTTTAATTAAATTTCGGGGATATTTTTTCGCAAGGAAACGCTCCCTCAAAATGGCAACTTGATCAATGAAATCCTCCTCTGTCGTGCAATTCCTCCTTATCCTTTTATATTGGTTTACAGGTATATTCTGCAACCATTTACTATAGTGTTCGCTATTAAAATTTATATAGCTATTGGTATCAGGGCCGGCGTCAGCACCCGGCATACCCGGGCAAATGCCGGGGCCCTGGAGAGCCGGGGGGGCCCACTCGGCCTCGTCAGCTCTGGTGCACCTTGGCCGGGGCCCACTCTCCTTAGTTCTGCGGTCCCCGGGCCGAGTTCCGGGGACCTCAGTCCTCGGCAGGAATCTGCGGCGCCGTCTCTTTAAGGCGCGCAGACTTCCTGGTTTGAACTTCATCTGTGGGCGGAGCTACAGACCGGCATCCTGCTCAGTCCCACAGATGAGAGCTGCAGTGCCAGCCAGCGACCCCCAGCACAGCGTGTCCCTCCGGCGCTGTGTGGGCCCCCTCTCCACCGTGACCTGAGCGGTATGTGCCCTCCCCAACCCCGATTTATGCCCCCCCCCCCCCCCCCCCCCCCCCCCGGAGCCGCGCGTGTCTGTCTCTGTCTGTATGTAGCAGAGCTAGGTGTGTATGTATATAGCAGAGCTATGTGTGTATGTATGTAGCAGAGCTAGGTGTGTATGTATATAGCAGAGCTAGGTGTGTATGTATATAGCAGAGCTATGTGTGTATGTATGTAGCAGAGCTAGGTGTGTATGTATATAGCAGAGCTAGGTGTGTATGTATATAGCAGAGCTATGTGTGTATGTATATAGCAGAGCTATGTGTGCATGTATATAGCAGAGCTATGTGTGTATGTATATAGCAGAGCTATGTGTGTATGTATATAGCAGAGCTATGTGTGCATGTATATAGCAGAGCTATGTGTGTATGTATATAGCAGAGCTATGTGTGTATGTATATAGCAGAGCTATGTGTGTATGTACATAGCAGAGCTATGTGTGTATGTACATAGCAGAGCTAGGTGTGTATGTATATAGCAGAGCTATGTGTGTATGTATGTGGCAGAGCTATGTGTGTATGTATGTAGCAGCGCTGTGTCTGTATGTATGTATCCGGCAGAGCTATGTGTGTATGTATATAGCAGAGCTATGTGTGTATGTATGTGGCAGAGCTATGTGTGTATGTATGTAGCAGCGCTGTGTCTGTATGTATGTATCCAGCAGAGCTGTGTGTTTGTCTGTATGCATGTATGATGTGTATCTATGTATGTCAGTGTATATGACTGTATAGATGTGTCAGTTCTATATGTATTTTTGTGAGTTTGTCGTTAAATATGTATATGTATGTGTACGTATGTGTGTCTGCGTGTGGATGGGGCCCACTGGGACTCTTCCGCCCGGGGCCCACAAAAACCTGGAGCCGGCCCTGATTGGTATCCACCTGTTTAAAAAAGGTCTTAGTAAAAATTTGGCTGTTTTGGTGATAGAGAGTCAGATCTAGAAAATGAATGGTCTTATCCTGATATTTAACAAACCAAGAAAGGAATCAATATTGTTTTGTTCGTTATCCCATATGAAGAACAAATCGTCTATTCCCATAGACATAACGTTAGGATTGGTTATATGCTACACAGTTTATCAAGACATTGTGCTTTGTTTCACAATAAAATTATGTCCTGCAAAATTACCCCCATTGAGCATATTCCACCAGACATACCAAATAGATTGGAATTATTAAGCAAGAAAGAGACCTTTTGGATTCATAAACTTGGCACTCTGAAACCCCATGGTCTCAATGAACTGACTGATCTTTTTTATTGATCCTTTCTCATCCCTGATTTTTGTCCATTTGTATCCCCATTCCCAATCATGATATTTTATTAGAGTTTTTACATGTAATAAACCCCCAATATATATAGTTTTTTTCTACATCATCCAATGCGGTTTTTATTATATATAAATTCATTTAATATGAAGCACTAATTTTTATACACCCAGCCCTTATTTATCTATTTATTTTCCATACGATGGGCATACAAAAACCCTTTTAGCTGTGTTTTTTCAAAAATTGTATGTACATATATTAAATAAAAATTTTAACCCCCTCCCCCCCATTTTTTATTCATATGGTGGGAACACATTTTGTGCTTTATACATTTTTATATATACCTCATTACCCTTTGGCTGTGGATTTGGTAATTCATTATTTTGTTGCAGCGCGTTTCTTTTAAATTTTCATGAACTTTATTATATATTTGATCGACATTGTTTATATCATATTAATTTATGTATTTATTTTTTCTTTTATTTATATTTAATACCATCAGATACTGTTTTTGCCCTTTGTTTCTGTACCACGGGTATAAAATTGATTTATCTCTCCATGTAATTATCTCCCTATATACTCTCTCTTACTCTTGTCTTCCTTATTTATATTTTTTTATATTATAATAATAATTTTTTCCTTTTTACTCACTGAATTCTGTTTCTGCTCGTCTCTTGGATAGATGTGAACTCCTTTCACCCCGTTCTGGCGGCTCTTTCAGGCGCACGCATGCGCAAATATCTTTTTCCCACGCTTTGAACTCATTTCACCTTTTTCAGCGCTTCTCACTACACAGTGGAGTTTGCCCGCGCACGTGCGTTCCATTTTTTCTTTACATGCTTCGGATCTCACACACTCTTTTTACCTTCTACTGCTGGATGATCTCCAGAGGTATTCCCTGCATTTTACACAGATTGTTTTTCTGCGGTCTGACACTACATACTCGTGTGAATTTAGACACATGTTTATTAAATAAAACACATTTTTTTTCATATTTGTTTTATTAAAACAATTTATTTGCAATACATTTCTAAATTATTGTTTACACCCCCCCTTTTTTCCCTTTTCGGGTTGAGTAAAATTTAACCCTTTCACACTCCACTTTTACCCCTTCCTCATTTTTTCATTTCTTTTACTCATTTTTTCTACCTCTTCCTGCTTTTTTCCACGTGACGCCCAGCCGGCTGACGTCATCTGTGTATACGTGGAGCCTCCCTTTAGTAGTATATATATGTATCCCCTGACAGCAACATGTATTATGCTGTTCTTTTCCTTGTCCTGATGAAGAAGGCGGACATGCCTTTGAAACGCGTTGACCTGTCCTAAATAAAGAAAAGAATCCATTACATCGTCTGGCTTCGTGGTTTTAGCGCAGCGTTGAACCCGATTTTTCTATCCACTAGTATATTTCTCCATTGCTTCATCGGGGCTGCTGCTTGACCAATCTCTACATTCAATTTATGCCTTCATAGGAGTTGTGCCTGTCACAACTTCCACAGGTGAGCACCTGTCCTATCCTCTACACCTGCATTGTTTATCAGATAAGACCCTATGTGCGCTTTTCTCTCCACAGCCTTTCTGATACCTAGTAAACTTCAGGAGCCCTGCTCTGGACCAGTGACCTCTCCCTCTCGGAGAGTCACCTTCCACCTCCTACTCCTTTCACTCCTGTTTCACTTCTCTGCCACTTTCTCACTTTCCCCTACCAACTCCCCATTTGGGCGGCCCTATTCCCTTCAGGCACCCCAATGGTGTGTCTGGTGGGTTTGGTGCAAAGTGTTCCTAGGATTTTGACTGGCTAAGCTGTTAGCAACACCAAAGGACCAGGCGCCGTAACCAAGGAGGAGTGGATACTGTGCAAAAGGGCAGATTGCACAATACCCTGCAACGACCTGATAGGCCAGGGCGTCACATTCCCCCTTGGTTAAACGTAGCTCGTACCTAAGCTACAGGACACCAGAGGTTTATTTATTTATTTATTTTTTTTTACTGCAAAAGAAAAATATGAAAAAGGTTAACATACTTTCTATTAACTGGTTCCATCCCTCACAGGGGAGGCACTTCACTTAAACGTTACTAAAATTATTAAGAGTTCGTCGCCCAACGGTGGGACGCTACCAGTTTCTATGGTAACGGAGGACAACTTCCAATTCTACCGGGAAAGTTAAAAATTATATTTAGTGAAAAAAAACCAAATCCCTTTAAAATATACTTTATTATCTAAATTTTAAAATTACCCAGGTGATTCACCCGCACACACAATAAACACAGGGAAGTATATATCCGGGATATACCCTACCATATAAGGACAAAAGATGCTACCAATGCTGTTTTAATATATAATAACCAAAGCAATATAATTGGTTGGTCTTATTCTACCCTCAAATAAATATAGAGGAGGGCTATGCTTGAATAGGATATGTTACAATCCCTGTTTTTACCATATTAACCAGCTCTTATTGTGTTTAGTTACAAATCAGTATGTCCGATCAATATAATATGTCCGATCAATATAGTACAATATGAAGTACAATGTCATGATTATTTTACAAAATTAATTCATCACTTCCCTTGTTAAAGTGCATCTGCACAGCCTAGCAGCGTTTCTCCGCCCTCTTTATCGGTTCATCAGGAGGCCCAGGGAGAATAGGGAATGACAACCATACAGAAGTGATAGATGTCTTCTATGGTAGCGATAACTTTGTAAAATAATCATGACATTTGTTTATCACAACAAGGATAGTAAACTGGCATTGTTCCAGGGTACTGTGTCTACTTAATGCAGGTTTTTGTTTGTTTGGTCTGTATTTATGCTTGCATCCCTGTTTTGGTTGATTAATCTCAATTGATATAGGAAAGAGCATTATATTGTACTATATTGAGCGGACATACTAGTTTGTAACTTAATATATAAAATTAACTGGTTAATATGGTACAAACAGGGATTGTAGTTTGGATTCAGGCTTACATCCCCGGTGTGGTGGATCATTTTTAATTGATATAGACAAGAGCTTCATATTGTACTATATTGATCGGACATACTATATTGATCGGACATACTGATTTTTAACTAAACACAATAAGAGCTGGTTAATATGGTAAAAACAGGGATTGTAACATATCCTATTCAAGCATAGCCCTCCTCTGTATTTATTTGAGGGTAGAATAAGACCAAGCAATTATATTGTTTTGGTTATTATATATTAAAACAGCATTGGTAGGATCTTTTGTCCTTATATGGTAGGGTAATTGCAAGCGAAGTGAGGGATAGCCGTCGAGGAACGGGGGCACCCAATAATGTTAAGGTGTCATACCCTCCGTTGATAGGTAGGGGTCAGTTGCAGTTATTTAACAGGGTAATAATATCCATAACATGAGACCCTACTGACCTCCACCTCAACTATATATATTATTTGGTACGGATCGATATCTATTATCCCGGATATATACTTCCCTGTGTTTATTGTGTGTGCGGGTGAATCACCTGGGTAATTTTAAAATTTGAATAATAAAGTATCTTTTAAAGGGATTTGTTTTTCTTTCACTAAATATGGTAACGGAGGTTCAACCTACTCCTTTGCAGCCCCTTCCTGCGACAGTCCAGGTAACTTTCACTCTTTTCAATAAAACTGGTTGATTAAGCACTTATTTACTAATATTTTCTATATGTAAAATAACGAACTATGAAAAATAACAAACAAAAGCACCAATACCTAACAATTCTATGTTATCATTACTACTGTTACTGTAACATTTTTCAACACTCTTCTCTGTACCTACAGTGTCTACACTCTCTACGGGTCCCTCACCCTCTATGTTAGGTGCAACTGGCAGAACCCTATGTGTACGTGGCAAAGAAACTGGTGATACTTAGTGATGAGCGAGTATGCTTGTTACTACTCGGTACTCGCACGAGTATCACTGTACTCGGGGCTATTCGGCGGGGACCGAGTAATCTCGCGATACTCGTGCTGTACTCGTGGTCTTCAACCCAGCATGTTGGCGCTCTTTTGAGAGCCAGCCCTCATGCAGGGATTGGCTGGCAGAGCACTGCAATGCCACAGCCCTGTTAGTTGTGGAATTGCAGTGATTGGCCGGCCCGCACAGCGTGACCGAGCCTTTATACCGGCGGGCGTGCTGTGCTCTGCACACAGCCATCCAGACAGTCAGTGCAGGGAGAGTGTCGCTGCTTCAGGGAAAGGTTTGCGGCCCTTTATAGTTATTTCCGTAGCAGAGCTGCAAACAGTGTGACCAGAAGTCCTTCTCAGGACTATTGTAGTTGTATACAGGCAGGCAGGGTATAGCCAGGTCGGAGTACAGGAGCAGAGTCCTTCTCAGGACTATTGTTACTGTATACAGGCAGGGTATAGCCAGGTTGGAATACAGGCTAGTGACCAGAAGAGTCCTTCTCAGGACAATTGTAGCTGTATACAGGCAGGCAGGCAGGGTATATAGCCATTCCTAGTGGTGACCGTATACCAGCCTTCATCATATCTGGGGCTGGTGTACACAGTCTAAAACAGTCCAGATAGTGTCAGACTTCTCAGTAATTGTTGCTCCTAAAAACCTGTTAGGTTCTTAGTGCGTCCGTGCGTGCATTTAAAAACCGCACGTGTGTGCCTGTCGGTGGCAGCGTACAGGTGCACTTGTGTGCATTTTGCACAAACTAGTATATAACGCACAAGTCTAGTGAATAATACACGTCAGTCAGCAGTGTCTGATAGTGTCAAACTTCTCAGTAATTGTCGCTCCTAAAAACCTGTTAGGTTCTAAAGGCCCCGTCACACACAGAGATAAATCTTTGGCAGATCAGTGGTTGCAGTGAAATCATGGACATATTGTTCCATTTGTGCACAGCCACAAACCTGCCACTGATTGTCCACAATTTCACTGCAACCACAGATCTACCACAGATCTATCTCTGTGTGTGACAGGGCCTTTAGTGCGTCCGTGCTTGCATTTAAAAACCGCACGTGTGTGCCTGTCGGTGGCAGCGTACAGGTGCACTTGTGTGCGTTTTGCACAAACTTGGATATAACGTACAAGTCTAGTGAATATAATACACGTCAGTCAGCAGTGTCTGATAGTGTCAAACTTCTCAGTAATTGTCGCTCCTAAAAACCTGTTAGGTTCTTAGTGCGTCCGTGCTTGCATTTAAAAACCGCACGTGTGTGCCTGTCGGTGGCAGCGTACAGGTGCACTTGTGTGCGTTTTGCACAAACTAGTATATAACGCACAAGTCTAGTGAATAATACACGTCAGTCAGCAGTGTCTGATAGTGTCAGACTTCTCAGTAATTGTCGCTCCTAAAAACCTGTTAGGTTCTTAGTGCGTCCGTGCTTGCATTTAAAAACCGCACGTGTGTGCCTGTCGGTGGCAGTGTACAGGTGCACTTGTGTGCGTTTTGCACAAACTAGTATATAACGCACAAGTCTAGTGAATAATACACGTCAGTCAGCAGTGTCTGATAGTGTCAAACTTCTCAGTAATTGTCGCTCCTAAAAACCTGTTAGGTTCTTAGTGCGTCCGTGCTTGCATTTAAAAAACGCACGTGTGTGCCTGTCGGTGGCAGTGTACAGGTGCACTTGTGTGCGTTTTGCACAAACTAGTATATAACGCACAAGTCTAGTGAATAATACACGTCAGTCAGCAGTGTCTGATAGTGTCAAACTTCTCAGTAATTGTCGCTCCTAAAAACCTGTTAGGTTCTTAGTGCATCCGTGCTTGCATTTAAAAACCGCACGTGTGTGCCTGTCGGTGGCAGCGTACAGGTACACGTTTTGCACAAACTAGTATATAACGCACAAGTCTAGTGAATAATACACGTCAGTCAGCAGTGTCTGATAGTGTCAAACTGCTCAGTAATTGTCGCTCCTAAAAACCTGTTAGGTTCTTAGTGCGTCCGTGCTTGCATTTAAAAACCGCACGTGTGTGCCTGTCGGTGGCAGCGTACAGGTACACGTTTTGCACAAACTAGTATATAACGCACAAGTCTAGTGAATACACGTCAGCACAGAATTGCAAAATGCGCAAGGGCGTTGGCAACGAACAAGGAAGTGGACGTGATGGTGGTGCAGGCAGAGGCCGAGGTCGTGGGCAAGCTCTAATTTTGCCACAACAAAGGGCCACATCTACATGCTTGCACGTCCTGTCCCAAATTCTTGGGGACCGCAGCAGTACACCGCTCTTGAACCAAGACCAGTGTCAACAGGTTGTTAGTTGGATAGCGGATAATGCTTCCAGTCAGATTGGCACCACCACAAACACTCTGTCTTCCACACGGTCAAGTGTCAGTAGCCGTGAAACTGCACCGCACATTTCAGAACCTGATCCTCCTTCCTACCACAAGGCTGAGTACACGTCCACGGACATTACTGATCCCACACTTGGACACTCGGAAGAGCTGTTCACGTTTCCATTCGCACATTCTGGCCTCTCGCCAGCTCCTGTTGAAGTGGGTCATGAGGAGATCGTATGTACAGATGCCCAAATATTTGAGCAGCCACGTTCTCATGAAGTTGGCAATGTGTCTCAACAAGGGGTGGACGATGATGAGACACAATTGTCAGGAAGTCAGGAGGAGGAGCAGGGTGCGGAAGAGGAAGACGACGTGGTGGTTGATCCAGTAACTGACCCAACCTGGCAGGAGGATATGCAGAGCGAGGACAGCAGTGCACAGGGGGAGGGAGGCGTAGCATCCCAACAGGCAGTAAGAAGCAGGGTGGTGGCCCCAGGCAGAAGTCAGGCAACCGTTCCCCGGAACAACAACACGACACAAGGTGCCTGTACAAATGTTAGGTCTTCCCGAGTCTGCCAGTTTTTTAAGTTGTCTCCAGATGATTCTAAAAAGGCCATTTGCAACACCTGCCGTGCCAGCATCAGCAGGGGTACCAAAACTAGCAGCCTGACCACCACCAGCATGATCAGGCACATGTCAGCCAAGCACCCGACTTTGTGGGAGGTACAACAGAGTCGAGGAGCAGTGCTTGCTGATGTCACTGCTACGTCTTGCTTGTTGTGCATGCGAGCCAATCCCCTGTCCATGGTGCCTGCAAACAAGCCTCCTCCGGCCCTGCACCTGCAGTTGCCTACGCAGAAATAACACCATCATCAAGCAAGTCCTTGTCCCAGCGCAGCGTTCAGTTATCCATTCAGCAAACCTTTGAACGCAGGCGCAAATACACTGCCAACGCCCCACATGCCACAGTTCTAAATGCTAACATTTCGCGACTGCTTGCGCTGGAAATGTTGCCTTTTAGGCTGTTGGAGACAGAAGCATTCCGCGACCTGATGGCGGCAGCTGTCCCACGTTACTCGGTCCCCAGCCGCCACTATTTCTCCCGGTGTGCTGTCCCCGCATTGCATAACCACATGTCACAAAACATCACACGTGCCCTGAACAACGCTGTTTCAGCCACAGTCCACCTAACCACAGACACGTGGACAAGTGCTTGTGGGCAAGGCCGCTACATCTCGTTAACGGCACACTGGGTTAATATTGTGGAAGCTGGGACCCAGTCTGAGCGAGGGACGGAACACGTCCTTCCCACACCAAGGTTTGCAGGCCCTACCTCAGTCAGGGTTTCACCCACACTCTACAGCTCCGGAATGTCATGCTCCTCAGCCTCATCCTCCTCCTGCGCATCCTCATCCACTTTACCCTCCACACCAGTCCCAAGCTGGAAGCACTGCAGCACTGCCTCGGCGAAGCGGCAACAGGCTGTGCTGAAGCTAATCTGCATAGGTGACAAACCCCACAATGCAGAAGAGGTGTGGACAGCTATGAAACAGCAGGCAGATCACTGGCTCACACCTCTGAACCTAAAGCCAGGAAAGGTTGTGTGTGACAATGGCCGGAACCTGGTGGCGGCTTTGAGGCGAGGCCAGCTGACACATGTTCCATGCGTGGCCCATGTGCTCAACCTCGTGGTTCAGTGGTTTCTAAAGTCATACCCAGAGCTGTCTGATCTGCTGGTAAAAGTTCGCCGCCTGTCTGCACATTTTCGAAAGTCACCTACTGCTTCAGCCGGCCTTGCCGGCTTTCAGCGCCGTTTGCATCTTCCGGCTCACAGACTAGTGTGTGATGTCCCCACGCGTTGGAATTCAACTCTGCACATGTTGGTCAGGATATGTGAGCAGAAGAGGGCAGTTGTTGAGTACCTGCATCACCTAAGCCGTCGGGAAATGGGTCAAACTCCACACATAACACCTGAGGAGTGGAGATGGATGTCCGACCTATGTACCATCCTCCAAAACTTTGAGGACGCCACCAAGATGGTGAGTGGTGATGACGCCATTATTAGCATCACCATACCGCTTCTCTGCCTTCTAAAATGGTCTCTGCTGAAAAACAAACATGATGCATTGCAGGCGGAGCGCGATGAGTTGGAGCAAGAAACAGTAGTGGGTGTGGGTGATAACACACAGCCGAGCCTCTTCTCATCACAACGTGCAGTGGAGGACTATGACGAGGAGGAGGATGAAGACATGGAGCAACTCTCAGGTCAAATTGAGGATATGACATGCACACCAGTCATATCCTCGGTTCAGCGTGGCTGGCCAGAGGACAGGGTAGATGAGGAGGAGGAGGAGGAGGAGGACAGCATGTTCAGTCATCGTGTTGGTCAGGATACTGAAGTACTGGCTGTTAAGAGTCTGGCGCACATGGCTGACTTTATAGTAAGCTGCCTGTCTCGTGACCCTCGCGTTAAGAACATCTTGGCCGACAATCATTACTGGTTGGTAACTGTTAGACCCACGCTACAAGGAGAACTTTATGTCTCTTATTCCCGAGGCGGAGAGGTCAGCCAAAATGCAGCAGTTCCGGAAGGCCATAGTCACGGAAGTAGGCAAGGCATTCCCCTCACAAAACGCTAGCGGCATAGGTCAGGAATCAGTGGACAACCAAGGCGTACAGCCGAGAGGGGCACAAGTCCAATCCGCCAGAGGTAGGGGAACAGTCTTTAAGATGTGGGACAGTTTTCTCAGCCCCTCACGTACAACAGCCCCTGAGGTGCGGGGTAGTGCCACAAGAAATCCTAAGTTTGCCCAGATGCTCAAGGAGTACCTTGCAGATCGAACAACTGTACTCCGACATTCTTCTGTGCCTTACAATTATTGAGTATCCAAGCTGGACACATGGCATGAATTGGCTCTCTACGCCTTGGAAGTCCTGGCCTGCCCTGCCGCTAGCGTTTTGTCAGAGAGTGTTTTTAGTGCCGCAGGTGGAATCATTACAGATAAACGCACCCGCCTGTCAACTGAAAATGCTGACAGGCTGACTCTGATCAAGATGAACAAGGGTTGGATTGGGCCAGACTTCACCACACCACCAGCAAATGAGAGCGGAATTTAAAGTTTGTAACGGGAATTTGCCATGTACCTCCACTCACCCATGGGTACACACTTCTGGACTTTGGATAATCGCTGGACTGCTCCTCCTTCTCCTCATGCGCCACCATGATGACCGTTACAATAGTTAGGCCGTTGCTTCAGGTATACCCCCAGTGGTAAATTTTTTCGCCCATTCTTTCAGAATGGACATTACAACGACAGGAGACCCGCTCCTTTTCAATGGGAACAATGTTTTGAGGCCCTCATGCACGTCTCTATCCAGGGACAATGTGGAGCCTCCCAATTTTTGGCTGCCCTGCCAAAGGGCTATACTACAAAAGACCCACTTCCTTACAATGGGCACTTCTGGTTTACAGGCCATAATGCACGTCTCTATCCAGGGACAATGTGGAGCCTCCCAATTTTTGGCTGCCCTGCCAAAGGGCTATACTACAAAAGACCCACTTCCTTACAATGGGCACTTCTGGTTTACAGGCCCTCATGCACGTCTCTATCCAGGGACAATGTGGAGCCTCCCAATTTTTGGCTGCCCTGCCAAAGGTCTATACTACAAAAGACCCACTTCCTTACAATGGGCACTTCAGGTTTACAGGCCCTCATGCACGTCTCTATCCAGGGACAATGTGGAGCCTCCCAATTTTTGGCTGCCCTGCCAAAGGGCTATACTACAAAAGACCCACTTCCTTACAATGGGCACTTCTGGTTTACAGGCCATCATGCACGTCTCTATCGAGGGACAATGTGAAGCCTCCCAATTTTTGGCTGCCCTGCCTAAGGGCTATACTACAAAAGACCCACTTCCTTACAATGGGCACTTCTGGTTTACAGGCCATCATGCACGTCTCTATCCAGGGACAATGTGGAGCCTACCAATTTTTGGCTGCCCTGCCAAAGGGCTATACTACAATAGACCCACTTCCTTACAATGGGCACTTCAGGTTTACAGGCCCTCATGCACTTCTCTATCCAGGGACAATGTAGAGCCTCCCAATTTTTGGCTGCCCTGCCTAAGGGCTATACTACAATAGACCCACTTCCTTACAATGGGCACTTCAGGTTTACAGGCCCTCATGCACGTCTCTATCCAGGGACAATGTGGAGCCTCCCAATTTTTGGCTGCCCTGCCTAAGGGCTATACTACAATAGACCCACTTCCTTACAATGGGCACTTCAGGTTTACAGGCCCTCATGCACGTCTCTATCCAGGGACAATGTGGAGCCTCCCAATTTTTGGCTGCCCTGCCAAAGGGCTATACTACAAAAGACCCACTTCCTTACAATGGGCACTTCTGGTTTACAGGCCATCATGCACGTCTCTATCCAGGGACAATGTGGAGCCTCCCAATTTTTGGTTGCCCTGCCAAAGGGCTATACTACAATAGACCCACTTCCTTACAATGGGCACTTCAGGTTTACAGGCCCTCATGCACGTCTCTATCCAGGGACAATGTGGAGCCTCCCAATTTTTGGCTGCCCTGCCAAAGGGCTATACTACAAAAGACCCACTTCCTTACAATGGGCACTTCTGGTTTACAGGCCATCATGCACGTCTCTATCCAGGGACAATGTGAAGCCTCCCAATTTTTGGCTGCCCTGCCTAAGGGCTATACTACAAAAGACCCACTTCCTTACAATGGGCACTTCTGGTTTACAGGCCATCATGCACGTCTCTATCCAGGGACAATGTAGAGCCTCCCAATTTTTGGCTGCCCTGCCTAAGGGCTATACTGCAATAGACCCACTTCCTTACAATGGGCACTTCAGATTTACAGGCCCTCATGCACGTCTCTATCCAGGGACAATGTGGAGCCTCCCAATTTTTGGCTGCCCTGCCTAAGGGCTATGCTACAATAGACCCACTTCCTTACAATGGGCACTTCAGGTTTACAGGCCCTCATGCACATCTCTATCCAGGGACAATGTGGAGTCTCCCAATTTTTGGCTGCCCTGCCAAAGGGCTATACTACAAAAGACCCACTTCCTTACAATGGGCACTTCAGGTTTACAGGCCCTCATGCACGTCTCTATCCAGGGACAATGTGGAGCCTCCCAATTTTTGGCTGCCCTGCCTAAGGGCTATGCTACAATAGACCCACTTCCTTACAATGGGCACTTCAGGTTTACAGGCCCTCATGCACGTCTCTATCCAGGGACAATGTGGAGTCTCCCAATTTTTGGCTGCCCTGCCAAAGGGCTATACTACAAAAGACCCACTTCCTTACAATGGGCACTTCAGGTTTACAGGCCCTCATGCACGTCTCTATCCAGGGACAATGTGGAGCCTCCCAATTTTTGGCTGCCCTGCCAAAGGGCTATACTACAAAAGACCCACTTCCTTACAATGGGCACTTCTGGTTTACAGGCCATCATGCACGTCTCTATCCAGGGACAATGTGGAGCCTCCCAATTTTTGGCTGCCCTGCCTAAGGGCTATACTACAATAGACCCACTTCCTTACAATGGGCACTTCAGGTTTACAGGTCCTCATGCACGTCTCTATCCAGGGACAATGTGGAGCCTCCCAATTTTTGGCTGCCCTGCCAAAGGGCTATACTACAAAAGACCCACTTCCTTACAATGGGCACTTCTGGTTTACAGGCCATCATGCACGTCTCTATCCAGGGACAATGTGGAGCCTCCCAATTTTTGGCTGCCCTGCCTAAGGGCTATACTACAATAGACCCACTTCCTTACAATGGGCACTTCTGGTTTACAGGCCATCATGCACGTCTCTATCGAGGGACAATGTGAAGCCTCCCAATTTTTGGCTGCCCTGCCTAAGGGCTATACTACAAAAGACCCACTTCCTTACAATGGGCACTTCTGGTTTACAGGCCATCATGCACGTCTCTATCCAGGGACAATGTGGAGCCTACCAATTTTTGGCTGCCCTGCCAAAGGGCCATACTACAATAGACCCACTTCCTTACAATGGGCACTTCAGGTTTACAGGCCCTCATGCACGTCTCTATCCAGGGACAATGTAGAGCCTCCCAATTTTTGGCTGCCCTGCCTAAGGGCTATACTACAATAGACCCACTTCCTTACAATGGGCACTTCAGGTTTACAGGCCCTCATGCACGTCTCTATCCAGGGACAATGTGGAGCCTCCCAATTTTTGGCTGCCCTGCCTAAGGGCTATACTACAATAGACCCACTTCCTTACAATGGGCACTTCAGGTTTACAGGCCCTCATGCACGTCTCTATCCAGGGACAATGTGGAGCCTCCCAATTTTTGGCTGCCCTGCCAAAGGGCTATACTACAAAAGACCCACTTCCTTACAATGGGCACTTCTGGTTTACAGGCCATCATGCACGTCTCTATCCAGGGACAATGTGGAGCCTCCCAATTTTTGGCTGCCCTGCCAAAGGGCTATACTACAATAGACCCACTTCCTTACAATGGGCACTTCAGGTTTACAGGCCCTCATGCACGTCTCTATCCAGGGACAATGTGGAGCCTCCCAATTTTTGGCTGCCCTGCCTAAGGGCTATACTACAATAGACCCACTTCCTTACAATGGGCACTTCAGGTTTACAGGCCCTCATGGACGTCTCTATCCAGGGACAATGTGGAGCCTCTCAATTTTTGGCTGCCCTGCCAAAGGGCTATACTACAAAAGACCCACTTCCTTACAATGGGCACTTCAGGTTTACAGGCCCTCATGCACATCTCTATCCTATCCAGGGACAATGTGGAGCCTCCCAATTTTTGGCTGCCCTGCCAAAGGGCTATACTACAAAAGACCCACTTCCTTACAATGGGCACTTCTGGTTTACAGGCCATCATGCACGTCTCTATCCAGGGACAATGTGAAGCCTCCCAATTTTTGGCTGCCCTGCCTAAGGGCTATACTACAAAAGACCAACTTCCTTACAATGGGCACTTTTGGTTTACAGGCCATCATGCACGTCTCTATCCAGGGACAATGTAGAGCCTCCCAATTTTTGGCTGCCCTGCCTAAGGGCTATACTGCAATAGACCCACTTCTTTACAATGGGCACTTCAGGTTTACAGGCCCTCATGCACGTCTCTATCCAGGGACAATGTGGAGCCTCCCAATTTTTGGCTGCCCTGCATAAGGGCTATACTACAATAGACCCACTTCCTTACAATGGGCACTTCAGGTTTACAGGCCCTCATGCACGTCTCTATCCAGGGACAATGTGGAGCCTCCCAATTTTTGGCTGCCCTGCCTAAGGGCTATGCTACAATAGACCCACTTCCTTACAATGGGCACTTCAGGTTTACAGGCCCTCATGCACGTCTCTATCCAGGGACAATGTGGAGTCTCCCAATTTTTGGCTGCCCTGCCAAAGGGCTATACTACAAAAGACCCACTTCCTTACAATGGGTACTTCAGGTTTACAGGCCCTCATGCACGTCTCTATCCAGGGACAATGTGGAGCCTCCCAATTTTTGGCTGCCCTGCCTAAGGGCTATGCTACAATAGACCCACTTCCTTACAATGGGCACTTCAGGTTTACAGGCCCTCATGCACGTCTCTATCCAGGGACAATGTGGAGTCTCCCAATTTTTGGCTGCCCTGCCAAAGGGCTATACTACAAAAGACCCACTTCCTTACAATGGGCACTTCAGGTTTATAGGCCCTCATGCACGTCTCTATCCAGGGACAATGTGGAGCCTCCCAATTTTTGGCTGCCCTGCCAAAGGGCTATATTACAAAAGACCCACTTCCTTACAATGGGCACTTCTGGTTTACAGGCCATCATGCACGTCTCTATCCAGGGACAATGTGGAGCCTCCCAATTTTTGGCTGCCCTGCCTAAGGGCTATACTACAATAGACCCACTTCCTTACAATGGGCACTTCAGGTTTACAGGTCCTCATGCACGTCTCTATCCAGGGACAATGTGGAGCCTCCCAATTTTTGGCTGCCCTGCCAAAGGGCTATACTACAAAAGACCCACTTCCTTACAATGGGCACTTCTGGTTTACAGGCCATCATGCACGTCTCTATCCAGGGACAATGTGGAGCCTCCCAATTTTTGGCTGCCCTGCCTAAGGGCTATACTACAATAGACCCACTTCCTTACAATGGGCACTTCAGGTTTACAGGCCCTCATGCACGTCTCTATCCAGGGACAATGTGGAGCCTCCCAATTTTTGACTGCCCTGCCAAAGGGCTATACTACAAAGACCCACTTCCTTACTATGGGCACTTCAGGTTTACAGGCCCTCATGCACGTCTCTATCCAGGGACAATGTGGAGTCTCCCAATTTTCGGCTTCCCTGCCTAAGGGCTATACTACAATAGACCCACTTCCTTACAATGGGCACTTCAGGTTTACAGGCCCTCATGCACGTCTGTATGCAGGGGCATTGGTGAACCTCACAATTTTGGACTGCCCTGGCAAAGGAAAATACTACAAAGACTCACTTCCTCAAAATGAGCACATTAGACTCAAGAGGCCTTCATGTACGTCTCTTCTCAGGGACATCAGAGTGCCACACAATGTTTTCACGTAAAATCTTTCATGTAATCTCCAAAAATAACATACACCAGCTCTATCTCACTATTGGGTATGTGCCCTTAACATTTCCGCCATGAAAATTCATTTTGGTGTCATTTTTGAAGGTTTTCTGGTGAGTCCGTAAAAATGGCGTAAAACGCAGACAAAATTGTTCACAGCTGTGACTTTTGAGTGATAAATGCTTCAAGGGGTCTTCCCCATGCTGTTGCCATGCCATTTGAGCACTCTTCTGAGACTTTTGTGACATTTTTAGGGTTTCTACATGCTGCCGGGGGGTCATTTCATAAAAATACTTGGGTCTCCCATAGGATAACATTGGGCTCGGTGCTCGGGCCGAGTACACGTAGAGTTGAGCGCGGTTCATGGTCCGTGGTTCTCCAGTTCGCGGCTCGAGTGATTTTGGGGGCTGTTCTATATCGAACTAGAACTCGAGCTTTTTGCTAAAAGCTCGATAGTTCTAGATACGTTCGAGAACGGTTCTAGCAGCAAAAAGCAAGGCTTTTTACAGCTGCAGTGTGCAGGAGCCATCGCTGGCAGCCTGCCATCGCTGGTAACCAAGATAAACATCGGGTATCCAACCAAAGCACTTTGGTTAGTAACCCGATGTTTATCCTAGTTATGTGCAGGAAGCCCACACTTCCCCGCTCAGCTCACTCCGCCCCCTTCTGCCCGCAGCATGTACACACACACTCTCACACACACACACACTCTGCACACATGGCCCCGCTCGGCTTACCTGCGGTGATGAAGTCCCACCATCCCGACCTCAGCGCTGTCACTGTCCTCCATGGCCGCCGCTTGTCACATCACCTTCTCTCGCTTCCGACCCGAGACTGACTAGCGGTGACGTCACGGGCCTCTCGCGATACTTGGCTGTGAAGGCGGCGGTCATTGAACTCAGTGACAGGGGCTGTCAGTGTGCTGGAGATCAGCGCAGGTAATGTTCCTTGCTGACAGCAGCACTTGTCATCCCCTGCAGTGGCCTGGGCTGACCCATTGATGTTAGCTCAGGTCACTGCATTGCTCTCCCAGCCAATGGGGAACATTCTGCTCTTCATTGACTGGGACAGTGTGGATCGTCATGGCAACCCCTTGGATTACACCAGACCTGGATTTGTTTTTCTTTCTAATTAATTGGTTAAAGAGGGAATGTTTTGGGGAGTGTTTTTTTCAAATAAAAATGTGTTTGTCGTCTATTTTTTTTTATTACTGACTGGGTTGGTGATGTCGGGTATCTGATAGACGCCTGACCTCACCAACCCCAGGGCTTGATGCCAGGTGACATTACACATCTGGTATTAACCCCATATATTACCCCATTTGCCACCGCACCAGGGCGCGGGATGAGCTGGGGCGAAGCACCAGGATTGGCGCATCTAATGGATGCGCCACTTCTGGGGCGGCTGTGGCCTGCTATTTTTAGGCTGGGGAGAGTCCAATAACCATGGACCTCCCTAGTCTGAGAATATCAGACCCCAGCTGTCTGCTTTACCTTGGCTGGTGATCCAATTTTGGGGGGACCCCTACGTGTTGTTTTTTTTTAAATTATTTATTTAATTTAAAATAACAGCGTGGGGTGCCCTCAGTTTTGGATTACCAGCCAAGGTGAGGTTGCCAGCTGTGGTCTGCAGGCTGCAGCCGTCTGCTTTACCCTAGCTGGCTACAAAACTAGGGGGAACCCTACGTCATTTATTTTTTTCATTTTTTTGGCTAAATACAAAGCTAAGCACCCCTTAGTGCCACATGAAAGGCACCAAAGGGTGCAAAATTACAAAATGCAGGAGAGTGGGACATTATGTGTCTTTCTGCCATTATAATGACAGAAAAACTGATATGAAGTGTAGAAGCACAAGAAAATCACCAGCGCGCTTTACGCTGTGAAAAGCAGTAGAAAATGGCACTGGAGTGCACATGTGACCGCCTCATGTAGGATGAAGCTATGGATCCTGGGTAAATTTATGCATTTACCTTCCTTCAGTTTTTTTGCAGTACACAAAAAAAACGGAAGGCACACGGATGACAAACAGATGACATACGGACCGTCTACGGAACGGAAACGGATGCCACACGGATGCACCCGTGAAAAAAACCGGACTGTTTTTTGCAGACCGCAAAAATGGATCGGTCGTGTTAATGTAGCCTTATTCTGATCTGCCGTTTATAAACAGCAGGCAGAAATAAGTGAATAGCGTCCCCCAGCGTCAGAAAATCTTCGGGGTTTCAGGGCTAGCTGAGACCCTGGAGATCATGATTCAGGACGGTTTTTCCGGTCCCCGCTCACGTGATCACAGGTATACACCGTATACCGATGATCACGTTACAGTAAATGACAGCGCCGGTAAAATATTATTTATCTCCCATCTGGCATGAACAAACACTTCTTCTCCACATCTTCTCCACTTCTTCTCCACTTCTCCACTTTTTCTCCACTTTTTCTCCATTTTTTCTCCACTTTTTCTCCACTTTTTCTCCACTTTTTCTCCATTTTTTCTCCACTTATTCTCCACTTTTTCTCCATTTTTTTCTTCACTTTTTCTCCACTTTTTCTCCATTTTTTTCTCCACTTTTTCTCCATTTTTTCTCCACTTTTTTCCATTTTTTTCTCCACTTTTTCTCCACTTTTTCTCCACTTTTTCTCCATTTTTTCTCCACTTTTTCTCCACTTTTTCTCCACTTTTTCTCCATTTTTTCTCCACTTTTTCTCCACTTTTTCTCCACTTTTTCTCCATTTTTTCTCCATTTTTTCTCCACTTTTTCTCCATTTTTTTCTCCATTTTTTCTCCACTTTTTCTCCACTTTTTTTCCACTTTTTCACCATTTTTTTTTCCATTTTTTCTCCACTTTTTCTCCACTTTTTCTCCACTTTTTCTCCATTTTTTCTCCATTTTTTCTCCACTTTTTCTCCACTTTTTCTCCACTTTTTCTCCGTTCTTTTTCTATGGTCGGTCTACCCATTAGCTCTGCCATGCATAGTGTAGCTCTACACCTACTGCACATGTTACTTTATGATTGACATCTCTTTCGCACCAGAGCTGTCTAAGCCTACTCTGACCCCATATTTGTCATTACTATATTGTCCTTGTACTGTATTATGACATTTGTATCATGTGTTTCATTTCTTGCTGTGTTGCAATTTTTTTGCTGCATCCCAATTGTACCTCTACATTGTTCGAGTTTATGTTATTGTTCTCTCACTCTTATGTGATACTGATTATTGTCATTTTTCATGATTACATGCAGATAAGTCCAATCTGACGAAGGCTCAGGCCGAAACGTCATTTGTAACTTGTTTTGGACAAAAACATATATGCTTATGAAAAAAAAAAATTTTTTAATACGGACCAATAAAGGGTGATTTTGCATTACTATCCGTTGTGACTTACTGACTTAGTCTGGGAGATTTAGAGTGCCGAGGTTACTCACTAATTTTATCTATTATTACCTCTGAGCACCTATATACCAGTGAGCAGAGCTTCCTCTACAGTAGTTCTCCTGATTAGGCATGCCCTTACCTCATGAGCAGGGCATTGCAGCTTTGGTAGCAACCATTACGACATGGACTCTGCTGCTGTGGACCCGGGGAGAGTGAGTGCAAATTCATTGCACCCACACTCCTCACATGAAGGGTCCGCACTCCTAGAAAATGGGGGATACGTTCCCTGAGTGTCTCCCCCCCATATTCTAGACGGTCCAGAGTCGTCGTGGGACCCCTTTATTTTTTTTCTTACAATAAATTGGTGAAAGAGGAAATGTTTTGGGGACTGTTTTTTCAAATAAATTTCTTTTGTCGATTTTTTTTTTTTTGTTAGTACTGACAGTTTATGATGTTGGGTATCTAATAGACGCCATGACATCACAAACTGCTGGGCTTGATCTCAGGTGACTTTACAGCTAGTATCAACCCGATTTATTACCCCGTTTGCCACTGTACCAGGGCACGAGATGAGCTGGGGTGAAGCGCCAGGATTGGCGCATCTAGTGGATGCGCCACGCCTGGGGTGCCTGCGGCCTGCTATTTTTAGGCTGTGAAGGCCCAATAACTATGGACCTTCCAACCCTGAGAATACCAGACCACAGCTGTCCGCTTTACCTTGGCTGGTGATCCAATTTGGGGGGGACCCTACTTTTATTGTGTAATTATTAATATTTATAAAATAATTATAAAAAAGAGCCTGAGGGGACCTCCACATTGGATCCCCAACCACGGTAAAGCTGCTAGCTGTGGTTTTCAGGCTACAGCCGTCTGCTTTACCCTAGCTGGCTATCAAAAATGGGGGGACCCAACGTCATTTTTTTTTAACTATTTTTTAAATAGAAAAAATTAATGGGCCTCCCTGTATTTTGATTGCCAACCAAGGTAACGGCAGGCAGATGGGGGTGGCAACCCATAGCTGTCTGCTTTATCTGCGTTGAGAATCAAAAATACCGCGGAGCGCTACGTCATTTTTTTAAAGATTTATTTTTACAGCACTGTGATGTCCAGCAATCAAAATACAGGGAAGCCCATTTTGTTTTTAGTTATTTAAATAAATAATTAAAAAAAATATATATGGGCTCCCGCTGCATTTTTTGTATTGCTAGCTAAGGGTAATCCAAGCAGCTACTGGCTGCTAACCCCCACTGCTTGGTGTTACCTTCACTGGCAATGGAAAATCCAGAGAAGCATTTTTTATTTTTTTTGCCAAAAAACTACAAAAAAAGGACGTGAGCTTCGCCATATTTTTGTATGCTGGCCAGGTATAGCAGGCAGGTGCTGGAAGAGTTGGATACAGCGCCAGAAGATGGCACTTCTATGAAAGTGCCATTTTCTGAGGCGGCTGCAGACTGCAATTCGCAGCAGTGGGGCCCAGAAAGCTCAGGCCAACCTGTGCTGCGGATACCAATCCCCAGCTGCCTAGTTGTACCTGGCTGGACACAAAAATGGGGCGAAGCCTACGTCATTTGTTTTCTAATTATTTCATGAAATTCATGAAATAATAAAAAAGGGCTTCCCTTCATTTTTGGTTCCCATCCGGGTACAAATAGGCAACTGGGGGTTGGGGGCAGCCGTACCTGCCTGCTGTACCTGGCTAGCATACAAAAATATGGCGAAGCCCACATAATTATTTCAGGGGGCAAAAAACTTCTGCATACAGTCCTGGATGGAGTATGCTGAGCCTTTTAGTTCTGCAGCTGCTGTCTGTCTGTATGGAGAAGAGCAGACAGCAGCTGCAGAACTACAAGGCTCAGCATACTCCATCCAGGACTGTATGCAGAAGTTTTTTGCCCACCAAAAAAATGACGTGGGCTTCGCCATATTTTTGTATGCTAGCCAGGTACAGCAGGCAGCCACGGGCTGCCTCCAACCCCCAGTTGCCTATTTGTACTCGGCTGGGAACCAAAAATATAGGGAAGCCCGTTTTTTTTAATTATTTCACTTATTTCATGAAATAATTAAAAAACAAATGACGTGGGCTTCGCCCCATTTTTGTGTCCAGCCGGGTACAACTAGGCAGCTGGGGATTGGAATCCGCAGCACAGGTTAGCCCGAGGTTTCTGGGCGCCTCTGCTGCGAATTTCAGTCCGCAGCCGTCCCAGAAAATGGTGCTCTCATAGAAGTGCCATCATCTGGCGCTGTATCCAACTCTTCCAACAGCCCTGGAGCCGGGTGGCTTGTTGGGTAATCATGAGTTAATACTGGCTTTGTTTTACTAGCCAGTATTAAGCCAGAGATTCTTAATGTCAGGCACGTTTGACCCGGCCATTAAGAATCTCCAATAAAGGGTTAAAAAAAAGACACCACACAGAGAAAAAATACTTTAATAGAAATAAATACACAGACACATTAGAGACTCCATCTTTATTACCCCCTGTCAGCCCTCCACGATCCTGCTCTTCTGTCTTCCTCATTCAACAAATGCAGCTCTGCTACATCACTGCTGAATGGGGGAAGACGCTGCTTCCCGTGGAGCATTCACTCCGTGAAAGCTGCACGGGAAGCAGCGTGCAGCCTTCACTCCGTGAGTGATCAGTGCTGCTAGCGGTAACAGCGGTAACGCTGACAGACACGTTACCATACCAACGGTGCTCCCGAGCCGCGGTTAGCGGTGCCGTCACCGCTAACTGCGTTGCTATGACAACGGTGATCTCTGTTAATGACCGGCTGTGTCAGCCGGTCTCTAACGAAACAGGGAGTCGACCGTGTGCTAGAGCATGTCGCCGGTACACGGCGATACACAAATGTGCACCATGTACCGGAGAGATCCACTCGCAGGTCCTACATGACGCGTCATAGTCATGTGACCAGTCTGTAGCCAATGAGATAATAGCCACGTGACTGGTCACATGGCTATTTTGACGTCACGATAGGTCCTGCATCTCTGCTGGCAGTGCCGGTCACTGGGAGGATTCAGCAATCATCGGATGGAATAGCGGCAGGAGACAGAGTGCAGGAGGGATCGCGGGGACTGGTAAGTGTTATGGCAATGTTTATTAACTGTTTGTGTACATTTATCATGCATTTTTATGTGTTTGTGATTGCCTCCCATTATAGCCTATTGGTTTGAGTTCGGTTCGTCGAATGTTCGACGGACCGAACTCGAACGGGAGCTCCGTTCGGCGAACCGACCTCGAGCCGAACCGCGACCGGTTCGCTCATCTCTATACACGAGTATCTTGGGATGCTCGGCCCGAGCCTCGAGCACCCGAGCTTTTTAGTACTCGCTCATCACTAGTGATACTCTAGGTGCTGGAGTGGGTGCAGTGTCAGTAAGCCTTTCCTGCTCTGGTTCTTCCATAGGTTGTGGGAATGTTAACAAAGGGACTATTACTGCTCCATTCTGCATCGGCCAGTTTTCTGGAAAATCACCTAGAATGGTATGGATCACCTTCTTCCTTCTTTACACCACTGGAGGCTGGGACTGAGGTTCTTCTGCCCTTCTCAAAGGCTCTGGGCACTTCTTCAGGTGGTCTATAGACACCGTAGCGGTAGTTCTCCCATCATCCTTGGTGATCAAACAGGTCTTCTGATTATCGAAATTGGGTGGCTGTATCACATACGGCTCTTTTTCCCACTGGTCGTCCAACTTGTGTTGTTTCCTCTTTCTTTTTAATACAATTTCACAAGGGGTGAAGGGGGATGCCTTAGCCTGTCTATTAAAATTCCTTTCTTGCAGCTCCCGAGTCTGATCCAAACTTTCTTCAACGTACTTCTGGATCTGTTTGTACTAGGCTTGGCGAAGTGAGTCCCAATCTTCTCCGGATGCGTAAGTTTTAGGCAACTCCACCTCCATCTCCAGGTCTACCGGGAGCCTCCCCGGGCGAGCCCTCATCAGGTATGCTGGGGTACATTTAGTTGATCCTACCGGAATGTTTTTGTAAATGTCGACTAAATCTGGCAGCTTTTCGGGCCACTGATTCCGTTCTTCAAGAGGAAGGGTTTTCAGTAAATTCATCACCAGATGGTTCATTTTCTCGCACATCCTGATTGTCTGTGCATGGTAAGGGGTGGTGTGGATCTTCTTGCACCCATATAGGCTGCAGAACTCCTGAAAGATCTCGGCTTCAAAGGCAGGACCCTAGTCTGTCAAAACTCGGTTGGGATACCCATGTGGCCTACAAAAATGGGTCTGGAATGCCCTTGCTGCAGTACTGGTGGTCAAATCCTTAACTGTTACCACCACCAGGAAATGGGAGTAGTGATCAATCATCGTGAGCGCATACGTGTACCCACTTCTGTTGGGGGTCAATTTAACATGGTCCAAAGCCACAATCTCTAGAGGTTGTTTAGTGACAATCGGTTGGAGGGGGTGCACGGTGACTGGTGCCATCTTGTCTCCTCAAGGCACAGGGGCCGCAATTTCTACACCAGGCCTCTATGGAGTCCCTCATTCCTATCCAGTAGAAGCGGCTTCTCAACAACATCTCTAGCTTCTTCCACCAAAAATGTCCAGCTCCGTCATGGTATGCTTCCAGCACCACTGGGACATACGACTAAAGCCCGCTTTACACGCTGCAATGTATCTTTCTATGTGTCGGCGGGGTCACGTCGTAAGTGACGCACATCCGGCATCGTAAGGTACATTGCAGTGTGTGACAGGTACGTGCGATTGCGATTGAACGTTAAAACGTTCATCGCGTACACATCGTACCTTTCTCTAGAATTGCACGTCAGATTGTTCATCGTACCCGGGGTAGCACACATCGTAGTGTGTGACACCCCGGGAACGATAAATAGATCTTACCAGCGTCCTGCGGCTCCCAGCCCACAATGCGGAAGGAAGGAGGTGGGCGGGATGTTTACGTCCCACTCAGCTCCGCCCTTCCACTTCTATTGGCCGGCTGCCACGTCACGTCGATGTGACGCCGATCGTCCCTCCCACTCCAGGAAGTGGCTGTTCGTCGCCCACATCGAGGTCGTATGGACTGGTAAGTACGTGTGACGGGGGGTTACTTGTATGTGCGGCAAATTCAACAAATTGAATTTGCCACACATACGATGGGGACGTTGCAAATCGCATACGATATCGTATGCGAAATTGCAACGTGTAAAGCAGGCTTTAGGGACCACGATCTGGCAGATTCTCTCGTGGGTCTTGGGGTTGGTCAAGCTCCTGCACAGCTTACCTTGATGCAGATAGAGTCGACGTCGATCTTGGCACAACTTCTTGGTCTCTTCTGGAGTGCCTGGTCCAAGACGGGCATCAGATCTAGCCAGCAGTACCTTGACTAACTTGATCGCCGGGTCCCGATCCTGGGCTTCCTGCCAGCCATGGTGAGGCAACGGATTACAGGTCATCTCCTGCTGACGGGCACTGGATCTGAGTTGTTCCTCCAATGGAGGCTGGTGAAACGCAGGTAGGTCAACTTCTTCCAGGTCCTCTTCGTTTCCGTCATCATCAGACAAGTGAGGCATCCGGGATAGGGCATCTGTGTTAGTATTCTAACGGCCAGCCCCGTACTTAATAAGGAAATCATAGTTGGCCAGTCGTGCAACCCATCGTTGCTCCAAAGCTCCCAACTTTGCCGTATCCAGGTGTGTCAGTGGATTGTTATCGATGTACACCATTAACTTGGCAGCAGCAAGAAAGCGCCATAAATTCCAATTTAAAGGAGCTATAATTTTCTGGATTTCTTTCCATCGGTCTTAGCTTTCGGCTGGCATAGGCGATCCCCTTTTCTTTGCCCTTCTGTACTTGGGACAATACGGCCCCCATCCCCACACTACTGGCATCAGCATACAGCACGAAGGTGAGGACATGGTCAGGATAAGCCAAGATTTCATCCCCGGTTAGGACAGACTTCATCCCCTTGAAAGAATCTTCTTGTTCCGTACCCCATTTGAACGGAGGCCCCGAGGATTTACCGTGTGTAGTCTGACCCACCAGGTGGTCCTGTAAGGGGGCTGCCATTTGGGTATCCCCCTTAACAAACCTCTGGTAGTACCCCATCAGGCCCAGAAACTGCCGCACGTCTCTGACCGTACTGGGCCATGGCCAGTTCTGAATGGCTGTGATCTTTTCGGGATCCCGTGCCACACCTTCAGCACTCACCACATGTGCCAAGTACTGCACCTTCGGTTTCAACAAGGGGCACTTGAACGGCTTGAGCTTCATTCCATACTTGGACGAGCGTCGAACACCTTGGCCAGATGCTCCAAGTGTGCTTCGTAGGTTTAGGAGTAAACAATGAGGTCATCCAAATACAGCAGGACGGTTTCAAAGTTACAATGGCCCAACAGCACTCCATCAACCTCTGGAACGTCCCGGTTGCATTGCACAGCCTGAATGGCATACTGTTAAGCATGCTTTACACCTTACAATTAAGCATACGATATCGTATGCGATGTGACACGCCCCCATCGTATGTGCGGCACGTTCAATTTGTTGACCGTGTTGCACAAACGATTAATTGCTGTCACACATACTTACCTTCCATATGATTTCAATGTGGGCGGCGAACATCCACTTCCTGGAGTGGGAGGGACGTTCGGCGTCACAGCGATGTCACGCGGCAGCCGGCCAATCGAAGCGGAGGGGCGGAAATGAGCGGGACGTAAACATCCCGCCCACCTCCTTCCTTCCGCATTGCCGGTGGGAGCCGCAGGACGCAGGTAAGCTGTGTTCATCGTTCCCGGGGTGTCACACACAGCAATGTGTGCTACCTCGGGAACATTGAACAACTGGACGTTCAATTTTTAGAAAATGAACGACGTGTATGCGATCAACGTTTTGACGTTCAATCGCAATCGCACAGAGGTTTCACATGCTACAATGTAACTAACGATGCCCGATGTGCGTCACTTATGACGTGACCCCGCCGACACATCGTTAAATAAATTGTAGCGTGTAAAGCCCGCTTTAAACTCACATAGACCCATTGGAGTAGCGAAAGCGGTCTTCTCTCGGTCTTCCTCGGCAACTGCAACCTGCCAGTATCCGCTGGTAAGATCAAGGGTAGAAAAGTAAGTTGCAGACTTTAGAGCGGCTAACGACTCCTCAATGCGGGGCAGAGGGTACACGTCCTTATGCTTAATCTTGTTAATCTGGCGGTAATCTATGCACATCCTCATGGTTCCATCTTTCTTTTTTACCAGTACCAGAGGGGCAGCCCAGGGGTTGCAGCTATCCCGGATCACTCCTGCTTCTTTCATACTTCTGAGCATGTCCTTGGCACACTGATAGTGGGCAGGTGGTATGGGCCCGTACCTTTCCTTGCTAGGTGGGTGTGCGTGCCAGTGGGTATGTGGTGTTGTATCCCCTTAATTCACAAAAATCCAATGGGTGCTTGCTAAAGACCTGTTCATATTCCTTGACCATCCTGTAGACCCCTTGTTTATGATGTGCGGGTGTAGAGTCGGTGCCCACATGTAGCCCCTGACAACACTTCTCTACTGGGCCCTGAGGATAGGCACTAGGGTGCTGACTATGCTCATCTGAAGACCCTGTTGCATGAATGTCGTCTGAATTTACTGTAAACAGCTTTGCTATGGTGGCATATCGGGGCAACGTGACTTCCTCCTCCCCACAGTTTAGCACTCGCACAGGCACTCTCCCCTTCTGGACATTAACTACCCCTCTGGCTGTGAACATAGTGGGCCAATGTTCTGAGTGTAGGGGCTCTACCACTGCCTGGTAACCCTGTCCTCTGCAGCCTATAGCTGCCCCGCACCATATTAACATTTCACTTCATGGGGGGGCTGCATCCATTACCCGTACATCACCTATCTCACTTCCAGAGAGATTTACCTGTTGCCTCTGCAGAAGGGCTCGGATCTCACATTGCAGGACTCTCTGCCGCCTTGCTCCTGCAGTCTCCGACTGCTGTTGAAGCAAAAACAACACTTCACCCATGCAATTCTCTATAACATTTGTTCCTAAAATGATCTTTGGGTTCCGATCACTAGGGTCATTTTGTTACCATTATTAGGCCTTGTCTGACTAATTCTACTCGGCCCACCTTTATGGTCACCTCCTTGAACCCAATTTGAGTCACAGGTAACCCGTTGACAGCATAGATGGTCAAACTGCTGTCTGGGGGCATCAAGTCATCATCAAGCCAAAACTTCTTATAGAGTACATAGGGGATACTTGTTACCTGGGAGCCGGTATCAAGGAGTGCAGAGGTAGGGATCCCATCCAGAGTGATGGAGATGATGGGCCGTCCCCCTACGTACCGCTCTCTCCAGTCTTCTGGGCCTTAACAATTTATTCCTGGGGATTGGCCCTTGGCCCCAGGGGCTGCCCGTTTAAAGGACAGCTTTGTGCGTAATGGCTGGTCTTGTTACACTTATAACAAACAGGTGGATCATACCGGTCATCACCTCGTCCTCTGTATGCTGAGGTCTGCTTTCTCATCCAGAGGACGTCCTCTGGGCAATCTGCCAGTTGGATCTCTCTCGACGGGGTGGTCTTAGACCTCAGCTGCATGGCTTCCAGAATCCGGGCGACGTCCTTAGTTACTTGTTGCACCTGGGTAGATAAATCGGGTACTCCGCTCTCAGTTGTTGTTAAGGGAGCCATTGAAGGCAGGGCCATGGCAGAGGGCTTCACTTGCGCTAAGGAGGCATCAGTCTGCCAAGCTGGGAGTGGGGAGTCAGGAGCCTCTGGGGGCTGTAATGCTTTGATTGGCCGCTCTTTCAGAGTAGGAAATTCCAAAGCAGGATGTTCCAAGGCCCACAGCCGGAGCTGCTTGAGGTCCTCCATCAACCCGAGGCCTTGTAGGAACTGCTCTACCAGCATCTTGTTCCCCTCCGGCTTTCCGATATTGTTGGTCAGTCTCAGGGTCCGCAGCGCTGCTTGCAATTTCAAGGCGTAATCACGGATGCTATCCTGGGGTCGTTGATTGCAGCAACCTCATTCTCAGCTCAGCTTCGGTGCGGGTTTCAAAGGCAGCTCCCAGTTTCCTGAAAATGGCGGTCACTGATGTCCAGTCTGCTTCAGTCCACGTCTCCACTTCCAGCTCGGCAGCACCGGTCAGCTGCCTCAGTACCACTGATGCCCGCTTCCACCCATTAAAGGCATACATATCCAGAACGTTACAGATTTTCCTCTTAAATCCCTGCAGTGCATCTGGTCTGCCATCATACTGTGGGAGCCAGGCAGCACCCGGCACATATGGCAATGTTATGGGCATGATGGGGACAATGGCCTCAGGTCCTGACGCTGCCGCTCCTGCTGCTGGAGCCACATTTCCATCATCCGCACCCCCTTGGTCATTTCGCAGAACTCTCTCGCTGACCGTGGCCCACTGGGAACTTCCGTTTCCAGCCTCACAAGGAAGACGAGGGGAGGGGCTTATACTTCACGCGATTTCTCGATGAAAACAGCGCTTTGGCGCGAAAAGATGGCGGACAATGGCGGAATTGGTGGGAAAAGGACTCTGGACCTGCAGTCTTCAGCTTTTAAGGTGCTCGTATCCTGTTCATGACGCCAAGTTTTTTTAGGTGTACCGCCCCCGTGCCAGCAGCCGAGCAGCTCGGATCTGGAGCCGCGGTGGCTCGAGGGGTATCCGGACCCGGGGGGTTCGCGCGGACACTCGAATTAAAAGGTTGGGGGATAAGTGTGTAAATTTGTGACGCCACCCACGGTGCGTGGTAATGTAGGAGACCACCGCTGCTGTTGGGGAGCCCGATGGCAATGGTGTAGCAGCAGGATGTTTAACCCCTCCATGGGTAGGGGGTTTGTGCCCCGGGGCCCGTTGAGTGTTGGTGATTGGGGCGCCGTTGGGTAGAGGAAAGGGGCTTTTCAGCGTACTCACTCTGTGCAGGAATAATAACACCGACAGCTTGTAAACCAGAATTCTGAGCACCACTGCAGCATGGAGGGAGCACGCCTGGATCCGTGTCTTTGGTGTTGCTGTTAGCCTGTGGCCTTTTCCGTGGCACCTTCTCACTAGTTGGACCCTCAAGCTTGAAACTTTTCTGGTCCCGCTCATCCGTATGGCTAACGGAGTGAGCTTGCTCTCAGGGTTCACGCGTAGGACTTCTTTGGACTGTATTTGGGAAAGTCCTATCCCATCGGTGCGCTAGTACCCCAATTTTGGAGTGGGTTGGGGATGAATCTTGAAGTCTTCACCCCCGTCGGGTAAATTACCGGGACGCGTGAAGGTACTTCCCAGCCTAGGGTCCACGTACCCCCTCGTGCCCTGAACCCTGCCAAGTGATAGCTCAAGGCCGCCGGCTGCCCTCCTCGGCAGTCTGTGCCCCTTGATGCGATCCCCTGTGACCGAGGTTCCAGCTCCTACCAGGCCCAGACCAACGTCTGCCACCTAGTAAACTTCAGGAGCCCTGCTCCGGACCAGTGACCTCTCCCTTCTCCTTTCACTCCTGTTTCACTTCTCTGTCACTTTCTCACTTTCCCCTACCAACCCCCATGTGGGCGGCCCTATTCCCTTCAGGCCCCCCAATGGTGTGTCTGGTGGGTTCGATGCAAAGTGTTTCTAGGATTTTGACTGGCTAAGCTGTTAGCAACACCAAAGGACCAGGATCCGTAACCAAGGAGGAGTGGATACTGTGCAGAAGGGCAGATTGCACAATACCCTGCGACGACCTGATAGGCCAGGGTGTCACACGACTGCTCCGCAGCTCTCTTGCTAGAAAACTTGCTAACTGTTTTGTTGGCTCCTGACTCTCCCTACTGGCTGCGCCTCCCCCCTCCCAGGTCCGAAGCTAGTGGGACTGGGGCCCCTGTTGAGGGCATTCTGTAAATGCTTCTGTAGCTCCCCTGAACCCATCAGGGGACTACAAGGTATTGCATCCTGTCAAAGATGCAGGGACTACCCCCAGGGACCTGAAAGTCCAGTGCTGGTAAAATGAAAACACATAAACATCCCCAGTTTCCCTCTCCCAATCATTGGTGACTGACTAGTTTGGGACCCAATGGATGGCCACCCAGGATTGGAGTTGATCCAGACCACTAGACAACGAACAGGTCCATCCAGAACCTCACTGACCCAAGAATCCGGGGGCAACAGCAATAACAAGGGAACCAGGTACCGGAACAGACCACCGACCCTACAGGGTTCACACTGCCCACCGTACGGACCAGAGACTGAACAACAAACAGGAGAGGACCCCCAGATGCTCCAAGCCACGGGGTTCCTCCAACCAGTGAGAGGTGCAGGGGAAAGAAGCCACCAGATTTCCCCACTGGCACCGACACTTCAATCATCCACCCCCTGGGACTCAGCCCTACTTGCGGAGGGCCTAACATCCAGGCTGCCATCACCATCAGCCCCAGTGGTAAAAGACTGTGCAGCGGCAGATCCATCTACCTAGCCGCAACCTGCAAGTGGCGTCACGACATAAACTCTCTAATCTCCCCTGTATATAACCCCTTTTCAAGCGACCCCCAGGGTCACGGAACCGAGCATCGGCCATTACACACCTGTGACACAGCATCCCCATACATTAATGGCCCGGGACCGAGTACCCCATAGCCCTGGGGCGGGTTACTTCCTCTGTCGGTGACCCCTTGATTACCCAACCCTAGCCCAGTCCCCAGTGGGAACAGGGCAACCTGATGTGTAATCAGTGTGTATAGTCGTGAAACCGGGACTGACCTCCTCAGGAACCGGGTTTAGCGGTACACCCAATGTTGAGCGCAATACTCTGTGGCGACTGAAGCCTCAGGGGAGCCACATATATATATATATATATATATATATACATATATATATATATATATATATATATATAGATAGCTGAATAATTTGCCTCTGGCTTCTCTGCCTGCAATACAGGTCAAGATTACCAAACCCCCGAATGCCTTTCAGTACAGGCAGTGGCTCTCAGTGGTAGAGCTGCTGCCTATAGACAAAGAAGCTCACATACTGATGTGTTCTAACCCCATCCCCAGGGATATTTTATGTACTGCTCTCGTTAAATCTAAAATGAAGGGGGAAAACATGATGGCTACATAAATGTTAATGCATGATGATTGAACACAACGAACAAATCAATTTTCTATATTCTACAATACAAACTGGTGAGAGAAGGCGATGAAATCTCCGAAACGCGTAACACAATAAAGCGCTCACTGGATTGTCTTCCTGGCATGGCAGAGCGGCATTAACCCTTTCAATATCTACTCTCTTGATTGTACATGATTATGGGAGCTACCATCTTGGCTGATCTGCTGTTATCAACATTTAGATATGTTCTTTAAATCAGCAACAAAGACTATAGACAACAATAGTGGGAGATGTTAATTGATTTCTATGGCAGAAGTTTCAGGCATGTTCTATGAAATGTGCTGAGGTCAGTGGAGGAAGCGTTGTCATCATCATCGCTTGTGAATAGTGGACCGTGTGTTATCAATTTGTAGGTGCCACCTTACATTGTCATCCTGCCTGTGATGCTGATTACTGACAATAAATCTCTATAGAGCAGGATAGTATATTATGAGGTCACATTGGCCAGAGTGAAAACTACAAGAAAACTGCAAGATTTCAAAGTTTTATTATAGTGGCATGATAATAAATTACCGCATCTTCAAGTCATTTTCTGATTTTTCTGCACACGTCCTCCCAACTTAGTGCATACAGTATCTGGTAGCTATCTTCCATAACTGATTTTTGCTTTGTGGTCTTCCTACCCTATTCTAAACCATGTTGCTAGTCACATCCTTAAAACAAATCTGTCAGCAGTTTTTTGATATTTTATCTGAAAGCAGCATAATATAGGAGCAGAGAGCCTGATTCTTGTGATTTGTTACTTATTTGACTGTCTCCTGTAGTTTCAATACAATCAGTGTTTTATTATCGGAGATTATCACTCGCTGACTAGGTCTTATGTGCAGGCAGTCCAGCTAACATGTGTAACTTTGCCTCCCGCCTCCTATTCCCATAGTGATTGGAACTTACTAACAAATCACAGTGTACACATGAAGCTACTAATCATTAGTGTGGATGGGATTATACAGGACTCAACATTCTGATCTCTGCTACATCTACAACAGAGAAATCAGGGATTCTATCAAACCGGCACCAAACAGACCAGTAAAACATCACTGGATTCAGACTCTTTACCCCTATACCATGCTGCTCTCATATTACATAGCGAAAACCTGCTGACAGATTCCCTATAACATTATCATCTAGGGCGCATGTCCTTTTTGCCCTGTTGGCATTACTACTGTATGGGAAAATAAATAAAAGCTGTTTGATCATGATGGCAAACAAAAGGGAAAGTGAGTATCACAATGACTATGGAATAGCGGAGGACCAGTGCTTCAAAGCTGCCCCTCAAGCAAGGGGGCTCTCTGCTAACACTATTCTCAGAGATATTCCTAATGGTGGAGAGGCCTGAGTCTCCTTGTTGGCCCTGCTCTTGTCCAGTCCTAGTCTGAATATTCCTCCCCCCAGGGGGGTACGAGAAAGGAGTGTGATGAAACACAAAGAAAAAGATAGACAGGGGAAAACCAAAAATCTATCACAGAGGTGAAGACCGTAAGAGGTTCAGGAGGAAAACCAAGAGCAAAAAGGAAGCTACAAAACAGCAGGGGTAAACTCTAAGCAATGACCACAACTTTCACATGTAAGTCTGGGACACCACACCTAACAAACCAACATAGAAAGAACTGTAGCTGGCATGGGTGGAAGGTTTCAACCAACATAAAGAGGGGAGCTGATGTAATAGGTCTCCATACAACATGAGACCAAAAGAGCAAGCAGACCAGCAGAGATTAACTTTTGTCTGCATATATTCAGCACATAGCAGGTCTAAACCTGAGTCTTCCTGTGATCACTGATCCCAGACAGCAGAGAAACAATCAGGCGAAGTGTCAGAATCTGGAATTTGGACAGCGCCCAACTCCCCCAAGAGAGTAAGGGAAGTTTGTGCAAAACTCTGTGTGACAATGAGAAACTCCAATTGTAGATATCACCTGTGTAAGTACAGTTTGGAATGTTTAGTGCAGCAGTGCACATTTGGTGCTGGCTTTTTGTTTTTTCTTCATTGAATTGGTCGGTGGTTGACCTCCACCTTGCTATGCACCCCAATTTGGGATGTATTCCATCTGTCTGGATTTTGGCGGTTGGTGACTGTTCACATTAAGTCATCAGGCTTTTTCCACAGGCTATTTACTTTATGCAGCATTTGCTTGGACCTGTCCCGCCCACAGCCATGACTCAGTCATGGGTACGGGATTGAAATAGACCAGGTGAGTGCTGCTAAGAGCAGTTCTACTATTCATATGTGAGGCCGTATGGCACATTTTATAAAAATATTTTAGTGTAGGACTGCTTCAAATGAGATTTGCCGTGACGTGGCGAAGCAGCTCAAGAAATTGCAATTTTTTGCCAAAAATCTCAAAAATTTTTAAAATAAGTACAGTTTGGAATGTTTAGTGCCGCAGTGCACATTTGGTGCTGGCTTTTTGTTTTTTCTTCATTGAATTGGTCGGTGGTTGACCTCCACCTTGCTATGCACCCCAATTTGGGATGTATTCCATCTGTCTGGATTTTGGCGGTTGGTGACTGTTCACATTAAGTCATCAGGCTTTTTCCACAGGCTATTTACTTTATGCAGCATTTGCTTGGACCTGTCCCGCCCACAGCCATGACTCAGTCATGGGTACGGGATTGAAATAGACCAGGTGAGTGCTGCTAAGAGCAGTTCTACTATTCATATGTGAGGCCGTATGGCACATTTTATAAAAATATTTTAGTGTAGGACTGCTTCAAATGAGATTTGCCGTGACGTGGCGAAGCAGCTCAAGAAATTGCAATTTTTTGCCAAAAATCTCAAAAAATTTTAAAATAAGTACAGTTTGGAATGTTTAGTGCCGCAGTGCACATTTGGTGCTGGCTTTTTGTTTTTTCTTCATTGAATTGGTCGGTGGTTGACCTCCACCTTGCTATGCACCCCAATTTGGGATGTATTCCATCTGTCTGGATTTTGGCGGTTGGTGACTGTTCACATTAAGTCATCAGGCTTTTTCCACAGGCTATTTACTTTATGCAGCATTTGCTTGGACCTGTCCCGCCCACAGCCATGACTCAGTCATGGGTACGGGATTGAAATAGACCAGGTGAGTGCTGCTAAGAGCAGTTCTACTATTCATATGTGAGGCCGTATGGCACATTTTATAAAAATATTTTAGTGTAGGACTGCTTCAAATGAGATTTGCCGTGACGTGGCGAAGCAGCTCAAGAAATTGCAATTTTTTGCCAAAAATCTCAAAAATTTTTAAAATAAGTACAGTTTGGAATGTTTAGTGCCGCAGTGCACATTTGGTGCTGGCTTTTTGTTTTTTCCCTATTCTAAACCATGTTGCTAGTCACATCCTTAAAACAAATCTGTCAGCAGTTTTTTGATATTTTATCTGAAAGCAGCATAATATAGGAGCAGAGAGCCTGATTCTTGTGATTTGTTACTTATTTGACTGTGTCCTGTAGTTTCAATACAATCAGTGTTTTATTATCGGAGATTATCACTCGCTGACTAGGTCTTATGTGCAGGCAGTCCAGCTAACATGTGTAACTTTGCCTCCCGCCTCCTATTCCCATAGTGATTGGAACTTACTAACAAATCACAGTGTACACATGAAGCTACTAATCATTAGTGTGGATGGGATTATACAGGACTCAACATTCTGATCTCTGCTACATCTACAACAGAGAAATCAGGGATTCTATCAAACCGGCACCAAACAGACCAGTAAAACATCACTGGATTCAGACTCTTTACCCCTATACCATGCTGCTCTCATATTACATAGCGAAAACCTGCTGACAGATTCCCTATAACATTATCATCTAGGGCGCATGTCCTTTTTGCCCTGTTGGCATTACTACTGTATGGGAAAATAAATAAAAGCTGTTTGATCATGATGGCAAACAAAAGGGAAAGTGAGTATCACAATGACTATGGAATAGCGGAGGACCAGTGCTTCAAAGCTGCCCCTCAAGCAAGGGGGCTCTCTGCTAACACTATTCTCAGAGATATTCATAATGGTGGAGAGGCCTGAGTCTCCTTGTTGGCCCTGCTCTTGTCCAGTCCTAGTCTGAATATTCCTCCCCCCAGGGGGGTACGAGAAAGGAGTGTGATGAAACACAAAGAAAAAGATAGACAGGGGAAAACCAAAAATCTATCACAGAGGTGAAGACCGTAAGAGGTTCAGGAGGAAAACCAAGAGCAAAAAGGAAGCTACAAAACAGCAGGGGTAAACTCTAAGCAATGACCACAACTTTCACATGTAAGTCTGGGACACCACACCTAACAAACCAACATAGAAAGAACTGTAGCTGGCATGGGTGGAAGGTTTCAACCAACATAAAGAGGGGAGCTGATGTAATAGGTCTCCATACAACATGAGACCAAAAGAGCAAGCAGACCAGCAGAGATTAACTTTTGTCTGCATATATTCAGCACATAGCAGGTCTAAACCTGAGTCTTCCTGTGATCACTGATCCCAGACAGCAGAGAAACAATCAGGCGAAGTGTCAGAATCTGGAATTTGGACAGCGCCCAACTCCCCCAAGAGAGTAAGGGAAGTTTGTGCAAAACTCTGTGTGACAATGAGAAACTCCAATTGTAGATATCACCTGTGACTCAGTGGATTTGAGTTTTCTGTGTAGGTAGGAGAGGGAGGAGGGCTGGAGCTCTACCTCTAGCTCCTCCCATCATTACAGAATCTCATCAGTAACAACTTATCTCCTATCTCAGTAATTTGAAAGTATTCAATAAAGACTATATTACTTACCGGTAATGGGATTTTCCTGAGTCCACGACAGCACCCACGAGAGAGGGATCCGCCCCCTTCAGGACAGGAAACCTACAGATAAAAAAGGGGCAGTCCCCCTCCCTCATCAGTTGGTTGCAGAGAACCGGGAGAGGAACCGCCAATGAATGAATATACAAAATAGACAAATCCCAGGACACCAAATGGTGAAAAAACAAACAAGAAAGGGCAGGGGTGTAAAGGGTGCTGTCGTGGACTCAGGAAAATCCCATTACCGGTAAGTAATATAGTCTTTTCCTTTCGTCACGACAGCACCCACGAGAGACTTAGAGAGAATACACTCAGAGGGTGGGAAAAACTGCGCGAAGGACCAAGCCTCCAACGGAAGACAGGAGAAGAACAAAGGCAAACCGGCAGAGCCCGAAAAGGCGGACGGAGAGGACCAGGACGCAGCCGTACAATACCATCGATGGAGACACTGGTCACATCCACCCAAGGGGGATGTTACCGCCCAGAAGAAGGATCCGACACCGAGGAGGCCAGAGGAACTCGCTTCACCACAGACGATAGGGAAACAGCATTCCACAGCCATCGGGACAAGGGACGGCACGCCACGTGAGGACCACAGCCGGAATCCTGAAAGACAAAAACAAAGAACAAAGACCAAACCCCCCCGCCAAGGGGCCGATCTAGCGACATAGGCGAGGACAGAGCCCTCCGAAACGAAAGGAATGGAGAAAACACCCCGCGCAGGAAAGAACCCAAAGACACCCCACGCTGCAGGAGAGCAACCTGAACCGGAACACCCCAAGGAAGGAAGGACCAACGGACAGAGCCGGACAGGCGCGAACACGCCCAGGAGAGGCAAGGGCGACCAAGAGGCAGAGGAACAGGTACAGCACCATACCGGACGAGGAGGAGAAGAGACTCAGAGGAGAAGCAGGAAGCCCGAGGCGCCAGGCCAGGCGGAAGGCCAGGGAGGCGCAAGGCGGCAGAGGTGCAAGGCAGGAGCGCCGCAAGGAGCAAGCACAAAAGCGCAAGTCCCAGAGACGCAGGATGAGAACACAGGCCCACACGACCAGGAGGTCCCGAGGCACAGAGGCCCAGAGGCACAGAGGCCCAGAGGCCCAGAGGCACAGAGGCACAGAAGCACAGGGCCCAGGATGCACAGAGCCCCAGAGGCACAGAGCCCAAGAAGCACAGAGCCCAAGAGGCACAGAGCCCAAGAGGCACAGAGCCCAAAAGGCAGAGAGCCCAAGAGGCACAAAGCCCAAGAGGCACAGAGGCACAGAGACCAAGAGGCACAGAGACCAAGAGGCACAGAGACCAAGAGGCACAGAGGCCAAGAGGCCCAGAGGCCAAGAGGTACAGAGGCCAAGAGGCACAGAGGCACAGAGGGCAAGAGGCCAAGAGGCACAAAGGTACGGAGGCCAAGAGGCCCAGAGGCCAAGAGGCCCAGAGGCAGAGAGGCGAAGAGGCATAGAGGCGAAGAGGCACAGAGGCCAAGAGGCACAGAGGCACGGAGGCCAAGAGGCAAGATGCATCGAGGCACAAGGGCCAAGAGGTACAGAGGCCCAGAGGCACAGAGGCCAAGAGGCACAGAGGCCAAGAGGCACAGAGGCCCAGAGGCACAGACGCACAAGGGCCAAGACGACAAAGGCCAAGAGGCACAGAGGCCAAGAGGCACAGAGGCATAGAGGCCGGAGCCAGGAGGCATAGGGCCCGGAGGCCCAAGCCAGGAGGCACAGAGGCCAGGAAAGCACAGAGGCCAAGAAGGCACAGAGGCCAAGAAGACACAGAGGCCAGGAAGGCACAGAGGCCAGGAAGGCACAGAGGCCAAGAGGCACAGCAGGCCAAGAGGCACAGAGGCCAAGAGGCACAGAGACCAAGAGGCACAGAGGCCAAGAGGCCGAAGCCAGGAGGTACAGAGGCACGGGGCCAGGAGGCCCAGAGGGCAAGAAGGCACAGGAGCCAAGAAGGCACAGAGACCAAGAAGCCAAGAGGCACAAAGGCCAAGAGGCACAGAGGCCAAGAGGCACAGAGGCACAGAGGCCGGAGCCAGGAGGCACAGAGGCCAAGAGGCTAAGAGGCACAGAGGCCGGAGCCAGGAGGCATAGAGGCACGAGGCCAGGAGGCCCCGAGGACCCGAAGCCACACAGAGGGCCGGAAGCCACACAGAGGGCCGGAAGCCACACAGAGGCCCGGAAGCCACACAGAGGCCCGGAAGGCACACAGAGGCCCGGAAGGCACACAGAGGCCCGGAAGGCACACAGAGGCCCGGAGCCATACAGAGGCCAGGAAGCCACACAGAGGCAGGAAGCCACACAGAGGCCAGGAAGCCACACAGAGGCAAGGAAGCCACACAGCGGCCAGGAAGCCACACAGAGGCCAGGAAGCCACACAGAGGCCAGGAAGCCACACACAGGCCAGGAAGCCACACAGAGGCCAGGAAGCCACACACAGGCCAGGAAGCCACACACAGGCCAGAAAGCCACACACAGGCCAGGAAGCCACACACAGGCCAGGAAGCCACACACAGGCCAGGAAGTCACACACAGGCCAGGAAGTCACACACAGGCCAGGAAGCCACACACAGGCCCGGAAGCCACACAGGCCAAGAAGCCACACAGAGGCCAAGAAGCCACACAGAGGCCAGGAAGCCACACAGAGGCCAGGAATCCACACAGAGGCCAGGAAGCCACACAGAGGCCAGGAAGCCACACAGAGGCCCGGAAGCCACACAGAGGCCCGGAAGCCGCACAGAGGCCAGGAAGCCGCACAGAGGCCAGGAAGCCACACAGAGGCCAGGAAGCCACACAGAGGCCAGGAAGCCACACAGAGGGCAGGAAGACACACAGAGGCCCTGAAGCCACAGAGACCAGGAAGCCAAGAGGCCAGAGGCATCGAGGCAGGAGGCACGAGGCCAGGAGGCAACCAAGGCGTGCGGCCAGGAAGTCCAAGGCACAGAGACAGTACACATAGAGGCCCGAAGGCAGGAGGCACCGAGGCCAGGAGGCACAAAGGCCCGAGGCCAAGAAGTACAAAGGCCCGAGGTCAAGAAGGTACAGAGGCCTGAGGCCAGAAGGGCACAGAGGCCCGAGGCCAGAAGGCACAGAGGTCCGAGGCCAGAAGGCACAGAGGCCCGAGGCCAGAAGGTACAGCGGCCAAAGGCCAGGAGGGACAGCGGCCCCAGGCCAGGAGACACAGTGGCCCCAGGCCAGGAGGCCCGGCGGCCCAAGGGCAGGCAACACAGAGGACCAAGGCCAAGAGGCACAGAGGACCAAGGGCAGGCAGCACAGAGGAACCGAGGCACAAGCCATGAAGCACGAGGCCCGGAGCACGAGGCCCAGAGACACAGAGGCCCGAGGGCAGGAAGTCCGGAGGCCCGGAGGTACAAGGACCAGGAGGTCCAGAGATCCAACCCCCAGGAAGCGCAAAGGCTAGGAGGGTCAGAGACCGGGAAGGCCAGAGGCCAGAGGCCAGGAGGGCGCGAGACCTGAGGACAGAGGACACAGAGGCCACAGACACCAGGAGGGCCCGAGGCCACAGAGGCCAGGAGGACCAGAGGCCACATAAGGCCAGGAGGCCCAGAGGCCACCGAGGCCAGGAGGCCCAGAGGCCACAGAGGTCAGGAGGCCCAGAGGCCACAGAGGCCAGGAGGCCCAGAGGCCAGGAGGCACAGATGTCCAGAGGCCGGGAGGACACACACAGGCCTCATGGGCCAGAAAAACACACAGGCCACAAGGGCCAGGAGACACAGAGTCACAGGGGCCCGGAGCCCATAGGGACCAGGAGGCCCTAGAGGCCACAGGGGTCAGGACCCACAGAGGCCACAGGTGCCAGGCGCCCACAGGGGGCCAGGAGGTGACAGGGCCCACGAGGCCACAGAGCCCACAGGAGCCAGGAGCCTACAGGGGCCACAGGGGCCAGGAGTCCACAGAGGCCACAGGGGCCCGGAGTCCACAGAGGCCACAGGGGCCCGGAGTCCACAGAGGCCACAGGGGCCAGGAGTCCACAGAGGCCACAGGGGCCAGGAGTCCACAGAGGCCACAGGGGCCAGGAGTCCACAGAGGCCACAGGGGCCAGGAGTCCACAGAGGCCACAGGGGCCAGGAGTCCACAGAGGCCACAGGGGCCTGGAGTCCACAGAGGCCACAGGGGCCTGGAGTCCACAGAGGCCACAGGGGCCTGGAGTCCACAGAGGCCATAGGGCCCTGAAGTCCACGGAGGCCACAGGGGCCCAGAGTCCACAGAGGCACAGGGGGACAGGCAAACACAGAGGCTACAGGGGCCCCAGACCATGCGGCAGAATCCAGCTCCAAAGCCCGATCAGGAAGCCACACAGCCCGGCCCGAAACCACACATCGACCCCGGACTAGCGCAGGCAGGGACTCCGGGACGATCCCCCGTGCACTGCCGGGACACCGCCGAGGAAACAGCGCGTGGACGCGGCCCCGGACACAACGCACCCACCGTGCAGCCAGAAGGCGCAGCCCGCGCCACAGGGAGAGGCGTCGGCCTCCGAGCACAGATTTTTCGCCGTGTGGCTGTGAAGACGCAGGCACGCGTCAGTGAAAGGCTCCGGCCCGACCGCAATAGACTCACCAGCATCGCAGCGTCCGGCCAGGATGGAGGGGACCACGGGCTTCCCAAGGAACCTTTCCGGCCGCTCCCCCGGAAGTGCTCCTGTATACTTCCGGGTCACTGCAGCAGGGAAGCGTGCACCTTCGACGCGGCAGGGCCCCCCCCGCCGCGCACACGTCTGGCAGAAGCACACCCTGCTGCAGGCGTCATATCTCCCGGAGGCAAAGCCGGACCAGGAGAAAGAGGACGAGGTGCACCGGAGGACGGAGTCCACGAGGGGAGCTCCACCGACCGTGCTTCCGGATCCAGAGCTCCGCCGTTCCCTTGGAGACCGCACGGACTCACCGGACCCAGGTACTGTAGGTTCCTCTCCATGCAGGACAGGAAACCAACTGATGAGGGAGGGGGACTGCCCCTTTTTTATCTGTAGGTTTCCTGTCCTGAAGGGGGCGGATCCCTCTCTCGTGGGTGCTGTCGTGATGAAAGGAAAATACAGATTTTACCTGAGAATTGAGAATAATCAATTCTAGCAGACAAAGAAACAAATTTGTCTGATAAGAAATATTACAAAGTTGCTTATTTTCGTGTGTGCTACTGATTTAATAAATAACAATGAAAATGACGGTTATGCTTTAAAGGGATGACTGGAACCAGGGCAGGTGCATTATGGAGTTTGTGGACAACCAGTAAGGAGTTGCAGTGGCAGGGAAAACTAACAGGCTAGGTGTTCATATTTTATTATTTCTTAATCCCTTCCTGGCCTATCTATTCATCATGCTTTGGAGCCAGGAGACCTCAGAGCGTAATAAATACCTTTGTAACAATAACCGGGTCACATCCGATTAGCATTAAATGACTTGATACGTGCCTATTCTCCAGCTGAACTTGAGCAAATCTGTCAAGTTCAAATTTCGGCAGACTCGCTCCTCTCTACTATGATGTTCGTTCTTTTTAGAGTTAAGGGGGCTTTACATGCAACGACATATCTAACGATATGTCGTCGGGGGTCACGGAATTCGTGACACACATCCGACCTCGTTAGCGACGTTGTTGCGTGTAACAGCTCTGAGTGAGTGTTAACGATCAAACATACTCACCTAATCATTGATCGTTGACACGTCATTCATTATCAAAATCTCGTTGGTCGTTGTGGACGTAGGTTGTTCGCCGTTCCTGAGGAAACACACATCGCTACGTGTGACACCCCGGGAACGACGAACAACACCGTACCTGCGTCCTCCGGCAAAGAGGTGGGCGTGTCGTTAATGTGGCTGGTCACTGCCCCTCCGCTTCTATTGGTTGGCCACTGTGTGACGTCACTGTGACGGCGCACGAACCTCCCCCTTAACGAAGAGGTTGTTCGCCGCCTACAGCGACGTCGCTAGGAAGGTAAGTACATGTGACGGGTGTTAGTGATATTGTGCGCCATGGGCAGCGATTTGCCCGTGACACACAAACGACGGGGGCGGGTGCTTTCACGAGCGACATCACTAGCGATGTTGCTGCGTGTAAAGCAACCTTTACTGTCTATGACCATATTGGCTATATCTATTAGGAAGATCAGAGTTAAGTCAACTGATTGATGTAGACATGATGGTGGTATTATCAAGGAAAATGACTGCAATTCTATGACATGGCCTGGTGTTTTATCAAGGAACTTACATTTTAAACTTTCCTTCCCCTAAAATACGGTCTTAAATACAGTAAGTCTTGATCTACGATGTTCATTTTAAAATGTATTAGATATATAACAGTGTGTTTGTCAGAATTATTAATACTGTATATAAAGATAGTCTGCGGTTTGTTTTTTATTTTATATAGAAGAATGTCCTTAATGACAAACTGTTTCCTTTTGTGGTTATCTGCAACTTCCAAGCTTCCTATGATATAGGCTGGGGAAGAATGATGAAGAGACGTTGGTCACAATGATTGTCACAGTCGTATAGTGTCTTCTGCCCGGGCACATAACCAGCATCATGTTGGTCAAGTCATGGCTTTTTCATACAGTTCTGGGACCCATGGCTCTTCAGGTTTTCTTCTATACAACGACACAATGTAAGTTACAGATTAATAAAATTCATTATTGCTTACTTTTTAATGCAAGTACATTTTTTTTTCTTGACTTGAAAATGCATCTTCAGTATGATGGAAATTATAATGCTGAGGAAGAACATGATCACATTTTTACTATTATTAATTTTAGGAAAAACGCAATTCATATAGTGTGTAATATGTCATGAAATAAAGTGGTGATCATGGATGTAATCTCATGGACAATGCCTATGGTGGCGACACCATTGACAATCATTAGATGAAATGTTGCAATGCAGCTCTGCCATTCTCATGTTGCACCCAATGATGGAGAGAGCTGAATGTGGAGGCATAAAAGCATAGGGTCAGGAAAGACTGAAATGCAAACTGAATGTCATGGTTCTCTAGACTATATTCCCACAATCAAGTTCCATATGTAGCACAGTATGGAGCTTGTGAGATTCGGGGAGTTAAGAAAGAAGTCACCTTGTATAAATTATTGTGTTTCAAGGTATATGTGTTTGGAAGGCAAGATTCTGGATCTAAAATCAATTATATCATGGAATTGAGTTTGCTGTTCAATAAGCAGGCATTCACTATGGTGGATAGAAGGAGAATGGTAATATGAAATTGCAGGAAAATTAGGCAGGTAGTAGGGCAAAAGAAAGTGGTGTAAGGCCAGAGTCACATTTGTGCGTATCTTTCGTGAGTCTCTCATCGCATCACCCGGCACGGCCGCACATTCTCTGGATGGGAGTGGGGCAGCTGCTGTATTTCTATGCAGCTGAGACGCACGTGTCCAGCATCAGGCTGTGCCGGGTGATGTGATGCATGACTCACACGAGATACGCACAAGTGTGACTCCGGCCTAAAGGGAAGGCTTAGTGAGGTTAGTCCAAGTGTAGCACAATCCAACAAGTTTACCAAGTTTTCAGATAATGAGGAAGTTAGTTCAGGGGTAGCAATGATACAGAAAAAGACCCTGACAGGTAGGGGAATTTCTGCTCCAACAAAAGAGGAATAAGGCTATGTGCGCACGTTGCGTACAAGCCCTGCAGAAATTTCTGCAGCGATCTGAAGAGCACATGTGCGCTTTAGATCGCTGCAGAAATGTCCGTAGTGAGCGCCGATTCCATGCGCTCTGCCTGCAGCTCCTGCCATAGACAGAGCAGGAGCTGCCGGCAAAGCGCAGGAAAGAAGTGACATGTCACTTCTTTTTGCGCAGCGCTTCGGCAGTAGCCGAAGCGCTGCGCTCTTAAACGCCACGTGCGCACGGCCCCTGCACAGTCTCCATAGACTGTGCAGGGGACGCAGGACGCATGCAGTTACGCTGCGCTACAAAGCGCAGCGTAACTGCATGTTTTTACGCGACGTGCGCACATAGCCTAAAAGTGCTGGAGAGGTCAGACATATTTACAGGTCACTGCACACAGGCTACACAGATGTACTAGTGACAATGCTCTGAAGCCACTGGAATTTTTGGTAATAAACCGGCAGCTTTACTAATCTTTATTTATGTGGTTATTATTTTGAAACTTTTTAGAAATGGTTTTAAAAAATTTTAAAGCACTATAAGAGATGACTGTGGAATTTTTAGATAAACTGAGTGACTGTATTAAGTCTTCCACTAGCACCTCATTACAAGTCCAGGTAGAATTTGGAAAGTACAATGAATGAAGCTGGTGTAACCCTCACCGGTGGTGAGGTGGCGAGCGGGAATAGACCCACTAGATCACAGGGGGTGCGCGGGCTTACCCACATGTGCGAGGGGCTTGACTAAGCGCCTATTTAGTAAACGCCAGGTGCCACTCTCAGAGCAGTGTACGCTAGTGTGGCAGCTGGTAGGCATTTAGTCACGCCCCTCCTACATCTGGGTAAGCTCAGGTTCTCCTTAAGGTCCAGTGAGTCCACTGGTGAGCATTACAGATTTCTCAGGCCGGGAGGGTGAGTGTGCTGGCGTCCCTGCTGCGGAGAGGCAGAGTAGGGCAGGGACGTCGGTTCTACAGCTGGTAAGGGTCCTCCACAGACAATATACAAGTTGATGTTCTAATATTGTGCCCAATGAGCTATTATTAAAGAGATTACTGAAAAAAATAATTTGCACTACATAAAAAAAATTCACAACCTACATGTCAGAACTCAAGTTTTGTCAATTATGTCTTCATGTGGTGGATATTTTTAGATGCTAACATTAATATTTTCCTACACCATCATTTTCCAAAGTTGGCTATATTCCTTCCTTGAACTTTGTCTTAATATCTGAAGTTGCAGAATTTCTGCAGCATTTCTGCACCTGTTATATAAATTAGGTTACTTCTGTTTTATTAAATTGCATTTTTGAGTGTGTTTTCTTTATTTATTGCAATTTTGACTTTGCATTTTTTGTCTCTTGTTTTAACCCCTTCACTTCCTGGCCTTTTTTCACCCTCCTGACCAGGCCAATTTTTACAATTCTGACCAGTGTCACTTTATGAAGTAATAACGCTGGAACGCATCAACAGGTCCCAGTGATTTTGATATTGTTTATTTGTAACATATTGTACTACATAATAGTGGTAAATTTAGGATAATATTTTTTTAGATTGTTTGTGAAAATCTCCAAAATAAGTTACCCAATTTCTACTGAACATCGCAATATCTCCCATTTGACTGTACAGTATTGTTTGGCCACATGACAGGACTCAAGGAGAGACATTTGACTTTTGGAGCACAGATTTTGCTGGTGTAAGGGGGGCCAAGGCTACACCACCCTTGCAGAAGTGGCTGACACGTATGAAGGTTTATTAAATATAATAGTCTGAACGGTGTACTTTGGTGAGTGGCCACAAGATGGCAAGGTGGCCCAGTGACTACTTTCCTGACACCCCTAGGTAGGAAGGGGTTAAAAAAAAGGAGGGGGAGAGAGTATAAATAGGGCAGGATGTAGGAGGAGGTCAGGTGAGTCTCCAGTAGGAGAAAGAGACAAGAAGCCCAAAATATCAAATTGAGCAGATCCTGAGGGTTGACCCTTAACACCGAACACACGGGGTCCTGCTCACTAGAGGACTGTTTTATCTGCGTCCCCAGGAAAGGGGTTGAGTCCAGATGGTCTGGGTGGCATCCGTTTTCCTGGATAGAAAACCCAAAGAATTTCCCTGCGAGACCGTAGGTCAGTGGGCTCTTAAAGGAGAAGAGTAGGTCCTGGCCAGAAGCACGGATGGAGGAGTGTTGTCAGAATAAACCCCTTCAATAGCACAAGCTAAATCCCTGTGGGTGGGACAGAGAGGCTAAAGGACCTTTTGAATTGGTCGGTGCAGTATGATGTCAGACAGGGGAATGAAGGGCCTAGTCACATTCGAAGAAGCTCAGGTGCCAGGAAAGCAGTCAGCCAGTAAATTGAACGTTGAAATGAAATGAGTTTGGAGGGAACTCCGTCGAGGTCAGAAGCGGTGCCCGTGTAAGGCGATCTGAAAGTACTCACTTGATTAATGCAACTAAAGTTCCGCTGGTTAAAAGAAGTGCATCTGTGTCAGATTCATTGTCTCATATCCAAAATATATGATTCAGGTGAAACCCCAAAAGGATCTATTCACTAATGAGGCAGCAGAGTTATGCAAGACTCTGTTTTACCTCTGTTCAGTGGTGTCCTTCTTTTCGAAGGTGCACAAAACAGTTGTTGACTGCACTTTTGTACACACATAATAATGATCGACACCGCCGGACCGCAGGCCAGATAGAAGTTCAAAGTGACTCTCTCTGCCTCATTATAGTGAATTTTCCATTAGGCATTTTGTCTGAATCACATTTATCAGAGAATAACATATTATATCCGATGTATGTGCTCAGTGTAGAGCGAAGGATAAATGTGAGCAGCACCTTACTGTGATCTTTGAGAGGCAAAATATCCATATCAAAAGCAGTGGAAAAAATTTTTTTTTGCTGAAGAACATGCTGTTTTTAGCAATACTATATTTATTTACATACGACCCTTTGCTCACTTTTTGTTCCACTTTTTTATCAGTTGTATGATGATAAGATTGTGCTTGCTACATTGGTTTTTTTTTATGGTGTTCACTGAAGGGGTTAATTAGTGTGACAGTTTTATAGACTGGGTTGTTTCGGATGCGGCAATGCTAAATATGTTTACCTTTTTTGTTTATACATAAATATACGTATTTATTGGTATAATATTTTTTCATTGTTTTGTATTTTATTTTCCGGGGGAAGTTTTAATTATTCTTCCAATTTTTTTAAACTTTTTTTATGTTTTTACTTACTTCCTATATAGAACACTAATTGTTTTGCTCTGATCTGTGGTGTAATGTATTTCCATGCCAAAGCATAGCAATACATTATATCTGTCAGTGCTGCACTAACAGAAGCCTCTTAGATCATGCTCCTAGCAGGCCTCCTAAGGGTACTTTACACGCTGCGATATCGGTAACGATGTCACTAGCGAGTGTACCCGCCCCCGTCGGTTGTGCGTGATGGGCAAATCGCTGCCCAACATCGCTTACACCCGTCACACTACTTACCTTCCCTGCGACGTCACACGGCAGCCGTCCAATAGCAGCGTAGGGGCGGAGATGAGCGGCTGGAACATGCGGCCCACCTCCATCCTTCCTTCTTTTCCAGTGAACGGAGGTAAGGAGATGTTTGTCGCTCCTGCAGTGTCACACATAGCGATGTGTCATGCCGCAAGAGCAAGGAACAACATCGCTACTCACCAGACAACGATATTTGGTGTTTGGACGACCTCTCCAACACCAACGATTTTAACCACTTTTGTGATCGTTGAAGGTCGCTCGTACGTGTCACGCACTGCGATGTCGCTAACGACGCCAGATGTGCGTCACAAACACCGTGACCCCGACGATAAATCGTTAGCGATGTCGCAACGTGTAAAGCACCCATTAGACCATGCTCTGAATAAGCTGTAGTGAACTAGGCATTATCACGACCTCTGGTTGCCAAGGCAATGATCGGGCTCCCATTGTGGGGGTTCAAATTAGGTGATCACTATTAATCGTGGCATTTAGGGGGTTAAAGAACCAGGGGTAGAGCTGGGACCATCCTGGCTTGATAGTCTGCTATAACTTATGTGTGCCCCCCCCACGTCAGCAGCCGGGCTGCTCGGATCCAGATCCGCAGTGGCTCTAGGGGTCTCCGGATTCGGGGGTCGTGCGGACACTCAAATAAAAAGGAGAATGTAATACGTACAGGGGATTGTTGTAAATAGTTTGTGACGCCACCCACGGTGTGTGGTAAAAATGGAGTACCACCACTGCTGTTGGGGAGCACCCAGCGGCGATGGAGCGGCAGCTGGGTGTTTAACCCCTCCGTGGGTAGGAATGGATGCAACAGGGCTCAGTGTCCAGAACACGGAAGGGGATGGCTGCAAGTGGTGGTGTGCCGGGCCGGACCGGGAGGTGTTGGTGTACTTACGATTAAATGATTGCACACAAGTCCGCTGGTAAACCAAGGTGTCAGTGGCCGGCTGCCGCGTCCGGGTGTATACAGGTCCCACACCCGGCTGATGTACCAATGTACCAATGTCCCTCCCTCCAGCACTATTTACTTTTCTTCTCCTTTGGACAACCTCATGTGTAACGGGGAAGTCCTCTCCCGGTTCTGTTTTGGTTGGGAGATGTGCCCGCGAAAACTGACCCATGGGATCTCAATGGGTTGTTGCGGATACCCTATCCCCCGTGTTGGGATGCCGTCTCGCTCTATCTGGGCTAACACGCTGGAAAAACGTCTGGAACCTTGTCCCTGGCCTGGTTAATTAGAGAAGGGGCTTACAACCATCTTCTAACTAGGGTGCAGGTACCCCGCCTGTGCACGGTTTCCGGACCGGATCTCCGCTCCAACCCTGCCCTGGTCCACTTTGGATTTCCCGCGACCGGACTCCCGTCGCCTTTGGACACGGTCCACTGCTTGCCACCTAGCCAGTAGACCAGGGCCACTACCCTGGCTAACCTTCACTAGGCTCAGACTTGACTCCACTCGACTTGAACTCTAACGTGAACTTCACTTAGAGACTCCACTTAGAAAACTGCACTAGAAGCTGACTGGTTCCCTCCCCCGGATCCTCAAGACCCCTAGGTGGGTGCTCCCAATCTGCCTGGTCCCACCCACTGGTGTGTCCTTCCTACCCTGAGGGGGGTGGCTAGGGTTTTGTGGCAGATGGTATCTGATGTGGGATGGTGTTGTGTGGGGTGTACTGTTTCTCTGTGACCACCTGGAGGCGCCAGGGCGTCACATATGTTGAGCTGCCGATGGCAATCGTGCGTGCACAGCCCATGTGCCTTCGCAATCAATATGGCATACATTTACGTTATTTTGTGGGAACTCCTTCCCAACCATGAGAAACTTACGCCACATATCAAAAATGGGTTAAAAAAAAAGCTGCTGTGTTTTTGATGCTTCCTGCTGTTTGGTTTTGACAAAACTTAATGTGCATATTACATGCATTTTTAGTGCGTTTCTGCAGCATAAACACACAGAAAACGCATGTGCGCTTTTTTACCTGCAGATGTTCCACATCTAATGCACGTCTATGGAGATAATCTGCACCTAAAACTCAGTGTACTAACAGGAGAAATTGACATGCTGCAGATTAGAAACAGTCAATACAGGTCAGTTTACACTGTGTAAAAAAGAAGTGTTGTATAGTAGAGCTTTAAATATGAAATAGCGCAACGGGAACCTAACTGTGTGGAGACAATAATAAAGAAGCGCAAATGCACTCACCTGGAGTGGCTGTGAGGGCACAACTCCTATGTAGGCTTCAATGAGAATGGATGCTGCGGGATTACAGTTTGATTCAATAACTGAAGGAAGAGAGTGGGTGTGATCCGCATTGCAGATCAAATCCACTTTCTCCCTTCTTTTAAAGAAATCCCATCGACTTTGCTGGAACTTTAAAATGCTGCTTCAAAAACTCACTGAAAACTCATCAATGGGCTTACAGCCTTAGGCCGGATCACACTTGCGAGTGACTTGTGAGAGTCTTGCATCGCATCACCCGGCATGGCCACACACTCTCCTAACAGGAGCGGGTCGGCTGCATGTATTTCTATGCAGATGAGAAGCTCATATCTGCAGAGGGGCAGGCTGTGCTGGGTGATGCGATGCAAGACTCGCGCAAGTCACTCGCAATGCAAGTCACTGCACTTTTAGTGCATTTTTACATGCAATTTTATTGCGATTTTGACACTGTCGCTTTTGATTTTTTTTAATATGTCATACTTTAAATGAAGCTACTTTATTTGTAATATTTGCTGTTATTTGGCTTTGACAAAACGTTATTGTTATGAAAATACGGAACATCAAAACCTTATCATGGGCACAAAGACTTAAGAATTTTCTTCTTAAGGCTTTGTGCCCATGATAAGGTTTTGATGCTCTGTATTTTCAGAACAATAATGTTTTGTCAAAGCTAAATCCAATTGCTAAGTTGCTAAATCCAATCATTAACCTCCTGTGATGCCCCTGCGGTATCCAGGTGTCACAAAAATAAGGTAACAATTAAGGTAACAGCTCGGGTCCTACATGACTGTGCCAGTCATTACACAAACACCAGCACACCAGGACATTTACACTTGCTGAACCTGGCTGGGAGCCTCACCTAGCCAGATGACAGGGCTGGGCACTGTTAGATAACAGGCAGCCAACTGGGAGGAAGAGACCAGACCCGGGGGAGGAGAAAGTGACCTGGGAAGTACTATGCGGGCGTCACACGATACGATCTATCGTGCATCGTTTGTGCGTCACGGGCAATTAGTTGCCCATGGCACACAAAGTCGTTAAACCACCGTCACACGCATTTACCTGCTGAGCGACGTCGCTGTGGGCGGCAAACATCCACTTCCTGAAGGGGGAGGGACATTCGGCGTCACAGCGATGTCACACAGCGGCCGGCCAATAGAAGCGGAGGGGCGGAGATGAGCAGGACGTAAACATCCCGCCCACCTTCTTCCTTCTACATTGCCGGCGGGACGCAGGTAACCTGCAGTTCATCGTTCCAAGGGTGTCACACGGAGCGACGTGTGCTGCCCCGGGAACGATGAACAACAGGACGTGCGATTTTTAGAAAATGAGTGACGTGTCAGTGATGAACGAGAAGGTGAGTATTTCTGCTCGTTCATAGCTGTCACACGCTACGATATATCAAACGATGCCGGATGTGCGTCACTTACGACGTGACCCCGCCAACATATCGCACGATATATCGTCTCGTGTGACGCCCGCATTAGTGAGCAGTCAGAGAAAGGAAGTGAAAGAGAAAGGAGCTGAGGAGAGGAGTTGTAAGAAAGGTGTCAAGACAGACTAGAGACTCTTGAGACACAGAGAAAGTGGAAGGAAACAGAAAGGAAAGTGAGGAGTAAGAAAGCCGGCGGAGTGGTAGTAAAGACACTGCAAAGACCTGAGTAGTAAGAACAGCCTTTCAGAGGAGGAAAGTAGCTGAAGAGCGAGAGATAGTAAGCTCCAAGTACAGAGGGATCCTGTGGGGTGAACATCCAGAGCTCACAGTACTTTGCACGCACGCATACCTCCCAACTTTTAAAGAAGGAAAAGAGGGACAAAGTTTGCGGCGCGCGTAGCGCGCCGCGGCAAATTTTTAGGCCACGCCCCCTAACCACACCCATTTCACAGTCACGCCCATATCCACTCCCCATCCACACCCATTCAGCACAAACACGCAGGCAGCCGGCGGGCCTCCAGCACGGACACGCAGGCAGCCGGCGGGCCTCCAGCACGGACACGCAGGCAGCCACAGTGAGGCGGCCGGTCGCCTTCACAGACAGGCGGCAGGGGGGCGCCCGCACAGACAGGCGGCAGGGGGGCGCCCGCACAGACAGGCGGCAGGGGGGCGCCCGCACAGACAGGCGGCAGGGGGGCGCCCGCACAGACAGGCGGCAGGGGGGCGCCCGCACAGACAGGCGGCAGGGGGGCGCCCGCACAGACAGGCGGCAGGGGGGCGCCCGCACAGACAGGCGGCAGGGGGGCGCCCGCACAGACAGGCGGCAGGGGGGCGCCCGCACAGACAGGCGGCAGGGGGGCGCCCGCACAGACAGGCGGCAGGGGGGCGCCCGCACAGACAGGCGGCAGGGGGGCGCCCGCACAGACAGGCGGCAGGGGGGCGCCCGCACAGACAGGCGGCAGGGGGGCGCCCGCACAGACAGGCGGCAGGGGGGCGCCCGCACAGACAGGCGGCAGGGGGGCGCCCGCACAGACAGGCGGCGGGCCGACCGCACAGACAGGCGGCGGGCCGACCGCACAGACAGGCGTCCGGCCGACCGCACAGACAGGCTCCGGCCGGGGGTGAGGGGGGAGGGAGGGAAATCAGCGCTGGGGAGATTAGTTTACTGTACCAGCAGCAGCACAGGCAGCGCTCCTCTCTATGCCACGTCTACTAGGATGGTAGGAGGGAAAAGCAGGGAGGCGGAGAGAGAGTGGGTGGGCGGAGCCCGGGAGCCGGCCGTCCCGCCCGTGGCAACGGGACAAACAACGTAAAGCGTGAAAGTCCCGCTGTATCCGGGACGGTTGGGAGGTATGCAGCATGTTAGAATGTGTACATAAGATCCCGCTGGTGGTGGCCGCAGCTTATAGGCCCCAAATCTGGTGACAGGTTCCCTTTAAAGTGAACCTGTCAGGTGCAATATGCACTCAGAGCCAGGAGCAGTTCTGGGTGTATATTGCTAATCCCTGCCTAACTGTCCCTGTATACACTAGCATAGATAAAGAGATCAAGAACAAATATTTTTAAAGATCTTATATCTTATGCTAATGAGCGAGGGGACTAGTCACAAGGGCGTTACTTCACTTGGCTAGTCGGCTCGCATAGCATGTTAGCATGTTATTACGCCCCTGTGTGAGTACTAACACGCTATATGAGCCGACTAGCCAAGTGAAGTAACGCCCTTGGGACTAGTCCCCGCGCTAATTAGCATAAGATATAAGCTCTTTAAAAATACTTTTTCTATAGATGCCTTTATCTATGCTAGTGTATACAGGGACAGTTAGGGAGGGATTAGCAATATGCACCCAGGACTGCTCCTGGCTCTGAGTGCAGATTGCACCTGATAGGTTCCCTTTAAAGGGAAACTGTCACCAGAAATTTAGCAAAAAAAATAAAAGATTCCCCTCTGCAGCTCCTGGGCTGCATTCTGGAAAGGTTCCTGTTGCTATTGTGCCCCCTTTGAGACCTAAAATAATACTTTATGAAGTCTTACCTTTTTGTATGCAAATCTGTTTTTATGGTCACGGGGGCGGGCTGCCTGGCGTCCGTTATTCCCCCTCCTGCCGTTGTACGCCGTCCCCCATTGCTCATTTCCATACATGAGGACGCCTTCCTCATGTAACTGTCCTCCTGAAGTTTTGTGCATGCCCAGTGCCACTCTCGCGGGAGTAAGCACTGTGCAAAGTGTGAACGCTTTTCAGGTGATTGCGCAGGCGCGAGATTATGGGCGGCGCTGTGATTGTCATCAGCAGCGTCATCCAAGTACCCACCCATAATCTCGTGCCCACGCTTCTCACTCTGCCTCCACTGTTATGCGCAAGCACTGTCCATATGAACCATGTTACCTATTACCGTGGGCGCGAGATTATGGGCGGCGCTGTGATTGTCATCAGCAAAGTCATCCAAGTACCCGCCCATAATCTCGTGCAAGCGGTCATAGGTAACATGGTTCATATGGCCAGCACTTGCGCATAACGGTGGAGTCAGAGGGAAAAGTGCGGGCACGAGATTATGGGCGGGTACTTGGTTAACGCTGCTGATGACAATCACAGCGCCGCCCATAATCTCGCGCCTGCGCAATCACCTGAAAAAGCGTTCACATGCGCAAAACTTCGGGAGGACAGTTACATGAGGAAGGCGTCCTTGTGTATGTAAATGAGCAATGGGGGACTGCGTAAAGCGGCAGGAGGGGGAATAACGGACGCCAGACAGCCCGCCCCCGTGACCATAAAAACACATTTGCATACAAAAAGGTAAGACTTCATAAAGTATTTTTGTAGGTCTCAAAGGGGGCACAATAACAACAGGAACCTTTCTAGAAGCAGCCCAGGAGCTGCAGAGGGGAATCTTTTATTTTTATTGTGAAATTTCTGCTGACATGTTCCCTTTAACTGGTAGAGGAGCCAGGATAAAGCAGAGCTGAAGCTGTTGGGAAGCTAGGACCCAGCAGCTCTGCTCCACAGGCAGGAGACCACTGATCGGTAACTAATAGAAGCCTGCAGATGCCACTCTGCATAGGTTATTACTGGCCAGTGCTATCTGCAGGAGAGAGAAGTGCTGATTGCACGGTCTCCTCAGCGTCCTGACTCCCCGCGTGTCTGCAGCAGTGAGAAGCCGCACACGGGGAATCAGAGAACAGCTGCCGACAAACGCAGGCTCCGGGACTGGGGGGGGTCGGCTCTGGTGCAGGGGGGGGGGGGCTCTGCTGCAGGGGGGGGGTCGCTCTGCTGCAGGGGGGGGTCGCTCTGCTGCAGGGGGTGATTCATACCTCAGCAGCAGTCACAGGAGTAGGTGCGCGCTCGGCTCTGTAATGAATAGTAGAAGGGAGAAACAGCGAGGCGGGGCTACAGTGGGTGGGTGGAGCCGGGACAAACGGCCTCACGGGCGGGACCCGGGATCAAAGGCTCAGAAGAGGGACTGTCCCGCTGTATCCGGGACGGTTGGGAGGTATGCGCACGGGTTGCAGATCCCAGAACAGACAAGGACTTCAAGCCATCTGTTAACTCTGCCAGGCGGGTGGGTTTTCAGGACTCATCTGCCACCACTAATGTCCGAGGCATCAGCAGCAAAGAGGGGACCGGGACACATTCCCTTAAATAGTCCAAGCTGATTGCAGCAGGACCCAGACACCAGGAGGACCTCCAAGTGCTCCGAGGCAGGGAGGACCCACATACACAGAAGTGCACAGGTGGAGAGTGGCACCAAGTTGGCAGGCACAGCCATCAGGACTCGAGTGCACCTGGAATCCAGTATGTCTCTAGGGCGCAAATCTAGTGAGTTAAAACCATCAAACTGCACTGGACTGATTCATTGCGCTACGCCTCTACATTAATCCCTTCACTTACACCTGGGGAAAAGCCCCCACGCTGCCCCCATCCATCATCCCCAGTGGAAAACTGCAGCGGCCGTCTTATCACCTCTGGCCGCAAACCGCGAGTGGCGTAGTCGGACTTTTATTTTATTTTTATTTTTCATTTAAAACTGGTCGACGGTGCCCCCTGATCCGGTAACCCTCGAGCCACAGACCGGCCGGATCCAAGCATCCCGGCTGCCCCCGGGCGTGACACTCTCTTGTGTGTTGTGTAGCTAAGTATACAAAAACAGAAGCCAACATCCCAAAACTAGCCTCAAATGCAGCCATGGTTGGCAAAACTACAGTCAAGCTACGAGGATTAAATTTTTTGTTTTATTTAATGCTCTTTTATCAAGAATCCTTTGTGAGTAAAATACCGTATTTTGATTGAAATGTCTGTAGCTACAGTGATGTAACTACACCAATGGACGCTTTGCTCTTTTCTTCCCCCATATACAAGTGCATCTCAATAACTTAGAATATCATCAATAAGTTAATTTATTTCAGTAATTCAATACAAAAAGTGAAACGCATATATTATATAGCGTCATTACAAACAGAGTCATCTATTTCAAGTGTTTATATCTGTTAATGTTGATGATTATGTCTTACAGCCAATGAAAACCCAAAAGTCATTATCTCAGAAAATTAGAATATTATATAAGACCAACTGAAAAAAAATATTTTAATCTCAGAAATGTTGGCGCCTACTGAAAAGTCTGTATAGTAAATGTCGGGGCTCCTTTTGCATGAATTACTGCATCGATGCGGTGTAACAGGGAAGCGATCAGCTTGAGATACTGCTGAGGTGTTATGGAAGCTCAGGTTGCTTTGATAGCAGCCGTCAGCTTGTCTGCATTGTTGGGTCTGGTGTCTCTCATCTTCCTCTTGACAATACCGATCAGGCAAGTTTGCTGGCCAATCAAGCACAGTGATACTGTGGTTATTAAACCAGGTATTGGTACTTTGGCAGTGTGGACAGGTGCCAAGTCCTGCTGGAAAATGAAATTTCCATCTTCAAAAAGCTTGTTGGCAGAGGGAAGCATGAAGTGCTCTAAATTTTCCTGGTAAACGGCTGTGTTGACTTTGGTCTTGATAAAACACAGTGGACCTACACCAGCAAATGACATGGCTCCCCAAACCCTCAATGATTGTGGGAACTTCACACTAGACATCAAGCAGCTTGGATTGTGGCCTCCCCACTCTTCCTCTTGACTCTGGGGCCGCGATTTCCAAATAAAATGCAAAATTTACTTTCATCTGCAAACAACACATTGGCCCACTGGGCAACAGTCCAGTTTTTTTTTTCTTTGGCCGAGGTAAGATGCTTCTGGCGTTGTTGTCACGATTGTCTCCTTGTTTTTGGAGACTAGTGGCAGCTCGAGGTCTGGAACCCATTATCTCTAGGGCTCTGCATTTAAATGTCATTTCATTTCCTTTGGCACTGAAGTACCGTGGAACCTTGGTTAACGAGAACAATCCGTTCTGGGACTGTGCTTGTTAACTAAGTTACTCGTTCAGCAAAGCAAGATTTCCCATAGGAAATCATTGCAATGCAGACAAGTCGTTCCACAACTTGTTAAATGTCCCATCCTGGTCCCCTATTGTGTCATTCCACACATGCACAAACACACACAAACACGTACAAACACACACAAACTCACACAAACACACACAAATACACAAGCACGCACGCACATGCACATATTATGCTCACCTTACCTTCCGTTCCATCGCCGGTCTCCTGGGACTTGCTGTTTGCTAGTACGAGCTGTGTATCAGGTTACCATCACGACGAGGGAGGAACTTCCGCACCCAGAGCACTGACATCAAAGGCAGGAGCCACTTGCCTCTGATTGGTCAGTGCGCTGCCTTTGAGTAGCGGTGACAGAGGAAGTTCCTGCTTCGTCGCTATGGTTGTCGATACACAGCCTGGAGCGGCGAACTACAGGACTCAGGAGGCCGGCAATGGAACAGAAGGTACACATATTATGCTCACCTTACCTTCCGTTTCATTGCCGGCCTCCTGGGTCCTGTAGTTCGCCACGAGGATTCCTCCCTCGTCGTGATATACCGGCGAACTACAAGAACCATGAGGCCGGCGACGGAACGGAAGGTAAGCATAATACCGTATGTGTGTGCGTGCGTGTTTGTGCGTGCTTGTGTGTGTTTGTGCAGACTGCAAGAGTGGGTTAGAGCGCGGTGGATGTACAGAACCGGAAGTGTGTGCGGTGAGTATTTTGCTCATACGGCAAAGCTTTCTCGTAAACCAAGTTACAAATTTACAGAAAGATTTGCTTGTTAAGCGAAATTCTCGTTAACTGGGTTACTCATTAAGCGAGGTTCCACTGTAGTTAATGCCAGTTTTTCTGTTTGTAGCTCTGCTGCAGTTGAGGTCAGCTGCACCTGTTTTGTAGTCACACCTCTTGTGAGGAAGGAAAGAAGGAAGGATCGATCCTCTCCTCTTTTGGTTCTTTAGTGCAGTGGTGGGTGTAGTGAACCTCACCAATCTCTCACTAATCAGGGCCTCTATAGGGTTTCTTAGGGACCTAGGGTGCTGCTCAGTGACAGTTGGGGAAACTGTATAGAGAGTGGTTAGGAGACTAGGTTCAGCTCAGGTAAAGTTAGGAGTTGACCATCAACCCTCTCACTAGTTCCATGGCCCACCATTGCTATTGTGTCCTCTTTGTTTCCCCCTTGTCTGTGGTGTTCTTTCGGTGTTTTTTCGTTGTGTGTCAGACCTCGGTTGGTCTGAAAACACTCATCATGCCCGTTGCAGGACAGTCGTCTATTGGTCATGAGTGGCTTGACACAAGGAATGGGACAGTTGTAGCCCATGTTCTTGAAACACTGACTCCAGCAGCAGTCCACTCCTTGTGAATCTCCCCCAAATTTTTGAATGGTCTTTTCTTAACAATCCTATGAAGGCTGCGGTTATCCCGGTTGCTTGTGCATATTTTTCTACCACCCTTTTTCTTCCACTCAACTTTCCATTAATATGCTTGGATACAGCACTCTGAGCAGCCAGCTTCTTTAGCAGTGACCTTTTGTGGCTTACACTCTTTGTGGAGTGTATCAATAACTGCCTTCTGGACATCTGTCTAGTCAGCAGTCTTCCCCATGATTGTGTAGCCTACTGAACCAAACTAAGGGACCATATTAACACTAGAACTACTGGACTCGTGACACCTATATAAAAATACATGGTGCAAAGTAGTCAAAATGGCTACCTCAGTAGTTCTAGTGTTAAATGCTTAGGAAGCCTTTCCAGGTGTTTTGTGATAATTATTCAAATTTTCTGAGATAAGGACTTTTGGGTTTTCATTGGCTGTAAGCCATAATAATCAACATTAACAGAAATAACCACTTGAAATAGATCACTCTGTTTGTAATGACTCTATACAATATATGCATTTCCTTTTTGTATTGAATTACTGAAATAACTTTTTGATGATATTCTAATATATCGAGATGTACTTGTAAGAGTTTGTGAAGTTAGGCCAAGTATATGTTGAATTTACCATTTGCAGATCTACTACAATGTGCACTAAAAGTAGTGATACTCTTTACCTCATTAGGACCAGGGAGTTTCAGGAACTTTGAATTGGAGATAAGTCCTTGGTCTGCACCAATTTCATTATTGTATTTATCCTTTTCTCCAGGTTCTTCAGATTTACAAGTGCGCGAGGTGCAGGCTGCAGTTATGGGCTCAGTGACCATCACGCTTAACTATAACACTTACTGGTACAAGAATATGATAAGCAGCTGGTGCAGGCAAGTGTCCATGACAGAATGTGAAAATATCGTGGACACAAGTGTTGTCAACCAAAATGGACCCTTCGAAAGAGTGTTTATTTCACAAACCACTGACAGTATTGGAGTAGTAAATGTGACTATGGTGAATTTACAACATTGGGACACTGGTCTGTATAAATGGCGAATATGGACTGGAAAAGACTATAATATCATTGAGAATGTTCTCCTGCAAGTGGTTTTTGGTAAGTTGATATATGAAGTGGTACTTTAGACTTTTACTTTTTCCAGATGCACTAAATTTTCATTTCTACAACTTGTTTAAGGTATGTTGGATTAATACCTCATCACCATGTATAGAGAAGTATGTCAAACCTAGGTCCTCTATCCTTAATCTAAAATGAGATTGACCTGACAGTAATGGATCATCTCTAAAATGGCATCCAAGCAATTGCTGATTGGTAAAATAACTAGTGGCTAGAAAACAATAGGTAATATGAATATGAACAGTACCTATCTTCCAGATACTCATCTGAAAAATTATTTGACCCAAGACATGGCATTATGCTGCCTAGACAGATATATAAAAAAGACTGATGAAACATCCTACCTTTCAAAGTGCAAACTGAACATGAAACATAGTAACAAAAAAGAGACAGTTGCGCTCTGTAGTTCCAAGTTATGTTTAATTCTGAATATGGGAATATAGACATGCATTAATGCTATGAAAAACATGTAAAAATTTAGATACTTAGCAAACAAAAATGGCCAGTTTTATGTGAGCCCAACAGCAAGGTGACCTCTTTTTGTTGGAGCCTTATTAAACTAAGGTCTCTCTTTGGGTTAAAAAAAACTGCAATTTATGAGCGGACAGGAACCTGCTAATGTAGAATTAAAATAGACTACGGCTGAAAAGCAGGAGTGCTCAATCAGAAGGCATGATCCTGTAATCGAAAGGTAGGATGTGCCATCAGTCTTTTTATTAGACTACAGGGTCATGCCTTCTGATTGAGTACTCCTGCTCTTCAGCATTAAGCAATTTCAATTCTTCATTAGCAGGTTCATAAATTGTAGGTTTTTTAACCCAAAGAGATGCATTAGTTTGATAGGAACCAAACAAAAAGATGTCGTCTTACTGTTGGCAAGTTAGAGAGAAGCTACTGGGGACCTACTTTGGACTAGTCATCCAAGATACATAGTCCTCTCCCGACTTTTCAAAGTATATTTCCTCTGACTTACCACAGTATTTCTGAGTAAAACATACATGGGTGCAATAAAGCAGCCAGAGTCTGATCAGTGCTGTCTCTTGTTTGGACAAGGTGAATCAGCTGTTAGGTTCTCCTCAATGGGAAGTGATAATTGTCTGATGATCTATTGTTTAAATCAGGTTTTTGCTTTAAATGTATATGTGGTTTTACTTTTGGTTTAAAAAATAGTCCCTATATCACAATCTGTATTTTAAATAAAACTGAGAAATATTACAACTGTCACACTGGTCCCTGGTGCTTGTTCAGACTCTTAACTTTCTTTTGTTTCAAAAAAATCCACAGGGACATTAGCAGCAAAAGACTGACAGCATATCTTTTATATTGAATCATCTAATGAGCCAATGCAAATGTCCATGTGAAGATAGGGTGAGCAGGGTCAGCTGCTGTGATTGTTGGATCATTCATTATGAGTTGTGAATATAGACAATACCTGTCTTTGTAATCCTGACTCTGATGATTATGAACCTGCTGAAAACCTTTCCTGAAAAAAAACAGGAAGTTTAAGTCTAAAATAGCCCCAGCGGGCAAAATGAAAATGACAAAATTAGTCATTTTGTTTGTTTTAATAAAATTCTGATTTGACTAAAATTAAACAATGCCAATACATCTTATATACAGTCATGACTGAAACTGTTGGCACCTTTCAGTCATTCTGATGTCTGAGATGTGACTTCTGACTCCTTCACATGTCACATATCAGTTATCACTGCAATTCGTGTGTGAGCAGAAGAATTTAGAAAAAGGAAAAATTAATTTTTCTTCCACTCCTGGAAATGAACCCATGTAGCACACTCCAAAGGTAGCAACCTTACCACTCAGCCATGCACTGGAGACATGGGGGGAAGGCTGTCTTTTTTTCCCTATGAGATTAACCAAGCAGGTATTGTGACATTCTCACATATCACCACTCACTGATCAGACTCACATATCATTTGCATGTGGCTTGGAGGAGGTCTGTGGGAAAGGCCAGAGCTCTGGGTTCTAGTCCCCCTAGTGGATGGGTGCATTATTTTTTTTATTTATTTTTTATTTGAAAGGATAATGCTATGTGTGACACAGATGCCTTACCATTAAGCTATAGGTTCATTATTTATTGGATTTCATATTTGGGTAGTAATATATCATAGGAAAAAAATGTCAGGTATCAGAAGTCAGTGATCAGGTGTCAGTGGTCAATGATCAGGTATCAGTTGTCAGTGGTCAGTTATCAGTGATCAGGAATCAGTTGTCAGTGATCAGTTGTCAATGATCAAGCATCAGTTGTCAGAGATCAGTTGCCAGTGATCCAGTTGTCAGTTATCAGTGATAAAACAAGGTATTTCTGATGTTTGACAGACTGAAATATGATCATGTCCTCAAATGGACACTGTACTATAGTAATCTTCAGATTTCATGATGCCTTGCAAAGCACCCAGTGCCACAGACAGCAAAACAAAACCAAAACATATTTGAACTTCAACCATATTTAATTGTAGGTAGTTTCTTTTCTTTGTAGACCACATTCCATTTTCTGTAAATAGTAGAATGATGTGCTTTACCAAAAAGCTGTATCTTGGTCTCATCTGTCCAAAAGACACTTTCCCAGAAGAATTTTGGCTTAAGGTACCGTCGCACTAAGCGACGCTCCAGCGATCCCACCAGCAACCTGACCTGTCAGGGATCGCTGGAGCGTCGCTACACGGGTTGCTGGTGAGCTGTCAAACAGGCAGATCTCTCCAGCAACCATTGACCAGCCCCCAGCCAGCAGCGGTAACCAACCCAATATTTACCTTGGTTACCAGCGCACACTGCTTAGCGCTGGCTGCCTGCACTCCTAGCCAGAGTACACATCGGGTTAATTACCCGATGTGTAGTCTGGCTATGTGTGCAGGGAGCAGGGAGCCGGCACTGACAGCGTGAGAGCGGCGGACGCTGGTAACGAAGGTAAATATTGGTTAACCAAGGAAAGGGCTTCTTGGTTACCCGATATTTACATTGGTTACCAGCGTCCGCAGAAGCCGGCTCCCTGCTCACTGCACATTCAGTTGTTGCTCTCTCGCTGTCACACACAGCGATGTGTGCTTCACAGCGGGAGAGCAACAACTAAAAGATGGTCCAGGACATTCAGCAACAACCAGCGACCTCAAAGCAGGGGCCAGGTTGTTGCTGGATGTCACACACCGCAACATCACTAGCAACATCGCTGTTGCGTCACAAAAGTCGTGCCTCAGCAGTGATGTTGCTAGCGATGTTGCTTAGTGAGACGTGGCCTTTACTCACAAACATTTTGGCAAACCGCAGTCTAGCTTTTTTACTTCTGTGTCAGCAGTGGGGTTGTCCATTGTCTCCCGCCACAGCATTTAATTTCAATTATATGTTGATGGATAGATCACGCTAACACTAATACACCCTGAGTCTGCAGGACAGCTTGAATTTCTTTGAAACTTGCTCGGACTATCCTACATTGCAACCTTTCATTAATTTTTCTCTGTCTTCCAAGTCCAGGGAGATTAGTTACAATGCCATGGGTTGTAAACGTCTTGATTATGTTATGCATTTGTGGACAAAGGAAAATCAATGTCACTGAAGTCTTCCGTTGTTAGGAGACTTGTGATAGCTTTGGGCCCTGAGTCTCACCTTGCCTTGTGAGACTTTGGAGATTAAACAATTTTTTTCTTTCTTTTGGTGAATCAAGGGATAATGTCAGTTTTCCTTGCCAGCAGCTTCTAAAGGCCGCTTTACACGCTGCGACATCGCTAAAGCGATCTCGTTGGGGTCACGGAATTTGTGGTGCACATCCAGTCGCTTTAGCGATGCCATTGCGTGTGACACCTATGAGCGATTTTGCATCGTCGCAAAAACGTGCAAAATCGCTCATCGGTGACATGGGGGTCCATTCTCGAATATCGTTGCTGCTGCAGTAACGATGTAGTTCGTCGTTCCTGAGGCAGCACACAACGCTCCGTGTGACACCGCAGGAACGAGGAACCTCTCCTTACCTGCCTCCCGCCCGCAATGCGGAATGAAGGAGGTGGGCGGGATGTTCGTCCCGCTTATCTCCACACCTCCGCTTCTATTGGGCGGAGGTTCAGTGACGCTGCTATGACGTCGCTGTCACGCTGAATGAACCGCCCCCTTAGAAAGGAGGCGGTTCGCCTATGACAGCGACGTCGCAGGGCAGGTAAGTAGTGTGACGGGTCCACGCGATGTTGTGCGCCACGGGAAGCGATTTTCCCGTGTCGCACAACCGATGGGGGCGGGTACCCACGCTAGCAAAACCGGTCACGATATCACAACGTGTAAAGCGGCCTTAATTACCTATCTTCATGTTAATCCACTTTGTGACCACTGCCAACCCCTATAAGTAGTCATATCTCCCAATAGAGGGGGGCAATTATTCCGAATCAATTCTGAAGCTAGGCCTGGAGTTGAAAAGAGCTGCTAGAGCCCTTGTTGTCAGAAGGGGTGTAGGCTGCAGTCCTGGTGTCTGACTGCAGCCATGAAATTGCACCTTATTATTTTGTTGATTCCCCTGTCTCTTTCCTTTCTTTTCCATATTGATTAGTGCAACTAGTGTCTCTCTTCAACCCTCTCACTAGCCATGGTGTTTGCAGTGCTAGTGAAGGTTTAGGTATCTGGCTCAGCAACAAGTTGAAACACCCCGTATAGGAATGCTAGGGTACACAGGAAACAACTTGAGGTTAATGCAGGAGGTTCCACTCACCGTTCTCCCGAGAGGCAGGGCCCACCATTGTTAAAGTGTACCTCTTGCTTGTTGTGTCTTTCGTTGTGCACCAGATGTTCACTGGTCTGTATGTGACAATATAGATCTCTGGAGATGGACCTGTAACCTTGAGATTATTGAAATTTTACAATAATTTTGGTTTTCAAGTCCTCAGACAGTTCTCTTTACCACTTTCTGTTGTCCATGCTTAGTGTGGCACACACAGTCACATAATGCAAAGATTAAGTCAACAGAGGAAATAAACATGTGTATGACAAAACATGAGTAATTGCAATAATTTTCTTGGAGAGATGCGTCATTTTCCGAATAAATTTCAAGGGTGCAACACTTTTGGCCATGACTCTGTGTGTGTGTGTGTGTGTGTGTGTGTGTGTGTGTGTGTGTGTATAAATAGATAGATAGATAGATAGATAGATTAGATAGATAGATAGATAGACAGACAGACAGACAGACAGACAGATAGATAGATAGATATACATGTATATATATAGTACAGACCAAAAGTTTGGACACACCCTCTCATGCAAAGAGTTTTCTTTATTTTCAGGACTCTGAAAATTGTAGATTCACATTGAAGGCATCAAAACTATGAATTTAAACATGTGGAATGAAATACTTAAAAAAGTGTGAAGCAACTGAAAATATGTCTTATATTCTAGGTTCTTCAAAGTAGCCACCTTTTGCTTTGATTACTGCTTTGCACACTCTTGGCATTCTCTTGATGAGCTTCAAGAGGTAGTCACTGGAAATGGTCTTCCAACAGTCTTGAAGGAGTTCCCAGAGATGCTTAGCACTTGTTGGCCCTTTTGCCTTCACTCTGCGGTCTAGCTCACCCCAAACCATCTCGATTGGGTTCAGGTCTGGTGACTGTGGAGACCAGGTCATCTGGCGTAGCACCCCATCACACTCCTTCTTAATCAAATAGCCCTTACACAGCCTGGAGGTGTGTTTGGGTTCATTGTCCTGTTGAAAAATAAATGATGGTCCAACTAAACACAAACCGGATGGAATAGCACGCCGCTGCAAGATGCTGTGGTAGGCATGCTGGTTCTGTATGCCTTCAATTTTGAATAAATCCCCAACAGTGTCACCAGCAAAGCACCCCCACACCATCTCCTCCTCCATACTTCACGGTGGGAACCAGCCATGTAGAGTCCATCCGTTCCCTTTTCTACAAAGACACGGTGGTTGGATCCAAAGATCTCAAATTTGGACTCATCAGACCAAAGCACAGATTTCCACTGGTCTAATGTCCATTCCTTGTGTTCTTTAGCCCAAACTAGTCTCTTCTGCTTGTTGCCTGTCCTTAGCAGTGGTTTCCTAGCAGCTATTTTACCATGAAGGCCTGCTGCACAAAGTCTCCTCTTAACAGTTGTTCTAGAGATGAGGTGTGTCCAAACTTTTGGTCTGTACTATATATATATATCAGATGTGTTGTGCAGAAGTCTGGTGGCTACACAGCTGATAGTCCTACTGAATAGACTGTTAGAATTTGTATTATGGCAAGAAAAAAACAGCTAAGTATAGAAAAACGAGTGACCAATCATTATTTTAAAAAATAAAGGTCAGTCAGTCCAAAAAATTGGGAACACTTTGAAAGTGTCCCCAAGTACAGTGGCAAAAACCATCAAACGCTACAAAGAAACTGGCTCACATGAGGATCGCCCCAGGAAAGGAAGACCAAGAGTCACCTCTGCTGCAGAGGATAAGTTTATCCGAGTCACCAGCCTCAGAAATCACAGGTTAACAGCAGCTCAGATTAGAGACCAGGTCAATGCCACACTGAGTTCTAGCAGTAGACACATCTCTAGTACAACTGTTAAGAGGAGACTTTGTGCAGCAGGCCTTCATGGTAAAATAGCTGCTAGGAGACCATTGCCAAAGACAGGCAACTAGCGTATATAATTTATTAATCCATCATAAAAATGATTTAAAGCATATGAAATTTTTTGATAACTCATTTCCTTTACACCGAGCAACTCTACAGAATAAGGTCAGGACACAATAAACTAAAGAACTATACCTGTATTAAAGATTATTGCATGGCTCCGTTCAATATGTAGTGTCACCGGCAGCTGCTAAGTACATTGTTTACATCCGGCCACCATCGGAGCTAATAACAGCTGATTGGTGATAGGTCATATGATAGGACAGACTCATTCAAATGAATTGTGTGATAAGAGATTATATTATTTCAAGTTGCATTGAGTATGTAATAATGTTATTATTTCAATACCTACAGGCTTACCATCCAAGTTACATGTGGCAATTTTTAATGCTTATGACACTGTGGAATTGAATTGTGAATATAATCCTAATCAGAAATGGTCAAAAGCCTGGTACAAGATGATGGGTCCAGATAAACTTCAGTGGATAGTTCATTCTGATGGAAACAGCAATATGGACTACAGCTCAAGATCTACGGTGTTTGTTAATGACCAAATGAGAGTCCTGGTAATGAAAATGACAAATCTGGAACTTTGGGACAGTGGTTTCTATCAGTGTCGTGAGTCAGGAGGTGGATATATCTTGAAGGAAATCCTACTGCTGATAACTTTAGGTAGGAAATATGTATTTTATGGGCAATGATATCAGGTTCATTTGTGTAACCTACTCATTTTGAAAAATATCTCCAAAAAGGTTACTTTTTAAATGAACACTATAAATAGTTCAAAAATATGCTTATTAGTGATGGGCGAATAGTGAAATATTCGGGTTTGGATTGTTCATCTCAAACATCATATTATCTGTATATTCGAAATGAATAACCAATCTAATGCAAGTCAATGGGAAATTCAAATATTCTTCCGATGGACCCTCCCTGGATGTCTGGCGGGGCTGTAAAAATGCTGAAATGGCTGGAAAAGTGCTGAAATTGGATGTCAACAGCATGGGGAAAATGCCTGGATGCATATCTGAAACCAACATCGTTTCTCAGAATAATGCTGTCAGAGTATTACGCTACTTTGACGTGCAGTCCCCCACCTATTTGTGATAACCAGCGCAGGTAATGTAGGCAGCTGTGGGCTTCAGCACTCAGCTGTGTGCTTTATCTTGTCTGGTTATCACAAATAGAGACTTTCTTGTGACTTTTTTTTTTTAATTATTTAAATAAATACAGTAATTTTAAAAAAAACTTTTATGATAACCAGCACAGATAAAGTAGACAGCTGGGGACTGGTATTCTCAGACTGGCAAGGTCAATGGTTATTGGGCCCTCCGTGGCCTAAAAATAGTAGCCCATAGCCACCCCACAATTGGTGAATCCATTAGATGCGCTAGTCGTGGCGTTCTACTTGGCTCATCCTGATTGCCCTGGTGCTGTGGCAATTGGGGTAATATATGGGGTTGATGTCAGCTGTGATCTGTCAAAAATCATAGCTGCCATCAAGCCCTGGGTTGGTAATGGAGAGGTGTCTATGAGACCAGCTCCATTACCAACCCTGTAAGTAAAAACTTACAAAAAAACCACAAACACACAAAAATCCTTTATTTTAAATAATTAAAAAAAAAAAAACACCCTTTCATCAATATAATAAACTCAAAACACCCCAGCAGGTCTGACGTCATCCACATGAAGTCCCAAGATGATCCCGGCTCTGCTACATTCAGAAGCTGCAGTGATGGAAAACACGACCGATCACTACAGCAGGGGACCCGGCTGTGAGAAGAAATGATGTCAGTCAAATAACCAGAATTCACAGCCAGGTTCCCATGGTACCAAGCTTGACCACCGGTGAACCCACTGCCAGATAGCAGGACACAGCAGCACAGAATACAACAAGAAGTAAATGGCACTTCCTCTGTGCAGATAGTAATAAATGTTGGGGTGCGCTTCAGGTTCCAAGGCCTTTTGTCAATAGAAGAATACAAGGCACTCCCAAGATTGGCTGCAACGTGTGTTTTATTTAATCTGCATAACAACAGAGCATTTTCGGTATGTAGACCTTCCTCAGGAAGCACATTCGTGGAGTGAAGTTCAGCGTGGGTGATTAGCGCGGTGTCCATTGCCGCATGGAGGCTGCCATGGCGCTAATGGACACCGCGCTAATCACCCACGCTGAACTTCACTCCATGAATTTGCTTACTGAGGAAGGTCTACGGACCGAAAACGTTCTGTTGTTATGCACATTAAATAAAAAGCATGTTGCAGCCAAGCTTGGGAGTGCCTTGTAATCTTCTACAGCAGCACAGAAGTCCGGCAATCCAGCAGTCAGGTCACTCAAGTTCACACTAGGGTTCTCCCCCACTGTTTTCAGTGAACTCAGTTGAACCCGCAGCAAGATTGCAGCCATTTGTAGAGTGGATGTGTGCCGCCCCTGCAGCGGTCAAACCGCTTGGATGTGGGGTCTGCTGTGGCTCGAGGGTCTCCAGACCCGGGGGCTCACGGCCACTTCAAATGAAAAGGGGGGTATTTACAGGGGATTTAGAGTTCGTGACGCCACCCGTGGTTCGCGGTAAGGGGAGTACCGCCGCTGCCGATGGGAGTACCCAGAGGAGTTGGAGTGGGGCAGCTAGATGACGTTCCCTCCATGGGTAGGGGAGACCCCAGGACTCTGGATGGTGGAGCTGGTGTAGGGGAGCGCATCACTGGTTGGAAGCAGGGGAGGACCACGTACTCACTCAGGCAGTGTTGGTGATGATGCGACCGCAAAGCAGACTCTGACAACAAGGTAAACCAAGTCTCTGGGTGCCGTTGCCCTCTTGGGGGAGCTTTTCCGGGTGTCCATCCCCTCTGGTACTGCCGGATAGTCCGGAGCCTGCCTCCGTGCACAATTAGAAATGTTCTGGTGGCCCGTTGGCTTAAAGCTGTCTGGACCCCGCTCCCTACTTGTTGGTAGTGGAGCTGCGCTCTCAAGGGCTCACACTTGGGATTTCCGTGGGCTGCGTGGGTTGGAAAGCCCTATCCCCCTCGTTGCGCTAATGCCCCCGATCTCTGAGCTTCTTGGGGACAGTCTATAGAGTCACTATCCTCCACAGGTTAATTTGCCGGGTTGCTTGAAGCTACTCCCCAACCTAGGGTCCTGTACCCGCCTTGCTTTCGGTCCCAGACCGGTTATTAGGCTCGAGATGCTGACCGTCCTCCAAGACCGGGTCTAGAAACCCAGCCTCAATACCCTGGGACCAGGTCTACGACTCCTCTGGGCCCAGACCACCGTCTGCGACCCAACCCGCAACATACAGGTAGCCACCACTCTCTCAGCTTCTCACCTCTTGAGGGCTAACACTCTACTCTCCTTACTTCCGTCCCACCAGTCTGCCTGACCCCTAGGAGGGTGGTCCTATTCCAGCTAGGCAGCCCAGTGGTGTTCCTGACAGGGTGTGGTGTGAGGTGTCACATAAAAAAAGAGAGAGAAGTTCAGCTCACCGATACTGCCATTCACCATTCACCGCTCCCCGCCTGGATCCAGCACACAGAAGGCTCCACTGCCGAAGTGTCATAGGATGTATATCAAAGAAAATCCAGCGCAATCCTCGGGGTATAATAAACGTCCAAAATTTATTTGAAAATTTCCATTAAAATACAGCGGCTTGGCAGAAAGATTGGGCTAGGAGTAGGCCTCATTGAACTACGCGTTTTGACACATAGTCTTAGTCTTGTTCAAGTGAGGATTAGAATGTCGGTTGTTTTAAAGGAAACACTCACACCCATGCTAATCACTAGCATGTTTGTGTTTTTACACAAGTTTCCTGCCAGAATTGTAGCATGTTAAAAACCAAAGAAATACAAGTGAACAGAGTATAATATATAAAGGAAGGGAGAATTTAAAAATTATCCATAGCCTGTGTAGGTGTGAATAATGTTGGTAGATCTGCGGTTTTGCTCATTTTGGTAACTGTTACATGTGGTTCATATTTTATCATACAGTTCATAACCCATAATTTGGGATCATTTTATATGAACTGTCCTTATACATTATTTAATGTTCCCCACTATTAATTAATATTTACCGTATTTTTCGCTTTATGAGATGCACCTGATTATAAGACGCACCGCCAAATTTAGTGAAGGATAAGAGAATTTTTTTTTAATGTTAAATGGGCTCCATCTTATAATGCCAGTGTCCGTCTAACAAATCATATAGGGTATATGTCCCTCATAGCCCCCATCCTAAAATTAGCCCCCCTTAATCTGGATATGGCCCCCTTATATTGAATATAGCCCCCTTGTGCTGGGACACGTCCCCCTGTGCACACCTCCCCTGTGTTTGATATGGCCCCCATACTGCTGCTTATAGCCACTATAGATGGCACATCTCCCCTGTGTTTGATATGGCCCCCATACTGCTGCCCATGGCCACTATAGATGGCACATCTCCCCTGTGTTTGATATGGCCCCCATAGGATTGCGCTAGATTTTCTTTGTTATACATGGTGTGAGGTGTGGTTGCGATTTGGATGCTGATGGAGGCAGTACCATAGGTTGGGAACCCAGAACCATGAGGGGTTGAGTCCTGCACAAAAGGGTAGGGAGTGAAGTACCCTGTGACGCCCTGACTAGTCCAAGGGCGTCACAGATGCGGGCTGCTATTTTTATGCTGGGGAATACCCAATAACCATGGGCCTTACCAGCCTGAGAATACCAGTCCTCAGCTGTCTCCTTTATCTGCGCTGGATATAACAAATAGGTGGGGGACCGCACATAAGTTTTTATTTTTTTTTTCACTGCACCTGCCAATCACAGTAATGCCAATAGCAAAGATGGCTACACTATTATTGTGATTGGCACGCAATCCCAACATGTTTAGTGGCTGAAAATCAGTCGCCAAACATGTGGGGCGGAGACTCCAACTCACGAGGCAAATGCCAAAATACTCGACAAGTAACGAATACCCTAAAAAATCTTAATATTCATGCCAGTAATAAATACTGCTGAATATATTTGCTCATCACTATTGCTTATTGATTTCATAATATTTCTTTACAGTAATCCAGGGCTAAAGGTTTTTTTAGTACAGTGCTTGAAATTGCCCACTTCTCATCAAACAACCAAAAACAAATAGAAACATGAAAAAGCTCAATAAAAGCTCTTGTAAGACCTTACCTCTTCTGTTAATTGCACTATTTTTATTTTTCACAGTAGATAATACTCATTACAGTCATAGCTAAAAGTGTTGGCACCCTTGAAATTGTTCCGAAAATGAAATATTTCTCCCAGAAAATTATGCTGCATACCGTAGACAAAAGAAAATCAAGATCTCTGGAGATGGACTTGTAACCTTGAGATTGTTGATATTTAAAGAAAAATTGGTTCTCAAGTCCTCAGATAGTTATTTTCTCCTCTTTCTTTCTCCATGCTTAGTGTGGCACACACAGACACACAATGCAAAGATTGAGACAATTTCTCCCCTTTTTATCTGGTTTCAAGTCTGATTTTCATATTGCCCACACCTGTTACTTGAATCAGGTGAATTAGAACGCGTATAGCATGATTAGAACAAAGTTGTTTACCTACAATTTTCGAACGGTGCCAACAAGTTTGTTTGGCCCTTTTTTGGAATTTTGTGTGAAATTATGTTCAATTTGCCTTTTTTTCTCTGATTTTTTTGTGTTGTTCCAATACAAGAAAGGAAATAAACATATGTATAACCAAACATGTATAATTACAATAATTTTCTGGGAGAAATTCTTCATTTTCTGAAACAATTTCAAGTCTGTGAACACTTTTGGCAACTGCTTTTAGTAAAGTTGACCAAGAAATTCGTTTAACTATTCTCTCACAAGGTTGGTCCAGACAAATGCATAAAACCCCATGAGCAGCAGTCATCATATCGTGCCCAAAAATCTTTTACAACTTCAACTATGGCAAAATAAATATATGGATAAATGAACCATCCTCAATAATCAAATATTTCTAAATTAATATTTTTCAATGACTTGCGATAAAAACTTAAACTGGTAGAGGGTTCCATAGTTCCACTGTTCCTACAGCAGAGAAAGCTAAAGAAGCCCACCATCTGTGGATAAACTGCTATATTGTCAATGTTGGCTACAGAAATACCATTTAACAAACTTCAGGTCACACTAATTCATGATTACTAATCTGTTGATGCATTGACCCAGGGGACAATGCTGTCACATAAGTATGCAGTTACATGTGGACAAGATATTACAGGGCAACACCACAGAGCAATTAGTTTTTGCACTAAGCATAGCATTAAGTCAACTACAAAAGAGAATAGAATTAGGGATGAGCAGATCAGTGGATGTTCGTGTTCGTTGGGTTCAGCTGAACATTAGTTAAAAAATTCAGTTCAGTACTCGGACTTTACCCGAACTTGACTCCGAACACCATAAAAGTCAATGGGGAGGTACTCCAATACATCCTGGAAAACACATAGAGGAGGGAATTGAAAAAAATCCCAGTATTGACTTTCCAGCTCCATATCTCACCATCCACTACAGCTTTGAGCATGAGACAACCTTCATTTTATAGACACTAGCCTTGGCTATCTCATAAATAAATTTGACTTGCAAATATTTAACATATGATAATGCAGATTCTTGCCATGTCACTGCATTGTTACTGCTTTGCTCTTAAAAATTTAAATTAAAATGACAATGAAGTGGAGGTGCCGGATTGGCCCCCACAGTCCCCAGATCTCAACCCTCAACCCAATTGAACACTTGTGGGTAGAGTTGAAGAGAAATCTGTACACATACCCAACTGAGTAGACCAGTATGCTCCATTACTGGGAATGTGTAGAAGAGACCTTGGATCAGACATGCTTGAATCTGATAAAAAAAAGCATGCCTAGAAGGATTCATGCAAAGTTAAAAATTTAAGGTTGATTTACAAAGTACAACCAATATAATAATACTAATAATAATAATAACAAATTTTAAATTTCAATTTTTAGGAGCAAATCAGTAGCATGACAAAAATCTGCATAACTAATAATCTGCTAAATAGATACAAGTCAAATTTATGTATTATATAGCCAAGATGATTGTCTATAAAATGAAGGTCGACTCATGCTCAAAGATATAGTGGATGGTGAGATATGGCGCCTGAAATTCAAAAGTCCAAAACATTGTTACCCTTTTGCTTGTCAGTGTATGTATACCACCAATGGTATGGATAATTAAAGTAAAAAGTTCAAAATATCATTACCCTTTTGCTCATCACTGTGTACTGTATATACAGTATATGTAAGAGAATTTTACAATTTTATCTATAAGGATATTTTAATTTTATCTATAAGGAGTTGACTAAAAGATAGGAAACAAAGAATAGTCATACATACTACATTCTCTAATTGGGCTATAGTCAGCAGTGGGGTACCGCTGTGCTAGTACCGATTCTTTTTAATATCTTTATTAATGACCATGTAGATGGCATTGAGAGTAAAGTGTCAGTCTTTGCTGACGACACCAAACTATGTAGGATATTAAAAACTGACCTTGATATTCAAATATAGTACAATATTACAAAACGTTAACGATCAGGATAAGATGTCAGAATGGGCAGACACTTGGAAAATGAGATTTAATGTTGATAAATGTACAGTAATGCACCTACGATGGAGTAATCCTATAGCTGTATATAGGTTAAATGGAAGTAAATTCGGGACTACAGAACAGGTGAAAGACTTGTGTATTCTGATTACAAATAAGCTGAGTAGCAGTACTCAATGTCAATCAGCAGCTGCTAAATCAAACAAGATTTTATGGTGTATAAAAAGATAGATTACATCCCATGATCCCAACGTATTGTTACCCCTCTATAAATTACTTGTAAGACCACAACTGGAATATGGGATCCAGTTTTGGGCTCCACATTTTAAAAAGGATATTCAGAAGTTAGTTCAAAGGCGGGCAACTAGATTATTGCAAGAAATGGAAGGCCTCCCATATAATAAGAGGTTGAAAAGGATAGATTTGTTTAGCTTAGAAAAAAGACATCTCAGAAGAGAGCTCATTCATATAGATAAATACATGTGTAGTCAATAGAAAGGACTGGCACATGACTTATTAGTTCCAAAGGCAATACTAAGGACCAGGGGGCATTCACTGTGTGTAGAAGAAAAGCGATTCTGGCAGCTAAATAGGAAAGGGTTGTTTATTGTTAGAGTAGTCAGACTGTGAAATAGCCTACTGCAAGAGGTAGTCATGGCTGACACTACAACAGCTTTTTAAAAGGGTTGGATGAGTGCCTCAGTGCACACAACATTGTCGGATATAAATGATTTAGTGACAAAATGTATATTTGGTGGAGGAAGGTTGAACAACATTGACCTAGATCTTTCTTTTTTCAACCTATGTAACTGTCTAATTTTCGAAGTAGAACCCTACAAATTATGAAGCGAGAGCGAGATTCGCATGATCACCTTGTTAATATGGCAGAGGAGGAAGATATGAAGAAGAAATCATGAACGGTTTACCCTTTTTTGGGTGGGAAGCAGTACATTGTAATACCCCAGAAAAAAAAGAACATTTTAATTGCCTTTATTTTGGGCTGCTGTCATCCAATTGGGTTGAGAAGCCTGGGCCAATCCAGGCTTTATAAGTGTCAGCTCCTCAGCATTTTCAGTTGACAAATGCGACTATGAGTTTTATGCCCCTGGCAGCACTAAAAACCACTAAAAAAACATCAGTAGCAGGACAGGTCAGTATCTCAAAGGTTTAGAGGGATATTTCATGCCTCATGTCCAGCTTGGATACCCAATAGTTGTACAGCACAGAAAATCACAGAGGACACTAGTATGGTTAGCTAGGTACTCCTTCACCATCTTCCAAAACTTTTCTCTCTTTGTCAGAGTACCCCACGCATTAGGGCCTGGGCAGTGAGAATGTCCAATGAAACTGTTCCAGACTTTAGATAGTGTTGACCTGTCTCTGTTGAACCTGGTGTGTGTCTTCCTCATCTCTCCTCTCCTTCTTGCCCATGGAACTATGACTTTTGCTGCCAGAGTTGTCTAATGGGGATTTTTGGACTAATTGATCAACTTGGGCCTTCTGGTATTGCACTTTTACTAGCCCACTCTACTATAGAAAGGAGAGATTAAAAGTTTTGGTTGTAGCGTGGGTCGAGAAGTGTTACGGGGGGCTGTCTGATAATAACCTAAAGGAGTATCAGACTGTCAGGGTCCACCGTGCAAAGACTCTGCTGCAGACTATGGCAGAGTGCAATACCTCTGTTAACTCACAGAAGGATATAATAAGTAAGTAAAGCAATTCCTCCCTTACTTGGAGGGTGTGTGGAATGATCTCTGTTAATAATCACAGAGACAAAGGCAATGTGTGCGAAATGGCACCTACCTAGGTCCGCTCTTCTAGTGGTGCAAAAGAGACGAACAGCAGCGTAAGCCGCACAAAGCTCCTACCTGCGTTCGCTCCACTAGTGTGCGAGGACACGAACCACTAGATATGGCACCTGCCTAGGTCCGCTCTTCTAGTGGTGCAAAAGAGACGAACAGCAGCGTAAGCCGCACAAAGCTCCTACCTCTGTTCGCTCCCCTAGTGTGCGAGGATACGAACAACTGCTAGTCGCAGTATAAGGCACGTTACCCTAGCGGCAACGTCCACCTACGAGTCGAACCACAAGGCCCAGCCAGACCATGTGCCTCAGGCACCTGCCTATGTCCGCTCCCCTAAGAGGTAAGGATACGGACAGCAGCCGAAGCTGTAAGGTATAAGAACGCTACCCTGCCGGTAGCGCTCACCTAGCATAGACAGAGAAATGCCTAGAGGAACGCGCACAGAGCGTCTACTCTTATGCATGAACCAAGAGGACTGAGCGCCATGTGGCGTGTGTCAGGGTCTTATATAGACTCTGTGCCTCATCCAAGATGGAGGACACCAGAGCCAATCCGCTGCCAGAACGACAGGAGTGACATCATGCTGGCCTATCACCGAGCAAGGCATCACAAGCACATGACCAGCGACCAATCGGCATAGAAGGTGTCAGAGACATGTGACCTCATGTCAGCGATGATGTCACCCGCACATGTGCAATGGCTCCAAGATAGGACTTAGTCTCCGGCGCTCGCACATGTGCAGTAGCAAGAAATCTGGACTTAGTCTCCAGTGCTCGCACATGTGCAGTAGCAAGAAATCTGGACATAGTCTCCAGTGCTCGCAGCAACCGTAACAGTACCTCCCCCTCAAGGGCCCCCCTCCCGGCGACGCAGGTAATCGGCAACTAAGTCGGGAGCATGGACAGCCTCCTCAGGCTCCCAAGAGCGATGTTCCGGGCCGTAACCCTCCCAATCTATCAAGAAGAACCTGCGCCCTCTAACCATCTTAGAACCAACTATGGCTCGTACCTCATAGCTAGAGCGAGAGGAATCAGAGGCAGGAGAGTGCACTTCACGAGCGTGAGGTAAAATAGCCGGCTTTAGCAGTGAGACATGGAATTTGTCATGGATCCTAAGATGGACGGGTAACTTCAATTGATAGACTACAGGATTTACCTGTCGAAGAACCTCATAAGGACCCAGGAAGCGAGGAGCAAAGTTGACAGAGCTCACTCTAAGTCTCACGTGTTTTGCAGAGAGCCACACAAAGTCCCCTGGAGAAAAGACAGGAGCCGGGCGACGAAACCGATCGGACACCGTCTTCATACGGTCCTTAGCTGCTTGGATCGACTCTTGAGTCCGATCCCAAACCTCTCTGGCATTAGTTGCCCAGTCGGCCACAAAAGGAGGAGGTGCAGCAGCTGGAAACGGTACCGGTACCCTAGGGTGTTGCCCATTATTGAGTACAAACGGTGTCTGCCCAGTGGCCTCAGCCAGCGAATTGTTAAGGGCAAATTCTGCCCAGGGTAGGAGGGAGGACCAGTTATCGTGGTTCTCAGCAACAAAGTGTCGAAGGTATATAATCATAGATTGATTGGTACGCTCAACCAAACCATTGGTCTCCGGATGGTATGCCGAAGAGAGATTAAACTCAATTTGCAGAAGGCTACAAAGATCTCGCCAGAAACGGGAAGTAAATTGCGGGCCTCTATCACAAATGATACGATCTGGCATCCCGTGAAGCCTAAAGACATGCTTGAGGAATAGTTTGGCTAGTACCCTGGAAGACGGGATTCTCGATAACGGTACGAGATGAACCATCCGGGAGAAATGGTCCGTAATGACCCACACAAATCTATGTCCCTGTGAACATGGAAGATCACCCACAAAGTCCATGCCTACCACCTCCCATGGTCTATCTGGCACTGGTAAAGGATGCAAGAGCCCAGCCGGTCTCTGCCGTGATGGACGGTTGCGAGCACACGAGTAGCAGGAACCGACATATCTCTTGACGTGGCTGGCTAAGTGTGGCCACCAATACCACCTCTCCAGTAACTCTCGTGTCCGCCTAATACCAAAATGCCCACCCACCTTTGAGGTGTGGGCCCATGACAGTATATCATTCTGTCGATCAGGCGGAACAAAGGTCTTGCCCGGTGGGATTTGGTCTAACGTCACAGTGGAGAGCGTATGAAAAACCCTGGAGGGAAGGATAAGACAAGGTTCGTCAATCTCTTCCTGGGTAGAAAGCATAGAGCGAGACAGGGCGTCTGCCTTGTTATTCTTACTCCCAGACAGATAGTTGATGGAGAAGTGAAAGCGGGAGAAAAACAAGGACCAGCGGGCTTGGCGAGGATTCAGACGCTGAGCGGTTTGTAAGTACGTCAGATTCTTATGGTCTGTATAGACCTGGAAAGGATGTTTCGCTCCTTCCAGCAAGTGACGCCACTCCTCCAAGGCTAATCTTAAGGCGAGCAGTTCCCTATCCCCAATGGTATAGTTTCTCTCTGCCGGTGAAAAGGTTTTCGCAAAGAAGAAACACGGCCTTTTTCTACCTGCACCGTTCTTTTGATACAAGACCGCACCAGCACCCACTGAAGAGGCATCAACCTCTAAGAGGAAGGGCTTATTCTCATCGGGTCTTTGAAGAACGGGAGCAGTTGAAAAGTGTCTTTTTACTGCCTCAAAAGCCTGAGATGTCTCAGTAGACCAGGCTTTGGGATTAGCACCTTTCTTAGTCAAGGCCACCAAAGGGGCCACCAAAGTAGAAAAATGGGGTATGAACTGCCTGTAATAATTTATGAATCCTAAGAAGCGTTGCACCGCCTTCAAGGAATGAGGTTTGGACCATTGCAGGACAGCAGAGAGCTTCGCAGGATCCATAGCCAGGCCCTCTTGTGAGATAATGTAACCCAAAAAAGGCAATGAGGACTGCTCGAATACACATTTCTCGAGTTTAGCAAACAATGAGTGCTCCCTTAAACGGGAAAGGACACGAACGACATCCTGACGATGAGTCTCCAGATCAGGAGAAAAAATCAGGATGTCGTCCAGATACACCACTACTGAGGATAACAGTAAATCCCTGAACACATCGTTTACGAAGTCCTGAAATACTGCGGGTGCATTACATAACCCAAAAGGCATGACGAGGTATTCATAGTGACCGTCTCGGGTGTTAAAAGCGGTCTTCCATTCGTCACCCTTTCGAATTCGTACCAAGTTATATGCACCCCGCAGATCCAACTTCGTAAAAACTTGAGCTCCTCTCAGTCTGTCAAAGAGCTCCGAAATTAAAGGTAATGGTTATTTGTTCTTTATTGTGATTGCGTTGAGACCCCTGTAATCTATGCAGGGACGCAAATCACCCTCTTTCTTCCGAACAAAGAAAAACCCAGCTCCCGCGGGAGAGACAGACTTACGAATGAACCCCTTCTCTAAACTGTCTCTTATATAGGTCGACATGGCCTCCGACTCAGGTATTGACAGGGGGTAAACCCTGCCTTTAGGTGGAACCGAACCTGGGATAAGGTCTATGGCACAGTCATACGGCCTATGGGGTGGAAGAACCTCAGCACCCTGTTTGGAGAACACGTCAGCGAAATCCAGATAGGGTGTAGGTATGGGAGAGAGATCAGTAGATGCAACCGCAATGACCTTAGGTGGTAAGGGAAGACATCGGGACTGACATTTCGAACCCCAACTAATAATGCTGTCAGACTCCCAGTCAATGTGAGGAGCATGAGTCCGAAGCCATGGGAGACCCAGAAGGACGTCGTCTATACCCTCAGACAAAACAAGAAAAGAAATCTCCTCTATGTGACCCTGAGACAGGGAAAGGTGCAAGGGAACTGTCCTCAATGTAATGGAGTCAGACAACATAGTTCCATTAACAACACAGACAGGATTAGGCGCCTCTAATATGATAGAGGGAATATTGTGTCCCTTTACAAATCCTGAGGACACAAAAGTCCCGTCAGCTCCGGAATCCACAAAAGCCATAATAGGCCATGTATTCTCAGATAACGAGAGCTGACCTGGGATACAACACTTAGAGGGTGCAAAAGACGTCTCTAGTAACCCCCCTCTAATGGTTACTAGGCCAGGGAGTTTCCCTGACGACTAGGACACTTGTTGGCATAGTGCCCAGCCTGACGACATACGTAACATATAGGAGGACCAGACTTGCGTAGTTTGGAAGACGTATGACCTAACTCCATAGGAGTGGGAGATGTTTCAGATGCTGAGGAAGATGGTAGTGGACCCTCAACAACTGGAATAGCCCGATGCTTAGGGCGTGAGGAAGAGACCTCGAGTCTACGTTCCTTATGGCGTACATCAATCCTCGTTGCTACTGTGATCAAGTCCTCCAGAGAAGCAGGGACCTCACGAGTAGCAAGAGCATCCTTGACATAGCCTGCCAACCCTCTCCAGAAGATAGGAATCAACACCTTCTCTGGCCAATCTAGTTCTGCCACCAGAGTTCTAAAAGCAATGGCATAAGAACTAGTGGATAACGAACCCTGAGATAGATCTAACAGTCTCAGGGCCGCATCATGGGTAACCTGCGGACCCATGAATACCGCCTTAAGAGCATCAAGAAAGTCTTGATGTCTCAGAGTAACCACATCAGAGCGCTCCCATAGGGGAGTCGCCCATTCTAAGGTTTTGTCCTGAAGTAAGGAGATGATAAAGCCTACTCTGGACCTCTCCGTAGAGAAGCGAGAAGAGTTGACCTCTAGGTGTATCTGACACTGACTAATGAAACCACGACATGATCTGGCATCGCCAGAATATCTGTTTGGCAGAGCAAGTCGAGGATCATGTGCAGATGTCACCATGGTCTGAGGTTTATCCTCTATACTCTTGAGCCATGACTCAAGTACTTGTATATAACGGTGTAACTGCTGATATTCTGCCATAACTGCCAGACCCTTGGCTCAGTCCTAATGTTACGGGGGGCTGTCTGATAATAACCTAAAGGAGTATCAGACTGTCAGGGTCCACCGTGCAAAGACTCTGCTGCAGACTATGGCAGAGTGCAATACCTCTGTTAACTCACAGAAGGATATAATAAGTAAGTAAAGCAATTCCTCCCTTACTTGGAGGGTGTGTGGAATGATCTCTGTTAATAATCACAGAGACAAAGGCAATGTGTGCGAAATGGCACCTACCTAGGTCCGCTCTTCTAGTGGTGCAAAAGAGACGAACAGCAGCGTAAGCCGCACAAAGCTCCTACCTCTGTTCGCTCCCCTAGTGTGCGAAGATACGAACAACTGCTAGTCGCAGTATAAGGAACGTTACCCTAGCGGCAACGTCCACCTACGAGTCGAACCACAAGGCCCAGCCAGACCATGTGCCTTATGCACCTGCCTATGTCCGCTCCCCTAAGAGGTAAGGATACGGACAGCAGCCGAAGCTGTAAGGTATAAGAACGCTACCCTGCCGGTAGCGCTCACCTAGCATAGACAGAGAAATGCCTAGAGGAACGCGCACAGAGCGTCTACTCTTATGCATGAACCAAGAGGACTGAGCGCCATGCGGCGTATGTCAGGGTCTTATATAGACTCTGTGCCTCATCCAAGATGGAGGACACCAGAGCCAATCCGCTGCCAGAACGACAGGAGTGACATCATGCTGGCCTATCACCGAGCAAGGCATCACAAGCACATGACCAGCGACCAATCGGCGTAGAAGGTGTCAGAGACATGTGACCTCGTGTCAGCGATGATGTCACCCGCACATGTGCAATGGCTCCAAGATAGGACTTAGTCTCCGGCGCTCCCACATGTGCAGTAGCAAGAAATCTGGACTTAGTCTCCAGCGCTCGCACATGTGCAGTAGCAAGAAATCTGGACTTAGTCTCCAGTGCTCGCACATGTGCAGTAGCAAGAAATCTGGACATAGTCTCCAGTGCTCGCAGCAACCGTAACAAGAAGGGTGAACAACCAGTAGACAGTGTTGGCCAAAAGGCATATAACAGAAAGGTCATGGAAAAAAACAGTGGGAGATAAAGTCAGCCATGTATGTCAGACTCCCAATAGCTAAGACTTCCCTATCCCCACCAAAAGGACGATTCTCCATCTTCTCTTCCTCCTCCATGCTCTCCTCCTCCTTCTTCTCCTCTTCAGGCCATCCATGCTGAACAGAGAGGATTAAGCTGGTGTTGGTAGTACCCTCTGTAGCGCAGACAACCATCTCTTGTTCTTCCTCCTTCTCATTATCACCCAATCTCAGCTGAGAAGATGAGATGAGGCTGACCTGGGTGGTATCACTCTGTGTACTTTCTTCCTCCATTTCCACCTGTTCCACATGCAAAGCTTCCTGTTTAATTGTGAGCAGTGAGCGTTTAAGTAACCACAGCAGGTTGATTATGCTGATTATGACGTCATCACTGCTCACCATCTTGGTTTATTCCTCAAAGTTTTTCAGAACCTCACAGATGTCAAACATCCATGCACACGCGTCTATTTTTATGTTTGGAGGTTGACTGTAATACCAACAGGCATGTTGTAGCTGGTATTCAGCTTCTGCCCTCTGCCGCTCACAAAGCTTTGCCATCATGTGTGATGAGGAAGTCCAGTGCTTCGGCATATTACACACGAGTCATTGAGCTGGCTCTTGCAAGCACTTCTGCAGTACTACCAGACCAGGGGCAGATGTAGCTGACTTGTGTAAATGGGAACACAAACGGCGTACCTTCACAAGCAGCTTAAGCAAATTTGGGTAGGTTTTCAGAAACTGCTGAACAACTAAGTTGAGCACGTGAGCCAGGCATGGTATGTGTTGTTAATACATTTTCCAGTTTGAGGCTCCCTCTTGTGGTCAGTGCTGGTGGTGCAGTTGAATTGTGGAATGAAAGCCACACACCTGTGGAGGACTGGCAATCAGGCATTTCTCATTGGACTATATAACTGAGCAGTTTCCTCCTGTTACATGCCAATGCTCAATGGATATCCTGTGTGTTAAGGACATTTGGAAACCAGCCCTGCTATCTACCAGAACTCCTCTCAGATAAGTGGTCTTGTGCTTCTGCTTATTGTTTCCACTTTCTTGTTGTTTTTTCTGCTTTTATACTATACTTGATTCCTATTTTGTCTGTGTGGAGTTCTTGGTGGAATTGGGTCAGTCCCTGCTGGGAGTGTCTGTATACTTAGCTCCATGATTCTGCAATGTGTTTTGTCATGCTTGGTATTAATTCAGTCCCTTATCTATATTAGTGTTTTTGGATCCCAGTAACATCTGAGTGCTGATCTAGTGGGGGAGAGGCCGTTTCGCCTCAGGGTTTTTCCATGTCAGTCGTGCTGGTATTTATTAGAGTTTGTACGGCTGCAGACAGTGCTCCTTCCTATCCTTTCCTATAAAGATAGTTTGGGCCTCACCTTTGCTGAATCTGTTTTTCTAGCTTTGTATTGTGTTTTCGTATATCACTGTGGTCTTTACATGTGGGGGGCTATCTATATCTTTGGGGATTGCTCTGAGGCAGATTAGCTTTCTTATATCTCTATCTGTAAGAATATTTAGTTCTCTGGCTTTGTTGAGACGACTAAGTCACCATAGGCTCGTCCCACGGCTACTTTTAGTTGTGTGTCAGGATTAGGTCTGCAGTCCATTAAGGTTCCATCTACTCTGTTACCTTTTGGGTTTTTGCATTTTTTTTTATCCTCCTCGGTCCCTCAGTCATAACAGTAGCACCGGCCTCACCTAGATTCCAGGGTACTCAAAAGAAGGAAAAAAAAAATGTGTGTCAATTTTTTTTCCTGTGTGTGGTTTTTCCTCTTTATCTCTGGGTGCTGTGGAGGATCTTGTGCTGTTATGGATGTCACACAATTAGCTGGGCGAGTCGATCACCTTACGTCTCAGGTTAAGGATATATCCGACACCTGCGTTAGAACCTAAGATACCTTTACCGTATTTGTTCTCTGGGGATCAGTCTAAATTTTTGAACTTCATTTTTTGCCTTGAAACCCAAGTCCTCAGGGTCTTCCAGACAGCGAGTTCAGATTGTTATCTCTCTGCTGCGTGGTGACCCCCAGGATTGGGCCTTTTCCCTGGCGCCTGAAGATCCTGCTCTTGCTGATGTGGATTTTTTTTTCCGGCTCTGGGGTTGTTATATGATGAACCTAATGCTATTGATCAAGCCGAGAAAACTTTATTGGCTTTGATCCACGGTCAGAAACCTGCAGAGATATATTGTCAGAGGTTTCGTAAGTGGGTGGTCCTTACTGCGTGGAATGATGTGGCTCTTGCGGCTCTCTTTCGGAAGGGGTAGGCAGAGCCTGTGAAGAATGTTATGGTGGGCTTTCCTGTCCCCTCTGGTCTCGATGCCTCTATGTCATTGGCCATTCAGATTGATAGACGTTTACGGGAATGTAAAACAATGGGTGCAGCGGTTTCGCTCTCAGAGCGGTCTCCGGAGCCTATGCAATGTGATAAGGTCTTTTTTAGGGCGGAACGGCAGGATTTTAGATGGCGTAATAAGCTATGTTTTTTCTGTGGAGACGCCTCTCATAGTATTTCTGTCTGCCCTAAGTGCGAGAAACGATTTGCCCGTTCGTTTACTTTCGGCGGTTTACAGTCTAAGTTTCTTTTGCCGTTTTTTTTTATCTCTTCCCTATCATCATTTTCGGCTATGGCTTTTATTGATTTAGGAGCTGCCCTGAACTTGATGGATTTTGAGTTTGCTGAGGGTTGTGGTTTTCCTATGGTACTTTTGCATGCTCCTATCCCTTTGAGGGGTATTGATGCTACTCCTTTAGCTGAAAATAAGACCCAGTTTTGGATCCAGGTGTCGATGGGGCTCGCGCCTGACCATCAGGAGGTTTGTCAGTTTTTGGTCTTGCACAATTTGCATGACATTTTGGTACTGGGATTCTCTTGGTTGCAAACCCATAATCCAGTTCTTGATTGGACTTTTTTATCTGTGATTAGTTGGGGCTGCCAATATGGGCATAGTGATACTCCTGTTTTGGCTATTTCATCTCAGACACAGGAGGCCCCTGACTGGCGGATTTCATGGATGTATTTAATGAGACCGAGGCTGCGTCTTTGCCTCCGCATAGCGACTATGATTGCGCTATTGAATTAGTGGCTGGTTCAAAATTTCCTAAGGGACTGCTTTTCAATTTATCTGTACCTGAACATCTTGCTATGCGGACGTATATTATGGAGTCTTTGGAGAAGGGTCACATCAGACCTTCATCTTCACCTTTGGGAGCCGTTTTTTTCTTTGTGGCCAAGAAGGATGGCTCATTGCGGCCCTGTATTGATTATCGTCTCCTGAATAAAATTACAGTTAAATATCAGTATCCATTGCCTCTGATTTCTGACCTGTTTTCCAGAGTGAAGGGTGCTAGTTGGTTTACTAAGCTCGATCTTCGGGGAGCATATTAATCTCATTCGCATTAAGCAGAGTGATGAATGGAAGATGGCGTTTAAAACCCCTGAGGGGCATTTTGAGCACCTAGTAATGCCCTTTGGGCTCACTAATGCCCCTTCCGTCTTTCAGTCTTTCATGAATTACACTGTGTGCAGAATTATTAGGCAAATGAGTATTTTGATCACATGATCATTTTTATACATGTTGTCCTACTCCAAGCTGTATAGGCTTGAGAGCCAACTACCAATTAAGTAAATCACGTGATGTGCATCTCTGTAATGAGGAGGGGTGTGGTGTAATGACATCAACACACTATATAAGGTGTGCTTAATTATTATGCAACTTTCTTTCCTTTGGCAAAATGGGTCAGAAGAGAGATTTGACGGGCTCTGAAATGGCCAAAATTGTGAGATGACTTGCAGAGGGATGCAGCAGTCTTAAAGCCAAACTTTTGAAGCGTGATCACCAAACAATCAAGTGTTTCATGGCAAATAGCCAACAGGGTCGCAAGAAGCGTGTTGGGCAAAAAAGGAGCAAAACAACTGCCCATGAATTGAGGAAATTCAAGCGTGAAGCTGACAAGATGCCATTTGCCACCAGTTTGGCCATATTGCAGAGCTGCAACGTTACTGGAGTATCAAAAAGCACAAGCTGTGCCATACTCAGGGATATGGCCAAGGTAAGGAAGGCTGAAAAACGACCACCTTTGAACAAGAAACATAAGATAAAACATCAAGACTGAGCCAAGAAATATCTTAAGACTAGAGTTGAGCGCAGTTCGCGGTTCGAGGTTCTCCAGTTCGCGGCTCGAGTGATTTTGGGGGCTGTTCTAGATCGAACTAGAACTCGAGCTTTTTGCTAAAGCTCGATTGTTCTAGATACGTTCGAGAACGGTTCTAGCAGCAAAAACACAAGCTAATTACTAGCTGGCTTTCCGCTGTAATAGTGTAAGTCACTCTGTGACTCACACTATTATGAAATTTCAGTGTATAGTATGCGGGAACAGCGCATTCAGATCACTGCTGTTTGGATAATGGCGATCGCCATTTTTTTTTTTTTCCTTGTCTTCCTTCCCTAAGCGCGCGCGTGTAGTGGGGCGGGCCAGCATGTCAGCCAATCCCAGACACACACACAGCTAAGTGGACTTTTAGCCAGAGATGCAACGGCATGTGTGATAGGATGTCCATGTCACATGTCCCTGCATTATAAAAACGGACATTTTCCTCCAGCACGCCATTATCTGCCTTCTGTGTCTTGGTGTCAGTCACCGCTGGCGTAGCTCCTGTCTCCGATACTGCTGTGTACGCTCTATACACAGCGCTATACAGAATAGTGATAAAAGTTTCTTTCAGCCCTTGTAAGGGCTAATACCGACAGGGTCAGAGCCATAGGTGACAGTCAGGTCCGTGAAACCCTGCCACTGTACCCTCCTACCCTTTGCACACTCAAACTCATTGTTACAAAGCCATTATACTAGCAAACACTGAGGAAACTTAGTGGCATCCTAAAAGTGGCTGTTGGACTTCTGTATTGTCCCACTAGTGCAAAGATATTTGCAGCACATCTGCCTGCATTGCACACTCAAGCTCATTGTTACTAAGCCATTATACTAGCAAACACTGAGGAAACTTAGTGGCATCCTAAAAGTGGCTGTTGGACTTCATTATTGTCCCACTAGTGCAAAGATATTTGCAGCACGTCTGCCTGCATTGCACACTCAAACTCATTGTTACTAAGCCATTATACTAGCAAACACTGAGGAAACTTAGTGGAATCCTAAAAGTGGCTGTTGGACTTCATTATTGTCCCACTAGTGCAAAGATATTTGCAGCACGTCTGCCTGCATTGCACACACACTGTTACGGTTGCTGTGGCTCTGGAGACTATGTCCGGATTTCTTGCTACTGCACATGTGCAAGCGCTGGAGACTAAGTCCTATCTTGGAGCCATTACACATGTGCGGGTGACATCATCGCTGACACGTGGTCACATGTCTCTGACACCTTCTATGCCGATTGGTCGCTGGTCTTGTGCTTGTGACGCTTTGCTCGGTGATAGGCCAGCGTGACGTCATTGCTGTCATTCTGGCAGCGGATTGGCTCTGGTGTCCTCCATCTTGGATGAGGCACAGAGTCTATATAAGACCCTGACGCACGCCGCCCGGCGCTCAGTCCTCTTGGTTCATGCATGCGAGTAGACGCTCTGTGCAAGTTCCTCTAGGCATCTCTCTGTCTATGTTAGGTGAGCACTACCATCAGGGTAGCGTTCTTATACCTTACAGCTTCGGCTGCAGTCCGTATCCTTACCTCTTAGTGGAGCGGACATAGGCAGGTGCCTGAGGCACATGGTCCGGCTGGGCCTTGTGATTCTACTCATAGGTGGACGTTGCCGCTAGGGTAATGTTCCTTATACTGCGTCTGGCAGTTGTTCGTATCCTCGCACACTAGGGGAGCGAACAGAGGTAGGAGCTTTGTGCGGCTTATGCTGCTGTCCGTCTCTTTTGCACCACTAGAAGAGCGGACCTAGGCAGGTGCCATATCTAGTGGTTCGTGTCCTCGCACACTAGTGGAGCGAACGCAGGTAGGAGCTGTGTGCGGCTTACGCTGCTGTCCGTCTCCTGGCACCACTAGAGGAACGGACCTAGGTAGGTGCCATTTCACACTCACTACTTTTCTCTCTGTGATCTTTAACAGAGACCATTCCACACACCCTCCAAGTAAGGGAGGAATTGCTTTATTTTCTAATTATATTCCTCTGTGAGTATAACAGAGGTATTGCACTCTGCACTTGTGCTATCATTATTTACAGTGGCACACTTATATACCCCTAATCCTCTGCCATAGTCTGCAGCAGAGTCATTGCACGGTGGACCCTGACTGTCTGACATTCCTTTAGGTTTTATTATCAGACAGCCGTAACACACAAGCTCATTGTTACTAAGCCATTATACTAGCTATTTCTAGCACCTCTGCATGACACCCTCCTGCTCTGTTTTTAATAAGCTATAATAATAGCAAAAAATGCTGCCATTTAGTGGCATACAAGAAGTGGCTGTTGTACTCCATTAGTGTTCCACTGGTGCCAAGCTATTTCTAGCACCTCTGCATGACACCCTCCTGCTCTGTTTTTAATAAGCTATAATAATAGCAAAAAATGCTGCCATTTAGTGGCATACAAGAAGTGACTGTTGTACTCCATTAGTGTCCCACTGGTGCCAAGCTATTTCTAGCACCTCTGCATGACACCCTCCTGCTCTGTTTTTAATAACGTATAATAATAGCAAAAAATGCTGCCATTTAGTGGCATACAAGAAGTGGCTGTTGGACTTCCATTAGTGCCCCACTATTGCAAATCTATTTCCAGCACCTCTGCATTGCACACTCAGACTCATTGTTAGTAAGCCATTATACTAGCAAACACTGAGTAAACTTAGTGGCATCCTAAAAGTGGCTGTTGGCCTTCCATTAGTGTCCCATTGGTGCAAATCTATTTGCAGCACCTCTGCATGACACCCTCATGCACATTTTGCTACGCTAATTTTATAGCAAACTCAGGGAATTCCTTTCTGCATTTGATCATTCGGAGGAATAGAAAGTGAGGCTTCCTTTACTGTCCTGGTACCCACAGAACACGGCCACTGTACCCACCTGTCCACTTTTGCCACGCTATTTAATTTGCCCAAAGAGCTGACTCTTTTTCTGCCTTCCTAAAATTGTCTGTAATACTAAGTTAGTGTTCCTTTGCTGCCAAGCAAGGTACAACACATGTGCATTCTACACTCCTTTCCATTTCTGGAATGCAATTATTAAATGCAGGTAGTCCAGCCAATCTGTGACGAAGGTGCAGGTGTGGATATAATGTAGCCTGCATCCAATGTTGGTTTTCTCGATGTCTGACAGCTCAACAATACCATCTGTTTCCACTTCCAAAACAAGTGATGACCTGCCAATCACACTCCCTGTTGCGTGTAAAGGGGTGGAAGTTCAGTGTGAAAAACCATGTGAGACTGCTGTCCCCACAGTCACAGAGGATGAAGAGCACGCAGATGCACTTGATGGGGCAGGCGGTGGTTGCACAGGCACGCTAGGCCACATTGTAGCACAGTGAAATTCCCATTGCGACTTATGCTTCATTTTAAGTCGTGTACAGGGTGGGCTCCCCAGTATGCAGCAAAACCAGGCAACAGGAAAAGGACTCTAGTCAGTTGGGTTGATAAATGATTGTTTAACTTTACCAAAACAAACAATAAGAACCATGCATACAATTTAAATAATTGAACAATCTATTCTGTTGCCTACTACCTGCTAATCCCTCTGCGTAGCAGTAATTGTGTGTTTGTGCGTGTGTGTGTGTGTGTGTGTGTGTGCGAACACGACTTACCAGTGGCGCATCACAAGAGCTTCCCAGTTATCTACCTAAACATGGACAAAACACATTACCCCCTGTGAATACCCTTGTTAGCTGAAGCCTCACAGATAAGGCAGATGATAACAGTGTGAATGCAAACCACACAGCTCTGCAACACAGTCATGGAAATCTTGAAAATCAACAGTCAGTGCAAACATGTGTCGCTGTCCCTCTATGATTTAAACTGTACGTGACAATTTGACAGTTTAGAGGCAGCAAGTCTTATTGTCTATAAATAGTCGGCCTACCCAGAACAGATATGTGTTTTGCTAATAAAACAAAGTGTTGCGTGCCCGCATTATTGTCTGGGCACAGCCTACCGTACCCGGGTACTGTGATGTCCAGATGCCAGAAATACAGACTTTACGCTCCTCTCACGGTAAGCAGTATAGACAGCACCGTAAGAATGTTGGTCTGTGGCACAGGATGCTGCTCACTGGCGTTACGGTACTCCTCACCAAACTCCAAAATGACAACCCTCACAATTGAACGAAGTGTTTCCGCGGTGGCTCCTTGCTGTAACACACACCTTTAGTTTTTCCTTCTGTTCATAGACAGCATCTCCAAGTCCACACCCGAAGAACAATTTCTCCTCCACGTCTAAGTGTGGAGAGGCAGCTAGTGCGCATGCGTGTGCCGATTTACCCCAGCCGCAGCCTAACTACAGTGTTTCGCCTAGTGAGCATGCTCAGCCTGACTGTGCCATTCCTGAGGCTAAGTCTTCATTTCGGGATACAGCGCATGCTCCCACACTTAGTGCGAAAAGCCTCGTTGCACAGGTACTTGCACTCCGTGCCGGGTCTAAGTCCTGTTTTGTGCCTAGACACCATGCTAAAGCTGATAGTCTTTTTTCAGAGACTGTATTTCATGCTACTGAGCATGCTCAGGCACTTACTGCATCAGAGACTAGGTCCGGTAATGAACTTTTTGGCCCTGCCCCTGATGTGGGGGGCCCATATAGAGCACAGGGCATCAGGTGTCCTGACGATGTGGCCAGGCCACTCCCAAATGGCTTGCAGAGGCCCGCCCTTATGACTTGTCACCTCATTATTGATGGTCAGACGATGACTGGTGAGGTGTTTGTGTCGTGGCAGCCATGAGATCATTATTGAAGTTGCGGTTCCAAATAGGACGCTAGTTATGCCACTCATGACGTGTCACTCTGCTTTTGTTTCCAGGAGGTGCATTGTGGTCCAGGTTATAAAATGGGTTGGAGCCAACAAGGAGGTGCGCAGTCTTCTATTATGCTCCGAAAGAGCACACCTCCAAGTGTTGAACCCATTGCGGCTTTAGGCCAGAGGTAGGCAGGGATAGGGCGTCGATGCAGGCCGCCACCACAGTTGGTAGGTAACGCAGAACGGTTAAGACCAGCTCCTGTCCTACAAGTCCTGCTTGTGCAGCCCAGTGGCATTAACAGACCTGCTGCTGCTGATGCGCCTGCTGTCCACAGGTGTGGCCCCAATGCACACGGTCAGCGTACTCAATGGCCCCTGTGATGTTAACAGGGAGTTCCTGGGCTGGGTGGGCGTGTGGACCCTGTGACGCTAACAGGGCTCCCAGTCTCCAGATCCGAGTAGCGTCTAACTCGGTTCAGGCTACTATTAGTTTCATAGCCACACAGCTCTGTATCCTCCACCTAACCTTCCAGTTGCCAACCTCTCCTTTTCCATCTGGGAGCACGGTGGACATTGACTGCTGATGGGGATATATACCTTTCTCTTTCTTTTCTTATTAATTTTCGTTATATAGCGGTAACATAGTATATACCACCTTATCCAAATCTGCCAGTCCCACCGTAACAGATGGTGTTTCTTCAGCAAATGTTACTTTTGCTTAACCACCAAACCCACAGACAAAAACTTTTTTCCCCTTTCCAACACACCTGTTCCCCTTTCCACCAGCATCTGTCCTTTTTCAACTCATTTTGTATATGACCAAAAGTGCAACTCTGCAGGGACACCGTACTCAATGCCATCTCAGCACAGCAGTCAGCCCTCGGTCCCTCAGATGTGGACAAGTAAAAGACCAATTCCTCCTATCCATGACAAAGCGTTGAGATTCACTCTGTGCAGCATTGGTGTTTAGTGGAAAAGCAGATCTAAGATTGCGTACCACCTTCTGCAGATACTCCTGTATACGTGCGTCCCTTTCTATGGCAGGAATTATTTCGCCAAATTTTGTCTTATACTGGGGATCTAACAGTGTGGCAACCCAGTAGTTAGCATTACTTCGAATTCGTACAATCCGAGGGTCATGTTGTAGGTAGTGCAGCAAGAAGGCGCTCATGTGTCTTGTGCATCCATGAGGACCAAGTCCTTGGTGTGTTAGTGGCAGAGAGGTGAGAATCGTGCCTCCTTCCTCTGCCCTCTCCCCCCAACCTCGCACAACCGAAATGTGAGCAAGCTCTCACTCATCTGCTGAGTCTTCCATGCCCATCCCCAGTTCGTCCTCCATTTCTTCATGGGCTCCTGCACCTTCCTCAACACTTTTTGCTGATACTATGCGCCCTTCTTAATCCCTCTCCCCCACCATGACTGCCACCTAGGTGCCGCTGACCATCTGGACCTCGTAGATCTTGTTATCCCTTCCGCATATGACTCCTCCTGTACTTCCTCCCCTTCCTCTTCTCCCATCACCTGACTCCGAATAAAGCTTACAGTGTGCTCCATCATGTGGATGACCAGACTTGTCATGCTGAGAATGGCATTGCCAGTGCTAAACATCTTCGGCGACATTTGTAAACTGTGTAGAAGGGTGCATAGGTCCTTGATCTGACACCACTCCAGCAGCGTGATCTGCACCACCTCTGGATCAAGTTAGCCCAGGCTATATGTGTCGCGGGCGGAGGAGGGGACGCCGCGCTCTCCCTACTGCTCGGGTCCGGCTGCCGCGGCTGCTGCGGCCTGCCGCTGCTCGGTGGCTCGAGCGATGGGCCGGATTCCGGGGACTCGAGCGGCGCTCCTCGCCCGTGAGTGAAAGGGGGTTTTTTGGGTGTGGGGATTGTTTATTGTCCGTGACGCCACCCACGGTTGTGGTGATTTGTTGACACCACCGCTGCTCTGTATGGGGATCCCGGGAGGGATGGTATGGAGCAGCCAGTTGTTGTGTTGCCCCTCCGTGGGTAGGGGTTGGTGATCCCGGGGCCCAGTGATGAAGTGGGAGATGCAGGGCTTGGTGGGCGCAGGGACGCGGGGGCAGCGCTGTGCCTTGCGGCACTGTGGTACTCACTCAGCTTGAGATGATGACACAGTTCTCGGTAAAACACACGGCTGGAAAGACGGTTCCCACGGACGGCTGCACTTGCTTTCCCCAGTAGGTGACGGTGAAGGTCCCTCTGTCCTGCACCTATGATGATAATGGTTGCGATGGGTTCCCACCGGTAACCCGCTCCCCGGCTTGGATATGGGCCGGAGGAGCCCTACTTTGCCCGCAGGCGCTGGCCCTGAGAAACTAGTGCCCTGGCGGTGGCGGTGTCTCTCCGTTGCGGTTGGACTGTTGCCTTCAATCGGGACTTGGTTGTTGGGAGACACACGTCCCCTTCACTGACGGATTTGGCAAATTATGGCGACTCCTAGCCTTGCCGGGATCCGAAAGGCCCCTGCCCTGGTGCTGACTGTTCTTCGTATACTGCTCCAGACCGCCGGGTCACCACCCGTCCGCGGTCCTTCCAGCAACCTCCGAGCAGTCCCCCTGCAGACTATCACCGCCGTCTGCTGACCTTGCTGTCACTGTCCGGGGCACACACCCGGACCAACTTCAGGCTCGCTTAACTGTTCCTTTTCTCTGCCTCTACTCTCCGTGTTTACTCCTTCACTTCCCTAGCTTAACTCTGTTCTCCTTCCTGTCCAAACTCTAACTGCCTGGTTCTCCCGCCTCCAGGGCTGTGAACTCCTCGGTGGGCGGAGCCAACCGCCTGGCCCACCCCCTGGTGTGAACATCGGCCCCTGGAGGAAGGCAACAAGGATTTTAGGTTAGCCTTCGTGTTCCTAACTGGGGTGTAGGGTGTGGTGGTGTGATAACCTGTGACCCCTGGCTTGCCCAGGGCGTCACATATGTCATAACGTATTGCAGCAGGGTTCGGCGGTGCTGCCACAAACGCTGCATCATGTGCAGATTCAAATTCCTGTGTGTCGGCACATCGCATTTCAGGCGTTTAACCACCAGACCTAAAGACTTCTGGAGCGACGAAAGTTGTTGAGCTGCTGTGTGCGAACAATGGAACTGAGCACATAGCGAGCGTACCCGCTGCACAAGGCCATGTAGGCCGGGATGGTGTTTTAAAAATTGCTGGAGAATTAGATTCAACACGTGAGCTACACAAGGCACGTGTGTCACATTGTCACGGCGAAGGGCCGCACCCATGTTCGCATCATTGTCACACTCGGCCTTCCCTGGCTGCTGGTTGAGTGGAGACAACCATTGATGAAACTTGGTCTCCAGAGCTAACCGTCCACAACTTCTCAGCGGTGTGACTCACATTTCCCATACATTTCAAAGTAAACATTTGACCGCATGATGGCATTGAGCTCTGCTGCCAGCATAGTAAGGAGGAGGTGTGTGGATTTCCTTGTGCGCAGTTACAAGGAAGGGTGCCCTGACCACACAGGGTTTGGGCCGAGGTGAAGGACCCACACGAGGTTGAGGAGGCAGAAGCAGTGTATTAACTTCTACATACAGAGGAAGGATTGATACAACTCGTGGGGACAGCAAGACTTGTACAGCAGACCCTTCTCCATCTCTCCCCATAGTAACCCATTGCCCAGTCAGCAACATGTAACGCCCCTGTCCATGCTTACTGGGCCAGGTATCTGTGGTGAAATGCACCCTGTCACACAGTTTCTCAAAGAAGCGGTGATGTTTGGTGCGACATGCTGGTGTAGCGCGTGCACGCCTTTGTTGGAGAAGGAGTGGCGACTGGGCATCGGCTCTTGGGGCACTGCGATGGGCATAAGGTCTCGAAAATCCTCGGTTAAAAAGGTTGGAAAGGAAGCATTTTGGTAGCCAACAGTTTGCAGATGCTGAAAGTCAAGCTCTAAGCCATGTCATGCCCTTCTAAAAGCATGTAAAACACAGCAAGGGGACTCCAACCACAGTCTCCCTCGTTTCCACTAATTGGGCCACACACACCCCACTTGACTGGCATCAGTTGACCCCCATTATCAAGATGAAAAAGATGCTTTGCATGAAGCACTCTCAAAAATACACCAGCCTTTCGCCTCCCCTGGCTGACACAGGGGAAGAAAAGTCCTCTGTAATCCATGACTTCCTCATCTTGGTTCTTTTTTCAAAAGCGAGGGGACTCCAACCACAGTCTCCCTCATTTCCACTAATTGGGCCACACACCCCCCACTTGACTGGCATCAGTTGATGCCCCTTTTCAAAATGAAACAGATGCTTTGCATGAAGCACTCTCAAAAATACGCGTGTCTTTCGCCTCCACTGGCTGACCCAGGGGAAGAAAAGTCCTCTGAGAGCCATGTCCACATTGTCAGTGGACAGACACGTGTGCTTATCTGCCAGCAGACCCCCAGCAGCACTGAAGACAGGTTCCGAGAGAACGCAGGCTGCAGGACACGACAAGATCCCCAAGGCGTACGTAGCAAGCTCAGGCAATTTATCCAGATTGGAAGCCTAAAATGAGCAGGGCTCAAGTTGCACAGTAATGGCATCGATGTTTCCTTGCATATACTCATATATCTGTGTCTCTCCTCTTTTTCCTTGTCCTGCTCTTTTGTTTTCGCATGAGTATATGTCCTTGTCACTTTCCCATGTGTTTGTGTTGTGTTGTGAGTTGTTTGTCACCTTTTGGACACCTTTGAGGGTGTTTTCTAGGTGTTTTTATGTGTTTGTGATTGCCTGCCATTGTTTCCTATGCGGTTCGAGTTTGGTTCGTCGAACGTTCGCCGAACCGAACTCGAACGGGACCCCCGTTTGGCGAACCGAACTCGAGCCGAACCATGGCTGGTTCGCTCATCTCTACTTAACACTGATTTTTCAAAGGTTTTATGGACTGAGTAAATAAGAGTGACTCTTGATGGGTCAAATGGATGGGCCAGAGGCTGGATCAGTAAAGGGCAGAGAGTCCAGCAAGGTGGAGGTGGGGTATTGGTATGGGCTGGTATCACCAAAGATGAACTTGTGGGGCCTTTTCGAGTTGAGGATGGAGTGAAGCTCAACTCCCAGACCTACTGCCAGTTACTGGAAGACAACTTCTTCAAGCAGTGTAACAGGAAAAAGTCGGTATCGTTCAAGAAAAACCTGATTTTCATGCAGGACAATGCTCCATCACATGCAACCAACAACTCCACAGTGTGGCTGTGGCTGACCAGTAAAGGTCTAAAAGGTGAAAAAATAATGACATGGCCCCCATGTTCACCTGATCTGAACCACATAGAGAACAAGTGGTCCATCATAAAATGTGAGATCTACAGGGAGGGACAACAGTACACCTCTCGGAACTGTGTCTGGGAGGCTGTGGTGGCTGCTGCATGCAATGGTAATCATAAACAGATCAAGCAACTGACAGAATCTATGGATGGTAGGCTGTTGAGTGTCATCATAAAAAAGGTGGCTATATTGGTCACTCATTTTTTTGGCTTTTGTTTTTGCATGTCAGAAATGTTTATTTCTAAATTTTGTGCAGTTATATTGGTTTACCTGGTGAAAATAAACAAGTGAGATGGAAATATATTTGGTTTTTATTAAGTTGCTTAATAATTATACACAGTAATAGTTACCTGCACAAACAGATATCCTCCGAAGATAGCCAAATCTAAAAAAAACCCACTCTAACTTCCAAAAATATTAGCCTTTGATATTTACGAGTCTTTTGTGTTGATTGACAACGCAATTGTTGATCAATAATAAAAAAAAATCCTCTAAAATACAACTTGCCTAATAATTCTGCACATGGTGTATATTTTCCGGGACTTTGTGGACAAGTTTTTGATTGTCTATTTGGATGAAATTTTGATTTTTTTTCTCACATCTGGGATTCTCATGTTGAACAGTTTCGGACAGTGTTTCAAGTTCTCAAGGACAATGCATTATACAGTATGTCAAGGGATCGAATTGTCTTTTTGGCTTACAAAAGATCTCTTTTTTTGGGGTTTACTTTGTCCCCATCTTCTTTTGAGATGGATCCGGTCAAGGTCCAGGCCATTCATGATTGGGTTCAGCCTACTTCTTTGAAAGGCCTTCAGAAGTTTTGGGGTTTTGCTAATTTCTATCGTAAATTCATAGGCTATTTTTCTAGTATTGTCAAGCCATTGACTGATTTGACCAAGAAGAGAGCTGATGATGTGAAATGGTCTTCAGAGGTAGTCTTGGCTTTTCAGGAGCTTAACAGAAGGTTTACTTCTGCTCCAGTTTTGCGGCAGCCTGATGTGTCTATTCCTTTTCAGGTGGAGATCAATGCCTCGGAGATCGGAGCTGGGGCTTTCTTGTCTCAAAGAGACCCTGTGACTTCTAAACTGAGACCCTGTGCTTTTTTATCCCAGAAATTTTCACCACCGGAGCAAAATTATAATGTGGGGAATCGGGAATTATTGGTGATGAAGTGGGCTTTTGAAGAATGGCGACATTGGCTGGAGGGGGCGAGACATCAAATTGTTGTACTTACTGATCATAAGAATTTGATCTATCTTGAATCTGCTAGGAGGTTGAATCCTAGGCAGGCTAGATGGACCTACTTTTTCACGTGCTTTAATTTCGTGGCCTCTTATATTCCGGTTACTAAGAATATTAAGGCGGATGCCTTTTATAGGAGTTTCTTTGCTGACTCTCTTAATGTGACCGAGCCTGCTACCATCCTGCATAAGGGAGCGATTTCACCCAATTAGAGACTTGCTCTTGAGGAATTTCAGGAGAGCAAACCTGAAATATGTCCTGGAGGGAAATTGTATGTTCCTTACCAATGGAGGAGTAGAGTGATGTCTGAAGTTCATTGTTCTGTGTTGGCTGGTCATCCTGGGATTTTTGGCACCAGGGATTTGGTGAGTAGGTCCTTTTGGTGGTCTTCTCTGTCTCGTGATGTGAGGAGTTTTGTGCAGTCCTGAGAGATCTGTTCTATATCCAAGTCTTCTTGTTCTCATTCTAGTGGACTATTATTGCCATTGCCGGTGCCTAAGAGACCATGGACTCACATTTCCTTGGATTTTATTTCTGATCTCCCTGTTTCTCAGGGGATGACGGTTATTTGGGTAATCTGTGATAGATTTTCCAAAATTATTCATTTGGTGCCACTGCCTAAGTTGCCATCAGCTTCGGAGTTGGTACCTTTGTTTCTTCGTCAGGTGGTTCATTTGCATGGTATTCCTGAGAATGTTGTGTCCGATAGGGGAGTCCAGTTTGTGTCTAGATTTTGGAGAGCTTTTTCTTCTAGGCTGGGAGTTGAGTTGTCCTTCTCCTCTGCGTTTCATCCTGAGACAAATGGACAGACTGAGAGGACTAATCAGACTTTGGAAACCTATTTACGATTTTTTTGGTGTCAGCTGATCAGGACGACTGGGTTTCTTTTTTGTCCATGGCTGAGTTTGCTCTTAATAACAGAGCTAGTTCGGCCACTTTGATGTCTCCTTTTTTTTGCAATTTCGTGTTTCATCCTCGGCTTTTCATCGTGCCCATCCTGACAAACCTGGGGGTTCCGGTGAGGGTTTGGTGACCCCTCCTCAAAGGGGGTACTGTTGTGAATACGTTTTCCAGTTTGGGGCTCCCTCTTGTGGTCAGTGCTGGCAGTGCAGTTGATTTGTGGAATGAAAGCCACACACCTGTGGAGGACTGGCAATGAGGCATTTCTGATTGGACTATATAACTGAGCAGTTTCCTTCTGTTACTTGCCGGTGCTCAATGGATATCCTGTGTGTTAAGGACATTTGGAAACCAGCCCTGCTATCTATCAGAACTCCTCTCAGATAAGTGGTCTTGTGCTTCTGCTTATTGTTTCCACTTTCTTGTTGTTTTTTCTGCTTTGATACTACGCTTGATTCCTATTTTGTCTGTGTTGAGTTCTTGGTAGAATTGGATCATTCCCTGCTGGGAGTGTCTGTATACTTAGTTCCATGATTCTGCAATGTGTTTTGTCATGCTTGGTATTAATTCAGTCCCTCATCTATATTAGTGTTTTTGGATCCCAGTAACATCTGAGTGCTGATCTAGTGGGGGAGAGGCCATTTGGCCTCAGGGTTTTTTCATATCAGTCGTTCCAGCCACTCTGTTACCTTTTGGGTGTCCGCATTTTTTGATCCTCCTTGTCCCTGAATCATAACAGGTATGTGTAAGAGCTTGCCAAGCTTCAGAGCTGCCACCAGGTTACATTCATGATCACACACAGCCATGCCTGGTTGGTTGTAGGTTTAGCGGCAAGAGTCACTGATCTGTCTGGTCTGTTAGACCTTTCAACAACTCTGCAGCAATTTGCTGTTTATCACCTAAAGAAATTAGTTTCAGCAGAGCCTGTTGCCACTTTACCGAGTCAGTGCTGCAGTCCTTCCAGCTTGCTAGTGATAAGGGATCAGAGATGGACAATAAGGAGGGGCAGGGGATGCAGGAACTAGTGTAGGAGGTGGGGAAAACCATGAAGGAACTTGGACCCGCAATCTTAAGTGACGTTAGCACGTGTGCCATCCCAGCATCCAATTCAGTCCCAGCCTCCACAAGGTTCACCTAGTGTAATGTCAGAGAAATGTAGCGTCCCTAGCCACAAGAACTTGTCCACATGTCGGTGGTTAAGTGGACCTTCCCAGTAACTATGTACATCAGGTCAAGGGTGTTGTTATGGGACATGTATTTGTGAAAGGCAGAAATGGCCCACCAGGATAAATAGTAGCGGCTGAGGACAGAGTATCAAGGGAAAGGCGCCACCATGAAGTTGTGGGATGCCTCAGTGTCCGCAAGCCTAAACTGTAACATTTCCAGGGCTAGCAGTCAATTTGTGCCAAATTTAAAGGAGAGCTTGCAATACACAATGGAAGACACATAGAGGAAGGCCTCAGAATAAATATTTTTTCAATTTTGAAAAGAGTGGAACTCCTGCTATGGTAAAGCCTATACACTAGGTGCAAGGCCTGGCAAAATTTTAAAGGAGGGATTGCAATACACCCTGGAAGATACATAGTAGAGAGCTTTATAATAATTTTTTGGACAATTTTATAAAGAGTGGGACTCCTACAGTGGTAAAGTATATGCTTTAAGTGTAAGACCTATCAAAAATTTAAAGGAAGACTTGCAATACACAATGAAAGACATGTAGTGGTAAAACCTATGAACTAAGTGCAGGGCCTAGCAATCATTGAAAGGAGGGATTGCAATACACAATGGAAGACACATAGAGGAGCGCCTCAGAATAAATTTTTGGACAATATAAAAAAAAATTAACACCTACAGTGCTAAAGCCTATCCATTAAGTGTGAGGCCTAGCAAAAATTTAAAGGAGGAGTTGCAATACATAATGGAATAAATGTAGAGGAGAACCTTAGAATTAATTTTTGGCAAATTTAAAAAAAAAATTAATACCTTCACTGGTAAAACCTATATGCAAGGCAGAGCAAAAATTTAAAGGTGGGAATGCAATACACCCTGGAAGACACATAGAGAAGGGCCTCACAATGCATTTTTGGACAATTTTAAAAAGAGTGTGACACCTACTATGGTAAAGCTTATGCATTAAGTGTGAGTGTTTAGTGTTTGAGCCTCTGGGTGGGTGACTGCAAATTTCTGCTTGCAATCCAAGGCTTGGGAAAGGGAGAGCTGCATGCTGCGCTAAAGGTTATAGGGGATAGATACAAATGCATGGCTGATAAAAACTAGCAAAATGGCTACTGCTTTATTGTGATTGGCAGCCAATCCCCACATGTTTAACCCTATGCCATAGCAACGCGCTTGGTAGCGGTGACGGGGACGTCCTGCTACCAGCACGCAGCAGCACCGGAATCACGTAATCGGAGCAGCGTTGCTATGGCAACCCGTGCCACCGCTTACAGCCGGGAGCCTGTGGTCACTCTCACAGTGTGATTTCTGCACGGAGCACAGCGTCTTCCCCCATGCAGCTGTGCTGTCTGATGGAGCAGACAGAGCTACATGTGTTTGAAGGGGAAAGAAGACAGAAGAGCCGGATCGTGGAGGGCTGACAGGGGGTAATAAAGATGGAGTCTCTAAGTGTGTCTGTGTATTTATTTCTATTAAAGTATTTTTTTTCTGTGTGGTGTTTTTTTTTAACCCTTTATTGGAGATTCTTAATGGCCGGGTCAAACTTGCCTGACATTAAGAATCTCTGACTTAATACTAGCTAGTAAAACAAAGCCAGTATTAACTCATGATTACCCAACAAGCCACCCGGCTTCAGGGCTGTTGGAAGAGTTGGATACAGCGCCAGATGATGGCGCTTCTATAAGAACGTCATTTTCTGGGGCGGCTGCAAACTGCAATTCGCAGCAGAGGGGCCCAGAAACCTTGGGCTAACCTGTGCTGTGGATTCCAATCCCCAGCTGCCTAGTTGTACCCGGCTGGACACAAAAATGGGGCGAAGCCTACGTCGTTTTTTTTTTTAATTATTTCATAAAATTCATGAATTAAGTAAAAAAAGGGCTTCTCTATATTTTTAGTTCCCATCCAGGTACACATAGGCAGCCGTACCTGCCTGCTGTACCTGGCTAGCATACAAAAAATATGGAGAAGCGCACGTCATTTTTTTTGTAGTTTTTTGGCAAAAAAAATAAAAATGCTTCCCTGGATTTTCCATTGCCAGTGAAGGTAACACCAAGCAGTGGGGGTTAGCAGCCAGTAGCTGCTTGGATTACCCTTAGCTAGCAATACAAAAAATGCAGCGGGAGCCCATATATATTTTTTTAATTATTTATTTAAATAACTAAAAACAAAAAGGGCTTCCCTGTATTTTGATTGCCTGACATGACAGTGCTGTAAAAATAAATCTTTAAAAAAAATAACGTAGCGCTCCGCGGTATTTTTGATTCTCAGTGCAGATAAAGCAGACAGCTATGGGTTGCCACCCCCATCTGCCTGGCGTTACCTTGGCTGGCAATCAAAATACAGGGAAGCCCATTAATTTTTTCTATTTAAAAAATAGTTAAAAAAAATGACGTTGGGTCCCCCCTTTTTTGATAGCCAGCTAGGGTAAAGCAGACGGCTGTAGCCTGAAAACCACAGCTGGCAGCTTTACCGTGGTTGGGGATCCAATGTGGAGGTCACTCCAGGCTCTTTTTTTATAATTATGTTATAAATATTAAAAATTACAAAAAAAAAGTAGGATCCCCCCCCAAATTGGATCACCAGCCAAGGTAAAGCGGACAGCTGTGGTCTGGTATTCTCAGGGTGGGAAGGTCCATAGTTATTGGGCCTCCACAGCCTAAAAATAGCAGGCCACAGGCACCCCAGACGTGGCGCATCCACTAGATGCGCCAATCCTGGCGCTTCACCCCAGCTCATCCCGTGCCCTGGTGCAGTGGCAAACGGGGTAATAAATGGGGTTGATACTAGCTGTAAAGTAACCTGACATCAAGCCCAGCAGTTTGTGATGTCATGGCATCTATCAGATACCCGACATCATAAACTGTCAGTACTAACAAAGAGATCGACAAAAAAAATGTATTTGAAAAAACACTCCCCAAAACATTCCCTCTTTCACCAATTTATTGTAAGAAAAAAAATAAGGGGGTCCCACGATGACTCTGGACCGTCTAGAATATGGGGGGAGACACTCAGGGAACGTATCCCCCATTTTCTAGGAGTACAGACGCTCCATATGAGGAGTGTGGGTGCAATGAATCTGCACTCACTCTCCCCGGGTCCACAGCAGCAGAGTCCATGTCGTAACGGTTGCTACCAAAGCTGCAATGCCCTGCTCATGAGGTAAGGGCATGCCTAATCAGGAGAACTATTCTACATTTCCAAATATTGGTATTTGCTGATATTATTGCTATTCCACCTACTATATATTGGGGATAGGATCTTGGAGATGGAATACCCCTTTAAGTCCAGTTATCCAGCTGAATGAATACTAAACAACAGAGCTCGCTATTTAGACATGTTTTCTTGTGGCGTATAACGGACTCTCATGTTTGGTAGTCGTTCAGCAGGGCAACTATAAAATCAAATACCTCCATTTGGAAATGTAGTATATAGCTCTCCTGAACAACTATGTTCCTTACCTCATGAGCAGGGCATTGCAGTAATAATAATAATTTGTTCATTTATATAGCGCTATTAATTCCATAGTGCTCTGCATACATTGGAAACACTGTCCCCATTGGGGCTCACAATCTAAATTCCCTATCTATATGTCTTTGGAGTGTGGGAGGAAACCAGAGTACCCGAAGGAAACCCACGCAAACACGGGGAGAACATACAAACTCCTTGCAGATGGTGTCCTTGGTGGGAATTGAACCCAGGACCTCAGAGCTGCAAGACTGCAGTGCTAACCACTGAGCCACTGTGCCACCCATTTACCTTACAGATGCATAACCACCACTCACTGTGTCTGAACACAGGAAGCTGAGCTGACAGCCGCTCTGTGCATGCGGCAGCGTCTATTGTGAAGGAGAGGGCCGCAGGGGATCAACGCTGCACAGGTACAGTGGGACACCGGGGAACACCGGTGGCGTTATAGGGGGTGACCTGGCAGGGCCTGGGGAGGAGTTTTCTGTTGCATGTGTCATGGCACATGCGACAGAAATCAGAGGAGTAGGGTGAATTCGGCCGGCGCGCTGCTGTGCGCGCGGCCAGCTTGGATTTCTGGGAGGGGGTCAGGGGGGCACTTTGGCAAAACCGGGGGACCGGAGGGGACCATGGAGGAGATTTATCATGTTTGTTCATGCTAGATGGGAGATAAATAATTTTTTACCGACACTGTCATTTACTGTAACGTGATCATCAGTATACGGTGTATACCGGTGATCACGTGAGCGGGGACCGGAAAAACTGGCCTAAATCATGATCTCCAGGGTCTCAGCTACCCCCTGAAACCCCGGAGATTTTCTGACGCTGGGGGGCGCTATTCACTTATTTCTGCCTGCTGTTTATAAACGGCAGATCAGAATAAGGCTACATTCACACGACCTATCCGTTTTTGTGGTCTGCAAAAAATGGTTTGTTTTTTTACGGGTGCATCCGTGTGGCATCCGTTTCTGTTCCATATACGGTCCGTATGTCATCCGTGTGCCTTCCGTGTGTTTGCATACTGCAAAAAAACTGAAGGAGGGAAAATACATAAATTTACCCAGGATCTGTGATGCCCTGGACCCCCAGGGGTCACAGGTAACAACACACAACACCACACACACCCCCACCCCAGTGAGGCACCAGCAGCCAACAAGTCCTGACCGCCTCCCTCAGGTCTAGCAAGGCACACCAGGTGGGCGGAGCCAGGCGGATAGGCACGCCCTCCGAGGAGTCTGCTGGCCTGAGGCAGGGAAAGGACAAGTGAGTCGAGTGGGGAGAGGAGTAGTGAGAGGAGAAAAAGTGGCGAGCTGAGAGTCAGGGGCCTAGGATGGAGCCTAGGACCCCTTGGAACGGTCAGGCAGGCAGACGGTGGTGGCCATCTGCAGGAGTCCAGTCAGGGACTGAACTGCGGAACCGTAGGGATCGAGAAGAGGGTGGTGACCCTTCGGACCTGAACCGGGGAGCTAACAAGTCAACCGGAGCACCAGGCAGGGTACTCAGACCCCGTTCTAGCCCAGAAGCAACCGGGCTCAGACAAATCTACTGATTGCGGTCTGGACCTCAGGGGTTCATTCCCACCCAAAGTCCCGATAGACGGCAACAGCCCACCGATTCCAGATAAGAGCAAACGGCAAGGGCCAGAGATCCAAAGGGCCAGCGCCTGCGGGCAAAAGGGCTCCTCCAGTACCCAAAAGCCGGGGAGTGGACTACCGTTGCTGAAGCATAGGAGTCACTATAGCAAATTTAAAGGTGCAGGAGAAGGCGACATCACCAACCTCACTGGGGACACACGCAGCCGGCTGCGGGCACCGATCTACACCGAACTTGGTTTACCATTGACTCTGTGTGGTTTAATCGTGAGTACACCAGTGCCATCAGGCACAGCGCTGCAAGCGAGCCCCTGCGTCCTGCAACCCCCCGCTCCTGCCACCTGGCCCCGGGACCAGCAAACCCCCTACCCACGGAGGGGTCAACACCTAGCTGCGACCCACCACCGATCCCAGACGAGCCCCCGCACCCTCACGGCAGTGGTGGTGCCCATCACCTCACCACGACCCGTGGGTGGCGTCACGAACTGTTACCAGTCACCGGTCCACCCAAACCAAACAACCAAACCCCCCCCTTTCCAGAGCGACGTGGCCTCCGGTCCGGAGGCACTCGAGCCACCGACAACCCGAGTCCGGATCCGAGCGGCTCGGCGGAGAGCAGCCGAGCCCCCAGGGCGGTACAGATCCATAGCTTCAACCTACATGAGGCGGTCACATGTTCACTCCAGTGCCATTTTCTACTGCTTTTCACAGTGTAGAGCGCTCTGGTGATTTTCTTGTGCTTGTACACTTCATATCAGTCTTTTCTGTCATTATGATGGCAGAAAGACACATAATGTCCCACTCTCCTGCATTTTGTAATTTTGCACCCTTTGCTGCCTTTCATGTGGCACTAAGGGGTGATTAGCCTTGTATTTAGCCAAAAAAATGACGTGGGGTTCCCCCTATTCTTGTAGCCAGCTAGGGTAAAGCAGACGGCTGCAGCCTGCAGACCACAGCTGGCAGCTTCACCTTGGCTGGTAATCCAAAACTGAGGGCACCCCACACTGTTTTTTTAAATTAAATAAATAATTTTTTAAAAAAAACACGTGGGGGGTCCCCCTAAAATTGGATCACCAGCCAAGGTAAGGCAGACAGCTGGGGTCTGATATTCTCAGACTAGGGAGGTCCATGGTTATTGGACTGGATGCGCCAATCCTGGTACTTCGCCCCAGCTCATCCCGTGCCCTGGTACGGTGGCAAACGGGGTAATATATGGGGTTAATACCAGATGTGTAATGTCACCTGGCATTAAGCCCTGGGGTTAGTGATGTCACGCGTCTATCAGATACCCGACATCACAAACCCAGTCAGTAATAAAAAAAAATAGACGACAAACACATTTTTATTTGAAAAAACACTTCCCAAAACATTCCCTCTTTCAGCAATTTATTAGAAAGAAAAACAAATCCAGGTCTGCTGTAATCCAAGGGGTTCCCATGACGATCCACACTGTCCCAGTCAATGAAGAGCAGGATGTTCCCCATTGGCTCGGAGAGCCGTGCAGTGACCTGAGCTAACATCAATAGGTCAGCCCAGGTCACTGCAGGGGATGACAAGTGTTGCTGTCAGCGAGGTACATTACCTGCGCTGATCTCCTGCACTGCTGACAGCAGACCTGTCACTGACTTCAATGACCTTCACAGCCAAGTATCGCGAGCGGCCCGTGACGTCACCGCTAGTCACAGTCTCGGGTCGGAAGCGAGAGAAGGTGATGTGACAAGTGGCGGACAGTGACAACGCTGAGGTCGGGACTTCATCACCGCAGGTAAGCCGAGCGGGGCCATGTGTGCCGAGTGCGAGGTGGGAGGAGCCTATCAGGGTAATGTGTGCAGAGTGCCAGGTGGGCGGAGCCTAGCGGGGTAATGTGTGCAGAGTGCCAGGTGGGCGGAGCCTAGCGGGGCCATGTGTGCAGAGTGCCAAGTAGGCAGAGCCTAGTGGGACCATGTGTGCAGAGTGCCAGGTGGGCGGAGCCTAGCGGGGTAATGTGTGCAGAATGCCAGGTGGGCGGAGCCTAGTGGGGTAATGTGTGCAGAGTGCCAGGTGGGCGGAGCCTAGCTGGGCCATGTGTGCAGAGTGCCAAGTAGGCAGAGCCTAGCGGGACCATATGTGTAGAGTGCCAGGTGGGCGGAGCCTAGCGGGGTAATGTGTGCAGAGTGCCAGGTGGGTGGAGCCTAGCGGGGTAATGTGTGCAGAGTGCCAGGTGGGCGGAGCCTAGCGGGGTAATGTGTGCAGAGTGCCAGATGGGCGGAGCCTAGCAGGGCCATGTGTGCAGAGTTCCAAGTGGGCGGAGCCTAGTGGGACCATATGTGCAGAGTGCCAGGTGGGCGGAGCCTAGCGGGGTAATGCGTGCAGAGTGTCAGGTGGGCAGAGCCTAGCGGGGTAATGTGTGCAGAGTGCCAGGTGGGTGGAGCCTAGCAGGGCCATGTGTGCAGAGTGTCAGGTGGGCAGAGCCTAGCGGGGTCATGTGTGCAGAGTGCCAGGTGGGTGGAGCCTAGCGGGACCATGTGTGCAGCATGCCAGGTGGGCGGAGCCTAGCAGGACCATGTGTGTAGAGTGCCAGGTGGGCGGAGGCTAGCGGGGCCATGTGTGCAGAGTGCCAGGTGGGCGGAGCCTAGCAGGTAATGTGTGCAGAGTGCCAGGTGGGCGAAGGGTAGCGGGGTTATGTGTGCAGAGTTCCAAGTGGGTGGAGCCTAGCAGGATCATGTGTGCAGAGTGCCAGGTGGGCGGAGCCTAGCGGGGTACTGTGTGCAGAGTGCCAGGTTGGCGGAGCCTAGCGGGGTAATGTGTGCAGAGTGACAGGTGGGCGGAGCCTAGCGGGGCCATGTGTGCGGGTGGCGGAGTGCAAAGTAAGTGGAGCCTAGCGGGGCCATGTGTGCGGGCGGCGGAGTGAAAAGTGGGTGGAGCCTAGCGGGGTCATGTGGCGCTGAGGACGTCAGTGTCGTGGACTGCATGGCTGGGGACAGGTGAGTGTGTGTGTGTGTACATGTACATGCCGCGTGCAGGAGGGGGCGGAGCAAGCTGAGCGGGGAAGTGTCGGCTCCCTGCACACATAACTAGGATAAATATCGGGTTACTAACCAAAGCGCTTTGCTTGGATACCCGATGCTTATCTTGGTTACCAGCTTACCGCAGGCTGCCAGTGATGGCTCCCTGCACACTGTAGCTGTAAAAAGCCCTGCTTTTGCTGCTAGAACCGTTCTCGAACGAACTGTCGAGCTTTTAGCAAAAAAATTGAGTTCTAGTTCGATCTAGAACACCCCCCAAAATCACTTGAACTGCGAACTGGAGAACCGCGAACCGCGGACCGCGCTCATCTCTACTCCTTACCTGTCTCCACCGGCAATGCGGAAGGAAGGAGGTGGGCGGGATGTTACGTCCCGCTCATCTCCGCCCCTCCGCTTCTATTGGCCGGCCGCTTAGTGATGTCGCAGTGCCGTCGCTATGACGCCGAACGCACCTCCCCCTTTAGGGAGGGATTGTTCGGCGTACACAGCGACGTCGCTGACAAGGTATGTGCGTGTGACGCTGCCGCAGCGATAATGTTAGCTACGGCAGCGATCACACAATATCGCACACATGACGGGGGCGGGTGCTATCGCGCTCGACATCGCTAGCGATATCGTAGCGTGTAAAGCTCGCTTTACACTAAAAGTTTCTCCCCTACATGTAACAATAAAACTGGCAACTGTTTTTATTCCTTTCAGAGGGGATGAATGATGATAAATCATTGCACACTACAGTATCAGTCTCGCTGAGTTCAAGTACCTCTTCTAACATTGTTCAAGAAAATTCAGGTGATTATACTATAGACATAATAACTAAGATTTACCTAGTGATAAGAATTTACTTTATCGGCATTATCTTTACAGAAAGTAAATATGTCAGTCCAGTTGATGTAAAAGCTCATTTTACCAATGCACAGAATAAGAACTTCACGCTGGATGGCAAGTAAGTAAAAGTATTATTTGTAAACCTGAAACTATTGATTTTTTTTCAATGTTTTAGAGAAAATGAGCTATTCTCGTTCATGGGCTTGTCTATATTTACAGCTTAGCTGTGTTCAAGTGATCCATTTAATAATTCCAAAGGCCATCACTGATGTGGGATTACTTTAGTGTTAAGCTAAATTGACAAGTCATTTTTCTCTTCTCATACACAAAAAAATTGCAGTTTTTCATCAAAGTACAGACTCTCATTTTCATCCATTTTGGTTTATGTCTGTTTTTAATATAGATTTCTGATCCATTTTTCATGCATGCCAAACAAAAATTCTAGAGATTTTTCAAGACTCTTCTAGCAGTCATCTGAAAAACAGACCACACACGGAAGTAACCCGGGTGCTGCCCATTTTATTTCACTTATAATATTTATGCTCATACTGATCTGTCCATACAGATTTTCCGTATAAAAAACAACCATTTTATTTGATAAATTTTAACATCAATAAATCTGGACAGTCATAGAAAGGTTACAAAAATTTTTATTATTTAATACATAAAATAAAAAAATGACCAAAGACAAAAATTAGGACAAATATAAATGCTCAAAAGAACATACTGAGTCATACAGTGGAGACAAAGAAACATTGGTCAAATGTGCCAGAATAATACATCACAAAAAGCTCCACATACTGATACTGTATTCCACATTGACCACAAGATGGTGTTATAATAGCTGAGTATCCAACGTGATATATACCGATAGCTGAGAAATTTTCCAGTTATGTGGAGAAAATAAGTGACAGCATAATTTGACCAACTATGTACCCATAAAGTGCACAGTGCCCGGATGGACTCCGACACATAGTTTTTTTAATATACAAATATCCAAAATTAAGTAGTAGGGAAAAGAAACCATTTTGACCCTACATTGCACACTCTGAACATGTAGAAAACCAAGGAGAGCAAAACAAGAGTGTAGTGCAAAAATATTCAAAGTTTAATGCAGAGAACTTGCACAAAGAAAAGGATCGACAACCCATTCCATGGGCCTGTATGTAACAGTTATTACATATGATCACAAGGCATAAGGGTAAAATACAACACAGTAATGCCAGCAGGTCGAATGCAGTCAGAGCAAGGGAAACATCATGAGAGTACTCCAAATAGAGTAAAATATGAACAATTGATAAAAAATTATTATTATAATTATCATAACTCCAAGACGAGTAGTACTCCAGATTGCAAGCTGCCCAATATATTATGTTGGAAAAATACCAGTTATATAGCCCTGATATTGCACATAGCCCTAGCAGCAAAAGGATATTTATAATCAGTCAGTCTATTAAACCCATCATGCATGATACTATTGCAAAAAAGCTCCGACCTAGTAGAGTCAGAGAAAAAAGAAAAAAAGGAACCATGAGCGGCATAGATGTATAGTAGTCATCGTGACATACCCATGGTCACAACACAGCCCAAGGAAAGCAGCAGAGCGGTCCCCCAGAGACTAGGACTCTACTAGGTCAGAGCTCTTTTGCAATAGTATCATAGTAGTGCAGTGACCTGAGCTTACATCAATAGGTCAGCCCAGGTCACTCCAGGGGATGACGAGTGCTGCTGTCAGGAGGTTAGATGAGATCATTACCTGCTGTGATGATCTCCTGCACTCCTGACGTCAGCGCTGTCACTGACTTCTATTGGCATCGAGTGCAGGAGATCGTCACAGCAGGTAATGATCTCATCTAACCTTCCGACAGCAGCGCTCGTCATCCCCGCGGCTGCCCGCACTGCAGTGTGAGAAGCTGCTGATACTGCGGGCAGCCACGGGGTTGGCAGGGAGCGGGACACAGACTGCACGGGCACCCGACGGAGGTCAAACGGAAGTGCTTCCGTGCGGCTTCCGAGGATTGAGTGTGATCTGTGTGTGTTTACTCTCTGCTCCGCTTCCTTTTCCTATCATAATAACATCATTTCCCTGCAAAACGCAGGGCAGTGATGAACATTATGTCCCAAAAAAATGCAAAATAAAGCTGGAATAACGCAGGAAAATGCAATGAAATGCACAGAATTTGCTACCTGCGTTATTCCCTGCGTGATTTCATGATTACATAACAATCAAAGGAGTGACTAACACAGTTAGCTGCAGAAAAGAAGTGACATGCTCATTCTTTTTCTCAAGAAAATCTACTGAAAGAATTTTCTTAAGAAAAAAACGCAGTGTGCGCACAGCAAATGTTTTTTGCCATAGGTTTTGCTGGGAAATGTCTGCAGAAAGGTACAACCATTTTCTCATGAAATTTCTGCAGCAAAAAAGCAAAAAAAAGCAGGTAAAAACCCAGTGTGTGAACATAGCCTTATCTAGGCTTCTATGTTTGCTACATAAAAAATATCATTGCTAAAATTTAAAAAGTGCAACTGATCCTTTGTACGTATCTTTTTTTCATAAATCTATTATAGTTTACCATGGCAAGTAGAATATTTTATGTAATTTTGTAATTATTAATTATCTCCTTATTGCTGGGAGATAAAAGCATCTTCGGACTTGCTTACCAGATATGTAACAATTGCCATCTCAAAGAGTGCTACCCCAACCAGGCCCAGAACAAGGGAAAACCCACCGGTAGAAGTTGCATTTTAAGCTGGATAAGCGTATGCAGTTGCATGTGCATCCTCAGACACACATCCTGTTGAAAACTATTATGGATCAGACAACCACTGGCTTTCTGCTTCACAACATTGATAGAGGTTTCCATGCCTATCAGAGGCCAGCAGCAGCTGCAAGTGACATTGGCACTATATAAATAAAATGTATTATTATCCCCTTGAAATCAGCAAAAGAAAATCACTGCATTATGCTGCCTCTATCAGGTGGTAAAGGAGGAAAAAGGAGCATCATGTTGTTGTGGGAGCACAAAATTACCAGAAAAAAGGTCGTCACTCGCAGAGCTTCTCTGCTTTGTATTTTCTTGTTTTATTTCAAGCCATGAAAATACAGTGTACAGTGACGCGTTTCGGTCATAAACCATGAGACATGGTTTGAGAAAGGTCATCTGTTTATGACCGAAACGCGTCACTGTACACTGTATTATAATTTTCATGGCTTGAAATAAAACAAGAAAATACAACACAGAGAAGCTCTGCGAGTGCCAATGCTTTTTCTGGTAATTTTGTGGAGTCCATCCTTTGATTCGAGCACCGCAACACAGAGAGTGTCTACCTGCTCTGGAAGTGGACCTTGTCGTGGGAGCAGAGACAGATGAGAGGAGTAGAGATGAGCTATAAAGTTCAGGGTTTGTATCGAATACTGGGCGTCTGGGGCTCGAACCTAAACATAGCTTTTAAAAAGTCTGTGTTCGATTTCCTTTGCTGTTTGTATGCTAACCATTTGATCAAGCATCGGGGTGCTGGGGTACGCTGAGTGCTCGGCCCAGTGAGAGACGCTTGAAGTCTTTGAATGGTTCTCGCTGGGGGTAAAAGCAACACTTTTGGTTGCTGTGTGCAAAAATACAAAACAAAACAAAAAAAACGCCCTCCCTTCCCCGCAAATGCTCTGTTTATGGCTGGCTGTATGTAGACAGAGAGCCAAAATGCCTAAAAATTAACTTCCATTATACTCGTTATCGAGTCAAGTCCATTAGTTTAGGTCCCCTTTGACTTATATAGGGTATCAGAGTCCAGGATAAAGTTCAGGTTTAGTCTGGGCCCCAAAACAAACTTTTAACTAATGTCTGGCCAAACCCGGCGAACCCAAACATACACAGGTCCATTCATCTCTAGAGAGGAATAGTGATGAGCGAGCATGCTTGTCACTACTCGGTACTCGCACGAGTATCACTGTACTCGGGCTGCTCGGCGGGGACCGAGTAATCTCGCGATACTCGTGCTTTACTCGTGGTCTTCATTTCTGCATGTTGGCGCTCTTTTGAGAGCCAGCCCTCATGCAGGGATTGGCTGGCAGACCACTGCAATGCCACAGCCCTGTTAGTTGTGGAATTGCAGTGATTGGCCGGCCTGCACAGCGTCACCGAGCCTTTATATCGGCCGGCGCGCTGTGCTCTGCTCACAGCTATTCTGACAGTGAGTGTAGGGAGAGTGTCGCTGATTCAGGGAAAGCTTTGCGGCCCTTTATAGCTTTTTCAGTTGCAGGGCTGCAAACAGTGTGACCAAAAGTCCTTCTCAGGACTATTCTAGTTGTATACAGGCAGGCAGGGTATAGCCAGGTCGGAGTACAGTAGCAGAGTCCTTCTCAGGACTATTGTTGCTATATACAGGCAGGGTATAGCCAGGTCTGAATACAGGCTAGTGACCAAAAGAGTCCTTGTCAGGACTATTGTAGCAGTATACAGGCAGGCAGGCAGGCAGGGTAGTGGTGACCGTATACCAGCCTTCATATCTGGGGCTGGTGTACACAGTGTAAAACAGTCCAGATAGTGTCTGACTTGTCTGTACTGTAATTGTCGCTCCCCAAAAAAACCTGTTAGTAGGTTATTATTGCGTCCGTGCTTGGTTTTTAAAACCGCACGTGTGTGCCTGTTGGTGGCAGCGTACAGGTGCACTGGTGTGCGTTTACCAAACTATTATATAACGCACAAGTGTAGTGTATAATACACGTCAGTCAGCAGTGGCTGATAGTGTCAGAGTTCTTAATTTTTGCTCCTAAAACCTGTGTTAGGTTATTATTGCGTCCGTGCTTGGTTTTTAAAACCGCACGTGTGTGCCTGTTGGTGGCAGCGTACAGGTGCACTGGTGTGCGTTTACCAAACTATTATATAACGCACAAGTGTAGTGTATAATACACGTCAGTCAGCAGTGGCTGATAGTGTCAGAGTTCTTAATTTTTGCTCCTAAAACCTGTGTTAGGTTATTATTGCGTCCGTGCTTGGTTTTTAAAACCGCACGTGTGTGCCTGTTGGTGGCAGCGTACAGGTGCACTGGTGTGCGTTTACCAAACTATTATATAACGCACAAGTGTAGTGTATAATACACGTCAGTCAGCAGTGGCTGATAGTGTCAGAGTTCTTAATTTTTGCTCCTAAAACCTGTGTTAGGTTATTATTGCGTCCGTGCTTGGTTTTTAAAACCGCACGTGTGTGCCTGTTGGTGGCAGCGTACAGGTGCACTGGTGTGCGTTTACCAAACTATTATATAACGCACAAGTGTAGTGTATAATACACGTCAGTCAGCAGTGGCTGATAGTGTCAGAGTTCTTAATTTTTGCTCCTAAAACCTGTGTTAGGTTATTATTGCGTCCGTGCTTGGTTTTTAAAACCGCACGTGTGTGCCTGTTGGTGGCAGCGTACAGGTGCACTGGTGTGCGTTTACCAAACTATTATATAACGCACAAGTGTAGTGTATAATACACGTCAGTCAGCAGTGGCTGATAGTGTCAGAGTTCTTAATTTTTGCTCCTAAAACCTGTGTTAGGTTATTATTGCGTCCGTGCTTGGTTTTTAAAACCGCACGTGTGTGCCTGTTGGTGGCAGCGTACAGGTGCACTGGTGTGCGTTTACCAAACTATTATATAACGCACAAGTGTAGTGTATAATACACGTCAGTCAGCAGTGGCTGATAGTGTCAGAGTTCTTAATTTTTGCTCCTAAAACCTGTGTTAGGTTATTATTGCGTCCGTGCTTGGTTTTTAAAACCGCACGTGTGTGCCTGTTGGTGGCAGCGTACAGGTGCACTGGTGTGCGTTTACCAAACTATTATATAACGCACAAGTGTAGTGTATAATACACGTCAGTCAGCAGTGGCTGATAGTGTCAGAGTTCTTAATTTTTGCTCCTAAAACCTGTGTTAGGTTATTATTGCGTCCGTGCTTGGTTTTTAAAACCGCACGTGTGTGCCTGTTGGTGGCAGCGTACAGGTGCACTGGTGTGCGTTTACCAAACTATTATATAACGCACAAGTGTAGTGTATAATACACGTCAGTCAGCAGTGGCTGATAGTGTCAGAGTTCTTAATTTTTGCTCCTAAAACCTGTGTTAGGTTATTATTGCGTCCGTGCTTGGTTTTTAAAACCGCACGTGTGTGCCTGTTGGTGGCAGCGTACAGGTGCACTGGTGTGCGTTTACCAAACTATTATATAACGCACAAGTGTAGTGTATAATACACGTCAGTCAGCAGTGGCTGATAGTGTCAGAGTTCTTAATTTTTGCTCCTAAAACCTGTGTTAGGTTATTATTGCGTCCGTGCTTGGTTTTTAAAACCGCACGTGTGTGCCTGTTGGTGGCAGCGTACAGGTGCACTGGTGTGCGTTTACCAAACTATTATATAACGCACAAGTGTAGTGTATAATACACGTCAGTCAGCAGTGGCTGATAGTGTCAGAGTTCTTAATTTTTGCTCCTAAAACCTGTGTTAGGTTATTATTGCGTCCGTGCTTGGTTTTTAAAACCGCACGTGTGTGCCTGTTGGTGGCAGCGTACAGGTGCACTGGTGTGCGTTTACCAAACTATTATATAACGCACAAGTGTAGTGTATAATACACGTCAGTCAGCAGTGGCTGATAGTGTCAGAGTTCTTAATTTTTGCTCCTAAAACCTGTGTTAGGTTATTATTGCGTCCGTGCTTGGTTTTTAAAACCGCACGTGTGTGCCTGTTGGTGGCAGCGTACAGGTGCACTGGTGTGCGTTTACCAAACTATTATATAACGCACAAGTGTAGTGTATAATACACGTCAGTCAGCAGTGGCTGATAGTGTCAGAGTTCTTAATTTTTGCTCCTAAAACCTGTGTTAGGTTATTATTGCGTCCGTGCTTGGTTTTTAAAACCGCACGTGTGTGCCTGTTGGTGGCAGCGTACAGGTGCACTGGTGTGCAATTTCCAGAAACTTTGATATAACGCACAAGTAGTGAATATACACGTCAGCAGTGCACAGCATTGCAAAATGCGCAAGGGCATTGGCAAGGAACAAGGAAGTGGACGTGATGGTGGTGCAGGCAGAGGCCGAGGTCGTGGGCAAGCTCTAATTTCGCCACAACAAAGGGCCACATCTAGTCGCTCGCACGTCCTGTCCCAAATTCTTGGGGACCGCAGCAGTACACCGCTCTTGAACCAAGACCAGTGTCAACAGGTTGTTAGTTGGATAGCGGATAATGCTTCCAGTCAGATTGGCACCACCACAAACACTCTGTCTTCCACACGGTCAAGTGTCAGTAGCCGTGATACTGCACCGCACATTTCTGAACCTGATCCTCCTTCCTACCACCAGGCTGAGTACACGTCCTCCTCGGACATTAATGATCCCACACTTGGACACTCGGAAGAGCTGTTCACGTTTCCATTCACACATTCTGGCCTCTCGCCAGCTCATATTGAAGTGGGTCATGAGGAGATCGTCTGTACAGATAGCCAAATATTTGAGCAGCCACGTTCTCACGAAGTTGGCAACGTGTCTCAACAAGTGGTGGACGATGATGAGACACAATTGTCAGCAAGTCAGGAGGAGGAGCAGGGTGCGGAAGAGGAAGACGACGTGGTGGATGATCCAGTAACTGACCCAACCTGGCAGGAGGATATGCAGAGCGAGGACAGCAGTGCACAGGGGGAGGGAGGCGTAGCATCACAACAGGCAGTAAGAAGCAGGGTGGTGGTCCCAGGCAGAAGTCAGGCAACCGTTCCCCGTAACAACACGACGACACAAGGTGCCTGTACAAATGTTAGGTCTTCACGAGTCTGGCAGTTTTTTAAGTTGGATCCAGATGATTCAAAAAAGGCCATTTGCAACACCTGCCGTGCCAGCATCAGCAGGGGTACCAAAACTAGCAGCCTGACCACCACCAGCATGATCAGGCACATGTCAGCCAAGCACCCGACTTTGTGGGAAGTACAACAGAGTCGAGGAGCAGTGCTTGCTGATGTCACTGCTACGTCTTCGCTGGTTGTGCATGCGAGCCAATCCTCTGTCCATGCTGCCTGCGAACAAGCCTCCTCCACTCCTGCACCTGCAGTTGCCTACGCAGAAAGAACACCATCATCAAGCACGTCCTTGTCCCAGCGCAGCGTTCAGTTATCCATTCAGCAAACCTTTGAACGCAGGCGCAAATACACTGCCAACACCCCACATGCCACAGTTCTAAATGCTAACATTTCGCGACTGCTTGCGCTGGAAATGTTGCCTTTTAGGCTGGTGGAGACAGAAGCATTCCGTGACCTGATGGCGGCAGCTGTCCCACGTTACTCGGTCCCCAGCCGCCACTATTTCTCCCGGTGTGCCGTCCCCGCGTTGCATAACCACGTGTCACAAAACATCACACGTGCCCTGAACAACGCTGTTTCACCCAAAGTCCACCTAACCACAGACACGTGGACAAGTGCTTGTGGGCAAGGCCGCTACATCTCGTTGACGGCACACTGGGTTAATATTGTGGAAGCTGGGACCCAGTCTGAGCGAGGGACGGAACACGTCCTTCCCACACCAAGGTTTGCAGGCCCTACCTCAGTCAGTGTTTCACCCACACTCTACAGCTCCGGAATGTCATGCTCTTCAGCCTCCTCCTCCTCCTGCGCATCCTCATCCACTGTGCCCTCCACACCAGTCACAAGCTGGAAGCACTGCAGCACTGCCTCGGCGAAGCGGCAACAGGCTGTGCTGAAGCTAATCTGCATAGGTGACAAACCCCACAATGCAGAAGAGCTGTGGACAGCTCTGAAACAGCAGGCAGATCACTGGCTCACACCTCTGAACCTAAAGCCAGGAAAGGTCGTTTGTGACAATGGCCGGAACCTGGTGGCGGCTTTGAGGCGAGGCCAGCTGACACATGTTCCATGCGTGGCCCATGTGCTCAACCTCGTGGTTCAGCGGTTTATAAAGTCATACCCAGAGCTGTCTGATCTGCTGGTAAAAGTTCGCCGCCTGTCTGCACATTTTCGAAAGTCACCTACTGCTTCAGCCGGCCTTGCCGGCTTTCAGCGCCGTTTGCATCTTCCGGCTCACAGACTGGTGTGTGATGTCCCCACGCGTTGGAATTCAACTCTGCACATGTTGGTCAGGATATGTGAGCAGAAGAGGGCAGTTGTTGAGTACCTGCATCACCTAAGCCGTCGGGAAATGGGTCAAACTCCACACATAACACCTGAGGAGTGGAGATGGATGTCAGACCTATGTACCATCCTCCAAAACTTTGAGGACTCCACCAAGATGGTGAGTGGTGATGACGCCATTATTAGCGTCACCATACCGCTACTCTGCCTTCTAAAACGGTCCCTTTTGAAAAACAAACATGATGCATTGCAGGCGGAGCGCGATGAGTTGCAGCAAGAAACAGTAGTGGGTGTGGGTGATAACACACAGCCCAGCCTCGTCTCATCACAACGTGCAGTGGAGGACTATGACGAGGAGGAGGATGAAGACATGGAGCAACTCTCCGGCCAAATTGAGGATATGACATGCACACCAGTCATATCCTCGATTCAGCGTGGCTGGCCAGAGGACAGGGTAGATGAGGAGGAGGAGGAGGAGGAGGAGGAGGAGGACAGCATGTTCAGTCATCTTGTTGGTCAGGCTACTGAAGTCCTGGCTGTTAAGAGTCTGGCGCACATGGCTGACTTTATGGTAAGCTGCCTGTCTCGTGACCCTCGCGTTAAGAACATCTTGGCCGACAATCATTACTGGTTGGTAACACTGTTAGACCCACGCTACAAGGAGAACTTTTTGTCTCTTATTCCCGTGGATGAGAGGTCAACCAAAATGCAGCAGTTTCGGAAGGCCATACTCACGGAAGTAGGCAAAGCATTCCCCTCACAAAACGCTAGCGGCATAGGTCAGGAATCAGTGGACAACCGAGGCGTACAGCCGAGAGAGGCACAAGTCCAATCCGCCAGAGGTAGGGGAACAGTCTTTAAGATGTGGGACAGTTTTCTCAGCCCCTCACGTACCACAGCCCCTGAGGTGCGGGGTAGTGCCACAAGAAATCCTAAGTTTGCCCAGATGCTGAAGGAGTACCTTGCAGATCGAACAACTGTACTCCGACATTCCTCTGTGCCTTACAATTATTGGGTATCCAAGCTGGACACGTGGCATGAATTGGCTCTCTACGCCTTGGAAGTCCTGGCCTGCCCTGCTGCTAGCGTTTTGTCAGAGCGTGTTTTTAGTGCCGCAGGTGGAATCATTACAGATAAACGCACCCGCCTGTCAACTGAAAATGCTGACAGGCTGACTCTGATAAAGATGAACAAGGGTTGGATTGGGCCAGACTTCACCACACCACCAGCAAATGAGAGCGGAATTTAAAGTTTGCCATGTACCTCCACTCACCCATGGGTACACTTCTCGACTTTGGATAATCGCTGGACTGCTCCTCCTTCTCCTCATGCGCCATCATGATGACCGTTACAATAGTTAGGTCTTTGTTTCAGGTATACCCCCAGTGGTAAATTTTTTCGCCCATTCTTTGCAGAATGGACATTACAACGACAGGAGACCCGCTCCTTTGCAATGGGAACAATGTTTTGAGGCCCTCATGCACGTCTCTACCCAGGGACAACGTGTAGCCTCCCAATTTTTGGCTGCCCTGCCTAAGGGCTATACTGAAATACACCCACTTCCTTAAAATGGACACTTAATGTTTTGAGGCCCTCATGCACGTCTCTACCCAGGGACAATGTGGAGCCTCCCAATTTTTGGCTGCCCTGGCAAAGGGCTATACTGAAATAGACCCACTTCCTTACAATGGGCACTTCAGGTTTAAAGGCCATCATGCACGTCTCTACCCAGGGACAATGTGGAGCCTCCCAATTTTTGGCTGCCCTGCCTAAGGGCTATACTATAATACACCCACTTCCTGACAATGGACACTTAATGTTTTGAGGCCCTCATGCACGTCTCTACCCAGGGACAATGTGGAGCCTCCCAATTTTTGGCTGCCCTGGCAAAGGGCTATACTGAAATAGACCCACTTCCTTACAATGGGCACTTCAGGTTTAAAGGCCATCATGCACGTCTCTACCCAGGGACAATGTGGAGCCTCCCAATTTTTGGCTGCCCTGCCTAAGGGCTATACTATAATACACCCACTTCCTGACAATGGACACTTAATGTTTTGAGGCCCTCATGCACGTCTCTACCCAGGGACAATGTGGAGCCTCCCAATTTTTGGCTGCCCTGGCAAAGGGCTATACTGAAATAGACCCACTTCCTTACAATGGGCACTTCAGGTTTAAAGGCCATCATGCACGTCTCTACCCAGGGACAATGTGGAGCCTCCCAATTTTTGGCTGCCCTGCCTAAGGGCTATACTATAATACACCCACTTCCTGACAATGGACACTTAATGTTTTGAGGCCCTCATGCACGTCTCTACCCAGGGACAATGTGGAGCCTCCCAATTTTTGGCTGCCCTGGCAAAGGGCTATACTGAAATAGACCCACTTCCTTACAATGGGCACTTCAGGTTTAAAGGCCATCATGCACGTCTCTATCCAGGGACAATGTGGAGCCTCCCAATTTTTGGCTGCCCTGCCTAAGGGCTATACTGAAATACACCCACTTCCTTAAAATGGACACTTAATGTTTTGAGGCCCTCATGCACGTCTCTACCCAGGGACAATGTGGAGCCTCCCAATTTTTGGCTGCCCTGGCAAAGGGCTATACTGAAATAGACCCACTTCCTTACAATGGGCACTTCAGGTTTAAAGGCCATCATGCACGTCTCTACCCAGGGACAATGTGGAGCCTCCCAATTTTTGGCTGCCCTGCCTAAGGGCTATACTATAATACACCCACTTCCTGACAATGGACACTTAATGTTTTGAGGCCCTCATGCACGTCTGTATGCAGGGGCATTGGTGAACCTCACAATTTAGGACTGCCCTGGCAAAGGAAAATACTACAAAGACTCACTTCCTCAAAATGGGCACATTAGACTCAAGAGGCCTTCATGTACGTCTCTTCTCAGGGACATCGGAGTGCCACACAATGTTTTCACGTAAAATCTTTCATGTATTGATCTCAAAAAGTAACATACACCAGATCTATCTCACTATTGGGTATGTGCCCTTAACATTTCCGCCATGAAAAATCATTTTGGGGTCATTTTGGAAGGTTTTCTGGTGAGTCCGTAAAAATGGCGTAAAACGCGGACAAAATTGTTCACAGCTGTGACTTTTGAGTGATAAATGCTTCAAGGGGTCTTCCCCATGCTGTTGCCATGTCATTTGAGCACTCTTCTGAGACTTTTGTGACATTTTTAGGGTTTCTCCATGCTGCCGGGAGGTCATTTCACAAAAATACTCGGGTCTCCCATAGGATAACATTGGGCTCGTTGCTCGGGCCGAGTACACGAGTATCTTGGGAGGCTCGGCCCGAGCTTCGAGCACCCGAGCTTTTTAGTACTCGCTCATCACTAGAGAGGAATCATTTTTATTTTCATTCTTAAATTGCTACGTGATTAGTACCAGACTGGGGGATAGTATTCTGTATGGGAGCGATAATAGGGAAATTATTACTATTTGGGGGCCAAAATTATTGCTGTATAGGAGCAAGAAGGGAACAATAGGAGCTACAATGTTTGACAGTATTACTATATTGGGATCAAAAAGGAGGAGATTATATTCTATGGGGACCAGAATCGGGGACATTACTATGTGGGTGTCTGAATATGGGAATTTCCTACTATATAAGGACTAGAATAGGGACATTTTTACTATATGTGGGCCAGGATGAGGGATATTATTGCTGTATGGGGCTATAAGGCAAAACCTTAGTAATGTATGAATATTTCATTTTCACACTTTTTTTAATACTTTAAGTATTACTGTGTGGGTCCAGAATGGGGGAGGTTGCTACTACATTGTGTCCGAAATGGAAGACAATATTACTATATTGGATCCAGAATTAGGCACATTATTACTATATGGGGCTAGAAGACAAAACTTCAGGAGATCCTGTCTCCGGAACTGACTTTGGGCAGAGTGCACGACACTTACTTGCTCCTTCACACTGGTGTCCGTTACCCCTGCTGCGGGTTCTTGATGTAGTAAAATACGTGACACCAGAGTTCACTTAGCCACCTAGTATTGCTTACTTTTATTCTTCACACCGTTATGACAGATATAGTCTTTCTTCCTTCCTCTGTGGGTACTACTCTTCATGCTGTCCCCCGCTATCTTGGACTGTGTCCTCAATACTCTGGGGTCCGCACCTTCTTCCACTAATGCCGCACCCCTTTGGCCGCTTCTGGACAACTCTTCCGAGAGTCTGCTAGCCAGGCGACTCTCTAAGCCCGCTAAGGTGACCCGGAGGCTCCAGACCTCCAGAGGTTCCCTCAGGGTTCCTTGACTGGCCCTTATTCCGAAGTCATGTCTTCTCACTTTGAATCTACTTCTTGATCAACTCCCTCTGGAGCACCCTTTCCTAACCATTCTCCCTACCATCTGTCACTCCTCCTTTAACTACTTTAACCCTATTCTATCTAACACCTCTTTTACACTCGCTCTACTGCCTGCTAACCTGACCGCTAGATGCAACTTTTTGTAACCTGTTGAACAATCCTAGCGCTCCCTGGCTTTGCTACATCCTAAGGGTAATCTCATCTAACATTCTTAAATAGCCACATGTGCATTTATAATATACAACAGTAAATACAAAAAAGCATAGTATATTTACATCATGGGGCATTGCCCATATATTACACTTTTTTTTTTCTCTCTCTTTCCAAGAGTGATAACTCGATACCCAGACAAGATAAGGCGGACAGCTGGGGGCTTGTATTCTCAGGCTGGAGAGGCCCATGATTATTGGGCCCTCCCCAGACTAAAAATAGCAGCCCACAGCCGCTCCAGAATTGGCACATCCATTAGATGCGCCAATCCTGGCCCTTTCTTGGCTCATCCTGATTGCCCTGATGTGGTTGCAATTGGAGTAATATAAGGGGTTAATAACAGCTGTGATTTGTCAAAAAATCACAGCTGTCATCAAACCCTAGGCTAGAAATGGGTAGGGGTCAATGACCCCCCCCATTAATAATCGTGTAAGTAAAAAGACGTAAACATGAAACACCGAGAAACATACTATATATATATATATATATATATAATAAAACAAAAAAAACAAAACAAACACCCTCTTTCTATCACGATGACTTTGGGATAGAGGGGAACCAAGGCTCCTAAGCTGTCCCTGAAGCTAGAGAACCCTAGGCTATTCCAAATGTCAGGGATACTCCAAATAGTGAAGAGGCCTGAGTCTCCTTCCTGGCCCTGCTCCTGACCAGTCCTGATCTAATTCCCCCTCCCCCTCCTCCCAGGGAGGGATGGGACAGGAGTGTGTTGAAACCACAAATAAAGGCAGACAAGTGAAAAAACAAAACTCTGCCACACAGCATGCACACACAGAAAAATACAATAAGAGATTCAGGAGGAAAACAAGAGCAGCAAGGAAGTACAAAACAATAAGGGTAAACTCCACAACCGCATCAAGCAAAAAGCACAACAAAGCACAACTTTCCCCAGAGAGTCTGGGACACCACATTTACAGACCACACAGAATAAACTATAGCTGACATGGGTAGAAGAATTCCAACAATATAAATAGGAGGGGAGCAGATATGATATGTCTCCCCACAACATGTGATTAAAGGAGCAAGCCGTCTAGCAGAGATTAACTTTTCCTAGTCTGCCTATGAATCAGCACATAGCAGGTCGATGCCCGAGCCTGTCTGTGTTGATCCCATACATCAGAGAAACCATCGGGTGGAGTGTCAGAATCCACAATCTGAACAAAGTTCAATGCTGCCATGACAAAAAAGTTTGTGAAAAACTTCATATGACACTTTCTTCCATTTTGAACCCACAAAACACCACTGTAGCTCCGACATGATCCACACCATGATGTCTCACAACAATCCAAGCTCTGCTATGTCTTAGGTCCCATTGGGCTGTCACATTAGTAAACGTGATCAAGCACTGTAGCGTCAGGTACACACTGACTAAGCCGTAGCTGTCAGAGAAGTGACCTCAGTGAGATCACCGGAAGTCCCAGCTGGAGTTTCCCATGGTACCCCAGCTGGGAACTCAAGTGAACTGACCCGAGGTAACTCTTTGACTCAGTGACCTCATCTCAGGTGAAGTCATTGAACTCAATGCCGGATTATCGGATTAGGCAATGTGGACACATTGAGTATTTGGTTCCAGACATTTCTGCACCAAATCTGAATCTCCTGGCAGAAAAAAGAACCACAACCGCATCAAAAATACGTTATTTCAGTGAGGTTTTGCCAGGAGATTATCTCTCTTTTTTAAAAAAAAAAAAAACCATCCAATTGTGGAAATTATTATTCTAAATTCTATTGATTAAAATGTACTTTGTTCATGGGTGGGACAACCCCTTTAAGGCTCTGCTAATCCCAGAGCAAGCTAGTGGTTGTGTATGGGATTTGCATACTTGTGGTCATGTGCCAAGTAAACATGTCAAATTTATCTATGGTAAACAACACGCTATTACATACTTTCAACATGTGATGATGGTGTGAACATGTACAAACACACTGCACCTGTGCAATGGACAGATATTACATAACTGTGTTTAAAGTGAAACTGTTGCACTGAAAATACTGTAAATAAGCACAAGTATTAAAACAGCCACTAAATTTTCACTACAGTGACTTTGGGTAACATTGGTGTTATAAAATGGGTAACGAAAAGGAGCAGTGTAAAGTCTGAGGTAAGGAGGAGATAATGCCCATGCACGGCAGCAAGGAAGAACAAACTCATGGAAGAAAGGCCGGTGTCACACTTGTGCGTGACTCGGGCAAGAATCGAGTCTCATCACCCGGCACGACCTGTCGCTCTGTGGACAGGAGCATTCAGCTTAATATATTTCTATGAAGCTGTATGCTCCTGTCTGGAGAGCTGCAGGCCATGGCAAGTGTGACATCGGCCTAAGAGAGATAAATATGGAAGAATATGGAAGAATGTTTCATCCAAATACAATCCAATTATAACAATAGAGTTGTAGTTATTACACCGTGTGCAGAATTATTAGGCAAGTTGTATTTTAGAGGATTTTTTTTATTATTGATCAACCCAATTGATGTTCTCAATCAACCCAAAAGACTCATAAATATCAAAGCTTAATATTTTTGGAAGTTGGAGTGTTTTTTTTTTTTTTTCTTCGATTTGGCTATCTTAGGAGGATATCTGTTTTTGCAGGTAACTATTACTGTGCAGAATTATTTGGCAACTTAATAAAAAACAAATATTTCCCATCTCACTTGTTTATTTTCATCAGGTAAACCAATATAACTGCACAAAATTTAGAAATAAACATTTCTGACATGCAAAAACAAAACCCCAAAAAATTTGTGACGAATATAGCCATCTTTCTTTATGATGACACTCAACAGCCTACAATCCATAGATTCTGTCAGTTGCTTGAACTGTTTACGATCAACATTGCGTGCAGCAGCCACCATAGCCTCCCAGACACTGTTCCGAGAGGTGTACTGTTTTCCCTCCCTGTAGATCTCACATTTTATGAGGGAACACAGGTTCTATATGGGGTTCAGATCAGGTGAACATGGGGGCCATGTCATTATTTCTTCATCTTTTAGACCTTTACTGGCCAGCCACGCTGTGTAGTAGTTTGATGCATGCGATGAAGCATTGTTCTGCATGAAAATCATGTTTTTCTTGAACGATACCAACTTCCTGTAGCACTGCTTGAAGAAGTTGTCTTCCAGAAACTGGCAGTAGGTCTGGGAGTTGAGGTTCACTCCATCCTCAACCCGAAAAGGTCCCACAAGTTCATCTTTGATGATACCAGCCCATACCAGTACCCCACCTCCACCTTGCTGGCGTCTGAGTCGGAGTGGAGCTCTCTGCCCTTTACTGATCCAGCCTCTAGCCCATCCATCTGGCCCATCAAGAATCACTTTCATTTCATCAGTTCATAAAACCTTTGAAAAATCAGTCTTAAGATATTTCTTGGCCCAGTCCAGTCTCAACGTTTTATCTTATGTTTCTTGTTCAAAGGTGGTCATTTTTCAGCCTTCCTTACCTTGGCCATGTCCCTGAGTATGGCACACCTTGTGCTTTTTGATACTCCAATAACGTTGCAGCTCTGAAATATGGCCAAACTGGTGGCAAATGGAATCTTGGCAGCTTCACGCTTGATTCTCCTCAATTCATGGGCAGTTATTTTGCGCCTTTTTAGTTCAACACGTTTCTTGCGACCCTGTTGGCTATTTGCCATGAAATGCTTGATTGTTCGGTGATCACGCTTCAAAAGTTTGGCAATGCCAACACTGCTGCATCCCTCTGCAATTCATCTCACAATTTTGGACTTTTCAGAGCCCGTCAAATTTCTCTTCTGACCCATTTTGCCAAAGGAAAGGAAGTTGCCTATTAATTAAGCACACCTTATATAGGGTGTTGATGTCATCACACCACACCCCTCCTCATTACAGAGATGCACATCACCTGATTTACTTAATTGGTAGTTTGCTCTCAAGTCTATACAGCTTGGAGTTGGACAACATGTATAAAAAGTATCATGTTATGAAAATACTCATTTGCCTAATAATACTGCAGACAGTGTAGAATACATACTGTAAGTGACGTAACAAGTGTCAATTACAGGGAACTACTATATAATATAAGGATAATTAGCCCTTGTCTAGATGACTTAATCTGGGCACTGGATTGTCATTGCTACTAAAAAATAGTGTTGCTAAAATGTGTTGGTTTTTTTATTGTTTTATTTGTTTATTTTAATCTTGAAGGTTCCCATTATGTTTCCTTTTTATCTGGGCAAGGTTTCAAATTATTTGGAAATTTGGTCCACTTTTTTGGGGCTGAGCTTCATACTAATTAATGCCCAGTGATATATTCAATTACAAATATTTAAAGAGAACCTGGGACCTTGGAAAATGCTATTTTCCAAATTTAGGGTTATTCTGCAGATAAACTGTTTTAATGTAGCGAAACTCCCTTATAGAAAGGGTGGTTACAGGGAGAAAATGAACTACTGGGAGTAGCTACACTTTCTGTAAGGCGGTCGGGAAGCATTGTAATACTATTTACATATCATTTCAAATGCAATGTGTGATTTTACCAAGGCATATGATAAGAATTGCTACCAATGTGATCAATTACTTTGCCTATTTGCAGACGTGAGCACTACAGAGCCTGGGATATTCTACGCTGGATATTATTTTTATGCATGGTTCTGTGTGTTGTATTTTTCAGCTATTATAAAACGTTTTCAGGTGAGTTTGCTTTGTATTTGTATTTAAATTGCTCAAAATTGAAAGCATCAAGAAGGCAAATTTGGGGAAAAATTAAAATAACTGGATTGATTGACATGTTAGTGATATGAAAATGATAAAAAATAGAATCAAAATTTAAAAAAAATCTTGAGGTATTCAGTATTGAAATGAGCACAACACCCAGAAATACATGCACTAACATGCCTTGACATGCTAGCAATGATTTTATTAAAGGGAATCTGTCCAAGCCGTCTAAATGGGCATGTAGGGGATAGAAATATGATACCTTGATATCTGTGATCCAATCTCTTATTCCAAAGAAATCCATATTTGTAACATTCACCGATGTTGAGGCAAGCAGTAGAAGAAGTGGACCCACCCTGACATGGGAGGGGCTTGACTAAGCGACCACCGAGGTATAGGCCAGGTGCCACTCCCAGGACAGTGTCCGGGACTGTGTCAGCTGTACCCCAGGGCAGGTAAGGACACAAGTGCAGTCAGGTACAGTCTTTGGTGAAGACGGGTGCAGCTGGGATGGCTGAGACAGACAAACTAGCTGGAGCAGACAGGTACGGTGGGCACAACAGGGTCAGATATGTATGGGAAGGCAGACATAAGTATGGGTAACGGGACAGGAGCACAGGACCTGACAACTAGCAAGTAGACAGGTAAACTGACTAACCAAAGGCGTTGTTCAGGCACCACCCTTAGTAGGAAGATACCTTAAGTACCTAGTGCCTCGAGCCATAGGCTGAGGGGCACTTCCGGGAAATGGCATGTCAGCCCTTTAAGAGCAGGGCAGGTGCGCACTCACCCTAAGTGCATTCCCAGGAGACCTATGCGTCGTCCACATGCCCCTGGAGAAGGCAGAGAAGCACATGGACAGCCATGGTGTGCGATAGAGTATGCAGTCTAGTGCAGCGGTGAGTCAGCATACCTACTGGGGGAGATGCAGGGTGGTACAGAGACGGAGGTGCTACAACATTTTTCTTAATATGTAAATGAACTATTAATAACTATGGGCCGGACACTGAGATGTGTGAGAGTCTACCTCCAAAGCTTATTTAAAATTAAAGGGATCATTAACAGAGTTGGACATATAGATTAGGAGAGCAGACTGTCAGTCATTACGTGTCTCACACTGGTAGTGCTTTCTTTCATTTAAAATAAACTCTGGAGGCAGATTCTCAGTGAGATTTATGTCCATCACATAGATCTTAACAGTTAATTTACATATAAAGAAAAATGTGTATTAATCTGGATTAAGACATCGGATTGCAGATATTAAGGTATCATTTTATTCAACTTCCCATATAGACAACTTAGGGGGGCTGATCCTACTAACAGATTCCCTTTATTGGTTTTCTGAGGAATGTTCTACCATGTTGAATGCACTTCATGCAAATCATTAAGATCCACTGCTAGCAGCTCCCTTAGCTATTGCCAACCAATGATAACCCAGGTGTGCTTGATGGGAGACAAGTTCAGAGATGGTGCAAGTCATGGTAACACATTTAGGACAAATAGGCTGCTCACAGTAGCATCAGCAACATGTGGCATAATGTTGGGTTGAAAGATGGCTCATGAAATACTTTGGAGAAATGGCCGTACCATTGGTTTGACCACCAATTCCATGTAATGTCATGCTACTGGTGTACATGAAATGCAGACTAGAAAGTTCTGGCTACCACTCATTATGTCACCTCACACAATCATCCTGTGAGTAGGGCTGGTGTGATGTTCCCTTAGGAAGGCCTATTCATAAACCTTGGAGATATCTCCAGATGAAGACTGGAAGCTGGAATGGTGCAATCAAGACTGGAATTGATGTCTATCTTTTTTAGCGATGAGCCCCACTTTTGCATTGAACACAATGATAGGCAGAGATTTTCTGGAGACCACATACAGTATGTGGGCAATACTATAAAGAAGCATTCATGAGAGAACACCACATAGCTCCAGGGATTATAGCATGGGGTGCGATAATGTACTGTAGCCAAACCCCTCTATGTCTTCATTCCAGGTACGCTAACTAATAGCTTGTTATTTCATTGACTTGGTTGTAGAACCTGTAGTATGGCCATTTCTTCAAAGTGTTCCAGGATCCATTTTTCAACATGATAATGCCAAGCTACATGTTGCTCAAATTACTGTAACCAGCTTTTGTGGCCTATATGTGCTTGTCCATGGCCTGCAGGGTCTTCAGGCTTGTCTCCCATTCAAGGGAATCTGTCAGCAGGTTTTTGCTATCTAAGCTGAAGCCAGCATGCTCCAAGGGTAACACAGACAGTTCAGGTATGCCTCTTTTGTCACAGTCTGACACTTTATTTTTTTGTTATGTTTGTTTAAGCAGCAGGACCCTTATCATTACAGAACTAGAAACCCACATGCAGAGAAGCCTGAAAACGCTGTGATTGACATATCACTGTCAATGTACAATCTCTATTGAGAGCCAAGTGGGGGCAGAGATAGCTCTCTGGAGTCATCTACATGACTAAACCTAAAAATTGAGATTGTGTCAAAACAGCTGCAGACAGCAATCGAAGTGATACATGGTTGGATTCAGAATCTCATTGCTTACATCCTGCTGCTCTCAGATGAAGTGGCAAAAACCTGATGGCAGATTTCCTTTAGGCCCCCTTCACACGTCCGTGATACACGTGCGTGTTTGGTCCGTTTCCGTATATACCGGAGACACGGCCAAACGTGCACCAATGTTAATCTATGATTGTGGTCACACGTCCGTTATTTCATTATGTCCGTGTGTGCGTGTCCGTGATCCGTATGTGTTTGCGTTTGGCACGGATGCATGTCCGTTATCTGCACGGAGCACGCACACGTGGACACAATGAAAGTCTATGGGTATGTGCACACACGTTAGTAAACACGTATGCATCTACCTATAGTCCGTGTCCGTTTGGTGTTTTTATTTCTAGTGATGTCGGCTATTCTTTCTATTTCTGTGTATGTCGGTCAATCTCCCTGAGTCCGTCGGTCAGTCTCTCTGTCTCTCTGTCGGTCTCTCTGTCTGTCTGTCCCTCTCTCACAGTCTGTCGGTCAGTTTCCCCCCCTCTCTCATACTTACCGTTCCTCGATCTCCGGCACGGCTCTGCACGGCATTCACACTGCTGCGGCGGCTTTTACTATTTTGAAAAAGCCGGCCGCTCATTAAACAATCTCCTATTCCCTGCTTTCCCCGCCCACCGGCGCCTATGATTGGTTACAGTGAGACACGCCCCCACGCTGAGTGACAGGTGTCACACTGCACCCAATCACAGCAGCCGGTGGGCGTGTCTATACTGTGCAGTAAAATAAATAAATAAATAATTAAAAAAAAATGGCGTGCGGTCCCCCCCAATTTTAATGCCAGCCAGATAAAGCCATACAGCTGAAGGCTGGTATTCTCAGGATGGGGAGCTCCACGTTATGGGGAGCCCCCCAGCCTAAAAATATCAGTCAGCAGCCGCCCAGAATTGCCGCATACATTATATGCAACAGTTCTGGGGCTGTACCCGGCTCTTCCCGATTTACCCTGGTGCGTTGGCAAATCGGGGTAATAAGGAGTTATTGGCAGCCCATAGCTGCCAATAAGTCCTAGATTAATCATGTCAGGCGTCTATGAGACACCCTCCATGATTAATCTGTAAGTTACAGTAAAAAAACACACACACCCGAAAAACCCTTTATTAGAAATAAAAAACACAAACAAATTCCCTCATTACCAATTTATTAACCCCGACAAACCCTCCATGTCCGGCGTAATCCACGGACCTCCAGCGTCGCGTCCAGCTCTGCTGCATGGAGATGACAGGAGCAGCAGAAGACACCGCCGCTCCGGTCACCTCCACGCAGCTAATGAGGTGAGTATAGCGATCAGCTGCTGTCACTGAGGTTACCCGCGGCCACCGCTGGATCCAGCGGTGGCCGCGAGTTACCTGACTGACAGCAGCTGATCGCTATACTCACCTCATTAGCTGCGTGGAGGTGACCGGAGCGGCGGTGTCTTCTGCTGCTCCTGTCATCTCCATGCAGCAGAGCTGGACGCGACGCTGGAGGTCCATGGATTACGCCGGACATGGAGGGTTTGTCGGGGTTAATAAATTGGTAATGAGGGAATTTGTTTGTGTTTTTTATTTCTAATAAAGGGTTTTTCGGGTGTGTGTGTTTTTTTACTGTAACTTACAGATTAATCATGGAGGGTGTCTCATAGACGCCTGACATGATTAATCTAGGACTTATTGGCAGCTATGGGCTGCCAATAACTCCTTATTACCCCGATTTGCCAACGCACCAGGGTAAATCGGGAAGAGCCGGGTACAGCCCCAGAACTGTCGCATATAATGTATGCGGCAATTCTGGGCGGCTGCTGACTGATATTGTTAGGCTGGAGGGCTCCCCATAACGTGGAGCTCCCCATCCTGAGAATACCAGCCGTCAGCCATATGGCTTTATCTGGCTGGCATTAAAATTGGGGGGGACCGCACGCCATTTTTTTTTAATTATTTATTTATTTATTTTACTGCACAGTATAGACACGCCCACCGGCTGCTGTGATTGGGTGCAGTGTGACACCTGTCACTCAGTGTGGGGGCGTGTCTCACTGCAACCAATCATAGGCGCCGGTGGGCGGGGAAAGCAGGGAATAGGAGATTGTTTAATGAGCGGCCGGCTTTTTCAAAATAGTAAAAGCCGCCGCAGCAGTGTGAATGCCGTGCAGGGCAGCGCGGGGGATCGAGGAACGGTGAGTATGAGAGAGGGGGGGAAACTTCAGTTACTCGGGGGATTAGCGGTCACCGGTGAATCCTTCACAGGTGACCGCTAATCAGTACTCGACACAGACAGAGCCGCGGTATGAGGATGAAGTCGGGTGAAGTTCACCCGAGTTCATTCTCATCGCGCAACTCTGTCTGCTGTCAGACGACGTTTATAAACGACATTGTGCATCACACACACGGACATTACACACGGACATTACACGTACACATACACGTTAATTCCACACGCACACACGGACGTTCTGCACACAAACACGGCTAGCATACGCAATTCACACAGGTGCCACACGGACCATAAAAACGGACACAAAAACGGGACACGGACCCGAAAAACGGCCCGTAACACACGTGCGTGTTTTTCACGGACGTGTGAAGGGGGCCTTAAGCACATTTTAGACATCAATGACAAGCGATAGGGATCTGCCATCAGCAAATCTTGATAATTAATGATAATAACCTCATTGATAGCAATTAAGGCTTGTGTGTATATTTCTGTGCGTGGTGTTCATACTTGGTAATGAATAAATCGAGATGTTTTGTAAAAGTTATCATTTTTTCATTATTTACATATCAACCTATGATTGCAATAAATCTATGGCTTTTCCTTTGTGTTGTTTAAATTTAAATATTTCACAATGTGCATGAAAATGGAGATTACATGATACTGACATTTGTTTCCATCTTGTTTCAGAGAGAATAGCCCACGTACATCAGATGTGTAATCGCTCATTTAACAAGACCTAATCTGATGAAAATCGGATGAAAATACCCATAAAAATGCAGTATTCCAAGCCAAATATATTTTCAAAAGGATTCCTTTCCAAGTTTATATGAAAGGATTTAATGCCATTTTAGAACTAACTATACAGTATATCTCACACAGATGTGTAGACTCAACAACATCAAGTAGAAAAGTTGATGCTCTGACTCTCACACTCTGCCGACTAGGATTTCACACCCTCGGATCTTCCTGATGAACCGAAGAATAAGGCCCCTTTGGGCATCCAAAGTTGTCTTCAGTACTATTCCCATGCAGTTGTGAGGAAACAAGCCTAACAGACTGCAATTAGACACAAAATCACCACCTCCGATCTGCGGCAGCCATCATCTACCCCAGTAGACTTTTGAATGCTCCACTGTATCACTTACATCTACACAGCGTGTAGATTGAACATATGTTCTAATGTCTTCTGCTAATCCTTAGGCCTCATTCACACATCAGTATTTTTGATCAGTATTTTAGCATTATTTGTATGCCAAAACTAGGAGTTTTTCCAAAACACAGAACAGGTGTCAATCTTTCAATTATAGTTTTTCCTCTATAACCTCTACTCCTGGCTTTGTCATACAAACAATGAGACAAAATACTGACCAAATATGGACATGTAAATGAGGCCTTAACGTGAAAACAATTTATTCCTTAATTATTTATGTCCAGAACTGTGAAATAACCAATAATACGATGACGCTTTTTACCTTGTTTCATTACTAAATGCTTGTAAATGTTCTCTTAGCCTCCTCCTTCCCAATGGCTATACAGAGATCTTCAGATGGGTACAGCTGTCAGCTTGTCCTTTAAAATCATGTAAAGATGTCCCTGGTTGTACCCTGATAGTGTTTGTACCCCAGAGCTGGTATTTTTCTTCTTCTTCCTTGTTGGATCAGTGCATGTACAGAATTGCTTCAAAGCTCAGGTCTGCTGCTTCACAAAATGGTGTTTCCAGCATAGTCTGAGTAAGGGGTACTTTGCACGTTGCGACATTGCTACTGCGATATCGTCGGGGTCAAATCGAAAGTGACGCACATCCGACGTCGGTAACGACGTCGCAACATGTAAGGCCTAGATGCGTAGATAAACGATCGCAAAAGCATCGTAAATCGGTGATCTGTGTAGTGTCGGACATTTTCATAATGTCGCACCAATAGGAGATACGATGTTGTTCCTCGTTCCTGCGGCAGCACACATCGCTGTGTGTGAAACCGCAGGAGTGAGGATGTGAAGCCCCGCAAACGCTGTGTCGGTGCATTACCTTCAGGGACTCCACTCAGCTGGATCTGGTCACAGGTAGGAGATCTTCTTCTTGTCGTGACGCCACTCTCAGTATTGCGGCCAGTAGGGACCGCCACTGCAGGTTGAGGGTCGCCTGGGGCTGATGGTGTGTGCAGTTAGTTGGAATAGCCTCCTGAGAGTGAGGCAAGCCCCAGGGCCCGGTGTAGATGCGTAGTACTACAAGTCGCAGAATGACTCACACAGGCAGAACTGTCTTTCAAGGGCTTTACTCACATTTGATGGCAGGGTGAGTAGCCCGGGCGTAGCTGAGATGAACCAGGTGGGAACCAGGTATCCTTCAGGCTGACTTTATGAGGGTGACTACCAACTCGCCTTCCTTAGCCCTTGGTGGTTTGGGGTGACCCCGACTTTGAGTCCCTATGGGGGTCACCCAGGGAAGATGCTGCAGCCTCTCTCCCCTTCGTTCGCCGTGTGCTTGTCGCCTGGGCCAGATCACTCCAGCTTCTTGCCTCCTGTGAGCTATGGGCCCTAACTGTGGCTACGTGGCTGCGGCTTTTTGTGGTGTTGTGGCGTGGGCTTTGAGAGCCCCACACCGGCAGGTTTAGCAAAAGAAAGCTGGATCTATCTCCGCTTCGGGATCTGCCGCCCGTTTGGGCCTGGTGCTCTCTAGCAGTCTCCTTACTTCCCACTCCGTGCTCTTCTCTCTAGCTGAGATGGGTTTCGGGTAGCACTCCTAGTTGACCGTTCTCCCCCGTCAGTAGCCACTGCGCGGGCGCTGTTAGACAGCAACAGCCCCACAGGTCTGCTCCTCACTGAGCCCTATGGAGTTCTGCTCTAACTGACTCACTGCCCCTCCTCTCCTGTTCTTGCCTACGCCACCTAGCAACCAGACTCTCTTACCACACCCCTTGAGAGGAGATGGAGGCTTTTGGCCCCCTCCACTATTCCAGTGAAGGTCAAGGCTTTTCCCCCTCCTGGGATCCCCAGGGGTCCTCTCATGGGTACATGTGTGAGAGCTGATTACTATGCGCCTGTGTACCACACCCCTGTCAGCCTTCTGGATTACCTGTATTGTACTGTCCCCAGCATGGGTGCAGTACTCAGTGGTGCCTGACCAGGTCAGGGGCGCCACAAGGAACATCTCCTTACCTGCCACCACCGGCTATGCGGAATGAAGGAGGTGGGCGGGATGTTACGTCCCACTCATCTCCACCCCTCCGCTTCTATTGGCCGCCTGCCGTGTGACGTCGCTGTGACGCCGCACGACCCGCCCCCTTAGGAAGGAGTCGGGTCGCCGGCCAGAGCGACATCGCAGGACAGGTAAGTGCGTGTGAAGCTGCCGTAGCGATAATGTTCGCTATGGCAGCAATCACAAGATATCACATGTGCGACGGGGGCGGGTAGTATCGCGCTCGGCATCGCTATCATCGGCTAGCGATGTCGCAGTGTGCAAAGTACCCCTAAGTCTAATGTGTAATTATGCTTTTTGTGTCCTGATTTTTTTCAAGAACAATATGACCTTTTGTTTATTTGAATAAATAGTTGTCTTATCTACAGCTGATAATTTTGAACTAATTTGTGCCAATCTTTCAGGATTACAAGTTGAACTTAATGGAACCATGTCTTTTTCTATAAACAAATACAGTCACAGTCGAAAGTGTTGGCACCCTTGAAATTGTTCCAAAAAACAAAGCATTTGTCACAGAAAATTATTGCAATTACACATGTTATGTTACTGCCACGAAGACTATGTGATAGCGGGGAACCAGGGCCTATAAGCTGTCCCTCAAAATAGGGGGTCCTATGCTATCCCTAATCTCAGAAATACTCCTGACGGTGTAGAGGCCTGAGTCTCCTTCCTGTCTCTGCTCCTGACCACTCTTGATTTCATTCCCCTCCCCTCGGGAGGGACAGGACAAGAGAGTGATGAAAAACACAGATATAGACAGACAAGGGAAAACGAAAACTCTGTAACACAAGACATCCACAAACACACAGGTAAAGACAATAAGAGGTTCAGGAGGAAAACCAAGAGCAGGAAGAAACCTACAAAACAACAGAAGTAAACTCCACTACTGCACCAAGCAATGAGCACAACTTTCACAATTAAGTCTGGGACACCACAAGACAGACCAACATAGAATAAACTATAGCTGGCATGGGTGGAAGGTTTCAACTAGCATAAATAGGATGGGAGCAGATGAGATAAGCCTTCTCAAAATATGTGGCCAAAGGAGCAAGCAGACCAGCAAAGATTAGCACTTGCTAGCCTGCCTATTTATCAACACATAGAAGGCCGACTCTTGAATCTGCCTGTGTTGATCCCAGACTCCAGAGAAATTATGAAGTGGAGTGTTGCAATCTGCAATCTGAACAGGACCCAATGCAATCCTTGCATTGTGTGTTTTTGTGTGCCAAGCATGCAGAACAGAAAAAGGAGAAGAGACCTGTCTGAGGACTTGGGAGCCAAAATTGTTGAAAAATATCAACAATCTCAAGGTTACAAGTACATCTCCAAAGATCTTCATGTTCATTTTCCATGGTGCAAAACATAATCAAGATGCTTACAACTCAAAGAACTGTAGCTAATGGAGCGCCCCACGGGGCAGGTGGAATCAACCTACTCATCGCCGGGCCATCGACTGTTGGGGTCACGGGTGCCTCAGGATTGGAGGATTGCTGATGTGGTTCCGATATTTAACCCCTTAACGACCGCGGGCCGTAAAATTACGTCCTAAATGACATAATGTTACTGCCCGCGGTCCTCCGGCGGCAGCATGCCGCGATCGGCACACATCTCAGCTGATTTTCACAGCTGAGATGTGTGCCTGCTAGGCACGAGCAGAATCGTTATCTGCTCGTGCCGATTAACCCCTTATATGGCGCTGTCAATACATGACAGCGCCATTATAAGCGCGATTGCGGTAATATTTTCCTTACCGCCCGATACCGGAAGTCACATGACGCAATCACGTGACTCCCGATAGTTGTCATGGTAGCACAGGGTCATGTGATGACTCCTGTACTACACCTGACTTGGTTTCACTTTCGCTGTGCCCGGGGCACAGCAAAAGAGAAAGACAGCGTATCTGCTGTTTACAGCCTTGCAGCTGTGATCAGCAGATACTGCAGAGCGATCGGAATGCTGATCGCAATAGCCCCCTAGGGGGACTAGTAAAATAAAAAAAAAAAAGTTAAAAAATAAGTTTTAAAAAATTAAAAAAAAACAAAAAAACCTAAAAGTTCAAATCACCCCCCATTCGCCCCATTGAAAATTAAAGGGTTAAAAAAATAAAAAATATACACACATTTGGTATCGCCGCGTTCAGAAACGCCCGATCTATCAAAATATAAAATCAATTAATCTGATCAGTAAACGGCGTAGCGGCAAAAAAATTCCAAACGCCAAAACGACGTTTTTTTGTCGCCACAACTTTTGCGCAAAATGCAATAAGAGGCGATCAAAACGTAGCATCTGCGCAAAAATGGTACCGTTAAAAACGTCAGCTCGAGACGCAAAAAATAAGCCGTCATTGAGCCTAAGATCCCGAAAAATGAGAACGCTACGGGTCACGGAATATGGCGTAAAACGTGCGCCACTTTTTTCGGACAAACGTCCGATTTTTTTTTTAACCCCTTATATAAAAGTAAACCTATACATGTTTGGTGTCTACGAACTCGCACTGACCTGAGGCATCACACCCACACATCAGTTTTACCATATAGTGAACACAGTGAATAAAATATCTCAAAAACCATAGTGCTATCGCACTTTTTTTGCAATTTTTCAGCATTTGGAATTTTTTTGCCATTTTCTAGTACACAATATGGTAAAACTGATGGTTTCTTTTAAAAGTACAGCTCGTTCCGCAAAAAATGAGCCCTCACATGACCATATTGACTGAAAAATAAAAAAGTTACGTCTCTCAGAAAAAGAATGGCGAAAAAAAAAAACGGAAAGCGAAAAATCGGCCGGTCGTGAAGGGGTTAAGAAAGGTAAGAAGGTGGATCCAGGCAACTACCGTCCAGTAAGCCTGACATGAGTAGTATGCAAAGTTTTTGAGGGCATTTTAAGGGATGACATCCAAAAATATATTGCAGAAAATAATATAATAAATGATAGACAGCATGGATTCATGAAAGATAAGTCGTGTCTAACCAACCTGTTGGGGTTCTATGAGAAAGTAAGGGCAAATCTGGATATTGGTAATGCAGCTGATGTGATTTATTTAGACTTTGCAAAGGCATTTGATACTGTACCACATAATAGCCTTATACTAAAGATCCAGAAGCAAGGACTAGGGGAAACTATATGCAACTGGGTAAGGAATTGGCTAAAAGATAGGAAACAAAGAGTAGTCATAAATGGTACAGTCCCTGACAAAGGTTCTGTTGCATATCCATGTTATGTAAATAAAAGCTTATAACCTGACTTTAAATTCATCCATTGGTTTCATAAATTACTCTTTTGAAAGCTGAAACCCTCCCAAATTTGGTTTAGGTTATGAAAATAAAGTTCCTGCAAAACTGAAATATTGATCATTTGATGAACACAGAAAGGTTAGATTTTGGCAAGACAAACGTTTTGTCACCTTGTCATATAATGCACCCAATCCTAGTTTACATCCTTACTTGTGCTCACTAAATGATCGGTTAATTAGTGGGTGTATATAAAAATAAACCCAGCACCCCAGACCTTCATTTGAACTGCAACTTGACCTCTGACAACATGCCAAAAATCCACCCTGCGACCAAAGCCTTGGTTATCAAGAGGCTGAAGACCAGATCCACTGCAGAGGTGACTAGCACCTTTAATGTGTCTCAGCGTCAAGTACAAAGAATTAAAAAAAGATTTGAAGAGACTGGGAATGTTTTTGACAAGCCCAGGCCCGGCAGACCCCGCAAGACAACTGCTCAGGAGGAACGTTTGTTGGTTAGAAAATCCAAAGCTGGCCCCTCTTCCAATGCACCAGAGATCCAAAAGGACGGGTCACCTCAAGTCCCTGTGTCAACTAGAACAGTTTGTAGGACTCTGTCTCGAAATGGCCTCCATGGTCGAATCAGTGCCCAAAAGCCAGCACTAAACAAAAGACAATTAAAATACCATGTGGCATTTGCTTTGCTAAGTCCCATAGTCTGCTAAACAGGTGGACGCTGGAAATGTGTCAGAAGGTGGATTTCTCTAATGAATCTTCAGTTAAATTACACCACACCCACCACAAATACTGCAGGAGACTTAATGGAGCCTGTATGGATCAAGAAAACAGTTAAGTTTGGTGGTGGAAAGATCATGAAGTATTAGCTACCTCTTACATTCCCAATCATAAAAGGGGTCAAATTCTGCAGCAGGATGGTGCTCCATCTCATACATCCATCTCTACAACAAAGTTCCTCCTGGCAAAGAAGATCAAGGTGCTGAAGGACTGGCCAGCCCAGTCACCAGACATGAACATCATTGAGCATGTTTGGGGTAGGATGAAAGAGGAACCTTGGAAGACAGAACCAAAGAATCTAGATGAACTCTGGGAGGCATGTAAGACTGAATTCTTTGCTATTCCTGATGACTTCATCAATAAATTGTATGAATCATTATTGAACCGCATGGATGCAGTCCTTCAAGCTCATGGAAGTCACACAAAATATTAAATATGGCTCTAATAGCACCACAACTTCATTCACCAATGTTATGCAACATATCTTTGTATTAGAAGTTAATCATTTGTTTGAATTTCACATTACTTTCTGTGGGCGACAAAACTTTTGTCTTGCCAAAATCTGACCTTTGTGTGTTCATTAAATGATCAATATTTCAGCTTTGCAGCAATTTTATTTTCATAACCTAAACCAAATTTGGGAGGGTTTCAGCTTTCAAAAGAGTAATTTATGAAACCAATGGATGAATTTAAAGTCAGGTTATAAGCTTTTATTTACATAACATGGATAAGCAACATAACTTCTGTGAGGGACTGTACATTCTCTAAATGGGCTATAGTCAGCAATGGGGTGCCGCAGGGATCTGTGCTAGGATCAATTCTTTTTAATCTCATTATTAATGACCTTGTGAATGGGATAGATAATAAAGTGTCAGTCTTTGTTGATGACACCAAACTATGTAGGATATTAAAAACTGACCTTGATATTACAATATTACAAAACGATCTGGATAAGATGTCAGAATGGGCAAATACTTGGCAAATGAGATTTAATGTTGATAAATGTAAAGTAATGCACCTAGGACGGAGTAATCCTATAACTGCGTATACATTAAATGGAAGTAAACTAGGTACTACAGAACAGGAGAAGGACTTGGGTATTCTCATTACAAATAAGCTGAGCAGCAGTATTCAATGTCAGGCAGCAGCTGCTAAAGCAAACAAGATTTTAGGGTGAGATTTTAGAACATGGGATTCAGTTTTGGGCTCCACATTTTAAAAAGGACATTCAGAAGTGAGAGTCAGTTCAAAGGCGGACAACTAGACTACTACAAGGAATGGAAGGCCTCCCATATGATGAGAGGTTGAAAACGTTACATATGTTTAGCTTAGAAAAAAGACGTCTCAGAGGAGGTCTCATTTATATGTATAAATACATGTGTGGTCACTATAAAGGACTGGCACATGACTTATTCCTTCCAAAGACAATACTAAGGACCAGGGGGCATACACTGCGAGTGGAAGAAAAGCAATTCCGACAGCTAATTAGGAAAGGGTTCTTTACAGTTAGAGCAGTCAGACTGTGTAATGCCCTACCACAAGATGTAGTAATGGCAGATACTATAACAGCTTTTAAAAAAGGGCTGGATGATTTCCTAAGTACACATTATAATGTTGGTTATAAATGACTTAGGGACAAAATGTAGAACTGGTGGAGGAAGGCTGAACTATATGGACCTAGGTTTTTTTCAACCTAAGTAACTATGTAATTATGTAATTCAAAGTTTGGTACAACGCATTTTGTATATGCATTAAACAAACAACATTCTTCCCTTTATGGGAGGCACAATTAATGAACGTTACAAACATATCAACTCTACACTGGTAGCATTATCAAAAGTAGTATCAAAACATTTACAAGGTAAAAACATTTCAAATAGCAAAAATATCAAAAACAGTGTCAAACATTTGCAAGTATTGGTTATAGCAGCATGCATTGTCATAAACCATTTTCATTTTAAAACTAGTGCAAACCTCAGGCATTTAAAACATTCCTGTCAGCATATAAAACATTTTCATGTAAGCACAGTAAAGAATGGTGTTAGGGCCAGATGGATGGGCAGACCCGGGAGGTGGATCCACTGGGCCAAACTCCCGATGAGGGAAAGGAGTCCGGTAGCCGGAGCACTTTAGGTAGCAGGACAGTCCGTGCACTAGAGCACAATGGAGAAGTCCCTGGGACCACGGGGTCACTGATGGTGGTCCGGGTGACGGAGCTCAGGTTCGGAAGCCGGGATGATGTCAGGCGGGGTCCGGAACCGTTGGAGCGAGATGACGGGTCACCGCAGGGAACAGAGATGGTACGGACTGTCAGGATGGCAGATAGGCAGCGTTCGGGGTTCGAGATAAAGCAGGACCGGATGGCAATGCAGGATCGGCTCTAGAAGAGAGAGAGGTAAGTATCTCACAGAAACACAAGGAGACCTGACTCCTAGCTTGGGAAACACGAAGAACAGGCCCCGCCCCCTTGGACATTAAACCCCTTTATACCCTGTACCTTAGTGCATCATTTCCTGTTAGTGGACACTGGCCCTTTAAGAAAGGGTCAGTGACCGCGCGCGCGCCCTAATGCGCATGCGCGCGGCCCGGGTGCCAGAAGCCAGGGCAGGAAGCTGAGAGGAGGAAGCAGCAGAGCCGGGCAGAGGCTGGGAAGCCGACGGGCGCCGGGAGCGGGGACCAGGAGGCCTGGGAAGCGCGGGCAATGGAGGCTGGAGAGCGGGGAGCGTGGCAGGTGAGCCGGGGAGCGGAGCAGAGGACCCGGGGAGCGTGACAGTACCCCCCCCACGCCCCCCTCCCCGCAACCGGGACAGGAAGGCATGGATCAGAGGAGTGCCCACATTCTCCCTGGGCTCCCAGGACCTATCCTCAGGACCATACCCTGCCCAGTCCACCAGAAAGAACTGTCGACCTCGTACGGTCTTCATGGCCACGATATCCCTTACCGCATAGATGTCGTCCTCAGCAATAGGAGGAGGAGCCGGACTGGCAGCAGCGGAGAAGGGACCAAGGACAACCGGCTTGAGCAGAGAGACGTGGAAGGAGTTGGGTATCCTCATCGTGGCCGGGAGCTGCAGTTTGTAGGAGACCTCATTGATCTTGCCGAGGACTTTAAACGGTCCGATGTAGCGAGGTCCCAGCTTGTAGGATGGTAACTTCAATCGGACGTACTTAGAAGCAAGCCAGACGAGATCTCCTGGAGAGAAACATGGAGGATCCAGACGTCTCTTGTCCGCGTGTCTCTTCATCCGCAGAGATGCACGTGCAAGGGACGCCTTAACTGAGTCCCAAATGGTTGTAAAGTCACGGAGTACTGCATCAGCAGCAGGGATATCCGAGGAAGAGGATACAGGCAATGGAACAGACGGCTGAAGTCCGTAGACAACATGGAAGGGAGAACTGGAGGAGGACTCACTGACGTGGTGATTATGGGAGAATTCAGCCCAAGGAAGAAGCGTGGACCAATCGTCATGATGGGCGTTGACGTAGTGACGTAAGAAGGAGGTCAATATCTGATTGACCCGTTCCACTTGGCCGTTCGACTGAGGATGGTAGGCAGAAGAAAAGTCCAGAGTTACTCCCAGATGTTTACAGAGAGCCCTCCAGAAGCGGGAGGTGAACTGAGTTCCTCTGTCGGACACAATATGTGATGGAAAGCCATGCAAGCGGAAGATGTGATGTATATAGGCGTCCGCGAGTTCCTGGGCAGAGGGCAGTCCAGCCATAGGGACGAAATGGGCCATTTTAGAGAACCGATCCACCACGACCCATATGACTGTGTGTCCGGAGGACAATGGCAAGTCCGTAATAAAGTCCATCGCAATGTGTTGCCAGGGAACTGAGGGTATAGGCAGAGGCAGAAGACGGCCATATGGCAGGTGTTTGGGCGTCTTGTTCCTGGCACAAGAGGAGCAGGCAGAGACAAAAGAGGTGACGTCCGTGCGAAGGGATGGCCACCAGTAATGACGTACAATCGCACTCCATGTTCTCTTCTGACCAGCATGACCGGCTGTTTTCGAGGCATGGCCCCAGTGTAACACTTTTTGCCTGTCAGTCTCAGAGACATAGGTCTTCACAGGCGGTATCTGGGCCAGGGTGACAGGAGCCACCGGAATAATCTTACTAGGACAGATGATGGGTTGGGATGTCTCCTCCTCTTGCTCCATGGGCATGAAAGACCTAGACAAGGCATCAGCGCGTACATTCTTGTCCGCAGGTCGGAAATGGAGCTGGAAGTCGAACCTGGCAAAGAACAAGGACCACCTGGCTTGCCGTGGGTTCAGTCGCTGAGCAGACCGCAGGTATTCCAGGTTTTTGTGGTCCGTGTAAATAATGACGGGGTACACTGCTCCTTCCAGAAGATAGCGCCATTCCTCCAGAGCCAGTTTGACTGCCAATAGCTCTCGGTCACCGATGGTGTAATTGCGTTCAGGCGCGGAGAAGCTCTTGGAGAAGAAACCGCAAGTCACCATCTTCCCGGAGGAGGACTTCTGCATGAGCACTGCTCCGGCTCCCGAGGAGGAGGCATCCACCTCCAAGGTGAACTGGCGGTTTAACTCTGGACGGTGGAGTACAGGAGAGGAGGCAAAGGCTCGCTTTAGAGAGCCAAACGCGGCGTCGGCCGCAGGTGACCAGTCCTTTGGATTAGCCCCCTTCTTGGTCAAGGCGGAGAGAGGAGCAGTCAGAGCAGAGAAGTGAGGAATGAACTGGCGGTAATAGTTGGCGAATCCCAGAAAGCGTTGGATTGCCTTCAGTCCAGAAGGAGGAGGCCAGTTGAGAATAGAAGAGACCTTCTTTGGATCCATCTGCAGTCCGGTATCGGTGATGAGGTAACCCAGGAAGGGGAGAGAAGACTGTTCGAAGACACACTTCTCGTACTTGGCGTACAGACGATTCTCTCGCAGTCTTTGTAGAACCAGTTGCACGTTCTCTCGGTGGGTCTGGAGGTCCGGAGAGAAGACAAGGATGTCATCCAGATATACCACCACACAGACGTAGAGAAGGTCCCGGAACACGTCGTTCACTAATTCTTGGAAGACTGCTGGTGCGTTACACAGGCCGAAGGGCATCACGCAATATTCATAGTGCCCATCGCGAGTGTTGAGCGCGGTCTTCCATTCGTCCCCCGAGCGGATACGGACCAGGTTGTAGGCACCCCGAAGATCCAACTTGGTGAACACACAAGCTCCTCTGAGCCGATCAAACAATTCGGGGATGAGCGGCAGGGGGTACTTGTTTTTTACGGTGATTTGGTTCAATCCCCGGTAGTCTATGCATGGGCGTAGGTCGCCCTCTTTCTTCTTTACGAAGAAGAAGCCTGCTCCAGCAGGAGAGGAGGATCTCCGAATGAATCCCCTAGCCAGGCTCTCTGTGATGTACGTAGACATGGCCCTTGTTTCGGCTGGAGACAGTGGATATATCCGTCCTCGAGGTGGTGTAGTTCCCGGGAGCAGGTCAATGGCACAATCGTAAGGACGATGTGGCGGAAGTACCTCTGACTCCTTCTTATCAAAGACGTCCGCGAAGGACCAATAGGCTGAGGGCAATCCCGGTAGGGACTCTGGAACCGGAGGTCGCCGGATGGGTTGTATGGTCTTCAGACAGTTCTCATGACAAGAAGACCCCCATCGAGTGATATCACCAGTGCCCCAGCTGACTGAGGGTTCGTGTGTGCGCAACCAAGGAAGGCCCAGCAGGATTTGATGTGACATGTGTGGGAGGACATAGAGAGCGATGTTCTCGGTGTGCAGAGCACCGATACGCAGTTCAAGCGGCTTGGTGATCCAGGAGATGGTGTCAGAGAGGGGTCTCCCATCCACAGAGGCAATCACAAGAGGCTTGGCGAGTGGAGTAACAGGCACCTGGTACTTGTCCACCGTGGCCTGCTGGATGAAATTGCCTGCTGCCCCAGAATCGAGGTACGCCTCAGCCGTGAACCGCGTCTCTCCCGTTGTCACTTGCACAGTCCATGTAACCGGGTCTGAGAGAGTCCCAGCACCTAGGGTGGCCTCTCCTACCAACCCTAGGCTTTGGAGTTTCCCGGCCTCTCTGGACAGGAGCGTAGCAGGTGTGTGCCTTCTCCGCAGTAGAAGCAGAGGCCCTTGGCAAGCCGCTCTACTCGACGTTGTTCAGACTGTCGCACACGGTCAATCTGCATGGGCTCATGGACGGAGACACCAGAGGCCGTTGACTGGAGTACGGCGGGCTTCTGTGGAGGAGAGGAATGCCGTACTGGACGTCTCTCACGGGACACCTCCTGAAAGCGAATGTCCACTCGAGTCGCTAGGGTAATCAGGGCGTCCAGGGTGGACGGTACGTCACGACCAGCCAGCTCATCTTTGATTCGACCCGAGAGTCCTTCCCAGAAGGCGGCGGTTAGGGCCTCGTTATTCCACCCGAGTTCCGAAGCCAAGGTGCGGAAACGGATGGCGTAGTGACCCACCGTCAGAGTTCCCTGACGTAACCGGAGAAGAGATGAAGCAGACGCGGAGGCGCGTCCAGGCTCGTCAAAGGTGCCGCGAAAGGCCTGCAGGAACTCCTGGAGGTTCTTGGTCATAGGGTCCTCCTTCTCCCACAAGGGGTTCATCCACGCCAGTGCCTCGCCCTCTAGATGAGACATTATGAAGGCGACCTTGGCTTGGTCGGAGGCAAACAAATGCGGCAGCTGCGTGAAATGGAGGGAGCATTGGTTTATAAACCCCCTGCAGGTCTTAGGATCACCGGCGTACCGGGGTGGTGAGGCCAAACGAAGTCTGGAAGCATCCGAGGAGGCTGCCACGGGAGCGGGAGCCGTGGATTGACTAGTGGAGACCCGGGGCGCTGAAGATGTGACCGAGGCTTGTAGCGTGTTCAAGCGGGCGTCCACGGAAGTCATAAAGTTCAGCATGCGGGTCTGGACTTCATGCTGGAGTTGGAGTTCCTCATGCAAGGCGGCTAGTGCTTCGGCGGGATCCATGGCCTGTTCTTACTGTTAGGGCCAGATGGATGGGCAGACCCGGGAGGTGGATCCACTGGGCCGAACTCCCCGATGAGGGAAAGGAGTCCGGTAGCCGGAGCACTTTAGGTAGCAGGACAGTCCGTGCACTAGAGCACAATGGAGAAGTCCCTGGGACCACGGGGTCACTGATGGTGGTCCGGGTGACGGAGCTCAGGTTCGGAAGCCGGGATGATGTCAGGCGGGGTCCGGAACCGTTGGAGCGAGATGACGGGTCACCGCAGGGAACAGAGATGGTACGGACTGTCAGGATGGCAGATAGGCAGCGTTCGGGGTTCGAGATACAGCAGAACCGGATGGCAATGCAGGATCGGCTCTAGAAGAGAGAGAGGTAAGTATCTCACAGAAACACAAGGAGACCTGACTCCTAGCTTGGGAAACACGAAGAACAGGCCCCGCCCCCTTGGACATTAAACCCCTTTATACCCTGTACCTTAGTGCATCATTTCCTGTTAGTGGACACTGGCCCTTTAAGAAAGGGTCAGTGACCGCGCGCGCGCCCTAATGCGCATGCGCGCGGCCCGGGTGCCAGAAGCCAGGGCAGGAAGCTGAGAGGAGGAAGCAGCAGAGCCGGGCAGAGGCTGGGAAGCCGACGGGCGCCGGGAGCGGGGACCAGGAGGCCTGGGAAGCGCGGGCAATGGAGGCTGGAGAGCGGGGAGCGTGGCAGGTGAGCCGGGGAGCGGAGCAGAGGACCCGGGGAGCGTGACAAATGGCGACCGCTGGAGTCCTTTTGTGCCACTGGTCAGTGCACCGCTCCCGGTCAGCAAACTTTCCTGGTCAAGTGCAAAAACACATTCAAATATAAATAAGCAAGTTCCAAAATGCAAGTCACCCTAATTCTAGTAGGGAATACAACGGGTGCAACTATAGACAAAGAGTTCTGACCATTGTCAGTCCCGTGGCCCAGTTGTCAATTTAAAAGCAAAACTCAACCGACGGAAAAATCAACCGATATTTACAGCGGTAAAATCAATCGTTGAAGTAGACAGTTACTGAGAACATTTCTTACCAGACTGTGACAGGAGGTCCGCTCCCAAGGTTTGAGTGCAGCAGTCTTTGGTACCCAGTTGCAGTGTAGTTTTGGAAAAAGTGGGGACTGGCACTGGATCCTCAGAGACCGGCTTTGCAGCTGCCTTTTCCTGTGAACACAGTTCCACGTCCAGGGCGTACCAGCCCCACTCTCCCTTGTGCCGAGTATATGTCACCAGGTCTCCGGCGAACAGGTCTCGACCAGGATGGCCCCTACGGAGGTGGGAGGCAACATCATGACGGGAAACAAATACTTCTTTTGAAACTCTTTTTTCTCTGATGAAGCCCCACCCCCGCTGTAGATCGAACTGGGAGACTACTCTGGTCCTTATCGGGCCTCGGGTGGCTCTTCTGGAGCCGTTGCATTGTAGCAAGGTTCCGAATTTCCATGGCTGCGAAACGCTCCTGGCATACCCTCTCCTATTTAGTTTAGAAAGCCTGGTATATGGCCCAGTCTCTATCCTCCTTGCTGATGGACTCCGGGGACAGAGGTTCCAGTGTGCCGCCCCCGTGCCAGCAGCCTGCCGCTGCTCGGATCTTGACATTCTGGTGGGTGGCTCGAGGGTCTCCGGACCCGGGGCTCCTGCGGACACTCCGAATGAAAAGGGTGGGGGGATGGTGGATGTAGGACGTATATGTACGGGCTGAGCCGTATTAAGTTCGCGACGCCACCCACGGTGTGTGGTGAGGTTGGACACCACCGCTGCAGTTACGGGGCACCCGGGGGAGATGTTGTGCAGCAAGTTGTTAACCCCTCTGTGGGCAGGGATGGTGGCCCCGGGACCTGTTGGGGTTTTGGTGAAGGGAGATGGGCGAGCGCAGGGTACTGGTGTACTTCACTATTAAGGAAACACACGAGTCTCTGGTAAACCAAGGTGGTGGTCGGTGCCCGGAGCCAGCTGCGTTCTGGTTCCACCACCCGGTTGGTGGTCTCTGTCTTTCTCCTGTACCTTATTTTAGAATGGTGGACTGCCTGTGCTTGCAACTACAGGAGTCCGCTCCAGGCTGGATGTGGCCTAAGGAGCCCTTGCCCGCAGACGCTGGCTCGTGGGATCTTTGAGCCTTGGCGGTCCACCTTGGTTCCACCGAGCCGTTTTCCTGGCTCCTGCAGATGGAGACCACCGTCTGCCTCCTAGCCAATGCCACCAGGGCTCCTACCTTGGCGCCGTTCAATTTGGGGGTATTCGCCTCTACTGGAGCTGAGCACAGCTCCAGCCCACACTCCTTTCCAACTTGAACTCTAACAGAATCTGTTAACTTTCCCGCCCCGGGCTGTCTAGACTCCTTGGGTCTTCCAACTGCCTGGTTCCGCCCCCTGGTGTGTCTATTTAGCCCTGAGGGGGGTGACTAGGGTTTTAAAGGTCAGCTGCTGTTACCTGTGAGGGAAGGTGTTGTGCAGGGGCCTATTTGTGACTACCTGGCCCGGCCAGGGCGTCACACTCCCCCTTGGTTAAACACAGACCGGCCGCGGGCTGTCCAACCACCACCGGTTTATTTTGTAACAGCAAAAAGGGAATAAAAGGGGTAAAACATTACAAGTATAATAACATATTTACAGTTTACGTATATTTACTGTTCTTCCCTTAATGAGAGGCATTTTTACTTGAACATTGCATATAAACATTTTTATTAACCGGGACGGGACTGGACCATGTCTTTTTCACTTTAGTCCACCCAAACAAACCTCGCACTGATGCACCCCTTTTCCCCAGTCCAGGAAACGGGTTAGGGTCCGGGTGGTGCCCACACGGGCCGGGTAATAAGTTCCTTACCCGACAGTCTCTCTCAGAGGCCCCACGTTCAGGGGACCCCTGACCCGGAGGGTAGTCACCGGTTTCCATGGTGACGGGACCTCAGCCTACTCTGCCGCAGGCCCTTCCTCCAACCAGCCTCTCCGGACACTGCGGCAGGATGAAAAGGGTGGTCTGTTAAAGTATTTAACTTCACTGCCGGTACAGCTTCCTCTGACAACTGTCCCTCAGACCACCACAGGGCAGCACGGGTCCCCAATGCCACCATCATTCACGGGTGACACTGTCCATAAAGATCCCGTCTTCCACTGCCTGCAGTGCGGGTATGATTGCTCCTCCAAACCGGACTCTGTAAACGGGAACTGTCCTCCACCAGGGGCTCCGACCCCTGATGGCACCCTCTAAGGCTCCGGCCGCAGTGGCATTCAACAAGTCGGACAAGATCCTCCTTTCCTTCCACCCTGTATTTTGGATGGCATCTCCCGGGGAACTTGGAGACGTTCAACAAAGGTCAGGAAGTCAGTATAACAGGAGCGGGTCCTTTGCTTAAAAACTTTTCAACTTCAAACTTTTAAACTTGGGGTGAGCTCCTTTAAAACCGGCCATTCTCAGGGCACGCACCGGCAAAGTGCCCAGGATGTCTGCAGTATCTACAGATCGGTATTATCATACCCCCAGCGGCAGTCGGGGCTTCGTCCTCCGAGATGGACTCGCTATCACCCTTGAAGCTGCTGTCATCCGTTTCTGAGCTGGGCACCATTCCCGTTGCCGGAGCCGATGTCCCTCCTGTGGCAGGCGGGTCACCGCCAGCTGCCACACGGGGAGTCACTACCGGAGTCCAGGGGTCCACCGCTCCTGCGACCGGAGCGAGAGCCGCCACATTCCCGTCGTCAGGCGTATCTGCAGGTTCTGCCGCTCCAGCGGCCGACGCCACTCCGCCGTCAGGGTTAGGCGCGGACATCTTCCCGCTTCTCCCCCTTGGTATTTTGCAGGCACTCCTCTTTAAGGTCTGTAAGTTTTGTTTTGCGACTTCCGGCCTTGATTTCCGGCCGTGTTCCCAGGGGGCGGGGCTTCAGCTTTCGTGCCCTTTTCTCGGGGAAGGAGACGATGGGCAGGAATCTTCGCGCCAAAAAATGGCGGCAAGATGGCGGTTTCTGGAAATTGTGCAACGGATCATCGCTGACTTCAATACAAGGCGCACTTCCACTAGGTAAGTGGATGGGTATCTATCCTGTTCGTGATGCCAAGCTTCGGGGTGTGCCGCCCCTGTGCCAGCAGCCTGCCGCTGCTCGGATCCGGACCTTCCGGTGGGTGGCTCGAGGGTCTCCGGACCCGGGGGGTCCTGTGGACACTCCGAATGAAAAGGGTCGGGGGATGGTGGATGTAGGACATATTTGTACAGGCTGTACTGAATCTGGGAAGTATTTAAAGGTAAAGACAGTCACCTGTATCATGACGCTGGCGCGGTCCGGACCATGTGTGTCATTATAGGTCGAGGCGCATGCGCATAAGCAATTGGACGGCAAGTCAGGAGTTCATATGTGGCAGCGCGCTACACTTACAGGCGCATGCGTGCAACCTGTCTATGCGAGAGAGGCACATTATACCATCACTGAGTAGCGTAACTAATAGCGCTATTACCCGTACTGTAATAATACTTCCCAGATTCAGTGCACTTTCACCACTTCTTCTTTCCCTGACGAAGCCGCAGCGGCGGCGATACGCGTGGGATTCCTGTGCACCCACGGTTGCGCTTCATGGTCTGTGTCCATCTATCTACCAACTGCTCCACGGGTTCCAACCTTACCTTCTGGTTGGAACAATTGGTGAGACAGTGACCACCTCCTGGATCTGGGGTTTGAGCTGATAACATCATAATATCGCAGGGGTCTAACCAGGTTGCAGTGGCCTGGTCTTTACTCTACTCCAAAAAATTCTTCCTTGGAATCCTTGGATAATATTATATATATTGACATGTACCTTGTATATGTATCCTTTGTTACCTTGGTGGTTTAGATACTTGTTTTGGACATATCCTCTGTCCCAGGGCAGTTTACATATATGGTTATTATATTTCTCGCTGGAGGTTGTATTCGGAGCTGCCCAGCAAAGTGACACGTGCCTCCCTTATTTGGGCAATATATAGAATTAAATTGCATGGTTACTAACTGATTGTAGTGCAATATTCGTGGGTGCCAGGTTGTTGGCTTTTTTACATTTTAATTGTTTTTATCATGTATAAGTGCATTGAATAAAGGTTTTTTGTATATTACATTTGGGATGTGCGGTTAAATGCAATGTCTCCCTCTTCCTGCGTTTAGAATTAAATTTCCATTGCAACTCCAGCACCCCTTCAGTATATATATATATATATATATATACACACATGCTGCTGTGGTGCACTCTTGGTCAAAAACTCAGCTTTGCAGTGCAAAACCCAAATGGCAAAAACAATTGACATGTTGCTTCTTTGAAAAGATGAGTTTTTGACCAAAGTTCTGCCACAAAAAGGCAGCATTTTGAACAACAATAGTGTGAACAAGAAACCCAAATTCCCATAGACTTTGCTTGAATAGAAGAACACATCCATTTTGGCATTAAACAGCGCAGAAGAAAAAGCAGCAAAAAAGCAGGTAAAAAGCAGGTAAAAAGCAACGTGCGCACATACCCTAACTGTTGTGTTGGCTCCTGACTACCCCTGCTGGCTGCACCTCCCCCCTCCCAGGCCCTAAGCTAGTGGGACTGGGGCCCCTGTTGAGGGCATCCTGTAAATGCCTCTCTGTCGTCAACCCCTTTATTACCCAACCCTAGCCCAGTCCCCAGTGGGAACAGGGCAACCTGGTGTGTATTTTAGTGTGTAATGTGGTGAAACCGATACTGGTCTCCTCAGGAACCGGGTTTAGCATTACACCCAATGATGGGTGCAATACTCTGTGGCGACTGAAGCCTCAGGGGTGCAACACTAATGTCCCTGGATGCGGAAAGCAAACCAAAAAAAGTGATGTAAGATTGCAACGCAGGATAGTCTGGACAGTGGATAGGAGGCTCCAATCAAATTCCAAGTACAATCAAGCTGTCCTGCAAGCTCAAAGTGCATCAGTGCCAGGGTGGACTATCAACATTTGAATGAAATGAATAGCTATGGCAGGAGACCAAGGAGGACCCCACTGCTGACATAGAGACATAAAAATCTGGACTGCAGTTTTCCAAAGGTTTTTGGGTTGCAATATAGTGCCCAGTGTCTGAAAGCTGGGTTTGTGTCCTAATTCAACAGGACAATGACCTCAAACATACTTCAAGAAACACCCAGAAATGGATGGAAACAAAGTGCTGGAGAGTTCTGAAGTGTCTGGATCTAAATTCCATTGAACACTTGTGGAGAAATCTTAAAATTGGTGTTGGGAGAAGGCACCTTCAAGTATGAGAGACCTGGAGCAGTTTGCTAAAGAATCTAAGGTCTAAAATTCCAGTTGAGAGATGTAAGAAGCCTGTTGATGGTTATAGGAAGCGATTAATTGCAGTTATTTATTCCAAAGGGTGTGCAACCAAATATTAAGCTTGAGGGTGCCAACAATTTTGTAAGGCTTATTTTTGGTGTTTTGTGTGAATTTGTCTAATTTGTCTTTTTTTGCTCTATTTTTTTGTGCTGCTCCAATACACACAAAGATAAACATGTATAACAAAACATATGTAATTTAATAATTTTTTAGTAGAAATACTTAATTTTCTGGAACAATTTACAGACTGCCCACACTTTTGGCCAGTACTGTATATATCTCTGTGTGTGAATATAGTAAGATTATATATACACACAAGGTGGCCATAAAGTAACCTAAGGTGTTTGGAGCCGTGTGCAGACTGACCCAGTGGACAGACTTGGCTGAAAATTGGTATGTATGCTATTCAGGGCATGGGGAAACGGAAGGCATCTTTTAAAAAAAATGTATGCCAAAACTCCCCACCCGGTGAAAAAGTGGCGCTGTACAGTGAGCGCATCTTGCAACTCAGTCTGCATCTGCCTGTCTCTTTGCTGGATCGTGCGCTGTTAGTGCGGTTGTTTTATGAGAATGCCAGGAATGCTACAATGCCTTTCGTCATTTGAAAGACCTTCACACACGTAGCGGTTCAATGGCTGTCAGTTCGCTGAGACAGATGACGACACATTTTGAGGCAACAGGGTTACTGAGTGTTCAGCAGGGCGCAGTCGATGACTGGTCAGCAGAGAGGTTGTGCAGGACATTACCACTGCTGTCGTGGAACAGGGCACGAACAAGCCTCCCGGGAACAGCAGTGCATGCAATGTTTCCAGGCAATTGGGGCTACCGTACAGCACAGTGTGGAAATTTCTCTGAAAGGTCTTGCGGGCATACCCATTCAAAATTAGCCATCAACAACTTCTTCCTCATGACAATGATACCTGCGCGACATTTGCATTTATGTTTCTGGTGAGAGTGGAAGTGGATGGCAATTGGCCATGGAATGTTCTGTGGTGCGACGAAGCGCAATTTTACCTGAATGGAACGGTGAACACACAAAACTGTCGCATATGGGCTACCGAAAATCTGCATGCAGTTGAGGGGGTTCCGCTGTATTCGCCAGAGGTAACTGATTGTTGTGGCTTCACCTCATCATTCATTCTCAGACCGTTCTTTTACAAAGAAATGAGGCCAACTGGGGATGCTACCTGTTCCATGACAGCAGCGAGATACAAGGCAATGCTGGAAACAGTGGTCGTTCTGCAACCCCAACAGAGACAGTGTCTTCAGACAACCACCTTCCTGCATGATGGAGCACCTCCTCACATTGCAAATCGTGTGAAGAAGGTTCTGCGTGCACATTTTTAGGATGACAGGATTTTGAGTCGCTCCTTTCCTAACGCATGGCCACCGCGTTCGCCCGATCTCAATCCTTGTGATTTCTGGTTGTGGGGATACTTGAAAGAGCGTGTTTATCGAGGAAATGTCGACACCTTGGCTGACCTCAAAGACAACATCATTTTGGAAGTGCGCAGCATCCCACCAAACATGTTACACACAAGTGTCGAGCATGTTCTACATAGGATGAACATGATCACCATGCATGATGGTGGCTATATTGAACAGTTATTGCTAGTCTGTGGAACAATTGTGACAACTCCAATTCGGCACACTGTTTTTGGGCTGCTCGCTCACTGTCCAGATGTGCATTGCAGTGGACGGTGGCCACTTTGAGCATCAAAGTTAAATGAGCTCCCTATGCGTGACCAGCATTCAATGTTTTGGGGAGGGTCATGGGTTTCATTTCATAGCATTTCTGTATGCAAGGTGTCGATTCGTATTGAATTGATGATGCCCTACAATTTTTTAATTTACTTTTTAGCTCTATCTTGTTCCGTTTTCGAGATAAAAACGTGAACTCCGTTGTTTTCCACCAGGTGGCGCTATAGGTGGTTTCTTTGCGTAGCGCATGGCTACTTTACTATACCTAGACACCACTTCTATGCCTATAGCTGCCGCCGTTCTCAAGTTAATGGCGGTGGACAAGATATGTCCACACTGTATACATACATACACTAATAGTGTATATATACACTACTCACAAAATGTTAGGGATATTTGGCTTTCGTGTGAAATTTATAGAAAATGTAAAAAGTTCACACTACAGTCATATTTTTTCATGAAAGTAGGGCATTTAAGTAGAAAGAAGTATGCAATGGTGATTTAACGATCTAAAACAATTTATTGAAACAATAGCCAACAACAGTCATGGGTATAACATCCCTCCCAAAAAAAAAAATATGCCAATGGCTCAAATTATGTGGTCTTGAGGATCAATTACAGTTTTACAATAATGTTTCATGCATGCTGTTCACAAGTAGAGTTATTGTCTGTTGAGGCATGGCATCCCACTCTTCTTGAAGAGCGGCCCTCAGGTCATTGAGATTCTGGAATATAGAGTTACGAGCCTCTACATGTCGACTTAGCTGATCCCCTATGGGATTGAGGTCTGCAGAAAGTGTAGGCCACTCCATTTGAGGTACCCCACTCTCCGGCAGCCGTTTCTTAATGATGCAATATCAATAAGCTCAATCAACTATTATCAATATGATAAATATATTGGAGTCGCCAGACAAATAAAATTTGGGGGGGGATTTACTCCAAATATAAAATATAGCTTTTAATTATAAATTTTAAAATTATAAACACATACATCAAAGTGAAATTCACAGAGTGCTGCCATAAGATATCTATACATAACAAACCTTAGATGATATTAACAGACATGGAAACAAAAAACATCCATCTATCTTTCTCTCCCTGTTGACTCCTATCTTATAGCTCCTACCTACCAGCGGAGATGGGCCTAATGTTATTTTCACCTCCCCGCTCTACGGTGGCTTTCCCTGTTCTTACCCTTTAATAACCCTATATATCTAAAGTACAAAGATAGGGTGGTCAAAATGAACCAGGGTATGAGTGCAAAAGGTAAAAGGAGAAGGGGGGGGGAGAGGGGGAGGGGGTAGAGAGAAGGGAAATTTATTTGTCCGCCCCTTATCAATGAGCTGGAGCATTGTTGCCATGAAGATGAAATTTGGCCTGTGTTGTTCAAGCAGTGGCACAATGACTGGATTCTTGATATTGAAGTAATAGGGGGCTTGTCACTGTATCATTCACTAAGTGTAGGCCAGTTCTGTATTAACTAGACACACCGGCCCACACTGTAACTCCAATCACCACCAAAGGCTCATGTGGTGACAACAGTGGCTGCCGCATAGCGCTCTCCTTAATGACCCCATCATCATTGGTGGACATTATATCTGTTCAGCGTGAATCAACTTCTATCAGTGAACAGCACTGAGGTCTACTAGTCTCTCATTCAGCAAGATGATGACACCTGTGCCTGGTGGTGTGGTCAGGAACCCTTGCAGGTCATCTAGCAGGCACACCACGCTGATGTAATTGGTTTCAAATGGTCTGACATGACACTTGGGTGCCTTTCACCTCGCTTAAATGTGATTGGAGTTGTGTGGCAGTCATCATACAGTTCCGAAAGGCATTGTTCACAATGAAAAGGATATTAGTGTGGTATGTGGCCAAATGATATCCACTTCTATGCTTTTCTGTGACTCTTTGATTTGCTCTGCATCTTTGTTGCAACCTGCTGATGACACTCTGAGCTCAATGGCCTCTTTCATCTGAGAACATTTTGCTTTAATCCTTGCAATGATGAGGTACTGTTGAGCAATTGTTAAGTATCATCTTTATCTCATGATGTCAAAATGTGAACAGCATGATGATGAGAACTGTTTAAATACCAATTCTAATTGAACCCTGAAATGTATTGGGCGATTCATGGATCAAACACCTGTTGTGAATTTTGTCATTAATATCCTTGTTGGAGAACAGCAAGTTGTGCAAAACGTACTGAAACACATGAACAGTTGGACATGTACATTCAAAAGTTTAGAGGTCACATTAAGTTCACCTGAAATGGTTAGAGTATTTTATGGATCATCCTGAAATTTCACCAAAAGCCAAGTATCCCTAACTTTTTGTGATTAGTGTATATACCAGGATGGGTGACATACACTGGAGATCAAAATTAGAGAACAATGTATGATCACTTGCTTTTTTTCAGAAATAATGTAATCTACATTGATCAACATTTGAAGGTTTTTTTGTAAGGGGTACACCATGCCACTAGAGCAGTGTTTTACCAAAGATCCAAAGTTTATGAGCATAAGGGTACTTTCGCAATACGTTTTTTTGACGGACGTCAAAAAAGCACAAACCGCCTATGACTGGATCCTGTTGAACGCATGCAAATGCAAGTGTTATTTTACAGGATCCTTTCACTTGCAGTTTATGGGCGGGCATTGGAGTCATGTGATCAGAAGTCAGTGGAACACGACCTGACAGCCTGCAAATGCACGAGTTTTTGAAAAAAGTTAAAATGCTGCAAGTCACTGGATCCTGACTGTACCGCACACAACCCGCATGTGAACGCATGTTGACGCGAGTCCATTGCAAATGCATTGAAATGAAAACGCATTTGTACTGGATCTATTTTTGTGTTAAAAAAACGTTCAGGACGCATGTTAAAAAAAAATGTAGTGTGAAAGTACCCTAAAACGTTTATTTTGCCCAAAACATGATGATCATAATCAGAGAACAACAATGACTGTAACACAGAGAAAGATTCTAAGTAAATATTCTGAAGGTAACAACAGTCACTAATCAGTAGGAAGTGTACAGGCCTTTGCTTTGAATGACTTCCGCACATCTATGGCAACAGGACATCAGTAGTCTCTCACACTGCTCTGGTGGGGTTTTAGTCAACTGTTCTTACAGTCTCTTCCACAGTGCTTTGACTGTTGTGGATTTCTTGGTCATAATTTTGTCACCAAGGATTATCCAGAGGTTTTCTATTGGGTTTAGATCAGGAATCTGAGCTGGCAATTTCATTGTTTCAATGTTTTCTGTTTCAAGGAACTGCTTTACCTGGTTTGCTGTGTGACAGGGGGCATTGTCCTGCATGAAAATTGCTGGATAAGTGATGAACGTAAGGAAAGGACCACGTGTTGTTGAAGAAGGTTCTGATCCACACTTGCATTTACTTTGCCATGTAGCTGTATGAGAGGTCCAACACTTGCTGAAGAAAGCATTCCCCAAACCATGACCCTTCCTCCACCACCTTTCAGTGTCTTCTTAAGACACAGAGTTCCGTCTTTCCCCAGTTTGTTGACAAACATGTTTCCCATCAGACCCAAATACATTAAACTTGATTTCCTCAATAAAACTAACTGTGGAGCACTTCTCCTCTGTCCACACAACAATGCTCCTCACCAAAGGTGAATCTAGCCTTTTGATTCATTCTGCAAATGAGGTTTGGTCACTGCAGAGTGGGATTTCAGTCTAAATACTCTTAAACATCATGACACTGTCTGATGAGACAAATCCTTCCCTGTTCAGTGCTAAACTGCAAGCAACTCCAGCTTCAGTGTTGAAACGATTACCCATGGAGATTTTCCACATTATCCTGTCCTCTCTTGCATATTTTTTCAAGGGTGATCGGTCTTCTTGGGGGGAATTGATTTTGTGATGTTGTAAAGATGCAATATTCTCAAAAATCACAGACTTGGAACGACCAACTTCTCTTGCTATGGCTGATAGGGTCACAACCTTTGGCCTTTTTCCGGACAACCTGCTGACAGAGGGTTTCTGTCACTTTGGAACGGCACACCATTTTTGCAAAGTCCGTTCAAATTGGAAAGTTAGGCTGCCAGTTTAACAAGGTTTGTCAGATAATTAAGGAACTTAGCACCAGGTGCCAGATTAACACCAATAACTTGCAGGTAGCTGAAAATGTTCTCTAATTTTCATCAGTGTTCTTTTCCATTTATCTGTTTTACATTTTTATTATGTGCTTTTGAAAAAATTTGATTTATTAAATAACCTTAAAATACTGCGAGTTTACTCACATTAGACTAATCACATAGGACTACACAATGACATTAACAGTTAGGAAATTTTATCTTGTTCTTGATCTCCAGTGTATATACCAGGAAATGCCACATATATACCAGGATTGGCCAAATAAATACCAAGATGGGGCCCAAGATACCCCTCCTATCAGTGTCAGCAGCAGATCCCCCCCCCATAAATGCATCATGGCCACATTTTTTGCTTAAATTTTTTTTTTCCTATTTAACTCCTCTAACATCTACACCTATAAGAGCAAATTGAGTTTAAGGCCAAAAAGGTTATTCTCTTTTTATAAAAGATTTTCCTTTATTAAAGTAATTAAAATTAAGCAAACAAAAATAATTACAATGAACAAATTGGGGGATATGCAATGAACATTCCTCTTCATCATGTCATCCATATAATAATCACATGTTTATACCAGAAAGGCATATTTTGAAAAATGCAATTAAGAGATAACGAATATCCATTAAATATTGTTGGAAAAAAAAATAAATTTTGTCCTAGATTTCTCAAAAAAATTGATCACTAGAAGTCACTGTTGTGCAACGAAGTTGCCAAGTTGACCCAAATTATATGGGTCCAAGAAAACGTATACATATAATGTATCTTCAGGCTAGTGCAAATATATCATAATAAATATAAGGTTCAACATATCTATTGCCCAGCCCAAAAATAAAAAAAACATTTTGCACCAACCCAGATGTGCAATAATACTGTATGAGAACAAATAATTAGTGAATATATTGCACAGAGCCTGAAGAAGTATACAAAAATTGTCCAAGAAATAGATTTCTCAAAATTGGTCACCAGAGGTCACTGTTGTGCAATATAGGAAATTAATCCACATGGTTGGTCAAAGAAACACACACACACACAGTGTATATATATTATATATAAAAATCATATACGATATATAGCATTCGGTGATGTGGCTATGTATATAAGCAATGTCAGGCTGGAAGATAAATACCGTACAGGACATATGTGAAGAGGAGTAAATACCCAAAATTTGGGGGAAAAAAAGTGCGTCTTATGGTCCGAAAAATACGATATACAAAGGAAACAAATCAAAATAGTAGGACATGCAAAAAATGGATATTGCACAATCTCTGAAAGGTACATTCAAAATTAGCCATAAAGAATTGCTGCAAACACTATATACCTGTGGTAATACAGGGTTATGTGGTTGGCCCTGCAAAGTAGTTGGGCATAAAGGAAGAAAATTTCCAATGGACAGATCTCAATAACATTAGTGGATGAGATAAACTGAAAGCCCAATGAAATATTCACACAGGGATGCAGCAGAACAAAACAAAGCAGCCAGATAGGGACAGAATTTAATACTGTGCAGGACGTATGTGAAGAGGAGTAAATTCCCTAACGCACATTTCGCCAGGGGCTCCTTCCTGAGGGTATTTACTTCTCTTCACATACGTCCTGCACGGTATTTATCTTCCAGCCTGACATTACTTATGTACATAGCCACACCAGCGAATGCTATATATCGTATATGATTTTTTTTTATACACCCGTGTGAAGGGAGGGAATATATTACAAATCTTCTTGATGGATACAACAGCCTTCTCCATCCAGGAGGTTGCCACGGCTCTTGTGGCATGCGCTTTCAACCCCTCTAGAACCATCTCGCCAGTCACAGAATAGAATAGAGGCCTTCCTAATCCATCTGGCAAGTGTACATTTAGAAGCCCTAAGCCCCTTTTTCCGACCCTGAAAGGTGACAAATAAGGATTTATCTTCTCCAAGGCCTTGTGACCTCCATGTACTTTATAAGACACCTCTGAACTTCTAGAGTATGTAGTTTCTTCTTCTGATATTTAGGGTTACAAAAGCAAGGAAGAAACACTTCCTGAGTTCTATGGAACTTGGAGGCTACCTTAAGGGAGATATACTTAATCAGGTCTCAAAATGATTCTGCCATCTGAAATCTGAATGAAAGGAGGTTCTATAGATAGGGCCTGAATATCATTCGCCCTACGGGCTGATGTTAAGGCTACCAAGAGAACGGTCTTAAATGAGAGCTGCTTAATTGATAATGGGTTCAAAAAGAGGCGAGGTCAGGGCTGCCAATACCAGATTGAAATTCCACAGAGGGAACCTTGGTCTAGAAATAGCTATTGATCTAGAGCAGGTTTTAATAAACCAAGTCACCCCCCAGTTATCTGTTAAGTTATAGTTTCACAGGGCCCCTAATGCTGACACCTGGACTTTTAGAGTGTTGATAGAGAGACCTAAATCCAACCCTCTCAGAACTCCAAAACAGACCTGATTGGAACCCCATCGCCAAGCTTAGTACCCGAGGTGGCAAAGAATTTTTTCCAAGTCCTGTCATAAATATTTGTGGTGATCGGCTTCCTACTCTGGAACAAGGTAGCAATTAGATTTGGCGAACATCCCTTCTCCTCTAACAATGACCTTTCAAATTCCATGCCATTAAGTGTAGGCTGGCTACTTGAGGATGTTGCATGTTCCCCTGGGAGGGCAGGTTCGGGATCTCTGGAAGCAAGCATGGGTCGGTGATGGACAATTTCCTTAGTCAGAAAAACCATGGTCTTTTGGTCCAAAAAAGGTGCTGTTAGGATGACCCTTGCTTCATCCTCCTTGATCTTCCTTTGTACAGCTGGAATTAGAATCACTGGTGGAAACGCATATGCCAGACTGAAATACGATTTGATCAGAAAAGAGTCCACCGAGTGAGGATGTTCTCTGGGGTTCAGAAAACAAAATGTTACTACTTTTCTGTTTTGTCTGTTCATGAAAAGGTCTATTTCTGTCCAACCCCATTAGTAAACAATCTGACTGAAAATGGATTTAGACTCCATTCTCCCTGCTTCAGCCGATTGCGGCTCAAGAAGTCTTGTTTGCGGTTTTCTTTATCTTCTATTGGCAAGGTTGTTAAAGAGAGAGGTTTCTCTGCTGGCTGAAATATAGGGTCGGTCACTTCCATCAAGGTACTGGATCGAGTCCATCCCTGATGATTGAGATAGGCCACAGTCACCATTTTGGCCGAAAAGAATCTCACATGGCAATTTACCAAATAGGTAGGAGACCCCTTACAGCATGCTCAACTGCCAGTAATTCCTTCATGTTTGAGGAAGCCGATTTCTCCATTTCTGACCATCCTCCATGGATCAAGAGATCCTGTAAATGAGCTCCCCCCAGCGTCTGTAGTGATTGTACTTGAGACTGGATTTAACCAGGATATTCCTTGTTAAGATTCTCTATCCTTTGCCACCAAAGAAGGGACTAGATTGTTAGTTTTTCTGCATGGCTCTGTACTGGAAGTGTCTTACTGTTCCCTATGTATAAGGCCACCCTGAGAAATTTCTGGTATCTTTCATGTATAGGCACATGGTAATAAGAGTCCTTCAGATCTAAGTCCGCCATATAACAGTTTGGAAACAGCATATTTATTGTTGATCTCTGGCCTCCAATTTGAAGATCTCTTTTTTTTTTTATAAAAGTGTTCAGGTGCCTAGATTTATTATACTTCTGAAGGTTGAACTAGATGGACCTAGGTCGTTTTTCAACCTAAGTAACAATGTAACTATGAATGACCCATCTGTTGTTTTTTTTTTTACTGCTTCTTCAGAGGTTCCCCCTCTAAGGACAGGAAGCCAAACTGATGCATGGGAAAGTTACTGCCCTTTTATTCAGTAGGTTTCCTGTAATTGAAGGGCGGATCCCCTCTCTTCGTGGTGCTGTCAAGGGTGATTGAAAAAACTGGCTAGGGGTGAAGGTGTTAATGTTCCATCTAGACTATTAACCCCTTTACCCCCAGGTAATTTTCCGTTTTGTTTTTTTTCCCTCCCCTTCTTCCGAGAGCTGTAACTTTTTTATTTTTCCATCAATTTTGCCATATAAGGGCTTATTTCTGGCGGGACAAGTTGTACTTTTGAATAAAACCATTAGTTTTACCATATAGTGTACTGGAAAACGCACAAAAAATCCAAGTGCGAAAAAATTGCAAAAAAAGTGTGACTGCCCGATTGTTTTTGGGATATTTGATTCACAATGTACAATATATGGTAAAACCGATGTGTTGGTGTGATGCCTAAAGGTCAGTACGAGTTTGTAGACACCAAACATCTATAGGCTACCTTTTAACTAAGGGGTTAAAAAAATTCACAAGTTTGTAAAAAAAAAAAAGGCGCACTTTTTGCGTCATTTTCCGCGATCCGTAGCATTGTCGTCATTTTTCAGGATCTATTTTTTTAACCCTTTTTTCAATGGGGCAAAAGGGGGTGATTTCATCTTTTAGGTTTTTTGATTTTTCTTTTTTCATTTTTGAAAACTTTTTTCCACTATAGTCTGATTGATTATTCCTGTCTGTAGATCAGAGTAGCATTGCTCGGATCTGCAGAAAAGCAGCTCTCCTCTCACACACGGCCCTCTGCCGGGTGTAAGAGGAACTGACTCATGATAGCAACAGGAGTCAGCACATGACCCTGTGCTATTATCGGACCCACGGGATCACATTACGTGACTTCCGATGGCGCTAGGTAAGTGAATGCTTACCGCGGCGCGCTGTTTCATCTCACTGTCACATTTTGACTGCGAAATGTAAGGGTTTAACAGGTGCGAGTGGGTCCCGGACCCACTCGTGCCGGATGGTCGCACATGTCAGCTGTCAAATCAGCTTACATGTGCACGGATTGCTGCTGGCTGCCCGCGGCAGCCGGCAGGGATTAACCAGACACGATCTATGACATACCCAGTACGTCATGAGGCAAAGAGGTTAAGGTATAAAACTAAACCACCACATTTCTAACATATGAAGTAAACAATTTCCCCATGGAAAGTCCTTCAGGACACAACTAAAATGTGTCCCGCTACGTCCAAAAATTTTTTTTTTTTTTTGGAGGGAAGGGGTGGGGGGGGGACATGAAGGTAACGTACATCTTTACTCCAAAACAAAGACTGGCATATATGAAATACATTAGAAGCAGATTTGGGCTCCACTTCCATCTTAACACTGGCCAAAAATATGTGCTTCTGTCATTGAATTCCAGAGAGAAAGCTACTGCCGATATATTTAATAACTACAATGTGTGAATTACATAACTACATCTTTTACTATAGTAGGATATTCCTGCCATTTATAACATCCTCTGTGTTTAATTACTACACACGTCATCTGCTCATAAAATGAAGATTAATTGTCATCAGTGGGTTTATAAAGATTTTATTATTAGCTGGCCAAGGTACACAGTACTTACAAATACAGCTAATTAAAAAAAGGAAACAAAAAAGACCATCTGAAAAAAATATCATATAAAATAAAAAGAAGATATGTACAATTCTTTTGTTAAGTAACAAATGCATAAATTGATGTCTGCTCTGATTCTTCAGACAAATCCAATGTCAGAAATATAACATCCCACATGCAAATTTTATAGTGACATCTTCACACAAGGAAAACTTACTGAGTTTGAAATAAGTTTCAGAATACAGAAAGTTCTTCTTGTCATATTTCATCAAAATTTATATCATTACAACTCTATTTGAGGACTTTAAACCTGTCAGCAGGTTTTTCACTTATGAGCTGCGGCCACCACCAGTGAGCTCTTATATATACAGTATTCTAGAATACTGTATATAAGAGCCCAGGCTGGCCTGTACAACATAAACACCTTTATATTACTCATCTAGGGGGCAGTCCAGTGAGTGTCACTGCTCTCGGTCCAGCTCCTCCTCTATCCTGTGCAGTCTCCATCCTCCTGCCCAGCCCTGTGTGCATGACACATCCTATGTCATCCACACAAGAGGCTTCCATTGCGTTCCTTCGCATGCGCATTTTCATCTGTCCTGCTGACGGCAAAGTACTGTAATGCACGTGTGCAGAAAGATCAATGACTGTCCATGCATGCACACTACAATACTTTGATCTGCCCTCAGCCGGGCAGATCAAAGAGCGCATACGCATTAGCGCAATGTAGGCCTCTGTGTGAATGGTGTAGGATGCGTCATCCACATGGGGCTGGGCAGGAGGATAACTATCGCGGAAAATTGAGGAGGCGCCGGACCTGGAGCAGTGACACCCATCAAACCGGACCCTAGATGAGTATGATAAAAGATATTTTTTACTTTATACAGAGCCGCTTGGGCTCTTATATATTGCATTCCAGAATACTGTGTATAAGGGCTCTCTTGTGGTGGCTGCAGCTCATAAGGGAAAAACCTGGTGGCAGGTTCCCTTTAAGATAAAACATGCAGAAATTCATATAAATGTGATCAATGTGGACAGGAGCCTAAACTGTCAAACGATTTTCAATAGTGAGCTTCTGCAATTTCTGGGGCATATAGAAGCACTTTTCAACAAAGCAGCAGGTGTAGATAGAGTACATTATGGGTTAAATTCAGAAAAATAGTCAAAATTAGTAAAGTCCTCAGATACCACTCTTAACTATTTCTCTAGCTACTGGCTAACATGGTACAAATATATTTTTCCTGTGACAAATTCAGAACATTTTCTATTACATGTTTTTACAGTGGATAAAAGAAAATGATATTGTGAAGAATATAAGGATAAAAAGGTTACCAAAAACAGTGCCGGCACATTTATAAGTGATAAATGTGGACTAGGTAAATGTATTGCCAATATAGACTCCCAAGCTTTGCCATTTTTTAATGCCTTAGTTTAAACCCATCCTCCCTGGAAATAGCTAGCCCTTTACTAATCAGTTCAATAGCTCATTTTAGGGCTGGATTGGTACTACAGACCTGTCGAACAGTGAATACAGAGAGAGACAAGGCCAGCTGTTTAAGCCATTGCCGCTGGCAAGTGACAGATGTAGCCTTTTATATATTGTGCCACATTTCATCAGATATTTCCATCTCAGCTATACTTTAGGTGTATCTTTTAGTCTGAAAAGATTACTTTGCAATCTAAAAAGAAGAAATGTGTTTTGAAACTTAAAAAATTATATACAACGATGTTTCAGACCGTTTTCTAGTCAAAATAAGGACCCTCTTGTAGTGAACAATATATTAGTCAATTCACTCATTAAAAAAAGGTCAATTAATTTATTATAATAAAAAAAAGAAAATTCATTCATTAAAAAAATGCTCATAGGAAAAATGATGTAGCTGTATAATAAAAACTAAATTTCATAACATCATCAGTTAATAGATTTACAAGCACTTTTCCTTTTCAACTGAGAATCTGAAGTCCACTAAAGTATATACAGTGCTTGAAATAAAGCTGAAAAAGAGACCAAACTAATTAAATAAGTGATAAGAGATTTCTAAGAAATTCATGAATGGGGGAAAATTCATTCTTAAAGAGAATCTGTCAGGTGTAATATGCACTCAGAACCACGAGCAGTTCTGGGCGCATATAGCTAATCCCTGCCTAACTGTACCTGTATATACTAGCATAGATAAAGGCATCATTAGAAAAAGCATTTCTAAAGATCTTTTATCTTATGATAATCAGCACATTGACTAGTCCCAATGGCGTCATATCCCCCGACTAGCCAGCCTCTTAGCATGTTAGTATGCCTACAAGGGTGGTCATGTGCAGTATCAAGCCGGGTGTACGTGTCCCAACTTCAAGAGGTCTGTTATGCATGACTGGAAGTGCCCGGTATTCAGAAGAGCGTTAGCAGCGAACACAGGTACGCACGTTTCCGCTGGTGACACTGCATTAAATAGCATGTTAGTATCCCCCTGTGAGCGTGCTAACATACTAAGAGGGCGGACTAGTCAGGGTATAGATATATACATATCGCCCTTGAGACTAGTCCCTGCGCTCATTAGCATAAGATTAAAGATCTTTAGAAATACATTTTCTAAAGATCCCTCTATCTATGCTAGTGTATACAGGGACGGTTAGGAAGGAAATAGCAATATACACACAGAACTGCTCGTGGTTCTGGGTGCATATTGGACCTGGAAGGTTCCCTGAAGGTCATCAGAAAATAACATATTGTTTAAATCAGGTTTCTGTGTTAAAGACAACCAGTCATCCTGATTTATCATGTTAAAGACATTGTCATAATGGTGCTGTTATACAGATTGACTAGATGTCTTTAGTGAAGAAATCTGCATACTGGTTGTTCCTTTATTCCACATTTGAAGTTTGGATATATTAAGCTTTTGGTGCTTTGGTGTGGGACTGTGGATAGGGTCTTCGGGTCTGACACAGCTCTCTACCTGCATCTGGTGTCTGTATGTGCCTCCTTTTTCAAAGTTTGTGCTGCTGCTGTTTTCACCAAGGACAGTGCTTGCAAAGGTTCATCTCCAGGCAGTCTTTAGTAAACATGGAGCTGGTGCATGCACAGTATCAGCACTTGACTTCATGAGCAGAGATCTCAATCTGTGCATGCGCCATCTCCAACACCATTTTACTGAAGAACGCCAGGGGATGAATCTGTGCATGTGCCGTATCTTACTGAAGATCAATATGCCGAAATGAAGCCTGTAGTAAAAGCAGCAGCTGCACGAACCTTAAAATAGTAGGTACATACACCAGAGGCATGGAGATGGCCGGAACAAAGCTAAAGACCCTACCCACAGTCCCGCTCCAATGCACAAAAAGTTAATTATACACAAATTTCAAATGTGGATTAAAAAAAAAAAACCCAAACAACCGATATGCAAATATCTTCACCAAAGGTATCCATAGAATCTGTAGAACATCGACATTGTGGGCAGGTCTTTAACATGCCAAGTTGTGATGAAAGGTTCTCTTTATAATGTATTGTGTGGTTTCTTTTCCCATATCACAATCTGTAATAAAAATAAAAACTAGAAATATTGTAAATTTTCACACTGGCTACTGGGGCTTTTTTTAAACACTAAAGCCTCATTAAGACAAACATGCTTAAAAATGTACCTAAACAAAAAAATGGAACTGCGTCATCAGTGTTTTGGATCATTAAATAAATTTCAAATCTCCCCGTAAACTTTGCAATGTTAAACACATACAGCACATGCATGCCATCCATGTGCTGAACGTATGTTTCACGTTTCAGACTTGTATTGGACCTAGTCATCCATGCTGGTGGGGAAAAAAAAAAGGACATGTGAATAGCACTATATTTTATAATTGGTTTGTGTGGTATCCGTGAAAATAAAAAAACAGATACCACACTACATGCCACGGATGTCTGAATGAGACCTGACATCCTGTTATGTCAGTAAATCCACAAATATATAGCCACACTGAACAGACTCAGAACCTATTTTTGTACTGCAGCATCTAGTTAGCATTTATAAGGGTTAATGTGACCATTGTAGCAGCAGAGTCGGATGTGTGGCATCACCGCTTTTTAATAAATATTGTGAAATAAGAAAAAACAAAAAATCGACTTGAAGTTCTCAAAAAATGAAATAAAATGGCCCACCCATTACACAGCTCATACAGAAGATCATACAAGTCATCGAGTCTAAAAAACACAGATCCCGAGAAAGTTATCTTAACTATCATACGCACACATACTCCATTAGCTGAGAAGCATGTGACTGAAGAAGAAATAGATCTCCTTATGGCTGACTCAGCACAAAGGATTTTTTCCTCCAGCCTCAGTCAAGTGTAAATAAGATTTTATCAGTTGAGATAAAGGTCTCCTGAGGCTAGTTTCACATATCCGGCTTTTCGCCGGTTTGGCAGATGCGGTGCATGCCAGTACAGTATGATACAGTACAGTGGCAGCGCCGCAACTTCCGGGCCACATGCTCCGGTCACATGACAGCATGTGACCGGCGCTTGTTGCGCTGCCATTGTACTGTATACACTGTACTGGCGTGCGCCGCTTCTGCCAAACCGGCGAAAAGCCGGATGTGTGAAACCGGCCTGAGCTGTTTCTTCAGATTGCAGTCTGTCTTGATATATGACCAAGATGGGCTGTAATTTGAATTATCCGCAAGGAGTGATTTTAATACATTTTTTAAGAACCCCTTTAAACAATATGTAATTTTCTGATAATGGCTTCCCTGTATAGGGGGTTTACCATTTATGATAAGTTTAATGTTGATGTACTTCCTCTATCCACATGTTCCTGCCTTTGTTGACAAGCTCCAGTGGTGATGTCACCACTGCAGCCTGTCAACATAAACAGAAGTAGTGGCAAAGAAGTGCTGCTGGAGTTGGAGGAGGTACGTAAGAGCTCCCTTCATTATTTGTAACTTCAATGAAGCACATTGGCACAAGTTAGTTATACACGAAACCCATTAAATGAGAGGAACAGTGCCATCTTGTAAAACCTATAATGAGGAAGGTTATAAATCTGACAAAGAGTGGAAGTTCTAATATCACGACTTTCCAGCTTCATCTCTGCTGCATTTACGATGCTGCGAGAACGGTTGTATCATCTATGTAAACTTCTCTTCCCTGAGATGAATCCTGCAGAAATAGAAAGAGGAGAGTAAAGACCTAAACAAACAAGCAAAACAAACAAAAAACAGCTTTTAAAAAGTTTTTACCGTTGTATCGGCTCCATCTTTTAATTTACTGAAACTCCACATCCTGAATCATAAAAAAATATATATATATATATATTATTCAGAGGGATATTACATTTTATTTTTTTTAGTATCAACTGTTTTTGTTAAAAAAAATAAATAAACCGTATTAAGTTATTTCCGTATCCAGAATATGCCATTTCCTAAATGTCCATTTGGGGTGCTTACTTACTGAGTGGATACACAAATGTTATACATGCTATGCACTGACTACCTTACATTATATCAGAGTGTCATATCTTCAGTGATATCCCATAAAAAGATATAACATACACAAATCAGAGATCCAATAACAAAATTATAAATATACATATACAGACACAGCTCTGGAAAAAAATCCAAATTTTCAGTTTTTCTTATTATAGGTGTATAATGAGGATAACCTTGTATGTGGCTTGATGCATATGTCCTTCGCACAGTTTAATCTGCCCTATTTCTAGAGTAAGGTAATCTTCCCTGATGAGTCTAATTTTGAGTTTAGTACAACACCTGGTCGTCTAATCGTTAGACAATACCTGGAGAGGCGTCCAAACCACAGTGTCTTGCACTCACTGTGAAATTTGGTGGAGGATCGGTGATGATCTGGGGATGCTTCAGCAAGGCTGGAATTGGACAGATTAAACTTTGTGAAGGACGTATGAATCAAGCCGTATACAAGGTGATCCTGGAAAAACAGTTGCTTCCTTCTGCTCAGGCAATTTTCCCCAACTCTGAGGACTGGTTTTTGCAGCAGGACAATCCGCCATGCCACACAACTAGGTCAATCAATGTGTGGATGAAGGACCACCACATCAAAACCCAGTCAAGGTCAGCCCAATCTCTAGACCTTAACCCCTTTGAAAACCTCTGGAATGTAATCAAGAGCAAGATGGATAGTCACTAGCCATCAAACTAAGAAGAACTGTTCAAATTTTATGCACCAGGAGTGGCATAAGGTCACTGAAAAGCAGTGTGAAAGAATGGTGGAAAGCATGCAAAGACGCATGAAAGCTGTGATTACAAAGCATGGTTACTCCACAAAATATTGATTTCTGAACTCTTCCTGAGTTAAAACATTAGTATTGTTGTTTCTAAATGATTCTGAACTTGTTTTCTTTGCATTATTTGAGGAGTCTGAAAGCAATGCATTTTCTTATTATTTTGACCATTTCTCATTTTCAGAAAATAAATACAAAATGTGTTGCTTGGAGATTTCGAAACATGATGTCAGTAGTTTATAGAATAAAATAATAATTTACATTTTACTCAAAAATATACCTATAAAGAGAAAAATGAAAGAAAACGAAAATTTGGAAATGGTCTCTTAATTTTTGCCAGAGCTGTGTGTATTTATATAATTTCATTATTGGATCTCTTACCTGTGCACGTTATATCTTTTTATGGGACATCACTGAAGATATGACACTCTGATACAATGTAAGGTAGTCAGTGCACAGCTTGTATAACAGTGTAAAGGAGTTTCAGTTACAGGGGAAAGCAGCAACATGCAACATACAGTGACATGAGTCACTGGCAGAACTGATCTGGGTATATTACAACAGCAGGTCTGCTCCAGATACCATGTCATGTTGATTCCGTACACTACATTGAGCTCATTGAAAGCTGTGTAGCTGGTAAAACAGAAGAGAGAAGTGGTAACAAACTGCTTCAGTCTTCTCAAGGGAGGAAGGGACTCAGGAATTACTTCAATTGCACTCAGCGCACCACAGACTCATTTGCACTTATATTTAAAGAAGTCTTTTCAGCTATGCAGTGGCAGATTTAAGAAAGGTAAAGATTGGACGGACTATCTTTCAATGAGCTACTTACCAATGTAAGAATTTTAGGGGTCGAGGTTTGATTATCATGTCAGATCCCTTTAAGAGTATATTTATCTATGTCAGAGAGATTTTCCAGCTTGGACCTCCCTCTGTTAGCCAGAGTTGAGATAAAGAAACATCCACCTAGAAAGCATATACTGTATATATATTTACAGCATGTACCTGCAAATGATGACCCTCCTTTTCTTTTGGAGAAAAGAAGCGTCCTCCGTCTCCTCTCTTTCTGGCCATAGCATGACGATGACGTGATTCGTGCAAATATTTCTAGAAGACAAAAAAAAAATCTGGTTATTTATCAAAAAAAGAAAATAAAAAACAAATATATTAGTTATAGCAGGTGAAATTAATATTCAAAACAACACCAATTTTCCAAGTAAATATATTTCTAAAGGCGCCATTGACAAGCATTTTTCACCAGATGTTTGTAACAACCCATCCACACAACATCCAATCCACACAACCAAAGAAATCAAACTGGTTTAACTGATGGCATAGAAAAAGGCTGTCTCATTACCAAGGTGCCACACAAGACACATCACATGATGGGTAAAACCAGTGAGCTCTTTCAAGACCTTTAAAACCGCATTGTTGCTAAACATACTGATGGCATTAGTTAGAGAAGGATTTCTAAACTACTGAAGGTTCTAGTGAGCACAGGTGGGCCATAATCCAGAAGTGAAAAGAACATATTTCATTATGAAGCAGCCACGACAAGATGCACGCCGCAAGATTTCAGACAAAAGAGTGAAAAGAATTATCACAAGAGTTGTCCAAGAGTCAAGAGCCACTTGTGGAGAGCTACAGAAATACCTGGAATCAGCATGTACAATTGTTTCAAACAAAACAATAAGTAAAGCACTTAATCTTCGCTGCCTGTATGCACCATCACCATGTAAGACTCCCCTGCTGAAGAAAAAGCACATTCAAGTGCATTTAAAGTTTGCTCAACAACAAGCCTGTGAAACACTGGGAGAATGTAGTCTGGTCGGATGAGACCAATATTAAAGTCTTTGGATGACATAATATAAATCATCTTTGGAAGCCATAAGGCACTGCTTATCAGCCCAAAACACCATACCAACAGTGAAGTTTGGAGGTAGTAACATCACGGTGTGGGGCTTTTTTTCAGCATATGCACTAGCAAACATTATGTGACTAAAGGAAGAATGAATTTATGGTTTGATTTCTTTGCCTGTGTGAAATGGATGAGCTGTTAGCAACAAAAGGTGAGAAATTCATGTCAATAGCATCTTTAGAATACCAAAAACATCCTAACAACCAAGTAAGGAAAAACTATAAACAATCATTGCAAGGAAAAAAAACAGCACGGAGACATGTCTGAAATGTGTTTTAACCCCTCTACAGCATGCTGTCTTCAGATTACATGGCCAGAACCTACTCACAGATTCCCTTTAAAGAGATATGAGGTGACAGTTTGTGCTTTAAAATTCTATGGCTATGAGAGGAATGAGGAACTAGGGGCAGATACAGACATACTGCTGCAATTCCCCCTAAAATGACAATAAGAGGTCACCATAAAACTTTATGAGTACCAACTCAGCTCCCATCTCAGTAACAAGAACATCTATATTCACTGAAGAAGGATTTTACCCATGACTAGAAAATGAAGGATCAAGTCCAGGAGGAGAAAGAAACGGATTTGCCTAATGTATTACAAAGTCTCATTTTTGCGTCAACAGTTCCCTCATGAAGTGTGTGTTGTACACGAACCGTCTGCTATTCTCCTGCTCCTCCCGTGATTTTAAAGACTGATCAATAAATCCTGAATATATGGATGGTGAGTGCTATTTTATTTTTCATCTTACACCTTATTGATTTAAAATGGTCTCACTTTTGGGTATTTTCTGTCATATAGGCCCCTTCAAATGTGATGTGGTCCTTAACACCTTCATGAGCTTGGATGTGTATATACGTCCACAGTCGCGTCCCCCGCACCTGCTAACCACTTATGAGGCGCCATTGTAGCGCGGGGTCAACTGATGACCCCTGACGCTGCCATGACTCACGTCCTGTGAGAGCCGACATTCACAGGCACAGTGCATTTTCGCTGATCCCTGCGATGCTGCAGCATCGCTCTGCTCAGCACAAGCGATTGCAGTGTGAAGTTATAAAAGTACTGATGTGGGGCATCAGACTGACACGTCAGTGTTACCATATAGAACCACATAGAAGTCACCCCCGAGGGGTGGGGGGTTCCTTCTTGTCCTTCCTCCATTATGGCTGCCTCCTTTGTGATTGCAGAATCTGCTCTTGTCCGCTGAGTCCCTTTGCACCTTCTATCCGGTCTTACGTGGTATTTATGAAATCCTATGCACTATTGTGTATGTTTTTGGTGCATTCTGTTTGTTTTTCTGCTGATGTCCATCTATCAGTATTGAGGCTTTGCCTTCTTTATTAATATATAGTGTTTTACTTATTCATATGCAGGGGGTGACTTGTGGGGTTTTGCCTTATTGTATGCAAGCCCCTTTATTTGTTCTTTGATTGATCCCAGCATTTGTGGTGCCCTCATTACCTTCTTTTTCAAAGTGTTACTATATAGTGAACGTGGCAAATAAAAGACGCCAAAAACAATTGACAATTGCACTTTTTTTGCAATTTCACCGCACTTGGAATTTTTTCCCCCATTTTCCAGTACAATATACGGTAAAACTTATGGTTTCATTCAAAAGTAGAACACGTTCCACAAAAAACAAGCCTTCATTATTGATGGAAAAATAAAAAAAAGTTATCCTTCTTGGAGGAAGGGGAGGAAAAACGAAAAATCGCCGGAGGGTGAAGGGGCTTAAGAAAAATGATTTTGTAAATTTTGTTGAAAATTGAGAAATTGGTGATAAATGTTTAACCCTTCTAACAAAATAAAGTTATGTCCTAAAAAGATGCAGATGTAAAAGTAGACATGTGGAAAGTAACTCTCTGGCTTAAGAGCACAAGAATTAAAAAAGTACCAAATTTTCATTAAAATTCAGATATTTTCACAAATAAATGTTAATAGTTTCAAACTAAATTTACCACTAAAATGAAGTACAATATGTCACGATAAATTGTTGAAGCGTTCCAGAGTTATTACCTCAAAGTGACAGTGAAATTTGGCTTGCTCAGGAAGGTGAAAACAAGCTTCAGCGGTAAAGGGTTAAAGCTGTGTGGTTTGTTAGTTAGGTTGTTTGTATGATTTTGCCAGGTATAGATTGTCTGATCGCTGCTAATGCAGTTTTGTTTTTGTTTTGTTTTTTAAAGACAAGAATAGCATGAACAATTGTGGCTTGAAGAAAAATTACAAAGTCTTAAAAAATAGAATTTTGTTTACTTACCGTAAATTCTTTTTCTTATAGTTCCGACATGGGAGACCCAGACCATGGGTGTTTAGCTTCTGCCTCCGGAGGACACACAAAGTACTACACTAAAAAGTGTAGCTCCTCCCTCCTAGCATATACACCCCCTGGATAACCAAATATAGCCAGTTTAGTGCAAAAGCTGAAGGAGGACATCCACCCACAAGTAGAGATAGAGCAAAACCCGGAACAACCGGAACCTCTGTCTACAACAACAGTCGGTGAAAACACACGGAACAAGAAAACTGCCAACAGGCAACAGGGAGGGTGCTGGGTCTCCCATGTCGGAACTATAAGAAAAAGAATTTAAGGTAAGTAAACAAAATTCTCTTTTTCTTCATCGTTCCTTATGGGAGACCCAGACCATGGGACGTCTCAAAGCAGTCAATGGGTGGGAATAAACAGAAAACTGAGAAGTAGGCGAAACCTAACTTCACAAATGGGCGACAGCCACCTGAAGGATGCGTCTGCCCAAGCTCGCATCTGCCGAAGCATGAGCATGCACTTGGTAGTGCTTCGAAAAGGTATGCAGACTGGACCAAGTGGCAGCCTGACAGACCTGCTGAGCCGTAGCCTGGTGCCTGAAAGCCCAAGAGGCACCGACAGCTCTGGTCGAGTGTGCCTTGATCCCCGGCGGGGGAGGCACTTGAGTACACTGGTAGGCATCGGAAATGGCCGACCTAATCCAACGAGCTAGGGTCGGCTTAGAAGCCGAGAGGCCCTTACGCCGACCAGTGGTCAGTACAAAAAGAGAGGTGCACCGCCTAAGAGCAGCGGTGCGAGACACATAGATCCGGAGCGCCCGCACCAGATCCAGAGTATGCAACGCTTTTTCAAAGCGATGAACAGGAGCCGGACAAAAGGAAGGAACGGTAATGTCCTGGTTAAGGTGGAAAGGAGATACCACCTTAGGAAGAAAGTCCGGAGTCGGACGGAGAACCACCTTGTCTTGATGAAAAACCAAAAAAGGTGACTCCGAAGAGAGCGCAGCCAAATCAGAGACTCTCCTAAGGGAAGTTATGGCCACTAGAAAGACCACTTTCTGTGAAAGACGAGACATAGAAACCTCCCTAAGTGGCTCAAAAGGGGGTTTCTGCAAGGCCGTGAGGACCAGATTAAGGTCCCAGGGATCCAGAGGCCACCGGTAAGGCGGAATGATGTGAGATGCGCCCTGCATGAAGGTGCGCACCTGAGCCAGCCGGGCGATACGCCGCTGGAACAACACTGACAGAGCCGAGACCTGTCCCTTGAGGGAATTGAGGGATAGTCCTAGCTGCAGACCAGACTGCAGTAAGGACAGAAGGGTCGGCAGGGTAAAAGGCCAAGGGGCATGGCCGGAAGAACGACACCAGGACAGGAAAATTCTCCAAGTCCTGTGGTAAATTTTGGCCGAGGAAGACTTCCGAGCCTAAGTCATAGTGGAGATGACTTCGGGAGGAATGCCGGAAGCCGTCAGGATCCAGGACTCGAGAGCCACGCCGTCAATCTGAGAGCTGCAGAATTCTGGCGGAAAAACGGACCTTGTGAGAGAAGGTCTGGGCGGTCCGGGAGATGCCACGGCACCTCTACGGACAGACGGAGCAGGTCAGGGTACCAAGCTCGTCTGGGCCAGTCTGGAGCAATGAGTATGACCCGACGGCCCTCCATTCTGATCTTGCGCAGGACTCTGGGCAAGAGAACTAGAGGGGGAAACACGTAAGACAGACGGAACTGGGACCAATCCTGAACCAGCGCGTCCGCTGCAAAGGCCTGAGGATCGTGGGAGCGAGCCACGTAAACCGGGACCTTGTTGTTGTGCCGGGATGCCATTAGATCCACTTCCGGAGAGCCCCACTTGCGGCAGATCGACCGGAACACTGCCGGATGCAGAGCCCACTCGCCGTTGTCCACGGTTTGACGGCTGAGATAATCTGCCTCCCAGTTTTCTACGCCTGGGATGTGGACTGCGGATATGGTGGACTTGGAGTCCTCCGTCCACTGAAGGATGCGTTGAACCTCCAACATTGCCAGGCGGCTGCGAGTCCCGCCCTGGTGATTGATGTAGGCAACTGCTGTCGCGTTGTCTGACTGGACTCGGATGTGCTTGCCCGCCAACAGGTGGTGAAAGGCTACGAGAGCTAAGAGCACAGCTCTGATTTCCAGCACATTGATCAAGAAGGCTGATTCGGACGGAGTCCAAGTGCCCTGTGCTCGGTGGTGGAGAAATACTGCTCCCCAGCCGGATAGACTGGCATCCGTGGTGAGGATCACCCAGGACGGGGTCAGGAAGGAGCGTCCCTGAGACAGAGAGAGGGGTCGAAGCCACCACTGAAGAGAGCTCCTGGTCTGTGGCGACAGAGCCACCAACCTGTGCAAGGAAGAAGTCCGCTTGTCCCAACAGCGGAGAATGTCCAGCTGCAGAGGACGCAGATGGAACTGGGCAAAGGGAACCGCTTCCATTAACGCCACCATCTGACCCAGCACCTGCATAAGGTGCCTGATGGAATGACGGCGGGGCCTCAACAGAGAGCGCACCGCCAGATGGAGGGACTGCTGTTTGACTAAGGGCAGCTTGACAAGTGCCAGCAGAGTCTCGAATTGCATCCCTAGGTACGTGAGTTTTTGGGTCGGGGTCAGAGTGGACTTGGGCAGATTGACAAGCCACCCGAATTGAACAAGAGTGGCGAGAGTGAGCGAGACACTCCGCTGACAGTCTGCACTGGATGAAGCCTTGACAAGAAGGTCGTCCAGGTAAGGAATCACTGCCAACCCCTGGAGGTGCAGAACCGCAACCACTGCTGCCATGACCTTGGTAAATACTCGAGGGGCCGTGGCTAACCCGAAGGGGAGAGCCACGAATTGGAAATGTTCCTCTCCGATTGCAAAACGTAGCCAACGCTGGTGTGAAACTGCTATTGGCACATGCAGATAGGCATCTCTGATGTCGATGGATGCCAGGAAATCTCCTTGGGTCATTGAGGCAATGACTGATCGCAGAGACTCCATGCGAAAATGCCGCACCTGAACATGCTTGTTGAGAAGCTTGAGATCCAGGATGGGCCGGAAGGAACCGTCCTTTTTGGGGACTAGGAAGAGATTTGAGTAGAAACCTCTGAACCGTTCCCTGGCGGGAACCGGTACAATTACTCCGTTGGCCTGCAAGGATGCCACGGCCTGAGAGAAGGCGGCGGGCTTGGAGCAGGGGTGAGTTGATAGAAAAAAAATCTGTTTGGCGGGCTGGAAGAGAACTCTATCCTGTAGCCGTGGGAGATGATATCCCGCACCCACTGATCGGAGACGTGTTGAAACCACACGTCGCCAAAGTGGGAGAGCCTGCCACCGACCAAGGACGTTGCTGGCTCGGCCAGATAGTCAAGAGGAGGCTGCCTTGGTGGCAGCAGCTCCTGCGGACTTTTGTGGACGCGGCTTCTTGCGCCAGGTGGGCTTCTGGTCCTTGGCTGAGTTAGTGGACGAGGCCGAGGGCTTAGAGGACGACCAGTTAGAGGAACGAAAGGAACGAAACCTCGACTGGTTCTTGCCCTGGACAGGTTTCCTGGTTTTAGTGTGTGGCAAGGAAGTACTCTTCCCGCCAGTAGCCTCCTTAATAATTTCATCCAGTTGTTCACCGAACAGCCTGGACCCAGCAAATGGGAGCCCAGCAAGGTACTTCTTTGAGGAAGCATCTGCCTTCCACTCTCGAAGCCACAAGATCCTGCGGATAGCGAGGGAATTAGCGGAGGCCACCGCAGTGCGGTGAGAGGCCTCCAGTATGGCAGACATGGCGTAGGCTGAAGCCTGGGAAGTTAATGCAACCAATTCAGGCATAGAGTCCCTAGTGAGGGAATGCATCTCCTCTAGGGAAGCAGAGATGGCTTTGAGAGCCCACACTGCTGCAAAGTATGGGGAGAACGAGGCCCCTGTCGCCTCATAGACAGACTTGGCCAGGAGGTCAACCTGGCGGTCAGTGGGATCCTTAAGTGAGGTGCCATCAGCCACAGATACAACTGTCCGGGCTGAGAGTCTAGACACCGGAGGGTCTACCTTTGGTGAGTGAGCCCACTCCTTGACCACCTCTGGTGGAAAAGGAAAACGGTCATCAGAACCACGCTTTGGGAAGCGTTTGTCAGGACAGGCTCTGGGCTTGGACACAGTGGCTTGAAAACTGGAGTGGTTAAAGAACACACTCCTTGTTCTCTTAGGCAAGGTAAACTGGTGCTTTTCTGCCAGAGAGGGTTGCTCCTCTGATACTGGCGGATTGAGGTCCAGTACAGAATTAATGGACGCAATCAAATCACTCACATCTGCATCACCCTCGGTCAGATCAATGGGGCACATGGAGGTAGCGTCCGAGCCCCCAGTAAAGACATCCTCCTCGTCCTGCGAGTCGGCTCGTGAATCGGAGCCGCGGGACGCGGAAGGAGAGGGGACCCTGCGTCTCCTTTTAGGAGGACGGGGTCTGGGAGCAGATGAAGAATCCTCTGTGAGCTCTGCAGAGCGAGCCGAAGCAGCAGAGGCGCCCTGAGAAGGGGGCTGATGCATAGTCAGCAGAGTCCGGGACAGCTGTCCCATGGAGTCGGCGAAGGACTGGGAGATAGACTTAGAAAACAATTCTACCCAAGCCGGGGGTTCAGCCACCGGGGCCGGAGCAGCCGGAGGGACCACTGGGGAGACTCCAGGCTGAGGCACCACCATGTTAGAGCAGGCATCACAATGAGGATATGTGCTCGGTTCAGGCAGTACGAGCTTACATGCAGTGCATATTGAGTACAGCCTTGCAGCCTTGCTCCTAGTGTGAGACATGCTGCTGAGGTGGAGGCTCTGCAGTAAAGAACACACTCCTTCAGAAAGAAGGTCCACAACCAGAGGTTGTGGCTTACCAGACCGTTTTGTGTGCCCTCCGGATCCCACAGCTCGGACCCCCAGACAGGTTGCAGAGATGCAGCAGCCAGCGCCGATCACTGTGAGAATGCTGATAAAATGGCGCCGGAGTCAGGAGGGGGGGCGGGGCCTAGTCCAAGAGCGGGAACCGGAGGGCCAAGGAGATATACAGGGGAGGGAAACATCTCCTCAGAGAGGAGTGTCCTCCCCTGTGCTGAACGGCCGGTGGGCGGCGCCGCACTGTCCCTCTGCATGACTGACATGCAGGGACAGTGAAAACGAAAGTAGGCGGCAGCCGAAGCCGGGGCCTAAATTTTACAATGCGGCCGGCGCTCAGGCACCCTCGGCGCGGTTCTCTGGTGAAAACCGGAGAACCGGACGGAAATGTCACAAAGGTTACATAACACACTCTCCCCAACATTAAAGTGCAAGGGACCCCCCTGACAATAACGTCTCAATACTTAGCTTGTGAGACGCAGGGCCAGGTCCCTGAGGGATGAGTGCTCCGTCCGGCAGGGTCCTGAAAAGGGTTGCGGATGGAGACCGGTCTCCTGCAAAGCAGTGAGAACCGTGCTGGCTCCCACTTCAAGCCAGAGCCCGAGGGATGGTGAAGGAGCGCGGCATGTAAGGCTCCAGCCTTGAAATCAACCTTAACAACACCGCCGACACAGTGGGGTGAGAAGGGACATGCCGGGAGTCCAGGCTTGGACCCGCTTTTCTTCAAACTCTTTAAAATCAAAATCAGATGAGAATGCATGTGTGGATGTGTGCCTCCTGAACACAAAGCATTGAACTGGCTATATTTGGTTATCCAGGGGGTGTATATGCTAGGAGGGAGGAGCTACACTTTTTAGTGTAGTACTTTGTGTGTCCTCCGGAGGCAGAAGCTATACACCCATGGTCTGGGTCTCCCATAAGGAACGATGAAGAAACGATAAGATTCTGACAATATGGAACTGGCAATACCAATGATGTAACTTGCTTTTTTAGATTTCTTCGTAATAAAATAATTCTACAAATCTGATTGCTCATACACCATACTGCAGTACTTTTGCATTTGTTTCAGGTTGTAATCAACTTGTAACTACGGTGTCTCCAAAGAGCTGCCCGTAAAAGAGCGTCCATGTTTCAGATATTTATAGGGATCCTCCTTCCGGGACCATACTGGTTGTAAACTGCTTCCCGAATACCCACAGATTTCAATGGAATGAGTCAGGCACATATTCATCCAATCTTAATGTTGCTACCACTGCCCACTTCCACAAAATAGGATCCGCTGGGATTTCTAGAGGTGGGAAACACCAGATCTCAAATATTTTTGTATCCTGTAGAGGTGAAAATGTAGTATGGAAACATCCAGTATTAAGAGTCCTACCTCATAGGGAATGATTGTATGCGCAATATTTCTATCGTCATTAGCAGCCTTCTACACATAACTACTCACTCTCCTCTCCTTGGGGATTTTTCCCTCAGCCTCCAATTTAGCACGGGCCTGACGCCTCTTCAAAATTCGATGATATTGCTTGGCATTTACATATAATGGTTCCTCCTCCAGCATCTCGGCTCCTGGCAGCGGGATTCTTTGCAGAGCAGGCACAGAACCTGCACCAGGAACCATCTAAATACACAGAAGATTATTAATAAGCAAGATAGACACCAGCTGTAGGAGACAAATTAGAATGACATCCTAGTACATACCATCACCATGCCCCCAGAATTCATCACATTTCCCGTTACTGGCAGAGTAACCGTCACTGTTCCCTGGCTACTATTCGTTGTATTGGTGTTTCCTCCGGCTTGCACAATCTGGGCCCCTGCCAAGCTGGCGGCCGGTATGGTAATCATTCCTGTAACAGGGACTGTCACTTTAGGAAATAACACAAAACGAGAAACAGAGGGACAAAGAAAGGGAGGTCACATAATTAATTCCTGGGAACCTCTAGTGTGTTCACCATGGACAAGAAGAGTAGCAAAGATGGCACATTTTCCACACAGATGAACAGTCACCGGAAACAAAGCTGGCAATTTGCATGGTTAGAGAAGCAATGTGCACAATCACAGTGAAAGCGGAAAATATAAAAGTGGGCACCCTAATGGCAAGATTTGTATTACCTTGTTGTAGAATTGTACCATCAGCATTTACTGGCTGGTATACAATGGTTTGTCCTTCCGCCGTTTGTGCAACCTGCTGACCCTGCACCGCAATCTGCTGCTGATTCTGGATGGAAATAATAATTGCAGATGATGTTACAGTCCAAAGACCATTTACATCAATATTTCTCTAATTCTATTGTTCTGTTCAGTCCCAGGAGTAGAACAACAATATTACAGGTTTGTTGGAGACACACCAGGGCTTGATGAACCCCACTGACTTTCTATCACAAATCCTGGCTTTTTGTCAGACAAAATTACGTAGCACAACGGAATATTTTGTCTGGATCTGAAACAAAGGAGCCTCCAACACAGTGATGGACATAGCAGAGGGCACTTGTGCAAGAACAAGTATATGGGCACTTTGCAGTCCAATTCATAATGCACAATTCCACCTGCTATGAAGGTGAAGTGGGCCCCCTGACCTCTAAGGCCCGCGTACAGTTGCACTGGTAGCACCAATAGTGTGTCTACCTCTGCTATAACATGTGAATAAACCCCTACACAAAAGCCAACACAACCCCCTGATGAGGCCACATACCGAAACACGTGTAGGGTGCTGGTGTCGGCACAGCAGCGGTGGATCATGACATCAGGTATACACCATTGACTTTGGACATTGTTTCTTTCTATATATTGTGGTGCGCTGCCTGTCTTGTGTACTCTGCCATGTCTACCTCTTCAGCAGCTTTCCGCATATACTCGAGTATAAGCCGAGTTTTTCAGCCGAAAACGCCCCCCCCCCCCCCTCAGCTTATACTCGAGGTAAAAAAACAAACAAAAAAAACACTCCACAAAATTCTCACCTGTCCTCCGTTCCAGCGCTGTCCCTTACCGACTTCTTTCTGACCGCAGGCACACAGACCCACTCCGTGATCGCAGCACGAGGCCGCCGTATCATACCAGGAAGGAGCCCATGCATTGTAGCATCTACCCTATCGTCTGCTGTCATCGCTTTACTACAGTTGACTGCTTTGCGGCCGCAAAGCCTTCAACTGCAGCAAAGCGATGATGTCAGACGCCAGCGACGGTTTCGTGCACCTGCAGCAATCAGCAAGAACAGATTTAGTCTCGCATCACATCACCCCGCACACTCTCTAGACACGAGCGTCTCAGCTGCATAGAAATACATGCAGTCGACCTGGTCCTGTCAGGAGAGTGTGCGCCGTGCCGGGTGATGTGAGAGTCACCCGCAAATGTGATCCTGGCCTAAGAGGAACCACAGGAACGGAGGACAGGTGAGAATAATTTTTTTTGTGTATGTGAACGGCATAATATGCGTAGGGGACAAGAAGGGGACCTGAATGAGGACATTAATAAAGGATGGGGCACATTGCTACAAGGGGCCAAGCAAGGATGGGGCATATTACATTTTATTAGTATCTATTTTTATTTTAATTTTTTTGCATTTGTACTTATACATTGGCCTGGGAGTATCTGATTGATTATTCTTTTTGATAAGCCAAATATTATACACACACCATTGTATTTTTGATATATAATGGCTATGCCATTTGCATGCACTTTATGGATTTTATGTATACTCTTTTAGGGACACTGTCCATAGCCAAATATATCTGTGTACTCTGCCATTTTTACCTCCTGAGCAGTTTATCTGTCACAGGTTAACATATTGATTTCTCATATGGCAAATATACTTGCATTTATACATTGTGGCCTGGGAGCATCTGATTGTAACATATATATATATATATATATTTTTTTTTTTTTTTTTTGATCAGCTAAAAAATTTTTATACACACCATTGTATTTTTGACATATAGTGGCTACGTCATTTCTATGCACTTTATGGGCATTTTATATTCCCTTTAATGGACACTACCATAGCCATATACGAGGGGCTGCTGATAAGTCTTTTGCTTTACCTAGAAAGAAACGAGATAGGATGATGAAACTTTACATTTATTCCACATAGTCTCCACTGATGTCAACACACTTCTTACATCAGTATTCCAAGTTCTGCAAGCCTAGCAAAAAGAAGGATTTTGGTTGTGCCTCAAACCAGGCATCCATAGTAGCCATGGCATCAGAAATTATGTGAAATTTGGTACCCTTGAGGTGTTTCTTCAGGTTTGGAAACAGATGATAGTCGGAGGGAGCTAGATCTGGTGAATAAGGTGGGTGGTCAACCAGCTGGAAGCCAAGTTTTGCCATGGTCGCTTGTGCAGTGTGAGCGGAGGCATTGTCTGGCAGGAACAAGATTCCTTTGGACAGCTTGCCGTGCCTTTTGGCCTTCAGAGCTTCCTTCAATTTGTCCAAAAGTTCAATGTAATACCTTGCATTGATGGTGGAACCCTTTTGAAGGTAGTCCAGTAGCAGCACGCCCTCCTTATCCCAGAACAGACGCCATCACCTTAGTGGCTGATTTTTGCACCCTGAACTTCTTTGGATGAGAAGAACCACTGTGCCTCCACTCTTTTGACTGCTCCTTGTTTTCAGGGTCATACAAATAAATCCAGGTCTCATCCACAGTGACCAGTCGATCCAGGAACATCTTATCAGTCGGGAAACGCTGACAAATGGACTGGGAAGTTTTCACTCGCATGTTTCTCTGATCTGTTGTCAGACATTTGGGGACCCACTTTGCAGATAGCTTCCTCATGTCCAAATGTTCATGGATAAGGACACAAACATGTTCACGGAAGTCCCCATGATGTCAGCTATTGCTTCAGCTGAAATTCGTTGATTCTCCAGTAGGAGGTTGTGCACAGCATCGACGATGTCCAGAATAACAACCACTCTCGGTCATCCAAAAAGTTCCTCATCATTGGAGCTGAAGTGGCCCATTTTAAATTTGGCAACCCAGTTCTTACCTGTGGAATATGAAAGGCATTGATCCCCCAACGTCTGCGACATATCACCATGAATATCCTTTGTGGACTTGACTTGTAGAAACAAGAATTGTATCGCTCCTCTGCTCTCAGTTGCTGTGAATATCACATTATACTCCGCCATTTTGCTTTCCCGCGTGCGTAGAACACTGTTGCCAAAAGCAACAAACACAAAATTTTGAAAACATATATTAGACACATAAGGCTTTCATGTGATGTAACATTGGTTACCATAGAAACAAAAAAAAAATCACAAAGTCAAAGACTTATCAGCACCCCCTCGTATTTCTTTCTACATTGTGTTGTGTGATATAAACATTTTTTGCTGCTCCTTGTCCTTCTGCTGTGTCGTTATTTGTGGTGCTGTTTGTTCACTACTTTCGAACATGCCATTTTTATAAAATATTTTTTTTATATTGTATCAATAAACTTTGTATATTTTATTCATTGGTATTTCTATTTTCTTTATAGGGTTTGCTATGTCCACCTCTGCAATGACACACGTGAATAGATCCCTACATAAAAGCCAAACTTAAAATGAAATCTGCTGTAGAGTAGTAATAATAGACTTCATACCTGACTCTGTCCTGCTGTAACCGCAGTCTGTGGTTGTTGAATAATTATTTGTTGGGGCTGACCCTGCTGTGTTTGCACCTGAACAGCTTGTCCTCCTTGGATCTGAATCTGCCCTGGCTGGACCAGTTGTATCTGTTAGCATAATAATAGCCAAAATGAGAGCTCTTTTACATGATATATTTGACATACAATTGAGGAATGTTGTTTTTCGAATAGGCTTAAAGGGGTTGTCCAGACTAAAAGGACAAGTTTGCAGTCACTCTACGTGACTATAGACTTGTAAATCCTCACAGCCTGCACTGTGCGCTACGAGGATTCTTTGGTGTCACGTGACTGTAGTTATGTGATAAGCATACCTCATGCCAGAATCTGACTAGGTTGTTTCTGGATTGCTCTATGCAAGTGTATTGTGCAAGGCAGAAACAATCTAGTCAGATTCTGGCATGAGGTATGCTTATCACATAACTGCAGTCAAGTGACCGCCATTCTCGATGGTAATACCGGAGAATCTTCACAACACACACTGGGAGGAATCACAAGTCTACAGTAATAAAGTGACTTCAGACTTGTCGTAGACCGGAAAACTCCTTAAAAAAGTTTTCCAAGTATCCTTCATACATTTATACAACTTTTCATTGTATGCAGAAATATCCTCCTAACATAGCCCAATAATAGAACTGTACCAGCGGCGTCTCCTAGTGATCAGAGTTTTGTGCTGCAGAAGTAATAAATTCCATTAAACCTACCTGCTGTAGTCCTTGAGATCCAGATACAGGGACTTGCATAAGAGTTTGACCTTGTCCACCCATTGCCTGAACCATAATTGGTTGGCCAGTAGAAGTAATCAGTTGTCCCCCACTGACTTGGACCATTAGTGGCTGTCCTTGTACCTGCATGGAGCAAGTAAAGTGTTACAAATGAGAATTAAATTAAACACAAGTATAATGCTAACAATGGAGGAACATATAACCTCAAATAAGGACACTTTGCTATCCTCATTTACATAAATAGGTCTTTGCCACCAAAAAGTAATCTCATATCACAGATGTTTTCAGAGCCATAAAGAAATGACCACAAAAAGAAGCTGTACGGTATCTGGACATTTCAGGAAACACAAAAGGTTCTTTATGGCGATACAAACACAGAACATTACAAAGCATTATAAAATGGGAGAATGAATACAGCAGAGTCATGCAAGATCCGAGAGCGAGAGTCTCATAATCCATGCTGCCTGCCGTGTACAACTCCATGCACAAGACGACGGAGACAGAGACTGGATAATAAATATGAAGACAATGTGGCCATGCTTATACACAAGACCGTGAAGGCAATGACAATTTGCATGAAGCACTCATGCATTCGTCAGACACAACTACCTGGAGGGTCTGCACTTGCTGTCCAGAGGCTGCCCCCACCTGAGCCTCAGTCTGTAACTGGACAGCAGTAACTGCACCAGGCTGAGAAGGGAGAGGAACAAGAAGACATAGCCTGACCATCAGAGCTTACCAGGGGTCAATGTGGAGAGAAACATTTACAACCATACATCTTCACTAGTAAGGCTAGACAACAAATAAAGGTTTAACCCCTTCCTACAAATGGACATACTATTACATATTAATTGCAGTTTTCTTTCCTCAACAGAACTTAAATGGGACGTCTATTGAAGATAAGTTACCATTTGTCCACAGGATGGATGATAACTTATAGCTAGGTGAGGGCTAGGATCCACAATTGGCAGATTGGGTCATCTTTTAGTGCACATGCTCAACCGCCGCTCCATTCATTCTCTATTGAACCTCTTGAAAAAACTCAACAGCCACATAGGGAATGAATGAAACGGTAATCAGACATTTGCTCCATTCTGAAAGTTAATAAGTACCCCATTTTGCTGATTGCTGTAGATCCCATCAATTATACGCCTAAAGATTTATGAGTTAACACTTATCCTGTCGATAGGTGAAAATTTAGCTTCACTGGACAACCCCTTTAATGTCAGTGTCCAGAGAATGGCAAGGGAACAGGAGCCATGCTTGTGCCATTAGTATCAGGCTGTGTGAAATATACAGCTGACATGTGTGCAAGTAAAGTTCCAGCAACGCACTGCTATTTGACTGACAGGTGCAACAGGAAGGGAATATGTGGGTCGGGTCTTACTATCTATTTCTGTCTCTGTCTGCCTGTGCCCGAAATTAATGTCTATGACGGAGAGGGAAGCGAAGGGAAGAAAAGAGGGAGAGGAAGGCCAAGCAGGCAAACAGGGGCGGGAATAGACCCGACCTACATATTCCCTTTCTGTTGCACCGGTCAATCACATAATAGTGCATTGCTGGAACTTTACTTGCACATATTTCTGAAATAAAACATCCAATCTCTGAAGAAAAGGTATGCCTACATTAAGCATCCTAGTGCTAGTATAGCACTGGCTTTACTTTATACAGTATGTCCACCCATATCCTGTTCACTGCCATTAACTTGAGAACGGCGGCAGCTATAGGCATAGAAGTGGTGTCTAGGTATAGTAAAGTAGCCATGCGTTACGTAATGAAACCACTTATAGCGCTACTTGGTGGAAAAAAAAAAAAAGGAGTTTGCATTTTTATTTCGATAACGGAACGAGAGAGAAAAAAAGTGTTGCTATGCTATGATTAGAACGTGTAAAACTCACAAGGCTGCAGACGTGAAGCGATACCTCATGGAGACCTTACTACAAGTCATTGGGTATGGTGGCTGCGTGGAGTGGCCTCCACGCTCACCTGACCTGACCCCATTGGACTTCTTTCTGTGAGGTCACATCAAACAGTAGGTGTATGCGACCCCCTCCACCAACATTGCAGGACCTACGACGACGTATCACAGATGCTTGTGCAATTGTGTCATCTACCATATTGCACAACGTGCAGCGAGATACAGTATGCTGTCCAGAGTCCACATGTGCATTGCAGCTGACAGTGGCCACTTTGAGCATCAAAGTTAAATGAGTGCAATATGCGTGACCAACATTCAATGTTGTTTTTTTTTTTTGGGGGGGGGGGGGGGGTCATGGGTTTCATATAATAGCATTTCTGTATGCAAGGTGTTGATTCGTATTGAATTGATAATGCCCTACAACTTTGTACTTCACTTTTTTCCTCTATCTCGTTCCATTTGAGAGATAAAAATGCTAACTCTGTTGTTTTCCACTAGGTGGCACTATAGGTGGTTTACTTTACTATACCTAGACAGCACTTCTATATGCCTATAGCGGCCGCCGTTCTCAAGTCAATGGTGATGGACAGGATATGGGTGGACACACTGTATATGAAAATCCTGCTGGTTGATTTCCTTAAAAGAACCTTCCATCATCCAATCGCTTGTATTATGCATAGCAGTGCATCAACACTACTATGTATAGCACGTCTTAGGGTATATGCGCACGAAGAGTTTTTGGTCGCAGAAATTTACTGCACCAAAAACTGCACCTTGTGGCAGAAAATGCACAAATAAAAGAAAAAAAAAAAATGCGGTTTTGTGCCATACATTTTTTTGTGTAAAATCATTGGCTGGAAGTAATAAAACAACGCAAGGAAAAAAAAAAAAAAAAGCACCCACAATTGACGTGCAGTTTGTTTTTTCTGCACACAAAACTGCTGCAAGGATGAAAGTAGTAACGTGCACATACCACTTCAGAATTCTCATCGACTTTGCTGGTATAATAGATATGCAGAATTGGGCAACAAACTGCACCATAAAAAAAAAAAAAAAAAAGAAAGACGCAACATGTGCACAGAGCCTCAAATGAAAACCAGCTAAACGCTGGCTTTCATAACTGAACCGTCAAGACAAGCACTGAAGTCCTTAGCTGACCTTTGACTGTCATGGCAACCCATCGGCGCCAAACAATCAGGGGAAGGAGCGTCGAAGGAGCGTGAAATGATGAGCCCCATCTGTTGAGAAGGATAAAGGCTCAGCGCGCGAGCCCACATCAAAGTCAGGGACTCGACATAGGATATAACTGTATGTTATATGTTATGTTATATGTCGTGAAAGGTGCAGCCGGAACATCCCATTTCCATTAGAATCCTTACTACTAACATACAGACATATATGTTTATACTTTTAGCGCAATTCTAGCTCTAACTTAAAGAGTTTCTAGCATTCATTTTATGGCCAGCAAGAATAAAAGAAAATACACAAGCATGTGATTTCCAAAGCTCTTCAAAGTACATATGAAGCATGTTTTGTTTATAGCCATTATGAATGAGCATATGCATAAATGTAGCAGTTTGTTACATGATACTGTAGCAATTAGCAGAATACAAAGCTCCATAATATGGTAAGTACAGACACTCCACTGCATCCACCCTGCTTAATCACACCCCTCACTAAAGGCCCCGTCACACACGAGATCACTAACAAGATTGCTAACGAGATCGTTGCTACGTCACCATTTCTGTGACGCAGCAGCGATCTCATTATGTGTGACACCTACCAGCGATCAGGCCCCTGCTGTGAGATCGCTAGTCGTTGCTTGATGGTTGGGACCATTTTCTTCAAAGGCGATGTCCTGCTAGTGCAGGACGCATCACAGTGTCTGACACCTAACAATGACCTCCTATACAGGTTGCTCATCGTTACTGCATCGTTGTTAAGGTCTGACTGTGTGACATCTCACCAGCGACCTCCCAGTGACTAACCAGCAATCCTTATCAGGTCGCATCGTTTTCGGGATCGCTGGTAAGTCGTTAAATGTAACGGGGGGGGGGGGCTTAAGTCTTGGTTTCAGTGTGCTCTTATGAGAATTAACACACCTGATAAGATTTGGCGGGCCTAGAGGCATTAACCCTTTCCTTTCCAACAATATCAACATTATACAACTAAAAACAAATTCAGTATCTCACCTGTTGCTGCTGGATCTGCCCAGCCTGGACCACAATTTGTTCTGGTGAGCCATTGCTACTTGTCGTGTATTGTTCCATCTGAAGGCCAGCACTCTATCAGTATCTACAGCAAAGGGGGATAAAAAGCACAATGGAAAACACAATAGTAAAAGTATTAATCTGTGTGGATATGCTTAACCCCTTCCCACCAAGGCAAATTTTCATTCTTGCTATTTCCTCCCTTTCTTCCAAAAACCTTAAAGGGAATCTGTCATCAGGATTTTGCAATGTAAGCTGAGGGCAGCATGCTGCGAGGGTTAAAAAAGTAAAAACATATGTGTTTCTTATCTGTGTGCACAGCAGCTATCGTTTACTCATACTAAGGCTATGTGTCCACGGGAAAAAGTAGCTGCGGATTTTTCTGCATCAAAATCCGCAGCTTTCCCGCAAAATCCACACCTTTTCAAAGGTGCGGATTTGCCGCGGAATTGCAGCGGATTTGATGCAGATTTTTTTTTTTCCCCCAATTCTAAAGCCAAAATCCGGATGAAAATCCGCAACAATAATTGACATGTTGCAGATATTTCAGGATCAAAATTCGCACGAAATCCGCTGCGGAAAAATCCGCAGCTTGGGCACAGCATTTCCAAAATGCCATAGAAATGGCTGGGAAGTGCCTGAGCTGCAGATTTTCGGGAAATCCGCGGCTTTTCCGCGAGAAATCCGCGGCAAAATCCGCGCATTTTCCGCAGCGTGGGCACATAGCCTAAAGGGTTTATTGCTCTGTGATTAAAGTGAGACTGTCAGGTGCATTATGCACCAAGATCCAAACAGTTCTGGGGGCACATTTCTAATCCCTGCCTAACTGTCCCTGTATCTAGTAGCATACCGTAGATAAAGAGATCTTTAGAAAAAGTATTTCTAAAGATTCTTTATGATATGCTAATGAGCAGAGGGGACTAGTCGCAAGGCCATTCGTTCCTGCGCACATTCCGCCCTCTTAGCCTCTGTATTCAATGGCCATTGCCTAGCGTCATCGGTGTTGACACGTGCACTTGTGTCCATTGTCACTGCATCAGACACCAGGCAGTGCACATGATCAGAAGCCCGGCATTTCCAGTCATGAGCACTAGGACCTCTCTAAAGTGGGGACTCTTACACCCAGCTTAATCGTGCGCATGATCGGAACACTGTCTGGCGTTTCATGCGGTGACAACGAACACAGGTTCGCGTGTCTCCGCCAATGGCGTTAGGCAATGGGAATTGAATAGCATGTTAGCACGCCCTTGTGGGCGTGCTAACATGCTAAGATGGCAGAATGAGTGCAGGAACTAACGCCCTTGTAACTAGTCCCCGCTCTTAGTAAATGTCATAAAGGATTTTTAGAAATACTTTTTCTACAGATCTGTTTATGTTTGCTACTAGATACAGAGACTGTTAGGCAAAGATTAGAAATATGCACCCAGAACTGCGCGTGGTTCTGGGTCCATATTGCACCTGGCAGGTTCCCTTTAACATTGGTGTGACTCCTCAGCTCCTGCAGACCAATCTGGCACGCCCCCTGCTGTGATTGACACCTCACAGTTAATGCACAATCTCTATTGAGAGTCGGGTGTGGGCGGGGACAGCTCCCAGCTCTGCTACACTCAATTCTGAGATGAAGTCGGAAAAGCTGCACACTGATCTCAGATAAATGTGGTTACTTTCAGAATCTCTCTGCCTACAACATGCTGCTCTCAGATGAAGTAGCAAAAACCTGGTGACAGATACCCTTAAATTCTTATTTTTCCATTCACAAAAACATACGAGGGCTTATTTTTTGAGGGTTGAGTTGACTATCCATTTTACCACACAATGTACTGGAAAAAGGGGGGGGGGGGCGCAACTGCAGTTACTGCATAGAAAGCTCAACTCCAACATTGTTTTTTGAATTTCGATTTCACACAATTCATTATGCAGTAAAAATGACTCGTCATCAACATTTTCCAGTTCGGTGTGAGGGTGTATTACTGAGACACCGAACATGCAAAGTTTCTTTTTTATTATTTCAGTGGGGAAAAATTTGAGTGTGGGGTTATCACAATTTCCCCAAGAACTGTAACGTTTCCATTTTTCGGTCCATGAATCAGTATGGGGACCTGTTTTTGCCTGGGGTGAGTACATGTTTTATTGATACCATTTTTGCTAAGATAAGATCTTTATATTGCAGCTCCATGCTGTTTACTTGGAATTATTGTTTTAGCATAAGGAACTTATCATTGCATGGACTAAGGCTACTTTCACACATCAGTTCTTTGCCGTCAGGCACAATCCGGTTTGTGCCTGATGCAACGGATCCGTCGCAGATTGTGATAAAACGGATGCAACGGATCCGGTAAAAAAACGGATCTGTTGTAGCAGTTTGTATTGAGAATTCAGCTGTGGCCGTGGGTAACCTGAGTGACGTCACCGCTGACAGCGCGAGTCACTTCAGTTGCTCTGTGGAGATCACAGTGAGCGGCGGTGCTCTAGGGCCGCTCCTGTCAGCTTCCGATGTAGCAGAGCTGAAAGAATCGTGGGACCTCGTATGGATTACGTCGGACCTGGAGAGGTATATGGGGATTAATGAAGTGGTGAAAGTGGATGTTTTTTTGTCTTATTTCAAATAAAGGATTTTTCAGTGTTTGTGTTTATTTACTTTCACTACAGTTTAGTGATGGGGGGGCGTCTCATAGACACCTGCCATCACTAGGACTTAGTGGCAGCTATGGGCTGCCATTAACTCCTTATTACCCCAACTGCCACCACACCAGGGCAATTCGGGATGAGCAAGGTAGAGTCCCTGGACTGTCGCATCTAATAAATGCGGCATTTCCGGGCGGCTGCTGGTATGGTATTGTTTTTTAGGCTGGGGGGCTTCCCATAACGGGGGGCTCCCCATCCTGAGAATACCAGCCCTCAGCCGTGTGGCCTTACCTTTGGTGACAATTTAGGATTACTTCACATTTATCCTGTGCTCTATGCTGAGCACTTACTCCAGGTTACCATCTACATTTCTGAAATACGTGATTCAGGTGAAACTCCCAACTAATTCATTCACTAACAGACATCAGTAATGTCAGTCTTTTGAAAGGTGCACAAAACTGTTGTTGCTGCACTTTTGTACACGACTAAAAAGATGGATACCACCGGACCACAGGCCAGACGAAGCTTAAAGTGACTCCATCTGCCTTATTACAGTGAATTTTCCATTGGGAAATCTTTTTCAGAGATTTACACGTAATCCCTGATGTAAGCGCTCAACGCAGAGCACGGGATAAATGTAAGCTGCGCCATACTGAGATCTTAGGGATGCAGAATAAAGAAATCAACAGCAGTTGAAGAATTGCCATTATTACTATTTTTATGCCATTCACTTAAGGTGGTTTTATTCCTCAGGTCAGTATGAATATAACGATACCAGATTTATATAGTTTTTTTTAGGTTTGGCTACTATCACACTAAAAAAAGGCTTGTTTACAAAATAAAGGTTTTTTTGCATCACCATATTTTAAAGGCTATAGCTTTTTTATTTTTCTGCAGACAGTCATGTGAAGGCTTATTTTTTATGTTTTGGCGCTTTTACAGCATGAAAACAATTTTATATATACAAAGAAAAAAATAATAATAGTTTTTGCATTACTGTAGTCTAAGATCTATAGTTTTTTATGTTTTGCTGGTAGAGCTTATGGCGGCTTGTTTTTTACATGACAAGATACGGTAATATAATTTTTATATACATGTGCCTTTTTGATCACGTTTATTCCACTTTTTTCTTCACCTGTTTGAAGAAAAGATTTTTTTGCTACGTTTCTCTTTTTTACGGTGTTCTCTGAAGAGGTTAACTAGTGTCCACAGTGTTATGGACCAGGTTATTCCGGAAGCAGTGATACCAAATATGTGTATTTTTTGTGGTTTATGTTTGTTTGTTTAAACATAAATATACATATCTTTATTTGGTATATTTTTTGTACCCCATTTTTTGTTCTTTATTATGTCCCAGGGGCACCGGTCGGAAGGGAGGGGGAGCGCACTCCCTCTCCCAGCCCCCTAAATGCAGCGATCATTATCGGTTAGGGGGCATTGCTGTATATAGTAAAAATCAGTCTCCTTTGAAACATTGAGCCATGAAAATGAAAAAACACATTTTTCTCACAAATATGTTGTTTTTGCCCTAATTGTTTTTTTTACAAGGGTAACAGGAATAAATTGACAGTACAATTTGTTGTGCAGTTTCCCGAGTTCACCAATATCCCATATGTCATCCAAAAGTACTTTTGAGGCACAGTCGATCGCTCAGAAGGGAGGTAGCGCCATATTATAGTGCAGATTTTGCAGTTATGGTTTGTGGGTGGCATGTTACATTAGCAGAGCCCCCGAGGTGCCAGAACAGAAGAAATCCCCCACAAGTGACCCCGTTTTACATTCAGGACCCCTCATTGAATTCATCTAAGGGTGCAGTGAGCATATTGACACTACAGGTCTGTCACAAAATGTTATACTATTGTGCGGTGAAGAAAATAATAATTACCGTATTTTTCGCTTTATAAGACGCACCGGATTATAAGACGCACGCCCAAATTTGGTGAAGGAAAATATTTTTTTTTTTTAATGTTAATGGGGTCCATCTTATAATGCCAGTGTCCGTCTAACAAATCATATAGGCTTTATGTCCCTCATAGCCCCCCATCCTAAAATTAGCCCCCCTTAATCTGGATATGGCCCCCTTATATTGAATATAGCCCCCTTGTGCTGGGACACGTCCCCCTGTGCTGCCCATGGCCCCTATAGATGGCACATCTACCCTGTTAGATATTGCCCCCATACAGCTGCCCATGACCCCTATAGATGGCACATCTCCCCTGTTAGATATGGCCCCCATACAGCTGCCCATGGCCCCTATAGATGGCACATCTCCCCTGTGTTAGATATGCCCCCATGCTGCTGCCCATAATAAAATAAAACACTTTCCTTACCTCCTGAGCGCTGTTTCTCCTTGTGTCTCCCTCCTCGCAGTTGAGTTCCGGCTTCCTCTACTTCCTGGTTCTTGCTGCCAGTCATGTGATCGGCACGGCAGAGTGATATCATCTGTGCGTGCCTTATCACAGACAGCAGCAGCAGGAGACCGGAGATCAGCGCTGCAGGTAAGTAAAGCTTTTTTATTTTACTATGGGCAACAACACGGGGGCGATATCTAACACAGGGGGGATCATGTCCAATCAAAGGAGGGCGCAGGCAGATATAATATGCCCCGCTGCCCCAGTGCGATGCAATTTCAGCACCACACCCATGGACAGCGGCTGTGCATATTATATGAGCGGGAGCAGAAGATCTAACGCTGCCGCTCGCAGCTTTCCCTGCCCCCAGTAGTGCTCCAGAGCGGACCCTGCAGTGTGTGTGTATTATATATATAAATATATATTATATATATATATATGTTATATAATATATATATATATTATATAATATATATATTATATAAATATATATTAACTAATATATATATATATAAAATATATATTATATAATATATATCTATATATATTTATCTATATATTATATAACACCCCCCCGTATATTCGGTTTATAAGACACACCCCCTACTTTCCCACAAAAGTGCGTCTTATAAAGCGAGAAATACGGTATAGTTTTACCACTAAAATGTTGTTTTACCTTCAGATGGGGGGAAACCCATAATGTGTTACACAATTTCTCCTGAACATGGAAATACCAAACATGTGACTATACAGTAGTTTGGCCACACAGCACAGCACAGCACGGGAAGGAAGAAGCGTCATTTTATAATTGGACAACAGATTTTTCTAAAATAGTTTGCAGACTCCATTGAAGTGCCAGAACAGCAGAAACACCCTCATGTGACCACTATTTGGAAATTTCACCACTTTGGGAATTCATCTAGTGACAATTTTGTCTCTGGAAACCAGCCTTGAAGTCAAATGCAGTGAATGTTGCAGAATTAAAAATTGCAATTTAGCCCTAGTAGTGCCCAGTACATTGTAGGGCCCAGCTCATGTTCCTGGAGACACACAACCCATAAATTAAGCGAACTCTCCTCACTACAACAATGCCAAACATGTGGATATTAAGTGTGGTTTAGGTACATTGTGGTCCTCAGAAGGAAGGGGGCATTTGGATTTGGGAGCGCCAATTTTGCTGGTTTTTTTGGGGAGGGGGGGGGGTGGAAGCCATAACACTTTTCTAGAGCCTTTGTGCTGCCAATAATGGGGAAGCACACCATACTATATTTCTGTTAACAGATGACAGACTTGAGTGGGGACCAGGGCTGTGGAGTCTATGTTCATTTTGGTGGAGTCGGAGTAGGAGTTGGTGTCGGTCGGTATAAAATGGAGTGACTCCAACTACTAAAATATAAAATGAATTGGGTACAGCAGCTCAATGCAGTATGTGATGAATACCTTTTCATAAGAATTTGTGAAAGTTATGAAATGTCCTATAAATGTCTGTTCTATTCCTGAGCAAAGAATCTCGGCTTTTAGTGGAGAGAAATCTGTGCTGCGCTTCAGCTACATGATATATGTACATGATATAAGTAGTGATGATACCATTTTACTACAGTAAATTTATCACAAACACGAGACATGTACAGTTGAAACAATAAGTTTACATACACTATCTAAAAAAACCCATCTGCATGTTTTTCTCACAATCTGCCATGAAATCAGAAGAAACCTTTCCCGTTTTAGGCCAGTTAGGAACCAAAATTATTCATATTTGCCAAATGCCGGAATGAGCGAATGTTTTAAGGCATTTTTATTACTTTCTGCAAAGTCAATAGTTTATATACACTATGAGTACTATGCCTTTAAACAATATCGGACACCTCATATGATGATGTCATGTCTTTGGAAGCTTCTGATAAGTTTATTGGCAACATCTGAGTTATTTAGAGACACACCTGTGGATGTATTTTAATACACACCTGAAACACACTGCTTCTTTGTGTAGCATCATGGGAAAGTGAAAATAAATCAGCAAAGATCTCAGAAAGAGAATTGTGGACTTGCACAAGTCTGGTTCATCCTTGGGTGCAATTTCCAGATACCTAAAATGTGCCTCGTTCACCTGTACAATCAATTATACGCAAGTACAAACAAGATGGGTATGTCCAGCCATCTTACCACTGAGAAAGGAAGTGGGTTCTGTATACCAGAGATGAACATGCTTTGGGCAAACATGTGCATATCAACCCAAGAACAAAAGACATTGTGAAGATGCTGGCGGAAGCTGGTAAGATTGTGTCACTATCCACAGTGAAACAAGTACTGTATCAACATGAGCTGAAAGGCCACTAAGCCAGGAAGAAGCCATTACTCCAAAAGAAACATTAAAAAGCCAAATTAATGTTTCAAATGCACACAGGAACAAAAATTCACAAAATAGATGGCATGAGGATTATGTGGCAATACTGAAGCAACATCTCAAGATACCGTTCTGCGCATGCCCTGGCCAGATGACCCAACGTCACCTCTTTCCCATGTAGCCCTGGAGCAGGAAATAGATGGGACGAGCGGAGCAGGACACCACCGATCATCTGGTCATCTGGCCAGGGCACGCGCAGAACGGTGGAGGCAGAGGGGGAAGCGCGGGCACGAGATTATGGGCGGGAGCTTGCTGATGAAAATCACAGCGCCGCCCATAATCTCGTGCCTGCGCAATGTCACCAGCGGTCCCACTGTGCACAGTCCCGATACAGTGGCACGGTGCATGCGCGAGACCTCGGACGCACTGGGCGGTGTCCTGAGGTATGTAAATGAGCGTTGGGGTACGGCCTAAAGCGGCAGGAGGGACAATAACTCACAACAGACAGACCGCCCCCGTGGTAGAATTAACAAGATTTTCAAACTGAAAAGTACCACTTTATAAACTATTTATTTTGATCTAAAAGGGGGCAGAATAACTATAGGAACCGTGCTAGAATGCAGCCCAGAAGCTGCAGAAGGGGAAACTTTTAGGTTTAGGGCAAAATTTCTGCTGACAGGTTCCCTTTAAATCCAAAACATCCTAACAGGCCAAGTTACATGTTAACATAGGAAACCTTCTTTGATATCAACTTCACAATTCTTGCATCCATTGAACTTGTGAGTTTTTGGAGAGTTTCTGCTTGAATTTCTTTGCATGATGTCAGAATAGCCTCCCAGAGCTTGTTTTGATGTGAACTACCTCCCACTCTCCTAGATCTTTTGCTTGCTGATACTCCAAAGGTTCTCTATAGGGCTGAGGTCAGGGGAAGATGGTGGCCACACTATACGTTTATCTCCTTTTATGCCCATAGCAGCCAATGACACAATGACAGAGGTATTCTTTGCAGCAGGAGATGGTGCATTGCCATGCATGTGTAACGCCTGCCTGGATCAACAGACTTAGGGGGGGGATGTAATGGACAGACTAGAGTGAAGCCACTCACCAAGCAGGACCCCCAGAACCCTGAAACCCTTTAACCCCTATACATGGATTTGGAATTACACAGGGCCCTGGAGTTCACCCCCTGTGGAAGGCTGCAGTCTGATGAGAGTAGTAGTCAGGCAGGGTCAAACCAGGAATAGCAGAACAGGGACAGAATAGGCAGACAAGGACGTAATCAGAAAACGGAGCAGAGGTCAAATCCGGATCGGGCAGCGAGGTACAAAAACAGCAGGCAGAAGGGTAGTCAGCAAACACGCAGAAGTCCGCACACAGGAATCACAAAACAGAATAGGGCGGACCAGGAGCCAGGAAATCAGAACTATCTCTGGCAGTGGTCATGTGACAGGAGGGGGGGAATAAGAAGGGTATGGTGTCTTCCCATTGGCTGTAGCTGAACGCTGGCAACTTCAGCTGGAAGACACACGCCACCCACAGTCAGCCAGCGGTACTGCAGATCCCAAGATAACCCAGCCCAGTGGATGATCGGAGCCTGCGCCCACCGGTGCCGCTGGCATAGACTCCTCTCCCATCACCAGCACCATTCACGGCAGGAACACGGCGTCGCCTGGTGATCGGAGCAGAAGTCGCTGGAGCAGACTCCGGCGGTGACGTAACAGCATGAATTTGATTTTGCTCCTGAAGACAAGTTTCTGCTTTTTGTACCATGGAAGAAAGCTTTCAGCCAGAAACTCTATATACTTTGCAGAGGTCATTTTCACACCTTCAGGAACCCTAAAGGGGCCTACCAGATGTCTCCCCATGATTCCGGCCCAAAACATGACTCCTCCACCTCCTTGCTGACGTCGCAGCCTTATTGGGACATAGTGGCCATCCACCAACCATCCACTACTCCATCCATCTGGACCATCCAGGTTTTCTCGACACTCATGAGTAAACAAGACTGTTTGAAAATTAGTCTTCATGTATGTATGGGCCCACTGCAGCTGTTTCTGCTTTTGAGCAATGGTTAGGGGTGGCCGAATAGTACGTTTATGCACCACAGCAAGCCTTTGAAGGATCCTACACCTTGAGGTTCGAGGGACTCCAGAGGCACCAACAGCTTCAAATATCTGTTTGCTGGTTTGTAATGGCTTTTTAGCAGCTGCTCTCTTAATCCGATAGACTTGCCTGGCAGAAACCTTGCTCATTCTGCCTTTATCAGCACGAACACGTATGTGCTCAGAATCAGCCACAAATCTCTTCACAGGACGATGATTACGCTTACGTTTTCACGATATATCTAATGTTTTCATCCTTTGTCCAAGGCATTGCACTATGTGATGCTTTTCGGCAGCAGAGAGATCCTTTTTCTTTCCCATGTTACTTGAAAACTTTGGCCTGCTTAATATTGTGGAACATCCAGTTTTCCTTTTATTGGGCTCACCTGGCAAACTAATTATCACAGGTATCCGAGATTCATTTCAGTGATCAAAAGAACCCTGAGACAATACCATGAATGAGTTTCATAGAGCAAAAAAAAAAAAAAAATTAAAAATCGCTATGACACTTAAATCCAATTTGCATAATAATTTGAAACATGGTGTAGAGAGTGGTTGGAAACTTCTGGTTTCAATTGTGTGGGGGAGTCGTAATCAGGGAAATTGAGTAGGAGTCGGAGGTTTGGCTTATCGACTTCACAGCCCTGGTGGGGCTGAGTTAAATGCTATTGGGGGCAATTTGAGGTACAGAACATTTTGTATTGGTCCATATTTATCCTGTGCTCTATGCTCAGCACTTCTATTAAAGGGAACCTGTCAGGTTCAATATGCACCCAGAACTACGAGCAGTTCTGGGGGCATATTGCTATTCCCTGCCTAACCGTCCCTGTATACACTAGCATAGATAATGAGATCTTTAGAAAAAGTGTTTCTAAAGATCTTTTACCATATGCTAATGAGTGAGGGCACTAGCCCCCTGGGCGTTAGTTCCCTGGCCAGTCGCCACCATTTGCATGTTAGTACGCCCATATGGGCATGTTAACATGCTAATGAACATGCAGGGTCACAGGATGATCTCACTCACCTCTCCGCCGCCATCGCACATGACCCTGAAGTTTGGGTCATAAACACTACTTCAGTTTGAAGCCAGGACGCGTACAACCAACTTCATAGAGCGCATGACCCAAACTCCGGGGTCATGCGCACTGAACCGAAATCAAGCGTCAGGCGGGCGGCGATGGCAGTGGAGAGGTGAGTGAGCATCCTCCGACGCTGCGTATTCATTAGCATGTTAGCACACCCACAAGGACGTACTTAAATCCTAATGGAGGCGACTGGCCAGGGAACTAACGCCCAGGGGACTAGGCCCCGCGCTCATTAGCATACGTAAAAGATCTTTAGAAATACTTTTTGTAAAGATCTCTTTATCTATGCTAGTGTATACAGGGACAGTTAGGTAGGGGGTTAGCAATATGCACCCAGAACTGCTCGTGGTTCTTGGTGCATATTGCACTTGACTGGTTCCCTTTAAGGTTTGTAGTTACATCTCCGAAACATATGATTCATGAGAAATCCCCAACAGATCTACTCACTAATGAGGCAGAAGAGTTACTCTAGAACAGTCATGGCGAACCTTTTACAGGCCGAGTGCCCAAACTGTAGCCCTAAACCCAATTTTTTTCCCGAAGTGCCAACCAATCCTATTATATAAAGAATTGATTTTAATCTTACCTTTGCCGTCTTCTCTTCAGCAGGGGGCATCACGCTCATGCATGCTTACCACACATTGGAGCTGAGCCCCTGCCCTTTCCAGACACAGCAGTTGGATTGATCTTTCTGGAAAAAAATTGCAGCATATTAGACAGAGATTTTAGCCTGGAATGAAATCAGATGTCACCCTGTAATCCACATCTATATTTCAAAGTCTGAACATCCTGAAATCCCATAAAGACGTGCGAGTTGCTCCCCTCCCCATCATTGTGTAGTTCTGTCCCCCTTCCTGGCCACTTCCTGGTAAACATGTCCCCCATCCTGATATAGATTTCCTACATTCTGGTATATCTGTCCCCATCATGGCCCCATCCTGGTAAATGTACCCCATTCTGGCATGTTCCCCCATGCTGGTAAATGTACCCCATCCTGACATATTGCCCATCCTTGTAAATGTTCCCCCATCCCGGCATGTACCCCATTCCTGGTAAATGTCCTCCATCCTGGTTAATTTACCCCATCCAGGTAAATGTACCCTATCGTGGCATGCTTCCTCCATCCTGGCATGCATGTTTCCTCCCCCCCACGCTGGCATGTGCGTTCTCCCACCCCACGCTGGCATGTGCGTTCCCCCACCCCACGCTGGCATGTTCGTTCCCCCACCCCACGCTGCCATGTGCGTTCACCCACACCACGCTGCCATGTGCGCTCCCCCACCCCACGCTGCCATGTGCGTTCCCCCTCTCCCACCCCACGCTGCCATGTGCGTTCCCCCACCCCACGCTGCCATGTGCGTTCCCCCTCTCCCACCCCACGCTGGCATGTGCGATCCCACTCTCCCTCCCCACGCTGCCATGTGCGATCCCACTCTCCCTCCCCAAGCTGCCATGTGCGATCCCCACTCTCCCTCCCCACGCTGCCATGTGCGATCCCCACTCTCCCACCCCACGCTGCCATGTGCGTTCCCCCACCCCACGCTGCCATGTGCGTTCCCCCTCTCCCACCCCACGCTGCCATGTGCGTTCCCCCTCTCCCACCCCACGCTGGCATGTGCGTTCCCACTCTCCCACCCCACGCTGCCATGTGCGTTCCCCCTCTCCCACCCCACGCTGGCATGTGCGTTCCCCCTCTCCCACCCCACGCTGGCATGTGCGTTCCCCCTCTCCCACCCCACGCTGGCATGTGCGTTCCCCCTCTCCCACCCCACGCTGGCATGTGCGTTCCCACTCTCCCACCCCACGCTGGCATGTGCGTTCCCACTCTCCCACCCCACGCTGCCATGTGCGTTCCCCCAACCCACGCTGCCATGTGCGTTCCCCCACCCCACGCTGCCATGTGCGTTCCCCCACCCCACGCTGCCATGTGCGTTCCCCCACCCCACGCTGCCATGTGCGTTCCCCACACCCCACGCTGCCATGTGCGTTCCCACACCCCACACTGCCATGTGCGTTCCCCCACCCTACGCTGGCATGTGCGTTCCCCCACCCCACGCTGCCATGTGCGTTCCCCCACCCCACGCTGCCATGTGCGTTCCCCCTCTCCCACCCCACGCTGCCATGTGCGTTCCCCCTCTCCCACCCCACGCTGCCATGTGCGTTCCCCCTCTCCCACCCCAAGCTGGCATGTGCGTTCCCCCACCCCACGCTGCCATGTGTGTTCCCCCACCCCACGCTGCCATGTGCGTTCCCCCACCCCACGCTGCCATTTGCGTTCCCCCTCCCCCACCCCACGCTGCCATTTGCGTTCCCCCTCCCCCACCCCACGCTGCCATGTGCGTTCCCCCACCCCACGCTGCCATGTGCGTTCCCCCTCTTCCACCCCACGCTGCCATGTGCGTTCCCCCTCTCCCACCCCACGCTGCCATGTGCGTTCCCCCACCCCACGCTGCCATGTGCGTTCCCCCACCCCATGCTGCCATGTGCGTTCCCCCCTCCCCCACCCCACGCTGCCATGTGCGTTCTTCCCCCCCCCACGCTGCCATGTGCGTTCCCCCACCCCACGCTGGCATGTGCGTTCACCCACCCCACGCTGGCATGTGCGTTCCCCCTCTCCCACCCCACGCTGCCATGTGCGTTCCCACTCTCCCACCCCACGCTGGCATGTGCGTTCCCCCTCTCCCACCCCACGCTGGCATGTGCGTTCCCACTCTCCCACCCCACGCTGCCATGTGCGTTCCCCCTCTCCCACCCCACGCTGGCATGTGCGTTCCCCCTCTCCCACCCCACGCTGGCATGTGCGTTCCCCCTCTCCCACCCCACGCTGGAATGTGCGTTCCCCCACCCCACGCTGGCATGTGCGTTCCCCCACCCCACGCTGCCATGTGCGTTCCCCCCTCTCCCACCCCACGCTGCCATGTGCATTCCCCAACCCCATGCCATGTGCGTTCCCCCACCCCACGCTGCCATGTGCGTTCCCCAACCCTATGCCATGTGCGTTCCCCCACCCCACGCTGCCATGTGCGTTCCCCCACCCCACGCTGCCATGTGCGTTCCCCCACCCCACGCTGCCATGTGCGTTCCCCCACCCTACGCTGCCATGTGTGTTCCCCAACCCCACGCTGCCATGTGTGTTCCCCCTCTCCCACCCCACGCTGCTATGTGCGTTCCCACTCTCCCACCCCACGCTGCCATGTGCATTCCCCCTCTCCCACCCCACGCTGCTATGTGCGCTCCCCCACCCCACGCTGCCATGTGCGTTCCCCCTCTCCCACCCCACGCTGCCATGTGCGTTCCCCCTCTCCCACCCCACGCTGCCATGTGCGTTCCCCCTCTCCCACCCCACGCTGGCATGTGCGTTCCCCCTCTCCCACCCCACGCTGGCATGTGCGTTCCCCCTCTCCCACCCCACGCTGGCATGTGCGTTCCCCCTCTCCCACCCCACGCTGGCATGTGCGTTCCCCCTCTCCCACCCCACGCTGGCATGTGCGTTCCCACTCTCCCACCCCACGCTGGCATGTGCGTTCCCACTCTCCCACCCCACGCTGCCATGTGCGTTCCCCCAACCCACGCTGCCATGTGCGTTCCCCCACCCCACGCTGCCATGTGCGTTCCCCCACCCCACGCTGCCATGTGCGTTCCCCCACCCCACGCTGCCATGTGCGTTCCCCACACCCCACGCTGCCATGTGCGTTCCCACACCCCACACTGCCATGTGCGTTCCCCCACCCTACGCTGGCATGTGCGTTCCCCCACCCCACGCTGCCATGTGCGTTCCCCCACCCCACGCTGCCATGTGCGTTCCCCCTCTCCCACCCCACGCTGCCATGTGCGTTCCCCCTCTCCCACCCCACGCTGCCATGTGCGTTCCCCCTCTCCCACCCCAAGCTGGCATGTGCGTTCCCCCACCCCACGCTGCCATGTGTGTTCCCCCACCCCACGCTGCCATGTGCGTTCCCCCACCCCACGCTGCCATTTGCGTTCCCCCTCCCCCACCCCACGCTGCCATTTGCGTTCCCCCTCCCCCACCCCACGCTGCCATGTGCGTTCCCCCACCCCACGCTGCCATGTGCGTTCCCCCTCTTCCACCCCACGCTGCCATGTGCGTTCCCCCTCTCCCACCCCACGCTGCCATGTGCGTTCCCCCACCCCACGCTGCCATGTGCGTTCCCCCACCCCATGCTGCCATGTGCGTTCCCCCCTCCCCCACCCCACGCTGCCATGTGCGTTCTCCCCCCCCCCCACGCTGCCATGTGCGTTCCCCCACCCCACGCTGGCATGTGCGTTCACCCACCCCACGCTGGCATGTGCGTTCCCCCTCTCCCACCCCACGCTGCCATGTGCGTTCCCACTCTCCCACCCCACGCTGGCATGTGCGTTCCCCCTCTCCCACCCCACGCTGGCATGTGCGTTCCCACTCTCCCACCCCACGCTGCCATGTGCGTTCCCCCTCTCCCACCCCACGCTGGCATGTGCGTTCCCCCTCTCCCACCCCACGCTGGCATGTGCGTTCCCCCTCTCCCACCCCACGCTGGAATGTGCGTTCCCCCACCCCACGCTGGCATGTGCGTTCCCCCACCCCACGCTGCCATGTGCGTTCCCCCCTCTCCCACCCCACGCTGCCATGTGCATTCCCCAACCCCATGCCATGTGCGTTCCCCCACCCCACGCTGCCATGTGCGTTCCCCAACCCTATGCCATGTGCGTTCCCCCACCCCACGCTGCCATGTGCGTTCCCCCACCCCACGCTGCCATGTGCGTTCCCCCACCCCACGCTGCCATGTGCGTTCCCCCACCCTACGCTGCCATGTGTGTTCCCCAACCCCACGCTGCCATGTGTGTTCCCCCTCTCCCACCCCACGCTGCTATGTGCGTTCCCACTCTCCCACCCCACGCTGCCATGTGCATTCCCCCTCTCCCACCCCACGCTGCTATGTGCGCTCCCCCACCCCACGCTGCCATGTGCGTTCCCCCTCTCCCACCCCACGCTGCCATGTGCGTTCCCCCTCTCCCACCCCACGCTGCCATGTGCGTTCCCCCTCTCCCACCCCACGCTGGCATGTGCGTTCCCCCTCTCCCACCCCACGCTGGCATGTGCGTTCCCCCTCTCCCACCCGACGCTGGCATGTGCGTTCCCCCTCTCCCACCCGACGCTGGCATGTGCGTTCCCCCTCTCCCACCCGACGCTGGCATGTGCGTTCCCCCTCTCTCACCCCACGCTGCCATGTGCGTCTCCCCCACCCCACGCTGCCATGTGCGTTCCCCCACCCCATGCTGGCGCTGCTGCACACGAGTTATAAAAAAAAAAAAAAAAGCAACACACAACTTACCTTCCTGCACCCGCTCCACCGCTGCACGCTGCTCAGTTCCCACGTGGCCAGCAGACGGCGCTGGCGCCGCTCTCTGACGCTCCTCCGTCTCCTAGGCAACACCAGAGATGCAAGACTGCAGTGCTAACCACTGAGCTACCACAAGACTGCAGTGCTAACCACTGAGCCACCATGCCGCCCAGTATAAGACGACGTTTTCAGAAGTACCATTTTTATTTAAATGCATCTTTTTAATTGCATTTTATTCCATTTTTTTTGGTGGTATGATGAAAAAGCAGGTTTTTTGCCAGTTGTTTTTTTTTTTTTTTAAATGGTGTTGACTGAAGGGGTAAATATTGAGACATAAATCGGGTTGTTCTGGATGCAGCGATTGTGTATTTTTTTTTACATAAATATATATGTATTATCATCTTCTCCAGGCTTTTGCTCTTTATTTTGTAAAGTAAAAAAAAAAAAAAACTACAATATTTTAACTAAATTCTTCTTCGGGACTTTAACTTGTATTACTCTGATCCCTGGTATAATCCGTTGCAATGCTCCTGGCACGGTCAAAAGGCTTGCCATAACTGGATGACTCATAGTTCGTCATGACGACCTGGGGTTGCCATGGCAACAATTAGTAGCCCGTAATCATGTTGCGCACTCTCTCTTCCAGCCCCTAAAGGCGGCGATCATGCGGGCATACACCATTCCTTTCCAACCATTAAGTACGGTTACATTGTATGTCGTGAAGTTGTTAAAACATGACATATCAAGAAGAGACAAAAAACACAGCATAAAAACCACATGTATAAAAATGCATGTAACCTAATTTACATAGAAGATGCAGAAATGCTGCATCAAAAAAACTTGCCAAAAGCTCATGGTGGGAACCAGACATGCCCTGATGAACCTGTTATTCTGTTATGAACCTGTTATGAACCTGTCTGTGTCATCCTGGGGCATTGAATTAGTGCTGGTCTCGCTCTTTCATAGTCTGTGTTGTGGTGCTCTCATTCTTGTAATAACCTCTATTTCTCTTGCATTAGGTTGGACATTTTATTTATCTAGTTATTGGGGTGTGTGCACCTTTGACTTGATATTGATAGTTGCATCAGAATTGCAATTGGTATTTGCTTGTGGAATTTGTATTTATCCAGACTGCGTTTCTATCATGCATTAACCTCTTCACAACACATGACGTTCTGGGGACGTCGTAGATTGTGTCAGATTAATCCCCAGCGATACCTGCACATGTCAGCTGATTTGAACAGCTGAAATGTGCTGCTATCAGGCACAAGTGGGTCCAGGACCCACTCGTGCCTGTTAACCCCTTGCATCTCGCTGTCAAAATGTGAGAGTGAGATGAAAGCGTGCTGCAGTAAGCATTCACTTACCCCGGCACCATCGGAAGTCACGTTACGTGATCACGTGGATCCGATAGTTGTCATGGTAGCACAGGGTCACGTGATGACTCGTGTAGCTATCATGAGACACTTTGTCTTACAGCCGGCAGAGCGCCGTGTGTAAGGACAGCAGCTTTTCTGCAGATCTCAGCTGTGAGCTACAGAAAGGAACAAGCAATCAGACTGCTGATCCTTATAACCCCCTAGCGCAGTGTTTCTCAACTCCAGTCCTCAAGACCCACCAATAGATCATGTTTTCAGATTTTCCTCATTATTAGACAGGGAATAATTCCATCACTTGTGCAATGTTAAGGAAAACCTGAAAACATGATCTGTTGGTGGGTCTTGAGGACTGGAGTTGAGAAACACTGCCCTAGGAGGGAATAGTAAAAGTAAAAAAAAATTAAAAAAAAAAAAAAAAACCTAACAGTTCAAGTCACTCCAATTTGTCCCATTCAAAATTAAAGGGATAGAAAAATAAAAAACACACACATATTTGGTATTGCCACATTCAGAAATGCCCTATCAAAATATATCAATTAATCTAATGGCGTACCGGCAAAAACAAAATCCAAACACCAACATTACTTTTTTGGTCGTCGCATATTTTGCGCAAGATGCGATAACACGCATTCAAAATGTAGCAATTGCGCAAAAATAGTACCGTTAAAAATGTCAGTTCGAGAGACAAAAAATAAGCCATCACTGAGCCATAGATCCCAAAAATTAGAACGCTACGGATTTCAGAAAATAGTGCAAAAAGTGTGCCTTTTATTTATTTTTTTTAAACAAACTTGTGATTTTTTTTTAACCCCATAGATAAAAAGTAAACCTATACATGCTTGGGGTCTACGAACTCGCACCGACATGAGGCATCACACCGACACAATCAATTTTACCATATAGTGAACACGGTGAATAAAATATCACCCAAAAAAACCCCAAAAAACGGAAAGTCGCACTTTTGCAATTTTTTCGCACATGGAATTTTTTCCTTGTTTTCCAGTATACTATATGGCAAAACTAATGTTTCATTGAAATTACAACTTGGCCCGCAACAAATAAGCCCTTATATGGCAAAATTGACAGAAAAATAAAAAAAAGTTACGCCTCTTGGAAGAAGGGGAAAAAAAAAAAATAAAAAGGAAAAAAAAAAAATAAATTGAAAAATCAGCCAATCTACCAGGGGTGAAAGGGAACCTGTCAACAGGTTTTTCCCTTATGAGCTGTGGCCATCACCAGTAAGCCCTTATATACAGCATTGTAGAATACTGTATATAAGAGCCCAAGCCGCGCTGTATAACGTAAAAAACACCTTTATAATACCCACCTAGGGGGCGGTCCGGTGCGATGAGTGTCACTGGTCTCAGTCTGACGCCTCCTCTCTTCTTGCAATCGCCATCGTCCTGCCCAGCCATGTGGATGACGCGTTCTGAGTCATTCACAGAGGCCTCCATTGCGCTCCTGTGCACTTTGATCAGCCCTGCAGAGAGCAGAGCAAAGTACTATAATGCTTAGTTGCAAGAAATGGTCAAAGCCCGCCCGCGCATGCGCACTACAGCATTTTGACATACCCTCAGCCGGGCAGATGAAAGTGCGTCATCCACACGGGTCTGGCCAGGAGGACGGTGATTGCACAAGGTGGAGGAGGTGCAGGACTGAGAGCAGCAACACCCATTGGACCGGACTGCCTGAAAAGGTGAGTATTAAAAAGGTACATGTTCCGTTATACAGTGCGGCATGAGCTCTTATATACAGTATCCCAGAATGCTGTATATAGGACCTTAGTGGTGACAGGTTCCTTTTAAGCATTGCTGTAGAGTGTTTTCACCAGCGGCCCTATCATAGTACTGCAGATGCTCGTCAACATGACGTTCTTCTTGTGGTTTTAGTTGTATTTATTTTTAGTGAATGTTTTTGTAATCAAACTTATTTTATATAGTATTTAAGTGTGCACATACAGTGCCTTGCAAAAGCAGTCAGCTCCCTTGAATTTTTCAACCTTTTCCCACATTTCAGGCTTCAAACATAAAGATAAAAATTTTAATGTAATTGTGAAGAATCAACAACAAATGGGACACAATTGTTTTGTAAAGGTGAACGAAATGTATTGCTTATTTTAAAACTTTTTTAAAAATAAATTACTGAAAATTGGGGCGTGCAATATTATTCGTCCCCTTTACTTTCAGTGCAGCACTCACTCCAGAAGTTCATGGAGGATCTCTGAATGATCCAATGTTGTCCTAAATGTCTGATGATGATAAATATAAGCCACCTGTGTGTAATCTAGTCTCCGTATAAATGCACCTGCTGTGTGATAGTCTCAGTGTTCTGTTTAAAGCGCAGATAGCATCATGAAGACCAAGGAACACAACAGGCAGGTCCGTGGACTGTTGTGGAGAAGGTTAAAACCGGATTTGGTTACAAAAAGATTTCCAAAACTTTAAACATCCCAAGAAGCACTGTGCAAGTGATCATATTGAAATGGAAGGAGTATCTAATACCATGCAAAATCTACCTAGACCCGGCCGTCCATCCAAACTTTCATCTCAAACAAGGAGAAGACTGATCAGAGATGCAGCCAAGAGGCCCATGATCACTCTGGTTGAACTGCAGAGATCTACAGCTGAGGTCGGAGAGTCGGTCCATAGGACAACAATCAGTCGTACACTGCACAAATCTGGCCTTTATGGAAGAGTGGCAAGGAGAAAGCCATTTCTCAAAGATATCCATAAAAAGTGTTGTTTAAAGTTTGCCACAAGCCACCTGGGAGACACCAAACATGTGGAAGAAGGTGCTCTAGTCAGATGAAACCTAAATCGAACTATTTGGGCACAATGCCAAGCGATATGTTTGGCGTAAAAGCAACACAGCTCATCACACTGAACACACCATCCCTAATGTCAAACATGGTGGTGGCAGCATCATGGTTTGGGCCTGCTTTTCTTCAGCAGGGACAGGGAAAATGGTTAAAATTGATGGGAAGATGGATAGAGCCAAATACAGGACAATTCTTGAAGAAAACCTGTTGGAATCTGCAAAAGACCTGAGACTGAGACTTGTCTTCCAACAAGACAATGATCCCAAACATAAAGCAAAATGTACAATAAACGTATCCAGGTGTTAGAATGGCCAAGTCACAGTCCAGTCCAGACCTGAATCCAATCGAGAATCTGTGGAAAGAGCTGAAAACTGCTGCTCACAAACGCTCTCCTATCCAACCTCACTCAGGTTGAGCTATTTGCAAAGGAAGAATGGGCAAGAATTTCAGTCTCTCGATGTGCAAAACTGATAGACATACCCCAAGCGACTTGCAGCTGTAATCGCAGCAAAAGGTTGCGCTACAAAGTATTAACTTAAAAGGGACAAATAATATTGCACGCCCCACTTTTCAGTTATTTATTTTTATAAAATGTTTAAAATAAGCAATAAATTTCGTTCAACTTCACAAATGTGCCCCACTTGTTGATTCTTCACTAGAGTTGAGCGGAACGCTAATAATCCGGGTCCGGCGGAAGACAGAGACACAGAGAGAGATGTGTCGCCCTGGGCAAGCCAGGGGACACAGGTCACAACACCACACGCACCCCACATTCCCTGCAGGCACAACAGCTAACCTACAAATCCTTGTTGCCTTCCTCCAGAGGCTGATGATTCACACCAGGGGGTGGGCCAGGCAGTTGGCTCCGCCCACCAAGGAGATCACAGCCCTGGAGGCAGGAAGAACCAGGCAGTTCAGCTCAGGGAGAGCTTGAGTGAGGAGTGAACAACTAGAGGAGTAAGGAAAGTGGAAGGAAGTAAGAGAAGTGACAGAAAGCCTGAAGTTGGTCTGTGGCTGTGTGCCCAGACGGAGTCAGCAAGGTCAGCAGACGGCGGTGAAGGTCTGGAGTGGGACTACCTGGAGGTTGCTGGAAGGACCCCGGAGGCTGTGTGCCCGGTGGTCTGGAGCAGTATACAAAAGGCAGTCAGCACCAGGGCAGGGGCCTTTCGGACCCCGGCAAGGCTAGGAGTCGCCAGATTTGCCGAATCCGTCAGTGAAGGGGACGTCTGTCTCCCAACAAGCAAGTCCTGATTGAAGGCAAAGGTCCAACCATAACAGGGAGAACACCGCCACCGCCAAGGCACCAGTTTCCCAGGGCCGGCGCCTGCGGGCAAAGTGTGGAGCTCCTCCGGCCCAGATTGTAGTCGGGGAGCGGGTAACCGGTGGGAATCCATCGCTACCAATAGACTTAACATAGGTGCAGGGAAGAGTGACCATCACCGTCAACTGCAGGGAACCGCAGCACCGTGAACCGTCCGAGGGACCCGTCCAACCAGCCGTTTGTTTACCGTACAAACTGTGTCCACGTCTCAGGCTGAGTGAGTACCACCGTGCCGCAAGGCACAGCGCTGCCCCCGTGTCCCTGCGCCCACCAGGCCCTGCACCTCCCAACCCATCACCGGGCCCCGGGATCACCAACCCCTACCCACGGAGGGGCAACACAACACCTGGCTGCTCCACATCACCATCCCCGGGATCCCCGTATTAAGCAGCGGTGGTGCTACCAATCACCACAACCGTGGGTGGCGTCACGGACATTATCCCAACACCCCAAATCCCCCCTTTCACTCACGGGCGAGGAGCGCCGCTCGAGAAACCCCCGGGATCCGGCCCACGGCTCGAGCCACCACTGAGCAGCAGCTGGACCCGAGCAGAAGGGGTGAGCGCGGTGTGCTGACACCCTCCTCCCCGCCCGCGACAGAGACAGAGAGAGACAGAGAGAGAAACACAGAGAGACACAGAGAAAGAGAAAAACACACGGATCCGGATCGTGCTCCCGGAATCCGGATCGTGCTCCCGGAATCCCGCGTCCGGGTCGGATCCACCACTGAAACCGCGCGGATCTGGATTTTTCAAGTCCGGGTCCGCTCAACACCATATCATTAAAATTTTTATATTTATGTTTGAAGCCTGAAATGTGGGAAAAGGTTGAAAAATTCAAGGGAGCTGAATCCTTTCACAAGGCACTGTATATATGCAGTGTCTTTTCTCCCTTTTTACTGCAGTCTGCCTTGGGTAGCACCTGTGTATTTTTCTCTATGTACCTGTTTTTTCTCCATATCAATTATTGGTTTGGGCTGCATAACAGTAAGAATCATTTTGCCACATGCATTCACAAAAACGGATTTTTGTGTACTCACTGTAAAATCGTTTTCTCTTAGCCATAATTGGGGGACACAGGACCATGGGTGTTATGCTGCCTATCCATAGGAGGACACTAAGTAGATGCAAAAGCATAGCTCCTCCTCTGCAGTATACACCCCCTGGCCGGGCCAGGCAAGCTCAGTTTTAGTACACAAGCAGTAGGAGAAAAATAGTACATTACTTACCGGTAATGGGATTTTCCTGAGTCCACGACAGCACCCACGAGAGAGGGATCCGCCCCCTTCAGGACAGGAAACCTACAGATAAAAAAGGGGCAGTCCCCCTCCCTCATCAGTTGGTTGCAGAGAACCGGGAGAGGAACCGCCAATGAAGGAATAAACAAAAAAGCCAGACCTCAGGACACCAAATGGTGACAAACAAACAAGAAAGGGCAGGGGTGTAAAGGGTGCTGTCGTGGACTCAGGAAAATCCGATTACCGGTAAGTAATGTACTCTTTTCCTTTCGTCACGACAGCACCCACGAGAGACTTAGAGAGATTACACTCAGAGGGAGGGAAAAACCACACGAAGGGCCAAGCCGCCCACGGAAGACATTGGAAGAACAAAGGCTAGCCGAAAAAGACCGGAAAGGCGGACGGAGAGGATCATGATACAGCCGTACAATACCATCGAAGGAGACACAGGCCAAATCCATCCAAGGAGGAGGCACCACCCAGGAGAAGGATCCGACACCTAGGAGGCCCGGGGAGCCCACTGCAGCACAGACGAGAGGGGAACAGCAGCCCACAGCCATCAGGACAAGGGACGTCACGCCACGCGAGGACCACAGCCGGAATCCTGAAAGACAAAGAACAACAAAACAAAGACCAAACCCCCCGCCAAGGGGCCGACCGAGCGACCAAAGCAGGAAGGACCAACGGACAGGGCCGGACAGGTGCGAACACGCCCCGCAGAAGCAAGGTCGACCAAGAGACAGCACCGGAACGGACGAGGAGGAGAAGAGACGTAGAGGCGAAGCAGGAAGCCCAAGGCGCCAGGCCAGGCGGAAGACCCTGGAGGCACAAGGCGGCAGGGCGCAAGGCAGGAACGCCGCAAGAAGCAAGCACAAAAACGCAAGGCCAAGAGACGCAGGACGAGAACACATGCCCACACGACCCTGAGGCCCCGAGGCATAGAGGCCCAGAGGTACAAAGGCACAGACGCCAAGCGGCACAGAGGTACAGACGCCAAGAGGCCCCGAGGCCCTGAGGCCCAGAGGCCCAGAGCCCAAGAGCCCTAGACCCCAGGAGGCCCGAGCCCAAGAGGCCCAGAGACCGAGAGGCCCAGCGGCCAAGAGGCACAGCGACCAAGAGGCACAGAGCCCAAGAGGCACAGAGCCCAAGAGGCACAGAGCCCAAGAGGCACAGAGCCCAAGAGGCTCAGAGACTAAGAGGCCCAGAGACCAAGAGGCACAGAGGACAAGAGGCACAGAGGACCTGAAGTCAAGAGGCCAAGAGGCCCAGAGGCCAAGAGGCCCAGAGGCACAGAGGCCAAGAGGCCCAGAGACACAGAGGCACAGAGGCCAAGAGGCCCAAGGGGCAGGAGGCCCAGACCCCAAGAGGGCCAGAGGCCAAGAGGCCCAGAGACCAAGAGGCAGAGAGGCGAAGAGGCACAGAGGCCAAGAAACACAGAGGCACGGAGCGGAGGCCAAGAGGCAAGAGGCAATGCGGCACAAGGGCCAAGAGGCACAGAGGCCAAGAGGCCCAGAGGCCAAACGGCCAAGAGGCCAAGAGGCACAGATGCCAAGAGGCACAGAGGCACAAGGGCCAAAACGACAAAGGCCAAGAGGCACAGAGGCCAAGAGTCACAGAGGCAAAATGGCACAAAGGCCAAGAGGCACAGGGGCCAAGAGGCACAGAGGCACAAGGGCCAAAACGACAAAGGCCAAGAGGCACAGAGGCCAAGAGTCACAGAGGCAAAATGGCACAAAGGCCAAGAGGCACAGGGGTCAAGACGCACAGAGGCACAAGGGCCAAAACGACAAAGGTCAAGAGGCACAGAGGCCAAGAGTCACAGAGGCAAAATGGCACAAAGGCCAAGAGGCACAGGGACCAAGAGGTACAGAGGCACAAGGGCCAAACGACAAAGGCCAAGAGGCACAGAGGCCAAGAGGCACCGAGGCCGGAGCCAGGAGGCACAGGGTTAGGAAGTCCAAGCCAGCAGGTACAGAGACCAGGAAGGCCCCAAGGCCAAGAAGGCACAGAGGCCAGGACGGCACAGAGGCCAAGAAGGCACAGAGGCCAAAAAGACACAGAGGCCAAGAAGACATAGAGTCCAAGAGGCACAGAGGCCAAGAGGCACAGAGGCCAAGAGGCACAGAGGCCAAGAGGCACAGAGGCACACAGGTACAAAGGCCGGAGCCAAGAGGCACAAGAGACGAAGAAGTACAGAGGCCGGAGGCAGTAGGCACAGAGGCACGGGGCCAGGAGGCCCAGAAGCCAAGAAGGCACAGAGGCCAAGATGGCACAGAGACCAGGAAGCCAAGAGGCGCAGAAGGCCGAGAGGCACATAGGCCAAGAGACACAGAGGCCCGAGCCAGAAGGCACAGAGGCACGGGGCCAGAAGGCCCAGAGGCCCAGAAGCTACGCAGAGGCCCGGAAGGCACACAGAGGCCCGGAAGGCACACAGAGGCCCGGAAGGCACACAGAGGCCCGGAAGGCACACAGAGGCCAGGAAGGCACACAGAGGCCAGGAAGGCACACAGAGGCCAGGAAGGCACACAGAGGCCAGGAAGGCACACAGAGGCCAGGAAGGCACACAGAGGCCAGGAAGGCACACAGAGGCCAGGAAGGCACACAGAGGCCAGGAAGGCACACAGAGGCCAGGAAGCCACACAGAGGCCAAGAAGCCACACAGAGGCCAAGAAGCCACACGGAGGCCAGGAAGCCACACAGAGAGGCCGGGCAGCCACAGAGACCAGGAACCCGAGAAGTCAGAGGTACCGAGGCAGGAGGCATGAGGCCCGGACGCAACCGAGGCGCGGGGCCAGGAAGCCCAAGGCACAGAGACAGTACACACAGGGGCCCGAAGGCAGGAGGCACCGAGGCCAGGAGGGACACAGACCCGAGACTAATAAGGCACAGAGGCCCGAGGCCAGAAGGTACAGAGGCCCGAGGCCAGAAGGCACCGAGGCCCGAGGCCAGAAGGAACAGAGGCCCGAGGCCAGAAGGCACAGAGGACCGAGGCCAGAAGGCACAGAGGACCGAGGCCAGAAGGCACAGAGGACCGAGGCCAGAAGGCACAGCGGCCCGAGGCCAGAAGTCACAGAGGCCCGAGGCCAGAAGGTACAGAGGCCCGAGGCCAGAAGGTACAGAGGCCCGAGGCCAGAAGGAACAGAGGCCCGAGGCCAGAAGGTACAGAGGACCGAGGCCAGAAGGCACAGCGGCCCGAGGCCAGAAGGCACAGCGGCCCAAGGCCCGGAGGCACAGCGGTCAAGGCCAGGAGGTACACCGGCCCCAGGCCAGGAGGCAAGAAGGGCAGGCAGCCCAGAGGGCCAAGGCCACGAGACACAAAGGACCAAGGGCAGGCAGCACATAGGAACAGAGGCACAATCCAGGAAGCACGAGGCTGAGAGACACAGAGGCCCGAGACCAACCTCAGAAGACGCAAAGGTCAGGAGGGCCAGAGGCCCGAGGCCAGGAGGACCCGAGACCAGAGGACAGGAGGGTTAGAGGACACAGAGGCCCAGAGGCCAGGAGGTCCAGAGGCGTGAAAAAATACAGGCCACATGGGACAGGACAGACAGAATGCACAGGGGCCCGGAGGCCACAGGGACCAGGAGGACCCAGAGGTCCAGGGGCCCAGCCCACAGAAGCCAGGACCCCACAGGGCAAGAGTCCATAGAGCCCACAGGAGCCAGGAGCCTACAGGGCCACAGGGGCCAGGAGCCCACAGAGGCCACAGCAGGCAGGAGTCCCGAAAGCTAGGAGAGGCCCGAGGGCCAGAGAGGCCACGAGGGCCAGGAGACCACGAGGGCCAGGAGTCCACAGAGGCCACGAGGGCCAGGAATCCACAGAGGCCACGAGGGCCAGGAATCCACAGAGGCCACGAGGGCCAGGAATCCACAGAGGCCACGAGGGCCAGGAATCCACAGAGGCCACGAGGGCCAGGAGACCACAGAGGCCACGAGGGCCAGGAGACCACAGAGGCCACGAGTGCCAGGAGACCACAGAGGCCAGGAGACCACAGAGGCCACGAGGGCCAGGAGTCCACAGAGGCCACGAGGGCCAGGAGTCCACAGAGGCCACGAGGGCCAGGAGTCCAGAGGCCACGAGGGTCAGGAGTCCACAGAGGCCACGAGGGCTAGGAGTCCACAGAGGCCACGAGGGCCAGGAGTCCACAGAGGCCCAGGAGTCCAGAGGCCACAGGAGCCCCACAGAGGCCGGAGGCAGGCGAGTCCACAGAGCCCGTACCGAGCCCGGAGGTCACAGAGGAAACAGGGGCCAGGAGAACACAAAGGCCCCAGGGACCCCGGCCACGGCAGAACCCAGCTCCAACACCCGGGACGATCCTCCCTGCACTGCCGGGACACCTCGAGGAGACAGAGTGGGGACGCGGCCCATACCGGGCCCGGCGGATACAGCGCACCCGTCGTGGAACCGGAGGCGCAGCCCGCGCCACAGGGAGAGGCGCCGGCCGCCGAGAACCGACAGCAACTTACCCCGCGTCCGGCTCAGGAGGGAGGGATCCACGGCCTTCACAAGGAACCTGCCCGGTCCACTCCCCCGGAAGCGCTTCCGTATACTTCCGGGTTACTGCAGCAGGGAAGCGTGCACCTTCGACGCGGCAGGGACCCCCCCGCCGCGCACACGATCCGGCAGAAGCACACCCTGCTGCAGGCGTCATATCCCTGGAGGCAAAGCCGGACCAGGAGAAAGAGGACGCGGTGCATCGGAGGACGGAGTCCACGAGGGGAGCTCCACCGACCGTGCTTCCGGATCCAGAGCTCCGCCGTTCCCTCGGAGACCGCACGGACTCAACAGGACCCAGGTACTGTAGGTTCCTCTCCATTCAGGACAGGAAACCAACTGATGAGGGAGGGGGACTGCCCCTTTTTTATCTGTAGGTTTCCTGTCCTGAAGGGGGCGGATCCCTCTCTCGTGGGTGCTGTCGTGACGAAAGGAAAAAAAAAAACAGTAAAAACTTACCTCAACAGAGAAACATGAGAAAAGAAGAGTCATAACCAAACAAGGTACTGAGAGAACCAAGGCCCAACAGGGCAACAGGGTGGGTGCTGTGTCCCCCAATGATGGCTAAGAGAAAACGATTTTACGGTGAGTACACAAAAATCCGTTTTTCTCTGACGCCTCATTGGGGGACACAGGACCATGGGACGTCCTAAAGCAGCCCATGGGTGGGAAACATAAAAGAAGACAACACAACCCAAGGACTAGGAACCAGTCCCAGACAGCCTGGAGCGCCTACTGAGAGAGGTGCTCTACTGCCGTTTGCAGAATTTTCCTACCCAGATTTGCCTCAGTTGAAACCTGGGTCTGGACTCTGTAATGCTTTGAAAACATATGTAGGTTAGAACAGGTCGCAGCATTACATCCACTGAAGCCTGATGCCGAATGGTCCACGAAGCGCCAACTGCTCGCGTGGAATGAGCCCGCAGCCCACTAGGAATGGGCTTGAGTTGCAAGCGGTAGACTTCCTGGATCGCAGAGCGAATCCAGCGAGCCAGCGTCGCCTTTGAAGCTGCCTGTCCCTTCTTAGACCCATCAGGAATGACGAACAAAGAGTCCGTTTTCCTAAACGGGGCTGTCCTGGATATGTAATATCTGAGAGCTCTGACGAGGTCTAACAAATGCAGAGACCTCGTCCAGTCCAGTCGACCAGTCCAGAACGAGGTTGAGGTCCCATGGTTCCAGCGGCCGTTTGTACGGGGGAACTAGATGGGAAACGCCGTGGAGGAAGGTCTTGACTTGCGGTTTTTGAGCCAGGCGGTATTGGTAGAAGATTGAGAGCGCTGAGACCTGCCCTTTAAGGGAACTGAGAGCCAACCCCGCTTGCAAGCCAGACTGTAGAAAGTCGAGAATTCTGGGGATGGCCAGAGGTATAGGCTGGACGTTAGTTTCCCTGCACCATGAAAGGAAGATTTTTCCACGTACAGTGGTAAATGCGGGATGAAGCAGGCTTTCAGGCGCTGATCATGGTGGCAATAACCGCGGGGGAGAATCCCGCTCTTGTTAATACCCAGGTCTCAATGGCCACGCCGTCGGCTTCAGGGCTCTGGAGTTCTGATGGGAAATGGGCCCTTGGGTCAGCAAGTCTGGGATGTCTGGAAGGCGCCACGGTGCGTCTGTGAGCATTTGTACTAATTCGGCGTTCCAGGCACGCCTGGGCCAGTCCGGTGCTATCAGTATCACCGGGACTCCCTCTGCCTTGATCTTCCTGATTACCCGCGGCAGCAGGGGTAGAGATGTAAATATGTAAGGCAGGCGGAAGTGGTGCCAGGAGCAGAATAGAGCATCCGCGCCGATGGACTGCGGGTCGCATGACCTGGCTATGAACGCGGGTACCCTTTGCATTCAACCTTGAGGCCATTAGGTCCACGTCTGGTGTGCCCCAGCAAGTGCAGATGTGTAGAAACACATCTGGGTGGAGACCATTCTCCGGCAGCCAGGCCTTGGCGACTCAGAAAGTCTGCTGCCCAGTTTGCTACCCCCGGTATGTGTACCGCTGATATCACTGATCCCGTCGATTCGGCCCAGCTGAGGATCTTGTGGGCCTCGAGATAAGCCGCTTTGCTGCGGGTGCCCCCCTGCCGATTGATACAGGCTACAGCTGTCGCATTGTCCGATTGGACTCGAATCTGATGACCCGCTAGCAGAGGGCAGAACGCTCTGAGCGCGAGGAAGATCACACGGAGTTCCAGGATGTTGATGGGTAGGAAAGACTCCTGGGGCATCCAACGTCCTTGAGCAGTGTGGTGCCGGTACACTGCTCTCCAGCCTAGGAGGCTGGCGTCCGTGGTCAGGACCAGCCAGTTCAGTGGGAGAAAAGATCTCCCCTTCGATAGGGATGAGGACCGAAGCCACCAGCGGAGTGCGTACCTGACTGAAGGCGTCAGGTGAAGATGTCTGTCCAGGGAGAAGGGGCTCTTGTCCCAGGCCGCTAGAAAGGCTAGCTGCAGTGGGCGGAGGTGCAGTTGAGCAAAGGGTACTGCTTCCATAGCCACCACCATCCTGCCGAGTACTTTCATGCTGAATCGAAAGGAGCGAGACGGAGGACGTAGAAGGCAGCGTACAGCTCGTTGAAGAGCAAACGCCTTGTTCTGAGGGAGAAGGATCAAGCCCCGACGGGTGTCCAGGGACATGCCCAGGAAGGTGATGGTTCGTGATGGGATCGGGGATGATTTGTCCAGATTCACTAGCCACCCTAAGCGGGATAGGGTGTCCACAGTGATCTGTACGCTGGTTGAGCAGTCGCGAAAGGAGGGGGCCTTGATGAGGAGGTCATCCAAGTAAGGGAGAACGACTACTCCCCTGGCGTGAAGGACGCTCATGGCGGCCGCCATGACTTTGGTGAAGACCCTTGGTGCGGTGGCAAGGCCGAAGGGAAGAGTTACGAATTGAAAGTGGAAGTCCTGAATTGCGAAGCGGAGGAACTTTTGGTGATCTAGGAATTCCCCTTCGACCATGGATGCAATAATGGACCTTAGGGACTCCATTCTGAATCTCCGTACGTGCACATGTTTGTTTAGTGTTTGAGGTCCAGGATGGGTCAAACTGACCCATCCTTTTTGGGGACCACAAAGAGGTTGGAATAAAAAACCCCCGAACTTCTCGTCGTCTGGGACAGGTATTATCACTCCTGCTGTTTGGAGCGAGTGGATTGATGAGAAAAAAGCTTTGCGTCGTTTTCGAGTCTTTGTGGGGGTTTGAGAGAAAGAACCGACTCGGGTGTCGGGTCCGAAATTCTATGTGGTAACCGGAAGACACAAGGTCTCGCACCCATTTGTCGTCTGAGGCGGCAGCCCAGATGTACTGAAAGAGCCGCAGACTACCTCCTACAATGAGTGTGTCTTCCGGGGTGCCGAAGGAGTCATGAGGGGGGAAAACGTTGTGGCCGAGTCTCCCTAGTCCTGGACTGTTTCGGTCTAGGCTGCCATGACGAAGTGGGTTTCGGGGAGAGCTGAGAAGGTCGGTCCCTGCGTAGTCCGCGGCTGGTGGCGGGGACAGCACGGGATGCCGACCAACCAAATGAGTTCCGAAAGGAGCGGAACGAGGACTGTGGACGTCTGGTGAAGGACGTCCTGGACTTCAGCTGGGGGAGGGAGGTACTCTTTCCTCCCGTGGCGTCAGAAATGAGCTTGTCCAGACGTTCGCCAAACAATCGGTCTGGGAAAAAAAAAGGGAAGGCCCGTGAGAGACTTCTTGGAGGCAGAGTCCGCTCGCCATTGTCGGAGCCAGAGAGCTCTACGGATTGCTATGGTATTTGAGGCGGCAAACGCTGCGCAGGTAGCAGCGTCCATGGAGGCCTGGATGAGGTACTCCGCCGCAGCGGCAATTTGAGCTGTTACCTCTGTGAAGGTATGAGTGAACTGGGATTCCTCAAAGTGTTAAGGGAGTCTGCCCAGACCGAGATCGCCTTTGCGACCCACACAGAGGCAAAGGAGGGCGAGAGGGAGGAACCCGCAGCCTCAAAAGCAGAGCGGGCGAGGTGCTCCACCTGTCTGTCTGTTGGGTCCTTGATGGAGGAACCATCGGGTAAAGGCAGGAGCGTCTTTGTGGTAAGGCGAGAGACCGGGGGGGGGTCGACCGAGGGCGGATCAGCCCAGCCCTTAGAGGCAGGTGAGGCAAAAGGGTACCGGGACTCCATGAGTTTTCGGTTACCGAAGCGCCTGTCAGGCTTCTCCCTTTGCTTTGTGAGGATATCCTGAAACTCTGGGTGATCAGCGAAAACCTTTTGGGGTTTCCCTGCCCTCTTAAAGGAGACCGTATAGTCAGTGGTAGTGGATGGGGGATCCTCCACATGCAGAGTTTGGTTGATTGATGCTATAAGGGAGACTATTGCAGTTTGATCATCTGGGGGGTGATGAAACCAAGGAATCCTCCTGGTACAAACAGCATTCTCCCTCCTCCAGCTCATCAGAAGCCGTGGAGCGTGTGGGAGAGCCTGCCCTGTGTGCTCCTGAGGGAGAGCCCGCTGGAGACACCCGGCCGTGTGCTCTTTTCCTGATCCCTGCAACCGGTGAAGCATATGCCCGGATTACCTCAGAAGGATCCTCCATAGGGGTATCCTCAGGCTATGTTCCGTCCAGGGACCCAGAAGGGTGTGGAGGACGACATTGCATAGCCAGAACCAGGTTCTGTGACAGTTTTTCCATGGATTGGGACAGAAACTGTGCCCATTCCGGTGGGCTGGGGGCCCTAGGCTCTGGGCTGCCGGTTGCGGCGGTGGTGGCAGGGGGGTCTTCGGGGGCTATAGGGGCACAGGACTCACAGAGAGTAGAGGTGTGTTTACGTGGTAGCTCAGCGTTGCAGGTAGTGCAGGCTGAATAATAGACTATGTGGGCCATAGTACTCTTTGTGCCCTTAGATTTCTGCATGTTCCTAATAGGAGTATGCCAGAAGGGGGAGCAATTAAATGTTGAATGTTTCATTTCATTTCCATGTCATCATCCTTGGCCTGCTGTGCAGGGGCCATGCTAATATGCTAATCAATCTTCTGTATAGCTCTGCCTTTGAGCATATGTGCTGCCGAAGCTAGCACTGCTCAGCAGAGCTACAATTGAAGCAAGCACCTCACCAGAATCAGCCGATGACCCTGTCCTCAGGAGGGATTAAGCTCTATGAAGATCTTCGCATGCTTTCCTGGGGGCGGGGCTTATCACGCCCAGGGGCTGGCTTATCGCGGCCGCGGGGGGCAGGGCTTAGCGCTAAAAGAGCGGGAAGATGAGTCAGTGTGCCCCCCCCTGCTGTGGGTAGTAAAAACCGGCGGGAAGGGAGCTTCTGAGTTTTCTGCTCTCTCCCTACAGTCAGCTCACAGCTTGTCACCGGTGGTTATCAGCCGGCTTTTCTGCTAGAGCAAATAAACAGAGCAAATAAAAACAGGGTGAGTCCCTGAGCCCTGGGCCCTCCCCCCTGCCACCGGGAAATTATCTGCAAGACTTTCTGCAAACAACAAAACTTCCCCCTCCTCCAGCCAGCAAGCTAGAGAAAGTTAACACTGTGTGCAGGATCTTTGCTCCTTGCACATAATAAATACTGTAAATGTCCTGGGATCCTTCCCTGCAGCATCTTTTCTCCCTTTGTCTAGACTCTAGGAAACCAGTCAGGGGGGATCTCACCTTAAAACACGGCTTTCCAGGCAGTGAAAATAGCAGAGTCAGCTTGCTGTGTCGGTGTCATATTCAACTCAGAGCCTGCAGAGAGGGGCTGAGGAATTGGGCTATAGGGGCACAGGCCTCTACCCTGGGCTTTGGAAAATCGGTGTCTGTGGAACCCGTCGTACAGCCCAGGATCCAGCGTCACAGGTAGGGGTACGTGAAGGCGACACTCCACGTTCCCGCCCGTTGATGGTAGTGGGAGATCGGTCCCAAAGGAAACCGTCGCCCTCGAAATATAATAAATCTTGAAAGGAAGTGCCTAATACAGACACTAAGCTAAAACTGAGCTTGCCTGGCCCGGCCAGGGGGTGTATACTGCAGAGGAGGAGCTATGCTTTTGCATCTACTTAGTGTCCTCCTATGGATAGGCAGCATAAGACCCATGGTCCTGTGTCCCCCAATGAGGCGTCAGAGAAATATACATACAGGGGGGCTGACTGTGCTACATTCAGTAAACAATGTGAAAGAATAAATTAATACAATCATGTTTGATGATAAAAGGGGTAGTTTGGTCTAAATCTAAGTCTGCAGTCACTCTGTATCACTGTATGTGGCAGCAAACCTGTGAATCCTAAGGCTATGTGCCCACAGGAGTTTGTACCTGTGGATAGATCCGGATATAACCGGATATATACGCAGGTTTGTCCGCAGGTTTCCCGCAGCTGCTCCCTGGAATCCGCTGCTGTTTTTAGCTGCGGTAGTACAGCGAAATATCTGCGGTAAACCTGCAGACATTCATGCGACTTACCTGCGGAAGTCCTGGCCTCTATCTCCATAGTGGAGGGCTGGGGTTTCCGCAGAAATAATTGACATGCAGTATGTGTGGCTGCAGGACATCCGCAGCATATTCCACAGCCACACATACCGCAGCATGGACACAGCACTCCCCACAGGATAACATGGGGAGTTTCTGTACATGTTGAAACCTGCGGATTTATCTAGAAAATCAGTCCAGGACTTCCGCAGGTAAGTCGCACGACTGCCCGAAGGTTTACCGCAGCTATTTCGCTGTACTACCGCCGGGTAGTTTCCGGGGAGCAGCTGCGGGAAACCTGCAGATGTACCTGCGGATATATCCGCAGGTACAAACTCCCGTGGGCACATAGCCTCACAGCGCACTTTTCTGATTCTCCAAAATCAGACCCAGTAAAGGCAGTCACTTGGGAGCTTGTATTCACTATGCATACTCTACAGCAAGGGTGGGGAACCTCCGGCCCGCGGGCCGCATGCGGCCCGCCATGACCTTTTATGTGGCCTCCGGGCAGATTCCCGGGGGAGGCAGTGCTGGTGCTGTCACCGTGGTCTTGCTGCCGCCGGCCCTTTAAATCCACACATTGCTGTTTGTGCTGCAATGTGTTCTCCTGTCGGCCAGTGCCAATTGTGGGCGGGTCCACAGCAGCCTCACAGCTTCCAGCCTTGTGAGTCCGCCCCCTGCCCTCCGGAGATCAGTGCCCGCCTTCTACTTCTGATGCAGTGTGTCCGGCTCCTGCACTCCGGTGATGTGAATGCAATGCTGCTGTGAGTCCAGCGCCGACCCTCTGCTGCTATGTGCCCTGCCCAATGCTTTGTGCCTCCCCACACCAGTTCTGTAAACCTTCTCCCCCAGAGTTGCATGAAACTCAGCGCAGTGTGCCCCCCAATGTCCTGTGTGCACCCCTCCCCCAGTCCTGTGTGCAGCCCCCCAATGTCCTGTGTGCACCCCTCCCCCAGTCCTGTGTGCAGCCCCCCAATGTCCTGTGTGCACCCCTCCCCCAGTCCTGTGTGCAGCCCATCACCCAGTAGTCCTGTTTGCACCCCCCAATCCTGTGTGCACCCCTCCCCCAGTCCTGTGTGCACCCCTCCCCCAGTCCTGTGTGCACCCCTCCCCCAGTCCTGTGTGCACCCCTCCCCCAGTCCTGTGTGCAGCCCCCCAATGTCCTGTGTGCACCCCTCCCCCAGTCCTGTGTGCAGCCCATCACCCAGTAGTCCTGTTTGCACCCCCCCAATCCTGTGTGCACCCCTCCCCCAGTCCTGTGTGCAGCCCCCCAATGTCCTGTGTGCACCCCTCCCCCAGTCCTGTGTGCACCCCTCCCCCAGTCCTGTGTGCACCCCTCCCCCAGTCCTGTGTGCAGCCCCCCAATGTCCTGTATGCACCCCTCCCCCAGTCCTGTTTGCACCCCCCAGTCCTGTGTGCACCCCTCCCCCAGTCCTGTGTGCAGCCCCCCAATGTCCTGTGTGCACCCCTCCCCCAGTCCTGTGTGCACCCCTCCCCCAGTCCTGTGTGCACCCCTCCCCCAGTCCTGTGTGCACCCCTCCCCCAATGTCCTGTGTGCAGCCCCCCAGTCCTGTGTGCACCCCCCCCCCAGTCCTGTGTGCACCCCTCCCCCAGTCCTGTGTGCACCCCCCCCCTAGTGGTGTCTGTGCCCCCGGCCCCCCCTAGTGGTGTCTGTGCCCCCGGCCCCCCCCTAGTGGTGTCTGTGCCCCCGGCCCCCCCCTAGTGGTGTCTGTGCCCCCGGCCCCCCCCTAGTGGTGTCTGTGCCCCCGGCCCCCCCCTAGTGGTGTCTGTGCCCCCGGCCCCCCCCTAGTGGTGTCTGTGCCCCCGGCCCCCCCCTAGTGGTGTCTGTGCCCCCGGCCCCCCCCCTAGTGGTGTCTGTGCCCCCGGCCCCCCCCCTAGTGGTGTCTGTGCCCCCGGCCCCCCCCCCTAGTGGTGTCTGTGCCCCCGGCCCCCCCCCTAGTGGTGTCTGTGCCCCCGGCCCCCCCCCTAGTGGTGTCTGTGCCCCCGGCCCCCCCCTAGTGGTGTCTGTGCCCCCGGCCCCCCCCTAGTGGTGTCTGTGCCCCCGGCCCCCCCCTAGTGGTGTCTGTGCCCCCGGCCCCCCCCTAGTGGTGTCTGTGCCCCCGGCCCCCCCCTAGTGGTGTCTGTGCCCCCGGCCCCCCCCCTAGTGGTGTCTGTGCCCCCGGCCCCCCCCTAGTGGTGTCTGTGCCCCCGGCCCCCCCCTAGTGGTGTCTGTGCCCCCGGCCCCCCCCCTAGTGGTGTCTGTGCCCCCGGCCCCCCCCCTAGTGGTGTCTGTGCCCCCGGCCCCCCCCCTAGTGGTGTCTGTGCCCCCGGCCCCCCCCTAGTGGTGTCTGTGCCCCCGGCCCCCCCCCTAGTGGTGTCTGTGCCCCCGGCCCCCCCCCTAGTGGTGCCTGTGCCCCCGGCCCCCCCCTAGTGGTGCCTGTGCCCCCGGCCCCCCCCTAGTGGTGCCTGTGCCCCCGGCCCCCCCCCTAGTGGTGCCTGTGCCCCCGGACCCGCCCCTAGTGGTGCCTGTGCCCCCGGACCCGCCCCTAGTGGTGCCTGTGCCCCCGGACCCGCGCGTGGTGCCTGTGCCCCCGGACCCGCGTGTGGTGCCTGTGCCCCCGGACCCGCGTGTGGTGCCTGTGCCCCCGGACCCGCGTGTGGTGCCTGTGCCCCCGGACCCGCGTGTGGTGCCTGTGCCCCCGGACCCGCGTGTGGTGCCTGTGCCCCCGGACCCGCGTGTGGTGCCTGTGCCCCCGGACCCGCGTGTGGTGCCTGTGCCCCCGGACCCGCGTGTGGTGCCTGTGCCCCCGGACCCGCGTGTGGTGCCTGTGCCCCCGGACCCGCGTGTGGTGCCTGTGCCCCCGGACCCGCGTGTGGTGCCTGTGCCCCCGGACCCGCGTGTGGTGCCTGTGCCCCCGGACCCGCGTGTGGTGCCTGTGCCCCCGGACCCGCGTGTGGTGCCTGTGCCCCCGGACCCGCGTGTGGTGCCTGTGCCCCCGGACCCGCGTGTGGTGCCTGTGCCCCCGGACCCGCGTGTGGTGCCTGTGCCCCCGGACCCGCGTGTGGTGCCTGTGCCCCCGGACCCGCGTGTGGTGCCTGTGCCCCCGGACCCGCGTGTGGTGCCTGTGCCCCCGGACCCGCGTGTGGTGCCTGTGCCCCCGGACCCGCGTGTGGTGCCTGTGCCCCCGGACCCGCGTGTGGTGCCTGTGCCCCCGGACCCGCGTGTGGTGTCTGTGCCCCCGGACCCGCGTGTGGTGTCTGTGCCCCCGGACCCGCGTGTGGTGTCTGTGCCCCCGGACCCGCGTGTGGTGTCTGTGCCCCCGGACCCGCGTGTGGTGTCTGTGCCCCCGGACCCGCGTGTGGTGTCTGTGCCCCCGGACCCGCGTGTGGTGTCTGTGCCCCCGGACCCGCGTGTGGTGTCTGTGCCCCCGGACCCGCGTGTGGTGTCTGTGCCCCCGGACCCGCGTGTGGTGTCTGTGCCCCCGGACCCGCGTGTGGTGTCTGTGCCCCCGGACCCGCGTGTGGTGTCTGTGCCCCCGGACCCGCGTGTGGTGTCTGTGCCCCCGGACCCGCGTGTGGTGTCTGTGCCCCCGGACCCGCGTGTGGTGTCTGTGCCCCCGGACCCGCGTGTGGTGTCTGTGCCCCCGGACCCGCGTGTGGTGTCTGTGCCCCCGGACCCGCGTGTGGTGTCTGTGCCCCCGGACCCGCGTGTGGTGTCTGTGCCCCCGGACCCGCGTGTGGTGTCTGTGCCCCCGGACCCGCGTGTGGTGTCTGTGCCCCCGGACCCGCGTGTGGTGTCTGTGCCCCCGGACCCGCGTGTGGTGTCTGTGCCCCCGGACCCGCGTGTGGTGTCTGTGCCCCCGGACCCGCGTGTGGTGTCTGTGCCCCCGGACCCGCGTGTGGTGTCTGTGCCCCCGGACCCGCGTGTGGTGTCTGTGCCCCCGGCCCCATGCCCCCAGTTAATTAATTGCTTCACCCAATATAGCAGGGTCATTTAAACATTGATAATTTAGTGCGGCCCCCGAAGGTTGGTAGAAATTTCCAAATGGCCCCCGACAGAAAAAAGGTTCCCCACCCCTGCTCTACAGAATCCAACTAGATGAGTACAGCCTCGCTCAATGCAATTGTGCAATGTATTACGAAAGGTGGCAACCCTCTAGTGGGATTCTGCATACTGCATACTTGCGGCCATGTGACCCCAGTTCCTGGCTCTGACACTGGAAAATCCTCACAGCACACACTGCATGTGGTGTGAGGATTCACAAGTCTACAGTCACAGTGACTGCAGACTTGTCCTTTTACACCGGACCGCATTTGAAGTGTGACACAGAAACTAACCCCAGCTAAAATAAATACTGAGTTCATACATGCCATATCTACAAACCTTCCCATAATGTAGAGTTCAATTTACCCAAAATCTCTCCAACCCAGGTACAGGGAAATATTTTATACCATTAATGCAAAATGATGCAAAGTTATGTCATCACTGAGGGAGCTCACGGCATTGAGAACATAGGACCTTTTTATTTAGCCCTAATTTTTATGTTCTTTACAAAGGGTTATTGCTCAGAGTAATTATGCAAAGCAGCAGCCTAAAGATATGCCCCCAAAAAATCTTGTGATTACGCTGGTGATGGGCAGTCCGGCTCTTTTTGGTGATCCAACCCACATAGCTTCGTTCACCAAAAAGAGCTGGCTCCTAAATGGATCTCTATTAAATATGTGCTCACCCCAGGTGAACACATATTTAAAGGGAACCTGTCAGGTCCTATATGCACCCAGGACCATGAATAGTTCTGGATGCATATTGCTAATTCCTGCTTAACTGTCCCCTATCTAGTAGCATAAATAAAAATGACCTTTAAATTCTAAAGATTTTTTATAATATGCTAATAAGGCCAGGAACTAGTCGCAAGGGCGTTACTTCCCTTAGCTACTCGGCCCCCTTATCATGTAAATACGTCCCTGTGAGTGTGCTAACATGCTAATGAATATGCAGCGTCAGAGGCATGGTCAGGCTCACCTCTGCTGCGATCGCTGGTTTTCAGCTCAGTGCTCATGATCACAACATCCAATCATGCGCACTACACCAGTTTGAAGCCGGGACGCGTACACCCGGCTCCATAGTACACATGACCAGAAGTCCTGTATTTCTGATTATGCGCACTGAGATGAAATCCAGAGTCTGGCGCGGTGGCATCAGAGAGGTGAGTACGACCATGCCTCTGACGCTGCACAGTCATTAGCATGTTAGCACGCCCACAGTGGCGTGCTAACATGCTATGGGGGCCGACTAGCCAAGGGATGAAACACCCTTGCAACTAGTCCCTGGCCTCATTAGCATATAATGAAGGATCTTTAGAAACACGTTTTCTAAAGATGTCTTTATCTATGCTACTGTAGCCTGGGACAGTTAGGTAGAGATTAGAAATATGAATCCAGAACTGCTTGTGGTTCTGGGTGCATACTGCGCCTGACAGGTTCACTTTAAGATGATGTTAGCACGATCGAAATGCCACCCACCCACCTGTTATAGACCAATTAAAATGTTGAATGGCTGGAGTTTTGTTCAAGTAGGCAGGGTTTTGTGCTCCAATCAACAGAATTTTATGCCCAGTGAGAACCATTAAGAGAATTTAGTGGCTCTCATTGGGGTGCCAACTCCTGCCAGTCACAGCAGGGAGAAGGTTCTGTGTCGAAGCGTTACCGACCGACACATCACTAGATTACAGCCACTTAGTAAAGATGATAAACATTCGCACTAGTGATGAGCGAGCGCTGCCATGGTCGGGTGCTGATAAACAGTTGGATGTTCAGATGAGCAAGACGCGAGTATAATGGAAGTCAATGGGGAACTCGAGCATTTTTCTGGAAGATTCCCTGGAAAAATGCTACTATTCCACCATAGACTTCCATTATACTCGAGTACTTGAGGTGCGCACATCCAAGCATCCAACTGCCCGTTATAAGACCAGAGCATGGTAGTGCTTTTGCTCATCACTGAATAATGACGCCCATATCTCTGGAACCACACGGTTGGTTTAACCCCTTCCCTCCTCAAAAAAAAAAACTAAGAAAAAAAAAACAGTATTCAGGGGAGCAGCAGAAATAAAATAGGTGCAAAAGCTGGCCAATTCTCACTAGGTGATTGGCCCAATTTCAGAGTGTCTGGCAGAGTGAGCACTCCTGTGTATGGGTGAGATCCGAATAATCAACGAACACCAATCTACTGTGTATGGGAGGCTTAGGCTAATTTCACACATCAGTTTTTTGCAATCAGGCACAATCCGGTTTGTGCCTGATGCAACGAATCCGTGTCGGTGTGTAAAAACTGATGCGACGGATCCGGTAAAAAACGGATCCTTTTTTTTTTTTTTTTTTTTTAAAAGCTGAGAGGGAGAGACCCCGTCATCCCGGCACTCCCGCACGCACCAACGCCGCACGCACCATCACCGCACACACCCCGGCACTCCTGCACGCATCATCCCCGCACACCCCGACACTCCCGCACGCATCATCCCCGCACACACCACGGCACTTCCGCACGCATCATCACCACCACACACACCACGGCACTCCCGCACGCATCATCACCACCACACACACCACGGCACTCCCGCACGCATCATCACCACCACACACACCACGGCACTCCCGCACGCATCATCACCACACACACACACCACGGCACTCCCGCACGCATCATCACCACACACACACACCACGGCACGGCACTCCCGCACGCATCATCACCACACACACACACCACGGCACAGCACTCCCGCACGCATCATCACCACCACACACACCACGGCACTCCCGCACGCATCATCACCACCACACACACCACGGCACTCCCGCATGCATCATCCTCACCGCACACCCCGACACTACCTCAGTGATGTCCCCACTGACAGCGCGACTCCCTCAGTTGCTGCGTGGAGCTGATAAGAGAGCGGCGGTGTTCCACGGCCGCTCCTGTCAGCGTCATGTAGCAGAGCTGAAATCGTTGCGGGACCTTGTGGATTACGTCGGACCTGGAGGGGTATTTGGGGATTTTAATAAAATGGTGAAAGAGGGTGTTTTTTTGGCCTTTATTCCAAATAAAGTATTTTTTTGGGTGTATGTGTTTATTTACTTTCACTTACAGGTTAATCATTGGGGGTGTCTCATAGACGCCTGCCATGATTAACCCCTTATTACCCCGATTGCCACCACACCAGGGCAATTCAGGATGAGCCGGGTGGAGTCCCGGGACTGTCGCATCTAATGCATGCGGCAATTCCGGGCGGCTGCTGGCTGATATTGTTAGGTTGGGGAGCTCCCCATAACGTGGAGCTCCCCATCCTGAGAATACCAGCCTTCAGCCGTATGGCTTTACCCTGGCTGGTATCAAAATTGGGGGGGACCGCACGTCGTTTTTTTTTTTAATTATTTCTTTTATTTTACTGCAAGATATAGACCCACCCATCGGCGGCTGTGATTGGTTACAGTGAGAGACAGCTGTCACTCAGCGTGGGGCGTGTCTGACTGCAACCAATCATAGGCGCCGGTGGGCGGGGAAAGCAGGGAATAAGAGATTGAATAATGGGCGGCCGGCTTTTTCAAATCAGGAGAAGCCGCCAGCAGTGTGACAGCTGTGCAGCGCCGCGCCCGTGATCGGTGAGTGGTTGAGAGTGAGTCAGTGTGAGAGAGAGAGAGGCATCACACTTGGCTCACGCTGGCAGCACAGCAGGAGCCAAGTGTCATGCTAGTGTGCCTGCATCTGAGGTCCGACCGTGCGAGCAGACCTCAGCTGCGGGGGGTGGCCCGGCTCTCAGGAGGGGCGGGTCAGTGCTGCGGAGGGGCGGGCCGGCACAGAGGAGGGGAAGGTGGGATTTCTCTCCCTCTCTCCTCCGTAGCCAGCTATTGCGATTCTCGCTCTGCATGCACGGTACACCGGTGTACCGCAAGTGCAGTGCAATTTTTCTCTCGCCCCATTCACTTGAATGGGTGCGAGAGAAAGAGTCTCGCATTACAGTCGCATCATGCTCCGATTGTTTTCTCAGTCCGATTAGGACTGAGAAAATAATCGCTCATATGTGCAGACACACAGGCTAGAATTGGTCCGAGTGGAATGCGATGTTTTATCACACTCCATTCGCACCGATTTTCTCCGAGAATCACTTCTGGGCATGGTCAGAAGTAAAAACCGAATCTGGTATATGCTTCCGGCATTTGATGCAGACTTTCATTATGCACCACGCCGCACCTGGCGCTGTGCGGTTTTTTTTATGAGACAAAAAACGTTGCATGAAACGTTCCATGCGGCCACCGCATTCATTAATTAAGCCGCATCCGGAAAAAGCCGGATGCAACGCAAGGTCATCAGGCACAATCCGGCAACAATACAAATCAATGGGGATAAAACGGATGCGGTACCGGATCCGTTTTAACTGTTTTTTTTCCGGATTGTGCCTGATGGGAAAAATCTGATGTGTGAAAGTAGCCTTATCTGTGCTGGGCATCATAATATGGCGGGACACTACATCAATTTTTTTTTTTATTTTTTACTGTACAATAGACCCACAGACCGGGTCTGTGATTGGTTACAGTGAGACGCTGTCATACAAGCTGGGGGCGCGTCTGACTGCAAACAATAACAGACTCCAATGGGGAAGTGGGGGGGAGGGGAAAGCAGTGAATATGCATGAGTTTAATGAGCAGCAACGGAGGTAAGAGGGGCCGCGGGAGTAGGTACGCTTGCGCCTAGACTGCGTGGGTGTGACCAGCTGGGTTATAATAATAATATTTATTTATATAGCGATGTTAATTCCACAGCGCTTTACACACATTGTGAGCCCCAATGGGGACAGTGTGGCCAATCTATATTCCCCATCAGTATGTCTTTGGAGTGTGGGAGGAAACTGGAGTACCCGGAGGAAACCCTCGCAAACATGGGGAGAACATACAAACTCCTTGTAGATGTTGTTGTCCTTGGTGGGAATTGAACCCAGGACCCCAGCGCTGCAAGACTGCAGTGCTAACCACTGATCCACCGTGCCGCCCAGTTAGTGAGCTTGCTGAGGTTTTCTCCCTTGCACTACAATCATGCTTCGCCCCCATGTGATAGGGTCCTGTTGAATAATGTCATGCCTGGAAGGAGCCCATACACTCCAGCATCTTCCAAGCAGGTACAGCGACGCCAGAGACTAGCATAGGGCGCTTTTTTTTTCTTTTTTTTTTTTTTTAAACTACAAGAGTGCCGGATCCAGGTCAATCACGGCCAGCCCAGCACTAGGGTACTTTTGAACTGCTGCTGGTCTGGACATCACAGAAGTGCAACAAATACGTTGAAAAACGCCACAAAAACCCATACCAAAAACTGCTCCAAAACTGCAGAGGACTCCCAGGAGACATACTGCCACAAGATCAGGTTTTGGTCAGGGAAAAAAAACCCAACTGCAAAAAACGCCCTGTGTGAACATAGCACTAGACTTCATATACTGGATTTCTCGTGTCCCCAGGGTGTTATCTCCGCCCAGTGACAGGTTTCCACAGGATACTCCTGTCACGGACATTACATTATAGAAGCCCTACGTGGTAACTATAGAACTGACCAAAGCAGATAGATGTGTGGGCATTATACATACAGACAGACAGACAGACAGACAGACAGACAGACAGACAGACAGACAGACACAGCTCAGCCTACGCAGACACCCCCAGCACTGCCGCCTCACCGCACAGCCTGCCCAGCACTCACAGCCTGGCCCTGCCTGTCCTCTCCACCTCAGCATGGCGCCCTCCGCACACTGCAGCCTGACTACTAGGCAATGGCGCTTCTTCTCCGGGAGACATTGGCTTTGTCTTCCCGGATTGGCTATTTATGTTACTGCCTGATACATTGGTGTTATTGGCTGTGCGGCTTAGGTCATGTTTCTCCCTCCCCGTGGTGTTATTGGCTCTCTCCCCCGGTCCTACTCACCACCTCTCCCGGTCTCGGTTCTCCTCTCCGCTCTGATTGGTTCCAGAACCGGAGCACGGAGCCCAATCAGCGCCTTGGACACGCAAAATGGCGGAAGGACAAAGGCGCCGGAGAGTAGCACTTCATGCGCTTGCGCACTAGACCACGCCCACCATATTACGCAGACGCTGCTAAACCTAGCCTTTCCGTGCAAATTCTTCGCGCATGCGCGTCTCCTAGTCTAGACCCTTCTTGCAGAATCATATCCAAGGGGGCGGGAATTATGAGTTCTTATCCACCCTGAATTTATCGGTAACGGTGGTGAAAGAAGGGCGGGAAAACCATTATACTGACACTCTGTGACACACTAGCACTGTCCAGCCACCCGGTTCCACTGTGCATGCATATGTTCCCTATGAGGATATGAAGGCGCCATCTTGTGCACTCTGCACACTCGTATTTTGAGGTGATCCTTCCTCACAAAGACCTCATTAAGCTGCTTTCATATTGTGGCTTCCAGCGGAGTAAACAAACCTTACTTAAAACGTAATGGACCGCAGAGAGGCAGCCATGACAGCATCTGTGTAATGCAATGTGCCAGCTCCTGCTGTATGTGCTGCACAGCTGCCATACAGTGTCTGGCCCTCTGCCCATATCCTAGTACAGGGCCTGTCACCACCAGACCGGCTGTGCATTTCGTATGGAATGGGCTGATGAGTTACGATGCTGAAGTTGGTTTCTTATTCGCCAGTTTCTTATTCGGCAATTTAGTTTTTTCAGTTTTTTATGCATTTAACAACAAAAATAACACATGACAATAATAAAATACAATGCACTGATGCGCCCTAATATAAATACACTCAAAATCAGCTGCAAAAATTATAAAACTGGCAAAAAAAATGGGCATCGAAGTGGGCACCAAAGTATGTTAGTGAAAGGGTTAAATGGCTTTGGGCCACTAATCTAACACCAGAATTGCATGTCTAGTGATGCCTCTAATCAAACTGAAGTGACTCTAGCCTGGCCCAAAGGGGTTCTGGGCATCAGAACTGGCATCAAAGTGGGCACACAGCCAATTTTCACAGATTTGAATAAGTAACTGGTGTGTTTGAGGGGTTAAATGGCTTTGGGCCACTGATCTCACACCACATTTACATACCTAGTGATGCCACACATCAAATTCAGATCACTCCAGCCTGGCCCATACAGGTTCTGGGCATCAGAACTGGCATCAAAGTGGGCAAAACCCCAGTTTTCACAGATTTGAATAAGTAGCTGGTGTTTTTGAGGGGTTAAATAGCTTTGGGCCACTGATCTCACACCCAATTTACATACCTAGTGATGCCACACATCAAATTCAGATCACTCCAGCCTGGCCCAAACAGGTTCTGGGCATCAGAACTGGCATCAAAATGAGCAAAACCCCAGTTTTACAGATTTGAATAAGTAACTGGTGTTTTTGAGGGGTTAAATGGCTTTGGGCCACTGATCTCACACCACATTTACATACCTAGTGATGCCACACATCAAATTCAGATCACTTCAGCCTGGCCCAAACAGGTTCTGAGCATCAGAACTGGCATCAAAGTGGGCAAAACCCCACTTTTCACAGATTTGAATAAGTAACTGGTGTTTTTGAGGGGTTAAATGGCTTTGGGCCACTGATCTCACACCACATTTACATACCTAGTGATGCCACACATCAAATTCAGATCACTCCAGCCTGGCCCAAACAGGTTCTGGGCATCAGAACTGGCATCAAAGTGGGCACACAGCCAATTTTCACAGATTTGAATAAGTAACTGGTGTTTTTGAGGGGTTAAATGGCTTTGGGCCACTGATCTCACACCACATTTACATACCTAGTAATGCCTCACATCAAATTCTGATCACTCCAGCCCGGCCCAAACAGGTTCTGAGCATCAGAACTGGCATCAAAGTGGGCAAAACCCCACTTTTCACAGATTTGAATAAGTAACTGGTGTTTTTGAGGGGTTAAATGGCTTTGGGCCACTGATCTCACACCACATTTACATACCTAGTGATGCCTCACATCAAATTCTGATCACTCCAGCCTGGCCCAAACAGGCTCTGGGCATCAGAACTGGCATCAAAATGGGCAAAACCCCAGTTTTACAGATTTGAATAAGTAACTGGTGTTTTTGAGGGGTTAAATGGCTTTGGGCCACTGATCTCACACCACATTTACATACCTAGTAATGCCTCACATCAAATTCTGATCACTCCAGCCTGGCCCAAACAGGCTCTGGGCATCATAACTGGCATCAAAATGGGCAAAACCCCAGTTTTACAGATTTAAATAAGTAACTGGTGTTTTTGAGGGGTTAAATGGCTTTGGGCCACTGATCTCACACCACATTTACATACCTAGTAATGCCTCACATCAAATTCTGATCACTCCAGCCTGGCCCAAACAGGTTCTGGGCATCAGAACTGGCATCAAAATGGGCAAAACCCCAGTTTTACAGATTTGAATAAGTAACTGGTGTTTTTGAGGGGTTAAATGGCTTTGGGCCACTGATCTCACACCACATTTACATACCTAGTAATGCCTCATATCAAATTCTGATCACTCCAGCCTGGCCCAAACAGGCTCTGGGCATCAGGACTGGCATCAAAATGGGCAAAACCCCAGTTTTACAGATTTGAATAAGTAACTGGTGTTTTTGAGGGGTTAAATGGCTTTGGGCCACTGATCTCACACCACATTTACATACCTAGTAATGCCTCACATCAAATTCTGAGCACTCCAGCCTGGCCCAAACAGGCTCTGGGCATCAGAACTGGCATCAAAATGGGCAAAACCCCAGTTTTACAGATTTGAATAAGTAACTGGTGTTTTTGAGGGGTTAAATGGCTTTGGGCCACTGATCTCACACCACATTTACATACCTAGTAATGCCTCACATCAAATTCTGATCACTCCAGCCTGGCCCAAACAGGTTCTGGGCATCAGAACTGGCATCAAAATGGGCAAAACCCCAGTTTTTACAGATTTGAATAAGTAACTGGTGTTTTTGAGGGGTTAAATGGCTTTGGGCCACTGATCTCACACCACATTTACATACCTAGTAATGCCTCACATCAAATTCTGATCACTCCAGCCTGGCCCAAACAGGCTGGAGTGATCAGAATTTGATGTGAGGCATTACTAGGTATGTAAATGTGGTGTGAGATCAGTGGCCCAAAGCCATTTAACCCCTCAAAAACACCAGTTACTTATTCAAATCTGTAAAAACTGGGGTTTTGCCCACTTTGATGCCAGTTCTGATGCCCAGAACCTGTTTGGGCCAGGCTGGAGTGATCAGAATTTGATGTGCGGCATCACTAGGTATGTAAATGTGGTGTTAGATCAGTGGCTTAAAGCCATTTAACCCCTCAAAAACACCAGTTACTTCTTCAAATCTGTAAAACTGGGGTTTTGCCCACTTTGATGCCAGTTCTGATGCCCAGAACCTGTTTGAGCCAGGCTGGAGTGATCAGAATTTGATGTGAGGCATTACTAGGTATGTAAATGTGGTGTGAGATCAGTGGCCCAAAGCCATTTAACCCCTCAAAAACACCAGTTACTTATTCAAATCTGTAAAAACTGGGGTTTTGCCCATTTTGATGCCAGTTCTGATGCCCAGAACCTGTTTGGGCCAGGCTGGAGTGATCTGAATTTGATGTGTGGCATCACTAGGTATGTAAATGTGGTGTGAGATCAGTGGCCCAAAGCCATTTAACCCCTCAAAAACACCAGTTACTTATTCAAATCTGTGAAAATTGGCTGTGTGCCCACTTTGATGCCAGTTCTGATGCCCAGAACCTGTTTGGGCCAGGCTGGAGTGATCTGAATTTGATGTGTGGTATCACTGGGTATGTAAATGTGGTGTGAGATCAGTGGCCCAAAGCCATTTAACCCCTCAAAAAACACCAGTTACTTATTCAAATCTGTGAAAACTGGGGTTTTGCCCACTTTGATGCCAGTTCTGATGCCCAGAACCTGTTTGGGCCAGGCTGGAGTGATCTGAATTTGATGTGTGGCATCACTAGGTATGTAAATGTCGTGTGAGATCAGTGGCCCAAAGCCATTTAACCCCTCAAAAACACCAGTTACTTATTCAAATCTGTGAAAATTGGCTGTGTGCCCACTTTGATGCCAGTTCTGATGCCCATAACCTGTTTGGGCCAGGCTGGAGTGATCTCAATTTGATGTGTGGTATCACTGGGTATGTAAATATGGTGTGAGATCAGTGGCCCAAAGCCATTTAACCCCTCAAAAACACCAGTTACTTATTCAAATCTGTAAAACTGGGGTTTTGCCCACTTTGATGCCAGTTCTGATGCCCAGAACTTGTTTGGGCCAGGCTGGAGTGATCTGAATTTGATGTGAGGCATCACTAGGTATGTAAATGTGGTGTGAGATCAGTGGCCCAAATCTATTTAACCCCTCAAAAACACCAGTTACTTATTCAAATCTGTGAAAATTGGCTGTGTGCCCACTTTGATGCCAGTTCTGATGCCCATAACCTGTTTGGGCCAGGCTGGAGTGATCTGAGTTTGATGTGTGGTATCACTGGGTATGTAAATTTGGTGTGAGATCAGTGGCCCAAAGCCATTTAACCCCTCAAAAACACCAGTTACTTATTCAAATCTGTGAAAACTGGGGTTTTGCCTACTTTGATGCCAGTTCTGATACCCAGAACCTGTTTGGGCCAGGCTGAAGTGATCTGTATTTCATGTGTGACATCACTAGGTATCTAAATGTGGTGTGAGATCAGTGGCCCAAAGCCATTTAACCCCTCAAAAACACCAGTTACTTATTCAAATCTGTGAAAACTTGGGTTTTGCCCATTTTGATGCCAGTTCTGATGCCCAGAACCTGTTTGGGCCAGGCTGGAGTGATCTGAATTTGATGTGTGTCATCACTAGGTATGTAAATGTGGTGTGAGATCAGTGGCCCAAAGCCATTTAACCCCTCAAAAACACCAGTTACTTATTCAAATCTGTAAAACTGGGGTTTTGCCCACTTTGATGCCAGTTCTGATGCTCAGAACCTGTTTGGGCCAGGCTGAAGTGATCTGAATTTGATGTGTGTCATCACTAGGTATGTAAATGTGGTGTGAGATCAGTGGCCCAAAGCCATTTAACCCCTCAAAAACACCAGTTACTTATTCAAATCTGTAAAACTGGGGTTTTGCCCATTTTGATGCCAGTTCTGATGCCCAGAACCTGTTTGGGCCAGGCTGGAGTGATCTGAATTTGATGTGTGTCATCACTAGGTATGTAAATGTGGTGTGAGATCAGTGGCCCAAAGCCATTTAACCCCTCAAAAACACCAGTTACTTATTCAAATCTGTAAAACTGGTGGTTTGCCCACTTTGATGCCAGTTCTGATGCCCAGAACCTGTTTGGGCCAGGCTGGAGTGATCTGAATTTGATGTGTGTCATCAGTAGGTATGTAAATGTGGTGTGAGATCAGTGGCCCAAAGCCATTTAACCCCTCAAAAACACCAGTTACTTATTCAAATCTGTAAAACTGGGGTTTTGCCCACTTTGATGCCAGTTCTGATGCTCAGAACCTGTTTGGGCCAGGCTGAAGTGATCTGAATTTGATGTGTGGCATCACTAGGTATGTAAATGTGGTGTGAGATCAGTGGCCCAAAGCCATTTAACCCCTCAAAAACACCAGTTACTTATTTAAATCTGTGAAAATTGGCTGTGTGCCCACTTTGATGCCAGTTCTGATGCCCATAACCTGTTTGGGCCAGGCTGGAGTGATCTGAATTTGATGTGTGGTATCACTGGGTATGTAAATGTGGTGTGAGATCAGTGGCCCAAAGCCATTTAACCCCTCAAAAACACCAGTTACTTTTTCAAATCTGTGAAAACTGGGGTTTTGCCCACTTTGATGCCAGTTCTGATGCCCAGAACCTGTTTGGGCCAGGCTGGAGTGATCTGAATTTGATGTGTGGCATCACTAGGTATGTAAATGGGGTGTGAAATCAGTGGCCCAAAGCCATTTAACCCCTCAAAAACACCAGTTACTTATTCAAATCTGTGAAAATTGGCAGTGTGCCCACTTTGATGCCAGTTCTGATGCCCATAACCTGTTTGGGCCAGGCTGGAGTGATCTGAATTTGATGTGTGGTATCACTGGGTATGTAAATGTGGTGTGAGATCAGTGGCCCAAAGCCATTTAACCCCTCAAAAACACCAGTTACTTATTCAAATCTGTAAAACTGGGGTTTTGCCCACTTTGATGCCAGTTCTGATGCCCAGAACCCCTTTGGGCCAGGCTAGAGTCACTTCAGTTTGATTAGAGGCATCACTAGACATGCAATTCTGGTGTTAGATCAGTGGCCCAAAGCCATTTAACCCTTTCACTAACATACTTTGGTGCCCACTTTGATGCCCATTTTTTTGCCAGTTTTATAATTTTCGCAGCTGGTTTTGAGTATATTTATATTAGGGCACACCTGTGCATTGTATTTTATTATTGTGATGTGTTTTTTTTGTTGTTAAATGCATAAAAAACTGAAAAAACTAAATTGCCGAATAAGAAACTGGACGAATAAGAAACCAACTTCAGCATCGTTGATGAGTTTGGATAAGAGAACCTGGGGTCTATTCATGGAAACAAACCGGCACCATAGGTTGCCATTAACCCCTTCACCCAGCCAGGCAATTTTTTGTTTTTTCCTCTGCTTCTTTCGAGACTCTTGAATCAAGAGCCATAACGTTTTTATTTTTCCATCAATATAGCCATACGAGTGCTTGTTTTTTGCGGGACGAGTTGTACTTTTGAATGACACCATTAATTCTGCCCCATCTTGTACTGGAAAATGAGGGAAAAAAAATCCAAGTACAGTGAATTTGCAAAATAAAAAGTGCAATGCCTCTAGTATTTTTTTATTTATTTATTTAACATGCTCACTATATGGTAAACAGACATTTCATTATGATTCCCCAGGTCAGTACGAGTTTTTAGATACCAAACATTATTATTATTATTTATTATTATAGCGCCATTAATTCCATGGCGCTCTATAATAATAATAATAATTTTATTTCTATAGCGCCAACATATTCTGTAGCACTTTACAATTCAGGAGGATCGTATACAAACAAGTAACAGTTATAGAAAATGCAATATTTAGAGGGAAAAAAGACAATCCTGCTCGTGAGAGCTTATAATCTACAATGAGATATGGGGGGGGGTTGATAGGCCCAGGGCTGTGGAGTCGGTAAGCCAAACCTGCGACTTCGACTCCTCAATTTCCCTTGCACTGACTCCACGACTCTGACTCCCACATATATTGCTTATATTTAAGTGAAAAATGTATTGTAGTACAATGTGAACATCAGACATTTAATCATTTTTATGATGCACTTATCAAGATATTTACATAGAACAAAATATATTTATTGGAATACAACTTTAGAACACAAAGAACTGCAATAAATTGTAAATATGTAATACACTATGTATTATAGATTACAGATATAACAAACTAGCTGTACTACCCGGCTTAGCCCGGGTTAATAACCGTTGTTAACAAAATAGAATGTATTAACAAAAATGTATTCTGCACACAAAAACCACAAAACAAATAGATAGAAATGTAATTATTAAAAGACAAAAACTAAGCTAATAGAATCATTTCACAACATATATTTCAACACCACAGATATTCCACACAGATTTAACTAAATTGGCCAAGTAATGTGCTCCGTCTGTCTGTTTCCAGGTCTGTCTCTTTCCAGGTCTGTCTCTTTCCCCGTCTGTCTCTTTCCCCGTCTGCCTGTCTCTGTATCTCTCTGTTTCTTTCCCCTTCTGTCTCTTTCTAGGTCTGTCTCTTTGCCAGGTCTGTCTCTTTGCCAGGTCTGTCTCTTTCCCAGGTGTGTCTCTTTCCCCTTCTGTCTCCCCGTCTCTTTCCCTGTGTCTTTTCCAGTCTGTCTCTTTCCCTGTCTGCCTGTCTCTGTCTGTCTCTTTCCTTGTCTGTCTCTATTTCTCTTTCTCTATCTCTTTCCCAGTCTGTCTCTATCGAGGTCTGTGTCTTTCCCCATCTATCTTTGTCTGTCTCTCTGGCTGTCTCCTCCTTCCCTCTCTGACTGTCTCTTTCCCTGTCTGCATGTCTGTCTGTCTCTTTCCCCATCTGTCTCTTTCCCCATCTGTCTCTTTCACCATCTGTCTCTTTCCAGGTCTGTCTCTTTCCAGATTAGTCTCTTTCCAGGTCTGTCTCTTTCCAGGTCTGTCTCTTTCCCCGTCTGTCTCTTTCACCATCTGTCTCTTTCACCATCTGTCTCTTTCACCATCTGTCTCTTTCCCTGTCTGTCTCTATCTCAGTCTCTTTCCCTGTCTGACTCTCTGTCTGTCTCTCTCTATCTCTCTCCCCAACAACATCTTATTACCTCACATATAAGCTTCTTATACTATGAATGTCTTTTGTTCCTATAGCAACCAATCACAGCTCCTACTAATAACCTGTAGTTCCAGGCTTTATTTACTTTAATGGAGGCATGTTTTTTGGAGAGTAACTGTAAAGCACGGCATTAAATTTTCCTGTCAAAACATAGTCTACGACGTTCCCTGGGTCACATGAGGTGTCTGTGCAAAATTTCGTGATTGTAAATGCGACGGTGCCGATACACTTTTCGTTTCACTTTTCCCCATTATGTAGACAGGGGCAAAATTGATTGGTAAATTGGAACGCGCGGGGTTAAAATTTCGCCTCACAACATAGCCTATGACATTCTCGGGATCCAGACGTGTGAGTGTGCAAACTTTTGTGGCTGTAGCTGCGACGGTGCAGATGCCAATCCCGGACATACATACACACACATATACACACACACACACACACACACACACACACATATTCAGCTTTATATGTTAGATATATAAAGCTGAGTGTATGTGTGTATGTCCGCTAAAGGAATCTGCACCGTCGCATTTACAATCACGAAATTTTGCACAGACATAGACTATGCTTTGACGGGAAAATTTAACCCTGTGCTTTACAGTTAATCTCCAAAATCCTGCCTCTATTAAACTGAATGGAGGTGGGAGCTACAAGCTATTAATAGCAACTGTCAATGGTTGCTATTGGAACAAAATCAACTGTTAGTATAAGAATGATTCATCATGAAAAAATTACCAATCTATTTTTTCAAAAGGGAGACAGCAAATCCAATGCAATTCATAAATATTTTATTGTGAAAAATCATATTAAACAATAACACCAACACCATTAAAAATGAGATATATGCAGAGTATTATTGTAGAAATAGGACAACAGCATCCAAAATAGCACATGAAAAAATTCATAACCAATCATATAAAGTGACAAGTGCCTCAAGCTTGCTAAAAGTCACTAAAAAACAGAACCTGCCATACAAAAAATGCAAAGTGCAATTGCACGTAACCCGATGGACAAGGCAAAACACTGCTCTGTAACCTGCAGCTATATATGCATTAGGCCACTATTGGAAGGTGTACTGAAAAACACGTGCTACCACCCGGTAAACAGAAGCACACCGCAGTATGATAGCAAAAATAAGCGTGTGCTCACTGCAATGCACAGCACAAACGCGGTGCAGAGATGTAAATATAACATTAAATCGCGTACCGCAGCGAGCACAATCAAGATAGTAAATTACCTGGGTGTAGAAGTATATATGTGCTGTTGTCCTATACGTCCCGACGCGCGTTTCGCACCCGGCTTCAACAGGGGGCGTGCCAGGCAAGAGGAAACACGGGGATTAAGTACGTACATCCAACCAATCAGGGGAGCAGAAGCGCTCGCGTCAGACACGCTCCTCTCTCATTAAAAGGACTTCCTGTCAGGCGGCTCCTGGAACGCAACCTGCGTGTCAAACACCGGTCATGGTGCAGCGAAGCAGGTCGGTCCCATATTATGCGCCCTTCATTAAGTTCCGAGAAGATAATGGCCGCGCGAGCGCATACCCCTGACGGCACAAATGGATGTGCAAATAAAGACGTCAACTTCCCCAAAATGTGCATTTTTGTTCGTACTTATTAGTCTTCGAATTGATGTCATATAATTTTTGGCTTTCTGTATAGCCTTCTATGGGAAATGAGTGCGTTTTCCTTATATGAGGTGTTGATACACATTATAGTTAGAACACATGCATTTTTTGACACTTAGTTGACGTCTTTATTTGCACATCCATTTGTGCCGTCAGGGGTATGCGCTCGCGCGGCCATTATCTAGGCCACTAGCTAGGTACTAAAGCTAGTATATTTCCAAAAAATCAGAAGGCAGCCCTCCACTTCTCTTTCAAATAAAATCTTCTTTAATGGCCCATATCACAGGACATTTTGGTCATAAAAAACAGTATATTTATTGGAATACAACTTTAGAACACAAAAAACTGCAATAAATTGTAAATATGTAATACAGTATGTAATATAGAGTACATACATTATATATATATATATATATATATATATATATATATATATATATATATATATATATATAAAAATAACACTATGTAATAAACTGTATAAGTGGCAAAAACAGTTTTCAACAAAAATATACTAAATAACATTTGTGCAGTCTATGAATGTGTTCTAAGAAATAGAATTGCCTCAATCAGATCCTCCTTCATAGGTGATCTCAAATCTGACCTGATAATTTTAAAGCTAGAGAAAAATCTCTCTACACTAACTTGGGTTGGAGGCAAAGCCGTAACCACATGGGAAACATCTCTAATAATTTCCGGATATATAGGAATTGCCTCATGCACAATCAATTTTGATGAACGGTTGAATTTTTCTATTATTTTAGAGCAAGTGAAAAATTTTGCTGAAATATGGTTAATCTGCTTGCTATAGGAGATGGAGTGAAATCTTTTTCCTTGCAACAATGCTTTGCCTGCTCCATGTCATCCAAATACTTGTCAAAGTTAAACTCCTCATCTGATGAGGATGAAGATATGGCAGCAGTAGAACTGTCAGGACCCAAGTCCTATTGCGCCTGGCAGTCCTGTAGGCCACTCTTCCTAACTGCTACCTCAGTCAGAGCTTATTTTCCTTTAGTAAGCTCTTGATCATCAAGCAGTATACGATGACTTGTGTCCACATAAACAGCTGCCAGAAGAATTTTATTTTCCAATAGCTCTTTCCGTTTCATTGAAGCAGAAATGCCATCTGCGATTAAATCTCTTTGAGACAGGCAAAATAGCAAGTTCTTATGAAAATTCCAGGAGTTAAATCCTCAGCTTGTAATTTTTTAGTCACGGTAAATGGGTGATTAAGCAATTCCTTCAATTCAGCCACCTGTGTCCATTGACCTTCATTTAGGGTTACCTGAAAGTTCACCATATCTATAAGAAACGGTTTTAGTTTAAGCAATCGCTCAATCATTAAATAAGTGCTGCCCCACCGAGTAGCTTGATCGACAATTGCCCCTTTCCCAGTACGATCATCTAATTTTAAAGTATAATTTTGCTGTCCTTCTGTTGTAATATCTGTTTGTTCCTCAGTTACATGAACAGCACTGTGGCTCCATCTCACACATACTGAATCCTAAATTTACTTCTAGCTGTTGTTCATTAACCTCATTCATCATTTTAATTGTACTTATGTTACGGGGGGCTGTCTGATAATAACCGAAAGGAGTATCAGACAGTCAGGGTCCACCGTGCAAAGACTTTGCTGCAGACTATGGCAGAGTGCAATACCTCTGTTAACTCACAGAAGGATATAATAAGAAAGTAAAGCAATTCCTCCCTTACTTGGAGGGTGTGTGGAATAATCTCTGTTAATAATCACAGAGACAAAGGCAATGTGTGCAAAATGGCACCTACCTAGGTCCGCTCTTCTAGTGGTGCAAAAGAGACGAACAGCAGCGTAAGCCGCACAAAGCTCCTACCTGCGTTCGCTCCACTAGTGTGCGAGGACACGAACCACTAGATATGGCACCTGCCTAGGTCCGCTCTTCTAGTGGTGCAAAAGAGACGAACAGCAGCGTAAGCCGCACAAAGCTCCTACCTCTGTTCGCTCCCCTAGTGTGCGAGGATACGAACAACTGCCAGACGCAGTATAAGGAACGTTACCCTAGCGGCAACGTCCACCTACGAGTAGAATCACAAGGCCCAGCCAGACCATGTGCCTCAGGCACCTGCCTATGTCCGCTCCCCTAAGAGGTAAGGATACGGACAGCAGCCGAAGCTGTAAGGTATAAGAACACTACCCTGCCGGTAGCGCTCACCTAGTATAGACAGAGGAATGCCTAGAGGAACGCGCACAGAGCGTCTACTCATATGCATGAACCAAGAGGACTGAGCACCATGCGGCGTGTGTCAGGGTCTTATATAGACTCTGTGCCTCATCCAAGATGGAGGACACCAGAGCCAATCCGCTGCCAGAACGACAGGAGTGACGTCATGCTGGCCTATCACCGAGCAAGACGTCACAAGCACATGACCAGCGACCAATCGGCATAGAAGGTGTCAGAGACATGTGACCTCGTGTCAGCGATGATGTCACCCGCACATGTGCAATGGCTCCAAGATTGGACTTAGTCTCCGGCGCTCGCACATGTGCAGTAGCAAGAAATCTGGACTTAGTCTCCAGCGCTCGCACATGTGCAGTAGCAAGAAATCTGGACTTAGTCTCCAGCGCTCGCACATGTGCAGTAGCAAGAAATCTGGACTTAGTCTCCAGTGCTCGCAGCAATTGTAACAGTACCTCCCCCTCAAGGGCCCCCCTCCCGGCGACGCAGGTAATCGGCAACTAAGTCGGGAGCATGGACAGCCTCCTCAGGCTCCCAAGAGCGATGTTCCGGGCCATAGCCCTCCCAATCTATCAAGAAGAACCTGCGCCCTCTAACCATCTTAGAACCAACTATGGCTCGTACCTCATAGCTAGAGCGAGAGGAATCAGAGGCAGGAGAGTGCACTTCACGAGCGTGAGGTAAAATAGCCGGCTTTAGCAGTGAGACATGGAATTTGTCATGAATCCTAAGATGGACAGGTAACTTCAATTGGTAGACTACAGGATTTACCTGTCGAAGAACCTCATAAGGACCCAGGAAGCGAGGAGCAAATTTGACAGAGCTCACTCTAAGTCTCACGTGTTTTGCAGAGAGCCACACAAAGTCCCCTGGAGAAAAGACAGGAGCCGGGCGACGAAACCGATCGGACACCGTCTTCATACGGTCCTTAGCTGCTTGGATCGACTCTTGAGTCCGATCCCAAACCTCTCTGGCATTAGTTGCCCAGTCGGCCACAAGAGGAGGAGGTGCAGCAGCGGGAAACGGTACCGGTACCCTAGGGTGTTGCCCATTATTGAGTACGAACGGTGTCTGCCCAGTGGCCTCAGCCAGCGAATTGTTAAGTGCAAATTCTGCCCAGGGTAGGAGGGAGGACCAGTTATCGTGGTTCTCAGCAACAAAGTGTCGAAGGTATATAATCATAGATTGATTGGTACGTTCAACCAAACCATTAGTCTCCGGATGGTATGCCGAAGAGAGATTCAACTCAATTTGCAGAAGGCTACAAAGATCTCGCCAGAAACGGGAAGTAAATTGCGGGCCTCTATCACAAATGATACGATCTGGCATCCCGTGAAGCCTAAAGACATGCTTGAGGAATAGTTTGGCTAGTACCCTGGAAGATGGGATTCTTGATAACGGTACGAGATGAACCATCCGGGAGAAATGGTCCGTAATGACCCACACAAATCTATGTCCCTGTGAACATGGAAGATCACCCACAAAGTCCATGCCTACCACCTCCCATGGTCTATCTGGCACTGGTAAAGGATGCAAGAGCCCAGCCGGTCTCTGCCGTAATGGACGGTTGCGAGCACACGAGTAGCAGGAACCGACATATCTCTTGACGTGGCTGGCTAAGTGTGGCCACCAATACCACCTCTCCAGTAACTCTCGTGTCCGCCTAATACCAAAATGCCCACCCATCTTTGAGGTGTGGGCCCATGACAGTATATCATTCTGTCGATCAGGCGGAACAAAGGTCTTGCCCGGTGGGATTTGGTCTAACGTCACAGGGGAGAGCGTATGAAAAACCCTGGAGGGAAGGATAAGACGAGGTTCGTCAATCTCTTCCTGGGTAGAAAGCATAGAGCGAGACAGGGCGTCTGCCTTGTTATTCTTACTCCCAGACAGATAGTTGATGGAGAAGTGAAAGCGGGAGAAAAACAAGGACCAGCGGGCTTGGCGAGGATTCAGACGCTGAGCGGTTTGTAAGTACGTCAGATTCTTATGGTCTGTATAGACCTGGAAAGGATGTTTCGCTCCTTCCAGCAAGTGACGCCACTCCTCCAAGGCTAATCTCAAGGCGAGCAGTTCCCTATCCCCAATGGTATAGTTTCTCTCTGCCGGTGAAAAGGTTTTAGCAAAGAAGAAACACGGCCTTTTTCTACCTGCACCGTTCTTTTGATACAAGACCGCACCAGCACCCACTGAAGAGGCATCAACCTCTAAGAGGAAGGGCTTATTCTCATCGGGTCTTTGAAGAACGGGAGCAGTTGAAAAGTGTCTTTTTACTGCCTCAAAAGCCTGAGATGTCTCAGTAGACCAGGCTTTGGGATTAGCACCTTTCTTAGTCAAGGCCACCAAAGGGGCCACCAAAGTAGAAAACTGGGGTATGAACTGCCTGTAATAATTTATGAATCCTAAGAAGCGTTGCACCGCCTTCAAGGAATGAGGTTCGGACCATTGCAGGACAGCAGAGAGCTTCGCAGGATCCATAGCCAGACCCTCTTGTGAGATAATGTAACCCAAAAAAGGCAATGAGGACTGCTCGAATACACATTTCTCGAGTTTAGCAAACAATGAGTGCTCCCTTAAACGGGAAAGGACACGAACGACATCCTGACGATGAGTCTCCAGATCAGGAGAAAAAATCAGGATGTCGTCCAGATACACCACTACTGAGGATAACAGTAAATCCCTGAACACATCGTTTACGAAGTCCTGAAATACTGCGGGTGCATTACATAACCCAAAAGGCATGACGAGGTATTCATAGTGACCGTCTCGGGTGTTAAAAGCGGTCTTCCATTCGTCACCCTTTCGAATTCGTACCAAGTTATACGCACCCCGCAGATCCAACTTCGTAAAAACTTGAGCTCCTCTCAGTCTGTCAAAGAGCTCCGAAATTAAAGGTAATGGGTATTTGTTCTTTATTGTGATTGCGTTGAGACCCCTGTAATCTATGCAGGGACGCAAATCACCCTCTTTCTTCCGAACAAAGAAAAACCCAGCTCCCGCGGGAGAGACAGACTTACGAATGAACCCCTTCTCTAAACTCTCTCTTATATAGGTCGACATGGCCTCCGACTCAGGTATCGACAGGGGGTAAACCCTGCCTTTAGGTGGAACCGAACCTGGGATAAGGTCTATGGCACAGTCATACGGCCTATGGGGTGGAAGAACCTCAGCACCCTGTTTGGAGAACACGTCAGCGAAATCCAAATAGGGTGTAGGTATGGGAGAGAGATCAGTTGATGCAACCGCAACGACCTTAGGTGGTAAGGGAAGACATCGGGACTGACATTTCGAACCCCAACTAATAATGCTGTCAGACTCCCAGTCAATGTGAGGAGCATGAGTCCGAAGCCATGGAAGACCCAGAAGGACGTCGTCTATACCCTCAGGCAAAACAAGAAAAGAAATCTCCTCTATGTGACCCTGAGATAGGGAAAGGCGCAAGGGAACTGTCCTCAATGTAATGGAGTCAGACAACATAGTTCCATTAACAACACGGACAGGAATAGGCGCCTCTAACATGATAGAGGGAATATTGTGTCCCTTTACAAATCCTGAGGACACAAAAATCCCGTCAGCTCCGGAATCCACAAAAGCCATAATAGGCCATGTATTCTCAGATAACGAGAGCTGACCTGGGATACAACACTTAGAGGGTGCAGAAGACGTCTCTAGTAACCCCCCTCTAATGGTTACTAGGCCAGGGAGTTTCCCTGACGACTAGGACACTTGTTGGCATAGTGCCCAGCCTGACGACATACGTAACATATAGGAGGACCAGACTTGCGTAGTCTGGAGAACGTATGACCTAACTCCATAGGAGTGGGAGATGTTTCAGATGCTGAGGAAGATGGTAGTGGACCCTCAACAACTGGAATAGCCCGATGCTTAGGGCGTGAGGAAAAGACCTCGAGTCTACGTTCCTTATGGCGTACATCGATCCTCGTTGCTACTGTGATCAAGTCCTCCAGAGAAGCAGGGACCTCACGAGTAGCAAGGGCATCCTTGACATAGCCTGCCAACCCTCTCCAGAAGATAGGAATCAACACCTTCTCTGGCCAATCTAGTTCTGCCACCAGAGTTCTAAAAGCAATGGCATAAGAACTAGTGGATAACGAACCCTGAGATAGATCTAACAGTCTCAGGGCCGCATCATGGGTAACCTGCGGACCCATGAATACCGCCTTAAGAGCATCAAGAAAGTCTTGATGTCTCAGAGTAACCACATCAGAGCGCTCCCATAAGGGAGTCGCCCATTCTAAGGCTTTGTCCTGAAGTAAGGAGATGATAAAGCCTACTCTGGACCTCTCCGTAGAGAAGCGAGAAGAGTTGACCTCTAGGTGTATCTGACACTGACTAATGAAACCACGACATGATCTGGCATCGCCAGAATATCTGTTTGGCAGAGCAAGTCGAGGATCATGTGCAGATGTCACCATGGTCTGAGGTTTATCCTCTATACTCTTGAGCCGTGACTCAAGTACTTGTATGTAACGGTGTAACTGCTGATATTCTGCCATAACTGCCAGACCCTTGGCTCAGTCCTAATGTTACGGGGGGCTGTCTGATAATAACCGAAAGGAGTATCAGACAGTCAGGGTCCACCGTGCAAAGACTTTGCTGCAGACTATGGCAGAGTGCAATACCTCTGTTAACTCACAGAAGGATATAATAAGAAAGTAAAGCAATTCCTCCCTTACTTGGAGGGTGTGTGGAATGATCTCTGTTAATAATCACAGAGACAAAGGCAATGTGTGCAAAATGGCACCTACCTAGGTCCGCTCTTCTAGTGGTGCAAAAGAGACGAACAGCAGCGTAAGCCGCACAAAGCTCCTACCTGCGTTCGCTCCACTAGTGTGCGAGGACACGAACCACTAGATATGGCACTTGCCTAGGTCCGCTCTTCTAGTGGTGCAAAAGAGACGAACAGCAGCGTAAGCCGCACAAAGCTCCTACCTCTGTTCGCTCCCCTAGTGTGCGAGGATACGAACAACTGCCAGACGCAGTATAAGGAACGTTACCCTAGCGGCAACGTCCACCTACGAGTAGAATCACAAGGCCCAGCCAGACCATGTGCCTCAGGCACCTGCCTATGTCCGCTCCCCTAAGAGGTAAGGATACGGACAGCAGCCGAAGCTGTAAGGTATAAGAACACTACCCTGCCGGTAGCGCTCACCTAGTATAGACAGAGGAATGCCTAGAGGAACGCGCACAGAGCGTCTACTCATATGCATGAACCAAGAGGACTGAGCACCATGCGGCGTGTGTCAGGGTCTTATATAGACTCTGTGCCTCATCCAAGATGGAGGACACCAGAGCCAATCCGCTGCCAGAACGACAGGAGTGACGTCATGCTGGCCTATCACCGAGCAAGACGTCACAAGCACATGACCAGCGACCAATCGGCATAGAAGGTGTCAGAGACATGTGACCTCGTGTCAGCGATGATGTCACCCGCACATGTGCAATGGCTCCAAGATTGGACTTAGTCTCCGGCGCTCGCACATGTGCAGTAGCAAGAAATCTGGACTTAGTCTCCAGCGCTCGCACATGTGCAGTAGCAAGAAATCTGGACTTAGTCTCCAGCGCTCGCACATGTGCAGTAGCAAGAAATCTGGACTTAGTCTCCAGTGCTCGCAGCAATTGTAACAACTTATGTTTGAAGCATTGTTTTGTGAGGATCCGTTTTTGGGCTCAAAAACGGATCCTCACAAAGAATTAGCATATCAGTTTGTGTGGCATTTTTCTAACCTGCTTTTGCTATTGAAAACATTATGAGCTCAAAAATCTTTCAGGGGATGCATTTTTTTAAAAAAGTTGATCTGCTTTTGTAGCTGAAAAACGTATCCTGAAAAATGCAGCAAAAATGCTGTGTGTGAATGTAGCCTTAGATCAAGAATAGAACAGCCATTTATAGGACATTTCATAACTTTCCCAAATTCCTATGAAAAAATATTTAGCACATTCTGCATTCAACTACTGTACCCAATTTATTATATATTTTAGGAGTCGGAGTCAGTCCATTTTATACCGACTCCACCAAAATGAACACTGACTCCGACTCCACGACTCCGACTCCACAACTCTGGATAGGCCGCCCTAAAAAGATGCGTTTAAAGGGTGCGTCTGAAGCTGAGTAAGTTGTGATTCGTCCTAACTTCCTTGGGAAGATTGTTCCAGAGGATTGGTGCAGCTCGGAAGAAATCTTGGATCCGGGAGTGGGAGGTTCGAATTAGTGTGGATGTTAGTGGAAAGTCATCAGGCTTCCACACTTTTTATCCTGTGACCTTCCCACTTTCATCATGGGGGATTTCAACATCCTTATTGATGACCCACTCTCCCCATCTGCCACCCATTTTCTTTCTCTAACCTCATCCTTCGGCCTCTCACAGCTCACTAAGTCTCTTACACATGAGGACGGGGATACGCTGGACCTGGTCTTCTCCCGCCTTTGCACTCTTCACGACTTCACCAATTCCCCTCTCCCACTCTCTGACCACAACCTTCTCTTTTTTCCATCACAAACTGTCTTCAAACCCGGGATGCCCCCACTTATCTCCCATACAGAAATCTAAGCGCCATCAATACCCAGCTGCTAATGAACAATTTACAGTCATCCTTGTCTCCCATCTCCTCTCTCTCCTGCGCTGACTCTGCAGTGTCACATTATAATAAGACATTGCAGAGTGCCCTGGATGAAGCTGCACCAGCAACATGCAGAAAAAAAACACACAGGCAGCGGCAGCCCTGGCATATGCTTCAAACACGTTTCCTACAGCGCTGTTCTAGGTGTGCTGAGCATCTGTGGAGAAAATCCTTTTCAGCTGAAGACTTCATCCCATCTTCTCTCTCTCCTGTGCTGACTCTGCAGTGTCACATTATAATAAGACATTGCAGAGTGCCCTGGATGAAGCTGCACCAGCTACATGCAGAAAAAAAAACACACAGGCAGTGGCAGCCCTGGCACACGCTTCAAACACTTTTCCTACAGCGCTGTTCTAGGTGTGCTGAGTGTCTGTGGAGAAAATCCTTTTCAGCTGAAGACTTCATCCACTATAAGTTCATGCTTAAAACCTATAACTCAGCTCTCCATCTGGCTAAACAAGTATACTTTACCAATCTCATCACTTCACTAGCCAACAATCCCAAACGACTCTTTGAAACCTTCCACTCCCTCCTGAGCCCTAAAGCACAGACCCCGGTCACCAACCTAACCTCTGATGATCTGGCCATTTTCTTCTTACAAAAGATCAACGACATCCACAAAGATATCTTTGAAGAATCCCCTCAGAGCCTGGATCCCCTCCTCTCCCGCACCTCAAGCTCATTATCAATATTCAAGCCTGTCACAGAAGAAGTGACGCGTCTCCTTGCCTCTTCCTGCCCAACAACATGCACCAGTGACCCTCTTCCCTCACATCTCTTTCGGGCTCTGTCCCCAGTTGTCACTACCTATCTAACCAAAATATTTAACCTCTCTCTTTCATCAGGTATTTCCTTCATCATTTAAACATGCCATCATAACCCCTCTACTTAAAAAACCTTCCCTCAATCAGAACTGTGCCGCTAACTACAGACCAGTCTCTAACCTTCCCTTTATCTCCAAGCTCCTGGAACTCTTGGTCCACTCTCGGCTAATCCGCTATTTATCTGAAAAATCACTTCTTGATCCCTCTCAATCTGGTTTCCGTTCTTTACACTCCACCGAAACGGCCCTCACCAAAGTCTCTAATGATCTATTAACAGCAAAATCTAAAGGCCACTATTCCCTCTTGTTTCTCTTGGATCTCTCAGCTGCTTTTGACACTGTGGATCACCAACTTCTCCTCACCATGCTCTGCTCTATTGGCCTCAAGGACACCGCTCTCACCTGGTTCTCCTCCTATCTTTCTGACGGCTCCTTCACTGTTTCCTTTGCTGGCTCTTACTCCACTCCTCTCCCCCTAACCTTCGGGATTCCTCAAGGCTCTGTCTTGGGCCCTCTCCTTTTCGCTATATACACCGCCCCTATTGGACAAACCATCAGCAGATTCGGTTTCCAATACCATTTCTATGCTGATGACACCCAATTATATACATCATCTCCAATCATCACACCTGTTTTGTTACAAAATACCAGAGATTGTCTGTTTTCTGTCTCTCAAAGCATGTCCTCCCTCTATCTGAAACTGAATCTCTCCAAAACTGAGTTTCTTGTGTTTCCTCCCTCTACTAACCAACCTACACCCGACATCTCAATTACCTTCGATGATTTAATCATTATACCCAAGCAGCATGCTCACTGTCTTGGGGTCATATTTGACTCAGAACTCTCCTTCATTCCCCACATACAATCACTCACTTGCACATGTCACCTACATCTCAAAAACATCTCCAGAATCCGACCATTTCTTACTTTTGAAACGGCAAAAACCCTTACTGTCGCTCTCATTCATTCCTGCCTGGATTACTGCAACTCTTTATTGATCGGTCTCCCTCGGACCAAACTCTCCCCTCTCCAATTCATCTTGAATGCAGCAGCCAGGGTCAGATTCCTTTCCAGCCGTTTCACCAATGCCTCCACCTTGTGCCAGTCACTACACTGGCTACCTATCAGCTACAGAATACAATTACAATACAAACTCATACCCCTCACCTACAAAGCTCTCCACAGCTCTGCACCACCATATATCTCATCCCTCATCTCTGTCTATCATCCTACCCGCCCCCTTCGCTCCGCAAATGATCTTAGACTAACCTCCTCCATAATACGAACCTCACACCTCCGTCTCCAAGACTTTTCTCGTGCCGTGCCAGCTTTCTGGAATGCACTACCCCAAAGAATGCTGCTAATATCCAGCCCCCAAGTTTTTAAGTGTAAATTAAAAACACTTCTCTTTAGACAAGCTTATCATAATAACTTACTAACCTAACTCTTCCCTGTCCCACCTTTTAAATGCTACTCGTAACCTTCTCTGTCCTATTTCTGTCCTCACATCCTACATACAACCAATAGCACGTAAGGGCACCCAAAAGGTTACTGTCTAAAGACCAGATCATTCATCTTTATAAGTAACTAATTAACTAGCATAACAGTGGCCGGCCAGATCTACAAGTGTGCTTCACCTCTTGTGTCCCCCTTCTTCCCCATAGATTGTAAGCTTTCGAGCAGGGCCCTCATTCCTACTGTAGCTGTTGAATTATGTACTATTTTGTTTTGTATTGGTCTATACAACCCCCCACCGGATTGCAAAGTGCTGCGGAATATGTTGGCGCTATATAAATAAACTTTATTATTATTATTTGCAGAGCGTAGAGAACGGGTGGGGTAATAGACAGAGAGGAGGGGGGAGATGTAGGGGGGTGCCTCACTGTGGAGGGCTTTGTGGATGAGAACAAGCAATTTGAATTGGATCCTGTGATATAAGGGAAGCCAGTGCAATGACTGGCACAGAGCAGAGGCATCTGAGTAGCAGTTAGCCAGATAGGTGACCCTGGCTGCTGCATTAAGGATGGACTGTAGAGGAGGGATTTACAAGTGAAAACGGGTATACATAAAATCTAGTACAAAAATCATTAACCGTACAAAACAGACTGGCACAGGAGGAGAGAGGACCCTTCCCGCGAGGGCTCACAGTCTACAGGGGATGGGTGAGGATACAGTAGGTGAAGACAGAGCTGGTTGCGCAGTGGTGTACTGGACTGAGGGTTATTGTAGGTTGTAGGCTTGTCAGAAGAGGTGGGTCTTCAGGTTCCTCTTGAAGCTGTATAGTTTTACTTTTATCTAAGAGGTGAAAAAAAACCTCAGAAGTTTGTAGAAAAAAAAAAAAAATGCGCTTTTGGCACCATTTTCAGAGACCCGCAGTCATCTCATTTTTCAGGATCTAGGGCTCAGTGACTGATTATTTTTTGTGTCTTGAGCTGATATTTTTAATTATACCATTTTTGGGTACACACAATGTTTTGAAGGCCTGTTATTGCATTTTAATGCAATGTTGCAGCTACCAAAAAAAAAAGTAATTTTGGGGTCTTGATTTTTTTTTCTTGCTTTGCCGATTACCGATCAGGTTAATTAATTTTATATTTTGATAGATTGGGCTTTTCTGAACGTGGCAATACCGAATGTTTTTTCTTGTATTATTATTATTATAACGACTGAATGCCAGTCGTTATGACTATTAAGATACAATGGCACTATGCAAAACCCAGGGACACAAAGATGGTGAATAACAATTTTCTTTATAAGTCTCAAGAAATTTTTTTTTACAAAGAAACAGTACTCTTACAACTTATGGGCCACAACAGCCCGGAATAAACAATAACAATTTATTTCATCTTGCATGACTTCAAGTGTCGGTATGTAGGGATGAACTGGACTATATTTCCCTCCCCACTATACCGCTTCCTCCCTTATCTATTAATGGGGCTTACCCGGGTGCACTACTACAGATAATGGCATCTGATCCCTCCAAGGATATAATCTTACAACCACTTCCCTTTATGTTTACAATTCAATCAGGGTACCCGGCCACCTTCCCAAATACAGCCAGAAACAAGTAAATGTATGTACATGTACCTCTGTTCAATATTCTATACCTCACTGCCCCCAGACAGTGTGATGAAGCAAAGGCAGAAAAGTCTGTTATTATCAGCACAACACAGCTTAACCCCTTAAAGACGAAGCCAGTTTTGTACTTAATACCCAGGCCATTTTTTGTAATTCTGACCAGTGTCACTTTATAAGATTATAACTCTGGAACACTTCAATGGATCCCAGTGATTCTGAGATTGTTTTTTCGAGACATATTGGGCCTCATGTTAGAGGTAAATTTAGGATGATATTTTTTTATTTTATTTGTGAAAAAATCTGAAATTTGACAAAAAAATTTAAAATTTTGCAATTTTCAAACTTTTAATTTTTATGCCCATAAACCAGAGTGTTATGTCACACAAGATAGTTAATAAATAACATTTTCCACATGTCTAATTTACATCAGCGCAATTTTTGAAACAAAATTTTTTTAGGGTTAGGAAGTTAGAATGGTTCAAAGTTCATCAGCAATTTCCCATTTTTTCAACAACATTTACAAAACCATTTTTTTAGGGACCACATCACATTTGAAGTGACTTTGAGAGGCCTAGGTGAAAGAAAATACACAAAAGTGACACCATTCTAAAAACTGCACCCCTCAAAGTACTCAAAACCACATCCAAGAAGTTTATTAACCCTTCAGGTGCTTCACAGGAACTAAAGTAATGTGGAATGAATAAAAATTAACATTTTACCTAAAAATGTTGCTTTAGCAGTAATTTTCTTACTTTTTCAAGAGGTAACACCAAAAATTGGACCTCACACTTTGTTACCCTCTTTCTTATGAGCGCGCCGATACCCCACATGTGGTCAGAAACCTTTGTTTGGGCAAATGGGAGGGCTTGGAACGAAGGGAGCAATATTTGAATTGTGGAAAGCAAATTTGGCTGAAACAGATTGCGGGCACCGTGTTGCATTTACAGATCCCCTAAGGTACCTAAACAGCAGAAACCCCCCTCAAGTGACCCCTTTTTAGAAACTAGACCCCTTAAGGCTTCTATCTAGGGGTATAGTGGAAGGAAGCTGCGTTGAAAAACATGTGATGGTGTCTCCGCGGCTTCCTTGTTTTGCATATTGACCAGGGGGCATTGCTCTAGAATCACTGCGTTGAGAAAACACGTGATGGTGCTCCGCGGTGCTGGATGTTGATCTCCCTAAGGTCAACCATCCTTACCTATATATTCTTGTACTAGGCATTGCTCCCACTAGCCAGTTTCCTACTCCACACTGATGAGGGGCAAATACCCCGAAACAGCTGTCTGTGGATGAATACCATGTTTTGGCATAGGTAGTTTCCTTGACTGGAGACTGCCCTTCCCGTGGTTTTTCCTTCCCGGTGAAAGACCTGGCTAGTTACCTGCCAGCGTTGAGAAACAAGTGATGGTGTCTCCGTGGCTTCCTTGTTGAGGATGGGATTACCACCTGCCATCGGTATCCTAACTCAGCCGGCAAGTAGATCCAGCGATACAACACTCCCTCTATTATTGTCAGTTTGTCCGACTGCCGTAACAACTTTTCCTCCTCCGAGTTCAGCTGAGCTCTAGCTTTCACATCAGGTTAAGTTTTCTGATTCACCCACCTCTTTACTCGTGACAGCCCGGGGTCCGCGTTCTGTAGATCAGCCCATTCTTGACGAGTGTTCCCCAGCAATCTGGCTACTCGTGTCACCACCCAAATAGAACGTCCAGATCTACAAACTCAGGTAATCGCCTCAGGTCAGGAATCTCGGTATCCTCGAGATCTTCGTCCACCTCACGTCCCGGCGCATCTCACGTTACCCGTGACAGGGCATCCACGTTGAATTTATCTTTGCCGGACCGAAACCGAATCCGGTAATTAAATTTGGACATTCGCGCCACCCATCGCTGTTCTAACGCTCTCAGTTTGGCGTTCTCCAGATGCGCTAGCGGGTTATTGTCTGTCATCACAAGAACCTCCGACCCTGCTAGATACTCAGCAAATATTTCAGTCATGGCCTACACGAACGAACTATAGTTATCAGGCTTGCGCTCAGTGTCCCGTAAGGACCGGCTGGCATACGCGACAACCCTCTCACGTTCCTCTTGCTCTTGGGCCACCAGTGCTCCAAGCCCATGCAGACTTCCGTCTGTATACAGAGTAAAGGGTCGGTCAAAGCGAGCATATGCTAACAGAGATGCCTATACGAGAGCGGCCCGAATTTGATCGAACGCCTGTTTTTGCCGGTCGGTCCATCAAATAGGCTGATTCCTGGGGCCCTGAGATGTCCCCCTCAATAACTCATTCAATGGTTCAGACATCTTAGCGAAGTTCTTCACAAACCGACGATAGTATCCGGCCAAACCGAGGAAGGCCCGCACATCTCTCACAGTCTTGGGGGTGGGCCACTCCTGGATAGCCTCTATCTTGCTCTCGGTCGGACGCACCCCATCCGCTGCCACCACATGTCCCAGATATTTAATCTGGGTCTGGAACAAGCGACACTTCTTGGGTTTGATCTTGAGGTCATTGTCTTTTAGCTGGTGTAGCACTTGCTGGAGCTTCCTCAGGTGATCATCAAATGAATCTCCAAATATAATTACATCGTCCAGATATATCAACACAGATTCAAAATTGTAATCACCTAGACAGTAATCCATCCGTCGCTGAAATGTGGCCGGGGTATTAGTCAGTCCAAAAGGCATTCAATTAAACTCGTAGAGTCCCATTGGTAGGATGAAAGCTGTTTTTTGACAATTTTTAGCTACCATGGGTACCTGCCAATAGCCACTAGCCAGGTCCAATTTGGAGAAGTATTTTGCCTTTCCCAGAGCAGACAAAAACACCTCAATCCTTGGCAACGGGTATGAGTCATGCACGGTCTTCACGTTCAGCTTGCGGTAATCAACACGATACTGTATAAACCCGTCCTTTTTCTGAACCAGTACAACCATCGCAGCCCATGGACTCTTACTCGGGCGGATCACGCCACTATCCAACATTTGTGCTAACATACTCTTGACCTCATGATAATGATTCAGGGAAATCTGGCAATATCTCTCTCTGATTGGGGACTCGTCCCCTGTGGGTATCTCATGTTCTACCGCCTATGTGCAGCCAAAGTCTTCATTACTCCTAGAAAAGGCAGAATGGTACTCCCATAGGGTAGTCTGTAGCTGATACACCTGTTCTGGCGTTAGCTGAGTTGTATCCATCCCCATCAGCTCTATGATCTTCTTACTATTCCACATGGGCGTGGGTGACTCTTCTTCTGCTGTCCGCATCGACAGAGTCCAAGCAGTCTGACAGTTCGCTTTCAACAAGAAACGATTCTTGTGGAGAACTTCTCCATGTCATTAACATTACTTATCTGTCTACAGTTACCTAATCATGTCTCGATATTACTTTTAAAAGATAGTCAGCAAGGCAAATAAAGCATGTTGATTGAATCTTAATAGCTGGGCCAAGTCTGAAGCCTGGAAACTTATTTGTGCTAAAGGACCTGTGTAGAAGAATCTAACATGGTCAAGTTTGGCCCATGACAACACAGTTTCGAAATATGCATTAAAATTAAATGCACTGATCTACTTTCCATAAATTATCAGCATATTGGTGAAATTACACCTATCAAAAAAAATAACAGCCTCCTCCAAATCCCCTATAGCTGTCCTATCCATTGCCACAATAGGTGTGTTTTCTACCACTTAAGGTAGAAGTCTCTCTCAATCAATTTGCTAAGTTAGACAAAGTAGCTGGTACATTTTTCCAGCAAACTGCACATGTGAGGTCTGCCTATTTTACAACCGGTGAAATATGTATTTACGAAACTTCTATTCTCTATTTGCCTGAACTACACTACTTCTTTATGTTCATAGTTATTAGTACATAATGACATGTTGTTAACCAATAGAATACCCATCCATCTCTTGGACTGGGTGTCATTAACATTACTTATCTCTCTACAATTACCTAATCATGTCTCGATATTACTTTTAAAAGATAGTCAGCAAGGCAAATAAAGCGTGTTGATTGAATCTTAATAGCTGGGCCAAGTCTGAAGCCTGGAAACTTATTTGTGCTAAAGGACCTGTGTAGAAGAATCTAACATGGTCAAGTTTGGCCCATGACAACACAGTTTCGAAATATGCATTAAAATTAAATGCACTGATCTACTTTCCATAAATTATCAGCATATTGGTGAAATTACACCTATCAAAAAAATAACAGCCTCCTCCAAATCCCCTATAGCTGTCCTATCCATCGCCACAATAGGTGTGTTTTCTACCACTTAAGGTAGAAGTCTCTCTCAATCAATTTGCTAAGTTAGACAAAGTAGCTGGTACATTTTTCAAGCAAACTGTACCTGTGAGGTCTGCCTATTTTACAACCGGTGAAATATGTATTTACGAAACTTCCATTTTCTATTTGCCTGAACTACACTACTTCTTTATGTTCATAGGTGTTTCGGGGGGCTGTCTGATAATAAATCCCAAAGGAATATCAGACAGTCAGGGTCCACCGTACAAAGACTCTGCTGCAGACTATGGCAGAGGATAAGGGGTATATAAGTGTGCCACTGTAAATAGTAATAGCACTAGTGCAGAGTGCAATACCTCTGTTAAACTCACAGAGGAATATAATTAGGAAATAAAGCAATTCCTCCCTTTATTGGAGGGTGTGTGGTATGGTCTCTGTTAATGGTCACACAGACAAAAGCAGTGAGTGTGAAATGGCACCTACCTAGGTCCGATCCTCTAGCGGTGCCAGGAGACGGACAGCAGCGTAAGCCGCACAAAGCTCCTACCTGCGTTTGCTCCACTAGTGTGCGAGGACACGAACCACTAGATATGGCACCTGCCTGGGTCCGCTCCACTAGTGGTGCAAAAGAGACGGACAGCAGCATAAGCCGCACAAAGCTCCTACCTATGTTCGCTCCCCTAGTGTGCGAGGATACGAACAACTGCCAGACACAGTATAAGGAACGTTACCCTAGCGGCAACGTCCACCTACGAGTAGAATCACAAGGCCCAGCCGGACCATGTGCCTCAAGGCACCTGCCTATGTCCGCTCCACTAAGATGTAAGCATACGGACCACAGCCGAAGCTGTAAGGTATAAGAACGCTACCCTGCCGGTAGCGCTCCCCTAGCATAGACAGAGAGATGCCTAGAGGGACGTGCACAGAGCGTCTACTCTTATGCATGAACCAAGAGGACTGAGCGCCGGGCGGCGTGCGTCAGGGTCTTATATAGACTTTGTGCCTCATCCAAGATGGAGGACACCAGAGCCAATCCGCTGCCAGAACGACAGGAATGATGTCACGCTGGCCTATCACCGAGCAAAGTGTCACAAGCACATGACCAGCGACCAATCGGCATAGAAGGTGTCAGAGACATGTGACCACGTGTCAGCGATGATGTCATCCGCACATGTGCAATGGCTCCAAGATGGGACTTAGTCTCCAGTGCTTGCACATGTGCAGTAGCAAGAAATTCGAACATATTCTCCAGTGCTCGCACATGTGCAGTAGCAAGAAATCCGAACATAGTCTCCAGTGCCACAGCAACCGTAACAATAGGTATTAGTACATATTGACATGGTGTTAACCAATATAATACCCATCCATCTCTTGGACTGGGTGTCATTAACATTACTTATCTGTCTACAATTACCTAATCATGTCTCAATATTACTTTTAAAAGATAGTCAGCAAGGCAAATAAAGCGTGTTGATTGAATCTTAATAGCTGGGCCAAGTCTGAAGCCTGGAAACTTATTTGTGCTAAAGGACCTGTGTAGAAGAATGTTAGCATGGTCAAGTTTGGCCCATGACAACACAGTTTCGAAATATGCATTAAAATTAAATGCACTGATCTAATTTCTATAAATTATCAGCAAATTGGTGAAATTACACCTATCAAAAAAAATTACAGCCTCCTCCAAATCCCCTATAGCTGTCCTATCCATCGCCACAATCGGTGTGTTTTCTACCACTTAAGGTAGAAGTGTCTCTCAATCAATTTGCTAAGTTAGACAAAGTAGCTGGTACATTTTTCAAGCAAACTGTACATGTGAGGTGTGCCTATTTTACAACCGGTGAAATATGTATTTACGAAACTTCCATTCTCTATTTGCCTGAACTACACTACTTCTTTATGTTCATAGGTATTAGAACATAATGACATGGTGTTAACCAAAAGAATACCCATCCATCTCTTGGACTGGGTGTCATAAACATTACTTATCTGTCTACAATTACCTAATCATTAGTGTTGAGCGAGTATGCTTGTCACTACTCGGTACTCGCACGAGTATCACTGTACTCGGGCTACTCGGCGGGGACCGAGTAATCTCGCGATACTCGTGCTGTACTCGTGGTCTTCATCCCTGCATGTTGGCGCTCTTTTGAGAGCCAGCCCTCATGCAGGGATTGGCTGGCAGACCACTGCAATGCCACAGCCCTGTTATTTGTGGAATTGCAGTGATTGGCCGGCCTGCACAGCGTGACCGAGCCTTTATACCGGCAGGCGCGCTGTGCTCTGCACACAGCCATCCAGACAGTCAGTGCAGGGAGAGTGTTGCTGCTTCAGGGAAAGGTTTGCGGCCCTTTATAGTTATTTCCGTAGCAGGGCTGCAAACAGTGTGACCAGAAGTCCTTCTCAGGACTATTGTAGTTGTATACAGGCAGGCAAGGTATAGCCAGGTCGGAGTACAGGAGCAGAGTCCTTCTCAGGACTATTGTTGCTGTATACAGGCAGGGTATAGCCAGGTCGGAATACAGGCTAGTGACCAGAAGAGTCTTTCTCTGGACTATTGTAGCTGTATACAGGCAGGCAGGCAGGGTATATAGCCATTCGTAGTGGTGACCGTATACCAGCCTTCATCACCATATCTGGGGCTGGTGTACACAGTCTAAAACAGTCCTGATAGTGTCAGACTTCTCAGTAATTGTCGCTCCTAAAAACCTGTTAGGTTCTTAGTGCGTCCGTGCTTGCATTTAAAAACCTCACGTGTGTGCCTGTCGGTGGCAGCGTACAGGTGCACTTGTGTGCGTTTTGCACAAACTTGGATATAACGCACAAGTCTAGTGAATAATACACGTCAGTCAGCAGTGTCTGATAGTGTCAAACTTCTCAGTAATTGTCGCTCCTAAAAACCTGTTAGGTTCTTAGTGCGTCCGTGCTTGCATTTAAAAACCGCACGTGTGTGCCTGTCGGTGGCAGCGTACAGGTGCACTTGTGTGCGTTTTGCACAAACTTGGATATAACGCACAAGTCTAGTGAATAATACACGTCAGTCAGCAGTGTATGATAGTGTCAAACTTCTCAGTAATTGTCGCTCCTAAAAACCTGTTAGGTTCTTAGTGCGTCCGTGCTTGCATTTAAAAACCGCACGTGTGTGCCTGTCGGTGGCAGCGTACAGGTGCACTTGTGTGCGTTTTGCACAAACTTGGATATAACGCACAAGTCTAGTGAATAATACACGTCAGTCAGCAGTGTCTGATAGTGTCAAACTTCTCAGTAATTGTCGCTCCTAAAAACCTGTTAGGTTCTTAGTGCGTCCGTGCTTGCATTTAAAAACCGCACGTGTGTGCCTGTCGGTGGCAGCGTACAGGTGCACTTGTGTGCGTTTTGCACAAACTTGGATATAACGCACAAGTCTAGTGAATACACGTCAGCACAGCATTGCAAAATGTGCAAGGGCGTTGGCAACGAACAAGGAAGTGGACGTGATGGTGGTGCAGGCAGAGGCCGAGGTCGTGGGCAAGCTCTAATTTCACCACAACAAAGGGCCACATCTACTCGCTCGCACGTCCTGTCCCAAATTCTTGGGGACCGCAGCAGTACACCGCTCTTGAACCAAGACCAGTGTCAACAGGTTGTTAGTTGGATAGCGGATAATGCTTCCAGTCAGATTGGCACCACCACAAACACTCTGTCTTCCACACGGTCAAGTGTCAGTAGCCGTGATACTGCACCGCACATTTCAGAACCTGATCCTCCTTCCTACCACAAGGCTGAGTACACGTCCACGGACATTACTGATCCCACACTTGGACACTCGGAAGAGCTGTTCACGTTTCCATTCGCACATTCTGGCCTCTCGCCAGCTCCTGTTGAAGTGGGTCATGAGGAGATCGTATGTACAGATGCCCAAATATTTGAGCAGCCACGTTCTCACGAAGTTGGCAATGTGTCTCAAAAAGGGGTGGACGATGATGAGACACAATTGTCAGGAAGTCAGGAGGAGGAGCAGGGTGCGGAAGAGGAAGACGACGTGGTGGATGATCCAGTAACTGACCCAACCTGGCAGGAGGATATGCAGAGCGAGGACAGCAGTGCACAGGTGGAGGGAGGCATAGCATCCCAACAGGCAGTAAGAAGCAGGGTGGTGGCCCCAGGCAGAAGTCAGGCAACCGTTCCCCGGAAAAACAACACGACACAAGGTGCCTGTACAAATGTTAGGTCTTCCCGAGTCTGGCAGTTTTTTAAGTTGGCTCCAGATGATTCTAAAAAGGCTATTTGCAACACCTGCCGTGCCAGCATCAGCAGGGGTACCAAAACTAGCAGCCTGACCACCACCAACATAATCAGGCACATGTCAGCCAAGCACCCGACTTTGTGGGAGGTACAACAGAGTCGAGGAGCAGTGCTTGCTGATGTCACTGCTATGTCTTCGCTTGTTGTGCATGCGAGCCAATCCCCTGTCCATGCTGCCTGCGAACAAGCCTCCTCCGGCCCTGCACCTGCAGTTGCCTATGCAGAAATAACACCATCATCAAGCACGTCCTTGTCCCAGCGTAGCGTTCAGTTATCCATTCAGCAAACCTTTGAACGCAGGCGCAAATACACTGCCAACGCCCCACATGCCACAGTTCTAAATGCTAACATTTCGCGACTGCTTGCGCTGGAAATGTTGCCTTTTAGGCGGTGAAGACAGAAGCATTCCGCGACCTGATGGCGGCAGCTGTCCCACGTTACTCGGTCCCCAGCCGCCACTATTTCTCCCGGTGTGCCGTCCCCGCATTGCATAACTACGTGTCACAAAACATCACACGTGCCCTGAACAACGCTGTTTCAGTCAAAGTCCACCTAACCACAGACACGTGGACAAGTGCTTGTGGGCAAGGCCGCTACATCTCGTTGACGGCACACTGGGTTAATATTGTGGAAGCTGGGACCCAGTCTGAGCGAGGGACGGAACACGTCCTTCCCACACCAAGGTTTGCAGGCCCTACCTCAGTCAGGGTTTCACCCACACTCTACAGCTCCGGAATGTCATGCTCCTCAGCCTCATCCTCCTCCTGCGCATCCTCATCCACTTTACCCTCCACACGAGTCCCAAGCTGGAAGCACTGCAGCACTGCCTCGGCGAAGCGGCAACAGGCTGTGCTGAAGCTAATCTGCATAGGTGACAAACCCCACAATGCAGAAGAGGTGTGGACAGCTCTGAAACAGCAGGCAGATCACTGTCTCACACCTCTGAACCTAAAGCCAGGAAAGGTCGTGTGTGACAATGGCCGGAACCTGGTGGCGGCTTTGAGGCGAGGCCAGCTGACACATGTTCCATGCGTGGCCCATGTGCTCAACCTCGTGGTTCAGCGGTTTTTAAAGTCATACCCAGAGCTGTCTGATCTGCTGGTAAAAGTTCGCCGCCTGTCTGCACATTTTCGAAAGTCACCTACTGCTTCAGCCGGCCTTGCCGGCTTTCAGCGCTGTTTGCATCTTCCGGCTCACAGACTGGTGTGTGATGTCCCCACGCGTTGGAATTCAACTCTGCACATGTTGGTCAGGATATGTGAGCAGAAGAGGGCAGTTGTTGAGTACCTGCATCACCTAAGCCGTCGGGAAATGGGTCAAACTCCACACATAACACCTGAGGAGTGGAGATGAATGTCCGACCTATGTACCATTCTCCAAAACTTTGAGGACTCCACCAAGATGGTGAGTGGGGATGACGCCATTATTAGCGTCACCATACCGCTTCTCTGCCTTCTAAAATGGTCTCTGCTCAAAAACAAACATGATGCATTGCAGGCGGAGCGCGATGAGTTGGAGCAAGAAACAGTAGTGGGTGTGGGTGATAACACACAGCCGAGCCTCGTCTCATCACAACGTGCAGTGGAGGACTATGACGAGGAGGAGGATGAAGACATGGAGCAACTCTCCGGCCAAATTGAGGATATGACATGCACACCAGTCATATCCTTGGTTCAGCGTGGCTGGCCAGAGGACAGGGTAGATGAGGAGGAGGAGGAGGACAGCATGTTCAGTCATCGTTTTGGTCAGGATACTGAAGTACTGGCTATTAAGAGTCTGGCGCACATGGCTGACTTTATGGTAAGCTGCCTGTCTCGTGACCCTCGCGTTAAGAACATCTTGGCCGACAATCATTACTGGTTGGTAACACTGTTAGACCCACGCTACAAGGAGAACTTTATGTCTCTTATTCCCGAGGCGGAGAGGTCAGCCAAAATGCAGCAGTTCCGGAAGGCCATAGTCACGGAAGTAGGCAAAGCATTCCCCTCACAAAACGCTAGCGGCATAGGTCAGGAATCAGTGGACAACCAAGGTGTACAGCCGAGAGGGGCACAAGTCCAATCCGCCAGAGGTAGGGGAACAGTCTTTAAGATGTGGGACAGTTTTCTCAGCCCCTCACGTACCACAGCCCCTGAGGTGCGGGGTAGTGCCACAAGAAATCCTAAGTTTGCCCAGATGCTCAAGGAGTACCTTGCAGATCGAACAAAGGTACTCCAACATTCCTCTGTGCCTTACAATTATTGGGTATCCAAGCTGGACACGTGGCATGAATTGGCTCTCTACGCCTTGGAAGTCCTGGCCTGCCCTGCCGCTAGCGTTTTGTCAGAGCGTGTTTTTAGTGCCGCAGGTGGAATCATTACAGATAAACGAACCCGCCTGTCAACTGAAAATGCTGACAGGCTGACTCTGATCAAGATGAACAAGGGTTGGATTGGGCCAGACTTCACCACACCACCAGCAAATGAGAGCGGAATTTAATGTTTGTAACGGGAATTTGCCATGTACCTACACTCACCCATGGGTACACACTTCTAGACTTTGGATAATCGCTGGACTGCTCCTCCTTCTCCTCATGCGCCACCATGATGACCGTTAGAATAGTTAGGCCGTTGTTTCAGGTATACCCCCAGTGGCAAATTTTTTCGCCCATTCTTTCAGAATGGACATTACAACGACAGGAGACCCGCTCCTTTGCAATGGGAACAATGTTTTGAGGCCCTCATGCACGTCTCTATCCAGGGACAATGTGGAGCCTTCCAATTTTTGGCTGCCCTGCCAAAGGGCTATACTACAAAAGACCCACTTTCTTACAATGGGCACTTCAGGTTTACAGGCCCTCATGCACGTCTCTATCCAGGGACAATGTGGAGCCTCCCAATTTTTGGCTGCCCTGCCAAAGGGCTATACTACAATAGACCCACTTTCTTACAATGGGCACTTCAGGTTTACAGGCCCTCATGCACGTCTCTATCCAGGGACAATGTGGAGCCTTCCAATTTTTGGCTGCCCTGCCAAAGGGCTATACTACAAAAAACCCACTTCCTTACAATGGGCACTTCTGGTTTACAGGCCATCATGCATGCCCCTATCCAGGGACAATGTGGAGCCTCCCAATTTTTGGCTGCCCTGCCTAAGGGCTATACTACAATAGACCCACTTTCTTACAATGGGCACTTCAGGTTTACAGGCCCTCATGCACGTCTATATGCAGGGGCATTGGTGAACCTCACAATTTTGGACTGCCCTGGCAAAGGAAAATACTACAAAGACTCACTTCCTCAAAATGGGCACATTAGACTCAAGAGGCCTTCATGTACGTCTCTTCTCAGGGACATCGGAGTGCCACACAATGTTTTTACGTAAAATCTTTCATGTAATCTCCAAAAGTAACATACACCAGCTCTATCTCACTATTGGGTATGTACCCTTAAAATTTCCGCCATGAAAATTCATTTTGGTGTCATTTTTGAAGGTTTTCTGGTGAGTCCCTAAAAATGGCGTAAAACGCGGACAAAATTGTTCACAGCTGTGACTTTTGAGTGATAAATGCTTCAAGGGGTCTTCCCCATGCTGTTGCCATGTCATTTGAGCACTCTTCTGAGACTTTTGTGACATTTTTAGGGTTTCTACATGCTGCCGGGGGTCATTTCAGAAAAATACTCGGGTCTCCCATAGAATAACATTGGGCTCGGTGCTCGGGCCGAGTACACGAGTATCTTGGGATGCTCGGCCCGGGCCTCGAGCACCCGAGCTTTTTAGTACTCGCTCATCACTACTAATCATGTCTCGATATTACTTTTAAAAGATAGTCAGCAAGGCAAATAAAGCGTGTTGATTGAATCTTCATAGCTGGGTCAAGTCTGAAGCCTGGAAACTTATTTGTGCTAAAGGACCTGTGTAGAAGAATCTAACATGGTTAAGTTTGGCCCATGACAACACAGTTTCGAAATATGCATTAAAATTAAATGCACTGATCTACTTTCTATAAATTATCAGCAAATTGGTGAAATTACACCTATCAAAAAAAATTACAGCCTCCTCCAAATCCCCTATAGCTGTCCTATCCATCGCCACAATCGGTGTGTTTTCTACCACTTAAGGTAGAAGTCTCTCTCAATCAATTTGCTAAGTTAGACAAAGTAGCTGGTACATTTTTTAAGCAAACTGTACATGTGAGTTCTGCCTATTTTACAACCGGTGAAATATGTATTTACGAAACTTCCATTCTCTATTTGCCTGAACTACACTACTTCTTTATGTTCATAGGTATTAGTACATAATGACATGGTGTTAATCAATAGAATACCCATCCATCTCTTGGACTAGGTGTCATTAACATTACTTATCTGGCTACAATTACCTAATCATGTCTCGATATTACTTTTAAAAGATAGTCAGCAAGGCAAATAAAGCGTGTTGATTGAATCTTCATAGCTGGGTCAAGTCTGAAGCCTGGAAACTTATTTGTGCTAAAGGACCTGTGTAGAAGAATCTAACATGGTCAAGTTTGGCCCATGACAACACAGTTTCGAAATATGCATTAAAATTAAATGCACTGATCTACTTTCTATAAATTATCAGCAAATTGGTGAAATTACACCTATCAAAAAAAATTACAGCCTCCTCCAAATCCCCTATAGCTGTCCTATCCATCGCCACAATAGGTGTGTTTTCTACCACTTAAGGTAAAAGTGTCTCTCAATCAATTTGCTAAGTTAGACAAAGTAGCTAGTACATTTTTCAAGCAAACTGTACATGTGAGGTCTGCCTATTTTACAACCGGTGTAATATGTATTTACGAAACTTCCATTCTCTATTTGCCTGAACTACACTACTTCTTTATGTTCATAGGTATTAGTACATAATGACATGGTGTTAACCAATAGAATACCCATCCATCTCTTGGACTGGGTGTCATTAACATTACTTATCTGTCTACAATTACCTAATCATGTCTCGATATTACTTTTAAAAGATAGTCAGCAAGGCAAATAAAGCGTGTTGATTGAATCTTAATAGCTGGGCCAAGTCTGAAGCCTGGAAACTTATTTGTGCTAAAGGACCTGTGTAGAAGAATCTAACATGGTCAAGTTTGGCCCATGACAACACAGTTTCGAAATATGCATTAAAATTAAATGCACTGATCTACTTTCTATAAATTATCAGCAAATTGGTGAAATTACACCTATCAAAAAAAATTACAGCCTCCTCCAAATCCCCTATAGCTGTCCTATCCATCGCCACAATAGGTGTGTTTTCTACCACTTAAGGTGAAAGTGTCTCTCAATCAATTTGCTAAGTTAGACAAAGTAGCTGGTACATTTTTCAAGCAAACTGTACATGTGAGGTCTGCCTATTTTACAAGCGGTGAAATATGTATTTACAAAACTTCCATTCTCTATTTGCCTGAACTACACTACTTCTTTATGTTCATAGGTATTAGTACATAATGGCATGGTGTTAACCAATAGAATACCCATCCATCTCTTGGATTGGGTGTCATTAACATTACTTATCTGTCTACAATTACCTAATCATGTCTCGATATTACTTTTAAAAGATAGTCAGCAAGGCAAATAAAGCGTGTTGATTGAATCTTAATAGCTGGGCCAAGTCTGAAGCCTGGAAACTTATTTGTGCTAAAGGACCTGTGTTGAAGAATCTAACATGGTCACGTTTGGCCCATGACAACACAGTTTCGAAATATGCATTAAAATTAAATGCACTGATCTACTTTCTATAAATTATCAGCAAATTGGTGAAATTACACCTATCAAAAAAAAATTACAGCCTCCTCCAAATCCCCTATAGATGTCCTATCCATCGCCACAATAGGTGTGTTTTCTACCACTTAAGGTAAAAGTGTCTCTCAATCAATTTGCTAAGTTAGACAAAGTAGCTGGTACATTTTTCAAGCAAACTGTACATGTGAGGTCTGCCTATTTTACAACCGGTGAAATATGTATTTACGAAACTTCCATTCTCTATTTGCCTGAACTACACTACTTCTTTATGTTCATAGGTATTAGTACATAATGACATGGTGTTAACCAATAGAATACCCATCCATCTCTTGGACTGGGTGTCCTTAACATTACTTATCTGTCTACAATTACCTAATCATGTCTCGATATTACTTTTAAAAGATAGTCAGCAAGGCAAATAAAGCGTGTTGATTGAACCTTAATAGCTGGGCCAAGTCTGAGACCTGGAAACTTATTTGTGCTAAAGGACCTGTGTAGAAGAATCTAACATGGTCAAGTTTGGCCCATGACTAGAGATGAGCGAACCGGTCCCGGTTCGGCTTGAGGTTGGTTCGCCGAACGAACGTCCCGTTCGAGTTCGGTTCGTTGAACGTTCGACGAACCGAACTCGAACCGCATAGGAAAAAATGGCAGGCATTCACAAACACATAAAAACACCTAGAAAACACCCTCAAAGGTGTCCAAAAGGTGACAAACAACTCACAACACAACACAAACACATGGGAAGGTGACAAGGACATATACTCATGCGAAAACAAAAGAGCAGGACAAGGAAAAAGAGGAGAACACACAGATATGAGTATATGCAAGGAAACGTCAATGCCATTACTGTGCAACTTGAGCCCTGCTCATTTTAGGCTTCCAATCTGGATAAATTGCCTGAGCTTGCCACGTACGCCTTGGGGATCTTGTCGTGTCCTGCAGCCTGCGTTCTCTCGGAACCTGTCTTCAGTGCTGCTGGGGGTCTGCTGGCAGAGAAGCACACGTGTCTGTCCACTGACAATGTGGACATGGCTCTCAGAGGACTTTTCTTCCCCTGGGTCATCCAGGGGAGGCGAAAGGCACGCGTATTTTTGAGAGTGCTTCATGCAAAGCATCTTTGTAAGCTTGAAAATGGGGGTCAACTGATGCCAGTCAAGTGGGGTGTGTGTGGCCCAGTTAGTGGAAACGAGGGAGACTGTGGTTGGAGTCCCCTCGCTTTTGAAAAAAGAACCAAGATGAACAAGTCATGGCTCTCAGAGGACTTTTCTTCCCCTGGGTCATCCAGGGGAGGCGAAAGGCACGCGTATTTTTGAGAGTGCTTCATGCAAAGCATCTTTGTAAGCTTGAAAATGGGGGTCAACTGATGCCAATCAAGTGGGGTGTGTGTGGCCCAGTTAGTGGAAACGAGGGAGACTGTGGTTGGAGTCCCCTCGCTTTTGAAAAAAGAACCAAGATGAACAAGTCATGGCTCTCAGAGGACTTTTCTTCCCCTGGGTCATCCAGGGGAGGGGAAAGGCACGCGTATTTTTGAGAGTGCTTCATGCAAAGCATCTTTGTAAGCTTGAAAATGGGGGTCAACTGATGCCAGTCAAGTGGGGTGTGTGTGGCCCAGTTAGTGGAAACGAGGGATACTGTGGTTGGAGTCCCCTTGCTTTTGAAAAAAGAACCAAGATGAACAAGTCATGGCTCTCAGAGGACTTTTCTTCCCCTGGGTCATCCAGGGGAGGCGAAAGGCACGCGTATTTTTGAGAGTGCTTCATGCAAAGCATCTTTGTAAGCTTGAAAATGGGGGTCAACTGATGCCAGTCAAGTGGGGTGTGTGTGGCCAAGTTAGTGGAAACGAGGGAGACTGTGGTTGGAGTCCCCTCGCTTTTGAAAAAAGAACCAAGATGAACAAGTCATGGCTCTCAGAGGACTTTTCTTCCCCTGGGTCATCCAGGGGAGGGGAAAGGCACGCGTATTTTTGAGAGTGCTTCATGCAAAGCATCTTTGTAAGCTTGAAAATGGGGGTCAACTGATGCCAGTCAAGTGGGGTGTGTGTGGCCCAGTTAGTGGAAACGAGGGAGACTGTGGTTGGAGTCCCCTCGCTGTGTTTTACATGCTTTTAGAAGGGCATGACATGGCTTAGAGGTTGACTTTCAGCATCTGGAAACTGTTGGCTACCAAAATGCTGCCTTTCCAACCTTTTTAACTGAGGATTTTCGAGACCTTATGCCCATCGCAGTGCCCCAAAAGCCGATGCCCAGGCGCCATTCCTTCTCCAACAAAGGCGTGCACGCGCTACACCAGCATGTCGCACTAAACATCACTGATTCCTTGAGAAACTCTGTGTGACAGGGTGCATTTCGCCACAGATAATTGGCCCAGTAAGCATGGACAGAGGCGTTACATGTTGCTGACTGGGCAATGGGTTACTGTGGGGAGAGATGGAGAAGGGTCTGCTGTACAAGTCTTGCCGTCCCCACGAGTTGTGTCAATCCTTCTTCTGTATGTAGAAGTTAATACACTGCTTCTGCCTCTTCAACCTCGTGTGGGTCCTCCACCTTGGCCCAAACCCTGTGTGGTCAGGCCACCCTTCCTTGTAACTGCGCACAAGGAATACCACACACCTCCTTACTATGCTGGCAGCAGAGCTCAATGCCATCAGGTGGTCAAAGGTTTACTTTGAAACGTATGGAAAATGTGAGTCACACCGCTGAGAAGTTGTGGACGGTTAGCTCTGGAGACCGAGTTTCATCAATGGTTGTCTCGACTCAACCAGCAGCCAGGGAAGGCCGGGTGCGACAATGATGCAAACATGGGTGCGGCCCTTCGCTATGACAATGTGACACACGTGCCTTGTGTGGCTCTCGTGTTGAACCTGGTTGTCCAGCAATTTTTAAAGCACGATCCTGGCCCACATGGCCTTCTGCAGAGAGCACGGTGTAACGCCTTCCTTGATCCACACACTCAGATGGGCTGTAAATGATAGGTTACAGGGAAGCCACTCACCAAGCAGGACCCCTAGAACCCTGAAAACGTTTAACCCCTATACAGGGATTAGGAATTACACATGGCCCAAGGTGATCAATACTTGTGGAAGGCTGCAGTTCCAGAGAATAGTAGTCAGGCAGAGTCAAAACATTAATTGAGGAACAGGAACAGAATGGGACGGCCAGGACTTAATCAGAAAACAAGCAGAGGTGAAATGCGGATCGGCCAACAAGGTACATAAACAGCAAGCAGGAAAAGTAGTCAGGTAACAAGTAGAGATGAGCGAACCGGACGCGGTTCGGCTCGAGGTCGGTTCGCCGAACAGAGCTCCCGTTCGAGTTCGGTTCGTCGAACGTTCGACGAACCGAACTCGAACTGCATAGGAAACAATGGCAGGCAATCACAAACACATAAAAACACCTAGAAAACACCCTCAAAGGTGTCCAAAAGGTGATAAACAACTCACAACACAACACAAACACATGGGAAAGTGACAAGGACATATACTCATGCGAAAACAAAACAGCTGGACAAGGAAAAAGAGGAGGACACACAGATATAGGCATGGCACGCCCTTCTAAAATCATGTAAAACACCGCAAGGTGACTCCAAGCGGAGTCTCCCTTTTTTCCAAAAATTGGGCCCCACACACACCCACCCATTCAGTGGCAGCAGTTGTGCCCCAGTTGTACACTTCACAGCTAGATTTGCATCAAGCACATTCAAAAAAACGCTATTCTTAACCGTCCCCAGGATGACACCGGGGTAGGTAGCAAAGTCTTTCCTGATCCCAGCTCGGTTCATCTTGGATCATTTTAAAAAACACAGCAAGCAAGGGTTACTCCAAGCGGAGTCTCCCTTTTTTCCAAAAATTGGGCCCCACACACACCCACCCATTCAGTGGCAGCAGTTGTGCCCCAGTTGTAAACTTCACAGCTAGATTTGCATCAAGCACATTCAAAAATACGCCATAATTAACCGTCCCCAGGATGACACCAGGGTAGGTAGCAAAGTCTTTCCTGATCCCAGCTCTGTTCATCTTGGATCATTTTATAAAACACAGCAAGTAAGGGTTACTCCAAGCGGAGTCTCCCTTTTTTCCAAAAATTGTGCCCCACACACACCCACCCATTCAGTGGCAGCAGTTGTGCCCCAGTTGTACACTTCACAGCTAGATTTGCATCAAGCACATTCAAAAATACGCTATTCTTAACCGTCCCCAGGATGACACCGGGGTAGGTAGCAAAGTCGATCCTGATCCCAGCTCTGTTCATCTTGGCTTCTTTTAAAAACATTGTAAGCAAGGGTTACTCCAAGCGGAGTCTCCCTTTTTTCCAAAAATTGGGCCCCACTCACACCCACCCATTCAGTGGCAGCAGTTGTGCCCCAGTTGTACACTTCACAGCTAGATTTGTATCAAGCAAATTCAAAAATACGCCATAATTAACCGTCCCCAGGATGACACAGGGGTAGGTAGCAAAGTCTTTCCTGATCCCAGCTCTGTTCATCTTGGATCATTTTAAAAAAACACAGCAATCAAGGGTTACTCCAAGCGGAGTCTCCCTTTTTTCCAAAAATTGGGCCCCACACACACCCACCCATTAAGTGGCAGCAGTTGTGCCCTAGTTGTACACTTCACAGCTAGATTTGAATCAAGCACATTCAAAAATACGCTATTCTTAACCGTCCCCGGGATGACACCGGGGTAGGTAGCAAAGTCTTTCCTGATCCCAGCTCTGTTCATCTTGGATCATTTTAAAAAACACAGCAAGCAAGGGTTACTCCAAGCGGAGTCTCCCTTTTTTCCAAAAATTGGGCCCCACACACACCCACCAATTCAGTGGCAGCAGTTGTACCCCAGTTGTACACTTCACAGCTAGATTTGCATCAAGCACATTCAAAAATACGCCATAATTAACCGTCCCCAGGATGACACCGGGGTAGGTAGCAAAGTCTTTCCTGATCCCAGCTCTGTTTATCTTGGATCATTTTAAAAAAACACAGCAACCAAGGGTTACTCCAAGCGGAGTCTCCCTTTTTTCCAAAAATTGGGCCCCACACACACCCACCCATTCAGTGGCAGCAGTTGTACCCCAGTTGTACACTTCACAGCTAGATTTGCATCAAGCACATTCAAAAATACGCCATAATTAACCGTCCCCAGGATGACACCGGGGTAGGTAGCAAAGTCTTTCCTGATCCCAGCTCTGTTCATCTTGGATCATTTTAAAAAAACACAGCAATCAAGGGTTACTCCAAGCGGAGTCTCCCTTTTTTCCAAAAATTGGGCCCCACACACACCCACCCATTCAGTGGCAGCAGTTGTGCCCTAGTTGTACACTTCACAGCTAGATTTGCATTAAGTACATTCAAAAATACGCTATTCTTAACCGTCGCCAGGATGACACCGGGGTAGGTAGCAAAGTCTTTCCTGATCCCAGCTCTGTTCATCTTGGCTTCTTTTAAAAACAATGTAAGCAAGGGTTACTCCAAGCGGAGTCTCCATTTTTTCCAAAAATTGGGCCCAACACACACCCACCCATTCAGTGGCAGCAGTTGTGCCCCAGTTGTACACTTCACAGCTAGATTTGCATCAAGCACATTAAAAAATACGCCATTATTAACCGTCCCCAGGATGACACCGGGGTAGGTAGCAAAGTCTTTCCTGATCCCAGCTCTGTTCATCTTGGATCATTTTAAAAAACACAGCAAGTAAGGGTTACTCCAAGCGGAGTCTCCCTTTTTTCCAAAAATTGGGCCCCACACACACCCACCCATTCAGTGGCAGCAGTTGTGCCCCAGTTGTAAACTTCACAGCTAGATTTGCATCAAGCACATTCAAAAATACGCCATAATTAACCGTCCCCAGGATGACACCAGGGTAGGTAGCAAAGTCTTTCCTGATCCCAGCTCTGTTCATCTTGGATCATTTTATAAAACACAGCAAGTAAGGGTTACTCCAAGCGGAGTCTCCCTTTTTTCCAAAAATTGTGCCCCACACACACCCACCCATTCAGTGGCAGCAGTTGTGCCCCAGTTGTACACTTCACAGCTAGATTTGCATCAAGCACATTCAAAAATACGCTATTCTTAACCGTCCCCAGGATGACACCGGGGTAGGTAGCAAAGTCGATCCTGATCCCAGCTCTGTTCATCTTGGCTTCTTTTAAAAACATTGTAAGCAAGGGTTACTCCAAGCGGAGTCTCCCTTTTTTCCAAAAATTGGGCCCCACACACACCCACCCATTCAGTGGCAGCAGTTGTGCCCCAGTTGTACACTTCACAGCTAGATTTGCATCAAGCACATTCAAAAATACGCCATAATTAACCGTCCCCAGGAGGACACCGGGGTAGGTAGCAAAGTCTTTCCTGATCCCAGCTCTGTTCATCTTGGATCATTTTAAAAAAAACACAGCAATCAAGGGTTACTCCAAGCGGAGTCTCCCTTTTTTCCAAAAATTGGGCCCCACACACACCCACCCATTCAGTGGCAGCAGTTGTGCCCTAGTTGTACACTTCACAGCTAGATTTGCATCAAGCACATTCAAAAATACGCTATTCTTAACCGTCGCCAGGATGACACCGGGGTAGGTAGCAAAGTCTTTCCTGATCCCAGCTCTGTTCATCTTGGCTTCTTTTAAAAACAATGTAAGCAAGGGTTACTCCAAGCGGTGTCTCCCTTTTTTCCAAAAATTGGGCCTCACACACACCCACCCATTCAGTGGCAGCAGTTGTGCCCCAGTTGTACACTTCACAGCTAGATTTGCATCAAGCACATTCAAAAATACGCTATTCTTAACCGTCCCCAGTATGTCACCGGGGTAGGTAGCAAAGTCTTTCCTGATCCCAGCTCTATTCATCTTGGATCATTTTAAAAAACACAGCAAGCAAGGGTTACTTCAAGCGGAGTCTCCATTTTTTCCAAAAATTGGGCCCAACACACACCCACCCTTTCAGTGGCAGCAGTTGTGCCCCAGTTGTACACTTCACAGCTAGATTTGCATCAAGCACATTAAAAAATACGCCATTATTAACCGTCCCCAGGATGACACCGGGGTAGGTAGCAAAGTCTTTCCTGATCCCAGCTCTGTTCATCTTGGATCATTTTAAAAAACACAGCAAGCAAGGGTTACTCCAAGCGGAGTCTCCCTTTTTTCCAAAAATTGGGCCCCACACACACCCACCCATTCAGTGGCAGCAGTTGTGCCCCAGTTGTAAACTTCACAGCTAGATTTGCATCAAGCACATTCAAAAATACGCCATAATTAACCGTCCCCAGGATGACACCAGGGTAGGTAGCAAAGTCTTTCCTGATCCCAGCTCTGTTCATCTTGGATCATTTTATAAAACACAGCAAGTAAGGGTTACTCCAAGCGGAGTCTCCCTTTTTTCCAAAAATTGTGCCCCACACACACCCACCCATTCAGTGGCAGCAGTTGTGCCCCAGTTGTACACTTCACAGCTAGATTTGCATCAAGCACATTCAAAAATACGCTATTCTTAACCGTCCCCAGGATGACACCGGGGTAGGTAGCAAAGTCGATCCTTATCCCAGCTCTGTTCATCTTGGCTTCTTTTAAAAACATTGTAAGCAAGGGTTACTCCAAGCGGAGTCTCCCTTTTTTCCAAAAATTGGGCCCCACACACACCCACCCATTCAGTGGCAGCAGTTGTGCCCCAGTTGTACACTTCACAGCTAGATTTGTATCGAGCACATTCAAAAATACGCCATAATTAACCGTCCCCAGGATGACACCGGGGTAGGTAGCAAAGTCTTTCCTGATCCCAGCTCTGTTCATCTTGGATCATTTTAAAAAAACACAGCAATCAAGGGTTACTCCAAGCGGAGTCTCCCTTTTTTCCAAAAATTGGGCCCCACACACACCCACCCATTAAGTGGCAGCAGTTGTGCCCTAGTTGTACACTTCACAGCTAGATTTGAATCAAGCACATTCAAAAATACGCTATTCTTAACCGTCCCCGGGATGACACCGGGGTAGGTAGCAAAGTCTTTCCTGATCCCAGCTCTGTTCATCTTGGATCATTTTAAAAAACACAGCAAGCAAGGGTTACTCCAAGCGGAGTCTCCCTTTTTTCCAAAAATTGGGCCCCACACACACCCACCCATTCAGTGGCAGCAGTTGTACCCCAGTTGTACACTTCACAGCTAGATTTGCATCAAGCACATTCAAAAATACGCTATTCTTAACCGTCGCCAGGATGACACCGGGGTAGGTAGCAAAGTCTTTCCTGATCCCAGCTCTGTTCATCTTGGCTTCTTTTAAAAACAATGTAAGCAAGGGTTACTCCAAGCAGTGTCTCCCTTTTTTCCAAAAATTGGGCCCCACACACACCCACCCATTCAGTGGCAGCAGTTGTGCCCCAGTTGTACACTTCACAGCTAGATTTGCATCAAGCACATTCAAAAATACGCTATTCTTAACCGTCCCCAGGATGTCACCGGGGTAGGTAGCAAAGTCTTTCCTGATCCCAGCTCTATTCATCTTGGATCATTTTAAAAAACACAGCAAGCAAGGGTTACTTCAAGCGGAGTCTCCATTTTTTCCAAAAATTGGGCCCAACACACACCCACCCATTCAGTGGCAGCAGTTGTGCCCCAGTTGTACACTTCACAGCTAGATTTGCATCAAGCACATTAAAAAATACGCCATAATTAACCGTCCCCAGGATGACACCGGGGTAGGTAGCAAAGTCTTTCCTGATCCCAGCTCTGTTCATCTTGGATAATTTTAAAAAACACAGCAAGCAAGGGTTACTCCAAGCGGAGTCTCCCTTTTTTCCAAAAATTGGGCCCCACACACACCCACCCATTCAGTGGCAGCAGTTGTGCCCTAGTTGTACACTTCACAGCTAGATTTGCATCAAGCACATTAAAATACGCTATTCTTAACCGTCCCCAGGATGTCACCGGGGTAGGTAGCAAAGTCTTTCCTGATCCCAGCTCTGTTCATCTTGGCTTCTTTTAAAAACAATGTAAGCAAGGGTTATTCCAAGCGGAGTCTCCCTTTTTTCCAAAAATTTTGCCACACAAACACCCACCCCTTCAGTGGCAGCACTTGTGCCCCAGTTGTACACTTCACAGCTAGATTTGCATCAAGCACATTCAAAAATACGCTATTCTTAACCGTCCCCAGGATGACACCGGGGTAGGTAGCAAAGTCTTTCCTGATCCTAGCTCTGTTCATCTTGGATCATTTTAAAAAACACAGCAAGCAAGGGTTACTCCAAGCGGAGTCTCCCTTTTTTAAAAAAATTGGGCCCCACACACACCCACCCAGTCAGTGGCAGCAGTTGTGCCCCAGTTGTACACTTCACAGCTAGATTTGCATCAAGCACATTCAAAAATACGCTATTCTTAACCGTCCCCAGGATGTCACCGGGGTAGGTAGCAAAGTCTTTCCTGATCCCAGCTCTGTTCATCTTGGATCATTTTAAAAAAACACAGCAATCAAGGGTTACTCCAAGCGGAGTCTCCCTTTTTTCCAAAAATTGGGCCCCACACACACCCACCCATTCAGTGGCAGCAGTTGTGCCCTAGTTGTACACTTCACAGCTAGATTTGCATCAAGCACATTAAAATACGCTATTCTTAACCATCCCCAGGATGTCACCGGGGTAGGTAGCAAAGTCTTTCCTGATCCCAGCTCTGTTCATCTTGGCTTCTTTTAAAAACAATGTAAGCAAGGGTTACTCCAAGCGGTGTCTCCCTTTTTTCCAAAAATTGGGCCCCACACACACCCACCCATTCAGTGGCAGCAGTTGTGCCCCAGTTGTACACTTCACAGCTAGATTTGCATCAAGCACATTCAAAAATACGCCATAATTAACCGTCCCCAGGATGACACCGGGGTAGGTAGCAAAGTCTTACCTGATCCCAGCTCTGTTTATCTTGGATCATTTTAAAAAAACACAGCAATCAAGGGTTACTCCAAGCGGAGTCTCCCTTTTTTCCAAAATATGGGCCCCACACACACCCACCCATTCAGTGGCATCAGTTGTGCCCTAGTTGTACACTTCACAGCTAGATTTGCATCAAGCACATTCAAAAATACGCTATTCTTAACCGTCCCCAGGATGTCACCGGGGTAGGTAGCAAAGTCTTTCCTGATCCCAGCTCTATTCATCTTGGATCATTTTAAAAAACACAGCAAGCAAGGGTTACTTCAAGCGGAATCTCCATTTTTTCCAAAAATTGGGCCCAACACACACCCACCCATTCAGTGGCAGCAGTTGTGCCCCAGTTGTACACTTCACAGCTAGATTTGCATCAAGCACATTAAAAAATACGCCATAATTAACCGTCCCCAGGATGACGCCGGGGTAGGTAGCAAAGTCTTTCCTGATCCCAGCTCTGTTCATCTTGGATCATTTTAAAAAACACAGCAAGCAAGGGTTACTCCAAGCGGAGTCTCCCTTTTTTCCAAAAATTGGGCCCCACACACACCCACCCATTCAGTGGCAGCAGTTGTGACCTAGTTGTCCATTTCACAGCTAGATTTGCATCAAGCACATTCAAAAATACGCCATAATTAACCGTCCCCAGGATGACACCGGGGTAGGTAGCAAAGTCTTTCCTGATCCCAGCTCTGTTCATCTTGGATCATTTTAAAAAAACACAGCAATCAAGGGTTACTCCAAGCGGAGTCTCCCTTTTTTCCAAAAATTGGGCCCCACACACACCCACCCATTCAGTGGCAGCAGTTGTGCCCTAGTTGTACACTTCACAGCTAGATTTGCATCAAGCACATTAAAATACGCTATTCCTAACCGTCCCCAGGATGTCACCGGGGTAGGTAGCAAGGTCTTTCCTGATCCCAGCTCTGTTCATTTTGGCTTCTTTTAAAAACAATGTAAGCAAGGGTTATTCCAAGCGGAGTCTCCCTTTTTTCCAAAAATTGGGCCACACAAACACCCACCCCTTCAGTGGCAGCACTTTTGCCCCAGTTGTACACTTCACAGCTAGATTTGCATCAAGCACATTCAAAAATACGCTATTCTTAACCGTCCCCAGGATGACACCGGGGTAGGTAGCAAAGTCTTTCCTGATCCCAGCTCTGTTCATCTTGGATCATTTTAAAAAACACAGCAAGCAAGGGTTACTCCAAGCAGAGTCTCCCTTTTTTAAAAAAACTTGGGCCCCACACACACCCACCCAGTCAGTGGCAGCAGTTGTGCCCCAGTTGTACACTTCACAGCTAGATTTGCATCAAGCACATTCAAAAATACGCTATTCTTAACCGTCCCCAGGATGACACCGGGGTAGGTAGCAAAGTCTTTCCTGATCCTAGCTCTGTTCATCTTGGATCATTTTAAAAAACACAGCAAGTAAGGGTTACTCTAAGCGGAGTCTCCCTTTTTTAAAAAAATTGGGCCCCACACACACCCACCCAGTCAGTGGCAGCAGTTGTGCCCCAGTTGTACACTTCACAGCTAGATTTGCATCAAGCACATTCAAAAATACGTTATTCTTAACCGTCCCCAGGATGACACCGGGGTAGGTAGCAAAGTCTTTCCTGATCCCAGCTCTGTTCATCTTGGATCATTTTAAAAAAACACAGCAATCAAGGGTTACTCCAAGCGGAGTCTCCCTTTTTTCCAAAATATGGGCCCCACACACACACACCCATTCAGTGGCAGCAGTTGTGCCCCAGTTGTACACTTCACAGCTAGATTTGCATCAAGCACATTCAAAAATACGCTATTCTTAACCGTCCCCAGGATGTCACCGGGGTAGGTAGCAAAGTCTTTCCTGATCCCAGCTCTGTTCATCTTGGATAATTTTAAAAAACACAGCAAGCAATGGTTACTCCAAGCGGAGTCTCCCTTTTTTCCAAAAATTGGGCCCCACACACACCCACCCATTCAGTGGCAGCAGTTGTGCCCCAGTTGTACACTTCACAGCTAGATTTGCATCAAGCACATTCAAAAATACGCCATAATTAACCGTCCCCAGGATGACACCGGGGTAGGTAGCAAAGTCTTTCCTGATCCCAGCTCTGTTCATCTTGGATCATTTTAAAAAAAACACAGCAATCAAGGGTTACTCCAAGCGGAGTCTCCTTTTTTTCCAAAAATTGGGCCCCACACACACCCAACCATTCAGTGGCAGCAGTTGTGCCCCAGTTGTACACTTCACAGCTAGATTTGCATCAAGCACATTCAAAAATATGCCATAATTAACCGTCCCCAGGATGACACCGGGGTAGGTAGTAAAGTCTTTCCTGATCCCAGCTCTGTTCATCTTGGATCATTTTAAAAAAACACAGCAATCAAGGGTTACTCCAAGCGGAGTCTCCCTTTTTTCCAAAAATTGGGCCCCACACACACCCACCCATTCAGTGGCAGCAGTTGTGCCCTGGTTGTACACTTCACAGCTAGATTTGCATCAAGCACATTCAAAAATACGCTATTCTTAACCATCCCCAGGATGATACCGGGGTAGGTAGCAAAGTCTTTCCTGATCCCAGCTCTGTTCATCTTGGCTTCTTTTAAAAACAATGTAAGCAAGGGTTACTCCAAGCGGAGTCTCCCTTTTTTCCAAAAATTGTGCCCCACACACACCCACCCATTCAGTGGCAGCACTTGTGCCCTAGTTGTACACTTCACAGCTAGATTTGCATCAAGCACATTCCAAATCCACAAGCATTTACTCTCCCCAGGATGACACAGGGGTAGTAAATTCCTGGTGGATCCATGACTTGTTCATTTTGATGAACGTTAGTCTGTCCACATTGTCACGGGACAGACATGTGCGCTTATCTGTCAGCACACACCCAGCAGCACTGAAGACACGTTCAGAGACAACGCTGGCAGCTGGACACGACAAAATCTCCAAGGCGTAACTGGCCATTTTTTTAGATTTGAAGCCCAAAATGAGCAAGGCTCCATTTGCAAAGTCATGGCATCGATGTTCATTTGGAGATATTCCTGTATCATCCTCTCCAGCCGTTGACTATGTGTCAGACTTGTTATTTCTGGTGGCCTTGCAAAGGAGGGTCTAAAAAAATTATGAAAAGATTCCATAAAATTGCTGTTACCAGCACCAGATACAGTCCTACTGGTACGGGTAGACTGTTAAAGATGACGAGACCGTCCCATGTTTGTCAAGTTACAACTGGGAGAATCACTCCCTGCACCTGCACGGTTGTTTGGTGGAAAAACCGAGCTAAGATCGAGTAACAGCTTCTGCTGATACTCCTGCATACGTGCGTCCCTTTCTATGGCTGGAATTATGTCACAAAATTTGGACTTGTACCGGGGATCTAATAGTGTGGCAATCCAGTAGTCATCATCACTTCTAATTTTGACAATACGAGAGTCATGTTGGAGGTGGTAGTGCAACAAGAAGGCATTCATGTGTCTTGCGCAGCCATGCGGACCAAGTCCACGCTGTGTTTGTGGCATAGAGGTGCTACCCGTTCTTTCTTCCTCTGACATCTCCCCCCAACCTCTTTCAACTGAAATTTGACCAAGGTCTCCCTCATCTGCTGAGTCTTCCATGTCTATGGACAGTTCGTCCTCCATTTCTTCATGTTCTCCTGCACCTTCCTCAACATTTCGCCTGCTACTATGCGCCCTTGTTGATCCCTGTCCCCCATGGTCCCATGCCTGCTGCGTTGGTGATGATGATCGTCTGGACCTTGGTGATGTTGTTGTCCCTTGCGCATATGAATCTTCCTGTAGTTCCTCCCCTTCCTGTTGTCCCACCCCCTGACTCCGAATAGTGTTTAGCGTGTGCTCCAGCATGTAAATGACTGGAATTGTCATGCTGATAATGGCATTGTCAGCGCTAAACATATTCGTCGCCATATCGAAACTGTGCAGAAGGGTGCATAGGTCCTTGATTTGAGACCACTCTATCAGGGTGATCTGCCCCACCTCTGCATCTCGTTGGCCCAGGCTATACGTCATGACGTATTGCACCAGGGCTCGGCGGTGCTGCCACAGTCGCTGTAACATGTGGAGAGTCGAATTCCAGCGTGTCGCCACATCGCATTTCAGGAGATGAACCGGCAGGCCGAAAGACTTCTGGAGAGATGCAAGTCGCTCAGCTCCGGCGGTTGAACGGCGGAAGTGAGCAGACAGTTTTCGTGCTCTGGTCAGAAGGCCATCTAGGCCGGGATAGTGTGTTAAGAATTGCTGGACAACAAGGTTCAACACGTGAGCCATACAAGGCACGTGTGTCACCTTGCCCAGGCGAAGGGCCGCACCCAGGTTTGCAGCATTGTCGCACATGGCCTTACCAGGCTGCAGGTTGAGTGGAGACAACCATTTATTAAACTCGGACCGCAGAGCTGACCACAACTCCTCAGCTGTGTGACTCCTATTCCCAAGACATGTCAAGCTAAAGACCGCCTGATGCCATTGCGCTCTGCTGCCAGCATAGTAATGAGGGGTGCGTGATTCCTTCTGCGCAGTGAGAACGCTGGTGGCCTGACCAGGCAGGCTTGGGGCGGAGGTGGAGGACCCAGATGAGGTGGAGGAGGCAGAAGCAGTGGCGGAACTTGGACAGACAGAGGATTGACACACAAGTCGTGAGGATGGCAAGACTTGTGCAGCAGACCCTTCACCATCTATCACCATAGTTACCCAGTGCCCAGTCAGCGACATGTAACGTAGCTGTCCATGCTTACTGGTCCAAGTATCGGTGGTGAAATGCACCCGTTCACACACAGATTTTCTCAAGGAAGCGGTGATGTTGTGTGCGACATGCTGGTGTAGCGCGGGCACACCTTTCTTAGAGAAGTAGTGGCGACTAGGCATCTGGTACTGGGGCACAGCGACAGACATAAAGTCTCTAAAATCCTGTGTGTCCACTAGGCGGAAAGGCAGCATTTCGGTAGCCAAGAGCTTAGAGAGGGATAGAGTCAACCTCTTAGCTTTGTCATGGGTCGCAGGAAGTGGCCTTTTATTTGACCACATCTGAGGGACAGAGATCTGGCTGCTGTGTGTAGACGGTGTTGAGTAAGGTGTCCCTGGAAAAATGCAGGTTTGTGCGAAAGTGCAGGCGGAGACATGATGTTGCCTTCATCCAAAGTTGGTGCTATCGATGTCTGAGAGAGCTGTACACACTCACTTGTTTCCCCTTCCAAACCAACTGACGACCTACCAAGCAAAGTGCCTGTTGCGGTTACAGTGGTGGAACTTGTGCGTGGAAAAACAGGTGTGACAGCTGTCCCCACAGTCCTAGAAGATGAAGAGCGCGCGGATGCACTGGAAGGGGCAGGCCGTGGATGGTTCGCTCCGCTAGGCCGCATTGCAGCACGGTGAGCTTCCCACCGGGACCTATGATATTTATTCATGTGACGATTCATGGAAGAAGTTGTCAAACTGCTGAGGTTTTGACCTCTACTAACAGAATCACGACAAATTTTACACATCACATAATTTGGACGATCTTTTTCGATGTCAAAAAAGGACCAGGCTAGGCAAGGCTTAGAGGGAATGCGACCTGCTGAGCCCCCCCGACTAGTGCTCAGAGGCAGAGTGGTGGCTGATGATGCAGTTGTAGACGTGCTACCAGTGCTCCGACTCTGTCCAGGAAGGCGCAAGGTAACTTCGTCATCGGTTGCATCCTCCTCCACCGCCTCTGTTGACTTCCTCGAGTGCCTGACTGGGGGTTGACAGTAGGTGGGATCTAGAACTTCATCATCAATTGTTGTGTTTGCACTCCCCTCCCCCTCAGACCGAGCCTCTTCTTGCCCTGACCGAATATTTAAGTTGTCATCCCAATCTGGTATCTGGGTCTCATCGTCATCAGTATGTTCCTCATTGTCTATAACCACAGGTGTTACAGTTTGTGACAAAGGGTCAACATTACGCTCAGAAACTTGGTCCTCACGGCCTGAATCAGAGTCACAAAGGTTCTGGGCATCACTGCAGACCATTTCCTGGTCTGTACTCACTGTAGCTTGGGAGCAGACCTCTGATTCCCAGGCTATAGTGTGACTGAACAGCTCTGCAGACTCAGCCATCTCAGTTCCACCATACTGTGCAGGGCGGAAGGAGACTTTAGAGCTGGGAGAAAGCAAGTTTGATTGGGATGACAACTCAGAGGACTGGTGTTTTTTGGATGCGGTACTTGAAGTGGCTGAGAGGGCACTTGTTGGACCACTTGAGATCCATTCAAGCATTTTCCTTTTTTGGCCATCATCTAGCTTTGTTCCTGTTCGTGTCCGTAAAAAAGGGAGCACATCGGATTGTCCACGGTAAGTAATAGACATCTTACTTTTGCTGGTAGATGGTCTATCTTCAGCAGATGATAATGGAGCTTTGCCACCTTCCCCACGGACAAACCCTTTTTTTCCATTTCCACCACGCCTCTTCCCCTTTCCACCAGCATCTGTCATTTTGCCACTCATGTTGATTGCGACAAGATTGTGCACTGAAAATGTGGTAGTAAAAATTGAGAGGTGGTGTAGATTGCAGCGGTGGTTTAGCTTTATTAACAGCAGAATAATAAAGAATAAATATCCCTGACAATGCAACTACGGCCCTTAAACTGGCAGCATAAATTGCTAGTATAATGGCTTAGTAACAATGAGTTGGAGTGTGCAATGCAGGCAGACGTGCTGCAAATATCTGTGCACTAGTGGGACTATACAGAAGTCCAATAGCCACGTTTAGGATGCCACTAGGTACACTCAGTGTTTGCTAGTATAATGGCTTAGTTATAATGAGTTGGAGTGTGCAATGCAGGCAGACGTGCTGCAAATATCTGTGCACTAGTGGGACTATACAGAAGTCCAATAGCCACGTTTAGGATGCCACTAGGTACACTCAGTGTTTGCTAGTATAATGGCTTAGTTATAATGGGTTGGAGTGTGCAATGCAGGCAGACGTGCTGCAAATATCTGTGCACTAGTGGGACTATACAGAAGTCCAATAGCCACGTTTAGGATGCCACTAGGTACACTCAGTGTTTGCTAGTATAATGGCTTAGTTATAATGAGTTGGAGTGTGCAATGCAGGCAGACGTGCTGCAAATATCTGTGCACTAGTGGGACTATACAGAAGTCCAATAGCCACGTTTAGGATGCCACTAGGTACACTCAGTGTTTGCCAGTATAATGGCTTAGTTATAATGAGTTGGAGTGTGCAATGCAGGCAGACGTGCTGCAAATATCTGTGCACTAGTGGGACTATACAGAAGTCCAATAGCCACGTTTAGGATGCCACTAGGTACACTCAGTGTTTGCTAGTATAATGGCTTAGTTATAATGAGTTGGAGTGTGCAATGCAGGCAGACGTGCTGCAAATACAGTCAGGGCCAGAAATATTTGGACAGTGACACAAGTTTTATTATTTTAGCTGTTTACAAAAACAGAAATACAATTATATATATAATATGGGCTGAAAGTGCACACTCCCAGCTGCAATATGAGAGTTTTCACATCCAAATCGGAGAAAGGGTTTAGGAATCATAGCTCTGTAATGCATAGCCTCCTCTTTTTCAAGGGACCAAAAGTAATTGGACAAGGGACTCTAAGGGCTGCAATTAACTCTGAAAGCGTCTCCCTCGTTAACCTGTAATCAATGAAGTAGTTAAAAGGTCTGGGGTTGATTACAGGTGTGTGGTTTTGCATTTGGAAGCTGTTGCTGTGACCAGACAACATGCGGTCTAAGGAACTCTCAATTGAGGTGAAGCAGAACATCCTGAGGCTGAAAAAAAAGAAAAAATCCATCAGAGAGATAGCAGACATGCTTGGAGTAGCAAAATCAACAGTCGGGTACATTCTGAGAAAAAAGGAATTGACTGGTGAGCTTGGGAACTCAAAAAGGCCTGGGCGTCCACGGATGACAACAGTGGTGGATGATCGCCGCATACTTTCTTTGGTGAAGAAGAACCCGTTCACAACATCAACTGAAGTCCAGAACACTCTCAGTGAAGTAGGTGTATCTGTCTCTAAGTCAACAGTAAAGAGAAGACTCCATGAAAGTAAATACAAAGGGTTCACATCTAGATGCAAACCATTCATCAATTCCAAAAATAGACAGGCCAGAGTTACATTTGCTGAAAAACACCTCATGAAGCCAGCTCAGTTCTGGAAAAGTATTCTATGGACAGATGAGACAAAGATCAACCTGTACCAGAATGATGGGAAGAAAAAAGTTTGGAGAAGAAAGGGAACGGCACATGATCCAAGGCACACCACATCCTCTGTAAAACATGGTGGAGGCAACGTGATGGCATGGGCATGCATGGCTTTCAATGGCACTGGGTCACTTGTGTTTATTGATGACATAACAGCAGACAAGAGTAGCCGGATGAATTCTGAAGTGTACAGGGATATACTTTCAGCCCAGATTCAGCCAAATGCCGCAAAGTTGATCGGACGGCGCTTCATAGTACAGATGACAATGACCCCAAGCATACAGCCAAAGCTACCCAGGAGTTCATGAGTGCAAAAAAGTGGAACATTCTGCAATGGCCAAGTCAATCACCAGATCTTTACCCAATTGAGCATGCATTTCACTTGCTCAAATCCAGACTTAAGACGGAAAGACCCACAAACAAGCAAGACCTGAAGGCTGCGGCTGTAAAGGCCTGGCAAAACATTAAGAAAGAGGAAACCCAGCGTTTGGTGATGTCCATGGGTTCCAGACTTAAGGCAGTGATTGCCTCCAAAGGATTCGCAACAAAATATTGAAAATAAAACTATTTTGTTTGGGTTTGGTTTATTTGTCCAATTACTTTTGACCTCCTAAAATGTGGAGTGTTTGTAAAGAAATGTGTACAATTCCTACAATTTCTATCAGATATTTTTGTTCAAACCTTCAAATTAAACGTTACAATCTGCACTTGAATTCTGTTGTAGAGGTTTCATTTCAAATCCAATGTGGTGGCATGCAGAGCCCAACCCGCGAAAATTGTGTCACTGTCCAAATATTTCTGGACCTAACTGTATCTGTGCACTAGCGGGACTATACAGAAGTCCAATAGCCATGTTTAGGATGCCACTAGGTACACTCAGTGTTTGCTTGTATAATGGCTTAGTAACAATGAGTTGGAGTGTGCAAAGGACAGGAGGGTACAGTGCCAGGGTTGTGGGTCTCTGGGTAGAGGAATTTAAGCCTGCCGTTCTATCCCTCCAAATGGGGAAATGCAGCAAGGAAATCCCTGACCTTAGCTACACAGACGCTGTCATCTTGTGTAGCTGTTAAACCCTGTTTTCAGGACCTGTCACCTATGGCTCTGACCCTGCCCGTATGAGCCCTTAAAAGGACTGATAGAAAGTGCTATCCCTAAGCTGTCCAGCGCTCTGTATGGAGCGCATACAGCAGTATCGGCGATAGGACTCAGAGTCAGGATGGAGCTGCGCCAGTGATGTCTGACACCAAGGACGCAGAAGAGATAATGGCATCCGGATGGGCAGATACTCGTTTTTTTAATGCAGGGACATGTGACATGGACATCCTATCACACATGCCGTTGATTCTCTGGCTAAAAGTCCACTTAGCTGTGTGTGTATCTGGGATTGGGTGACATGCTGGCCCTCCCCACTACACGCGCGCGCTTAGGGAAGGAAGACAAGGAAAGAAAAAAAAAAAATGGCGATCGCCATTATCCATACAGCAGTGATCTGAATGCGCTGTTCCCGCACACTATACACTGAAATTTCATAATAGTGTGAGTCACAGAGTGACTTACACTATTACAGCGGAAAGCCAGCTAGGAATTAGCTGGGTTTTTTGCTGCTAGAACCGTTCTCGAACGTATCTAGAACTATCGAGCTTTTGCAAAAAAAGCTCGAGTTCTAGTTCGATCTAGAACAGCCCCCAAAATCACTCGAGCCGCGAACTGGAGAACCACGAACCTAGAACCGCGCTCAACTCTAGTAACAAGCACACAAAATCATAAAACTGAACTGGGGGTAAAAGTAACTAGAGGTTCATAGCTATGTCTGGCAGTGGTCTGCAGACAGGATGGGCATAAAAAAGGGTGTGGTGTCTTCCCATTGGTTGTAGCTGAATGATGGTACTTCATCTGTGAGATACCCACCAGCTACATTCAGCCAGAGATTCTGCATCTGTCAAGGTAATGCAGCCCAGTGGGTGAGCATAACCTGCGTCCACCTGCGCCGCTGGCATCGACTCCTCTCCCATCATCAGCACTATGCATGAAAGGAACACGTTGTCACCTGGCGACCGGAGTACAAATTGCCGGAGCAGACTCCGTTGGTGACTTAACAGCCGTGTGCGGCAATGATGCAAACCTGGCTGCGGGCCATCGTCAGGGCAATGTGACACACGTGCCTTGTATGGCTCACGTGTTGAACCTAATTCTCCAGCAATTTTTAAAACACCATCCCGGCCTACATGGCCTTGTGCAGCCGGCACGCTTGCTATATGCTCACTTCCATCGTGCGCACACAGCAGCTCAACAACTTTCGTCGCTACAGAAGTCTTTAGGTCTGGTGGTTAAATGCCTGAAATGCGATGTGCCGACACGCAGGAATTTGAATCTGCACATGTTGCAGCGTTTGTGGCAGCACCGCCGAACCCTGCTGCAATACGTTATGACATATAGCCTGGGATAACTTGATCCAGAGGTGGTGCAGATCACGCTGCTGGAGTGGTGTCAGATCAAGGACCTATGCACCCTTCTACACAGTTTACAAATGTCGACGAAGATGTTTAGCACTGGCGATGCCATTCTCAGCGTGACAATTCTGGTCATCTACATGATGGAGCACACTGTAATTATTATTCGGAGTCAGGTGTTGGGACAAGAGGAAAGGGAGGAAGTACAGGAGGAGTCATATGCGGAAGGGATAACAAGATCTACGAGGTCCAGATGGTCAGCGGCACCTAGGCGGCAGTCATGGTGAGGGAGAGGGATTAACAAGGGCGCATAGTATCAGCAAAAAGTGTTGAGGAAAGTGCAGGAGCCCATGAAGAAATGGAGGACGAACTGGCGATGGGCATGGAAGACTCAGCAGATGAGTGAGAGCTTGCTCACATTTCGGTTGTGCGAGGTTGTGGGGAGAGGGCAGAGAAAGGAGGCACGATTCTCACCTCTCTGCCACCAACACACCAAGGACTTGGTCCTCCTGGATGCACAAGACACATGAGCGCCTTCTTGCTGCACTACCTACAACATGACCCTCGGATTGTACGAATTCAAAGTAATCCTGACTACTGGGTTGCCACACTGTTAGATCCCCGGTACAAGACAAAATTTGGCAAAATAATTCCTGCCATAGAAATGGACGCACGTATACAGGAGTATCTGCAGAAGGTGGTACGCAATCTTAGATCTGCTTTTCCACTAAACACCAGTGCTGCACAGAGTGAATCTCAACGCTTTGTCATGGATAGGAGGAAATGGTCTTTTACTTGTCCACATCTGAGGGACCGAGGGCTGGCTGCTGTGCTGAGATGGCGTTGAGTACGGTGTCCCTGCAGAGTTGCACTTTTGGTCATATACCAAAATGAGTTGAAAAAGGACAGATGCTGGTGGAAAGGGGAACAGGTGTGTTGGAAAGGGGAAAAAAGTTTTTGTCCGTGGATTTGGTGGTTAAGCAACAGTAACATTTGCTGAAGAAACACCATCTGTTACAGTGGGACTGGCAGATTTGGATAAGGTGGTATATACTATGTTACCGCTATATACCGAAAATTATTAAGAAAAGAAAGAGAAAGGTATATATCCCCATCAGCAGTCAGTGTCCACCGTGCTCCCAGATAGAAAAGGAGAGGTTGGCAACTGGAAGGTTTGGTGGAGGATACAGAGCTGTGTGGCTATGAAACTAATAGTAGCCTGAACCGAGTTAGACGCCACTCGGATCTGGAGACTGGGAGCCCTGTTAGCGTCACAGGGTCCACATGCCCACCCAGCCCAGGAACTCCCTGTTAACAACACACGGGCCATTGAGTACGCTGACCGTGTGCGTAGGGGCTACACCTGTGGACAGCAGGTGCATCAGCAGCAGCAGGCCTGTTAATGCCACTGGGCTGCACAAGCAGGACTGGTAGGACAGGAGCTGGTCTTAACCATTCTGCGTTACCAACTGTGGGGGTGGCCTTCATCGACACCCTATCCCTGCCTACCTCTGGCCTAAAGCCGCAATGGGTTCAACACATGGAGGTGTGCTCTTTCGGAGCATAATAGAAGACTGCGCACCTCCTTGTTGGCTCCAGCCCCTTTTATAACCTGGGTCCGCCCCAAACCAGGGTGAACCACAATGCACCTCCTGGAGACAAAAGCAGAGTGACACGTCATGAGTGGCATAACTAGCGTCCTATTTGGAACCGCAACTTCAATGATGACCTCATGGCTGCCATGACCCAAACACCTCACCAGTCATCGTCTGACCATCAATAATGCGGTGACAAGTCATAGGGGCGGGCCTCTGCAAGCCATTTGGGAGTGGCCTGGCCACATCGTCAGGACACGATGCCCTGTGGTCTATATGGGACCCCCACATCAGGGGCAGGGCCAAAGAGTTCATTACCGGACATAGTCTCTGATGCAGTAAGTGCCTGAGCATGCTCAGTAGCATGAAATACAGTGTCTGAAAAAAGACTATCAGCTTTATGGTGTCTAGGCACAACACAGGACCTAGTCCCGGCACGGAGTGCAAGTACCTGTGCAAAGAGGCTTTTCGCACTAAGTGTGGGAGCATGCGCTGTATCCCGAAATGAAGACTTAGCCTCAGCAATGGCACAGTCAGGCTGAGCATACTCACTAGGCGAAACACTGTAGTTAGGCTGCGGCTGGGGTAAATCGGCACACGCATGCGTACTAGCTGCCTCTCCACACTTAGACGTGGAGGAGAAAGCAGCCAGCTGGACAACCCAAGGCACAGCCCTAAATGGCAGCTGACGCCTGGGCGCAAATGAAACCGCAGCAGGCTTCAGGTTACAGGTTTTGTAACAACAAATATCATCCAAAAGAACAGGTGTACTTCTTCCCATGGATAATCTGATATGATCCTTTTTTTCACGGACACAACCATCGCTAACAAATGTAGATGAGGCCAAAACAGCAGGTGCTTCAATGGATCTGAAGTGCTCCATAAAGTGGCCTCTCCTCCACCCCAATTTCAAGATCCCAAATACTCCATTCCGCTGTGGTGTCAATCCAATCGCACTTGCTTCCTAACAGCTCTCAAGTTTCCACCAGCCCTGCTGAGTATGGGGTAACAGAGATGGTTGAGTTTGCATAGCTGTTCAGTCGCACTATAGCCTGGGAATCAGAGGTCTGCTCCAAAGCTGCAATGAGTACAGAAAAGGAAGTTATTATTATTTTTATTATTATTGATTTATAGAGCACCATTGATTCCATGGTGCTGTACATGAGAAGGGGGTTACATACAGAATACATATACAAGTAACTATAGACAGACTGGTACAGAGGGAAAAGGGCCCTGCCCTTGCGGGATTACATTCTAAAGGATTTTTGGGAGGAGACAGTAGGAGTAATGTAGGTTGAGCGTCAAGTACGTATGGTGGTGGTGTCATTGAAGGTTATAGTCATTTCTGAACGGATGAGTTTTCAGATTCAGTTTGAAGCTTGCAGGTGTAGCAGATAATCTGACGTGTTGAGGTATCGAGTTCCATGAGACAGGGGAAATGATCTGCGCAGATGGCCAGAAGCTTTGTGATCCAGGCCCCGATGAAGAACGTGCTGAGCCTAATCTACACCCTCATTTCCAAAAAGTAAATCCTCCTGGTGGAGACAATGGGGAACATGATGAGGAGCACAGATACCTGATTGGAATGACAACTTTACTATTCGGTCAGGGCAGGAAGAGGTTGTCTCGGAGGACTCAGGACGAGGGGAATGAAAACACACAGGGTTATTGATGAGGTTGGAGACCACACTTACTGTCAAACCAAAGTCAGCCAGTCGATGAGGTCAGCAGAGGAGGTGGAGGAGGATGCTACTGACGACGAGGTTACGTTGCGTCTTCCTGGCCAGAGACAAAGTACTGGAAGCACGTCAGCAACTGAATCCTGGACCACAACTTTGACTCTGAGCAGAAGTCGTGTTGGCTATGCAGGTCGCATGGGCTCTTGCCTAGCCTGTGAATTTTTGGACATCGCAAAGGATCACCCAAGTCATGGAATCTGTAAGATTTCTCAACAATCTGTAAGTAGAAGGCAAAAACTCACACCTTTGAGTAGTTCCTCCATGAAGTGTCACATGGATATGAATTGATAGCGTGAAGGTGTATTGCTCAGCTTTAGCCACTGTCAATGCAACATGCTTATTTGCCATTGCATGCATTGTTGCAGACTACACACAAGGGGCTGCTGTTTTTTTGGATCTGCCTTTGTTTGGTCACTATAGCAATATCAAATTGCTCTTCGGATGTGGACTTGGAGATGCTGTCTATGAACAGAAGGAAAAGCTAAAGGTGTGTGTTACAGCAAGGAGCCACCGCGGAAACACTTCGTTCAATTGTGAGGGGAGTCATGTTGTACTTTGATGATGAGCCCCGTAATGCCAGTGAGCAGCATCCTGTGCCACAGACCAACATTCTTACAGTGCTGTCTATACTGTTTACCCTGAGAGGAGCGTAAAGTCTGTATTTCTGGAAACTGGACATCAGAGTACCCGGGTACGGTAGGCTGTGCCCAGACAATAATGCGGGCACGCAACACTTTGTTTTATTAGCAAAACACATATCTGTTCTGGGTAGGCAGACTATATAGACAATAAGACTTGCTGCCTCTGCACTGTCAAATTGTCACGTGCAGTTTAAATCATAGAGGGACAGCAACACATGTTTGCATTGACTGTTGCTTTTCAAGATTTCCATTACTGTGTTGCAGAGCTGTGTGGTTTGCATTCACACTGTTATCATCTGCATTATCTGTGAGGCTTCAGCTAACAAGGGTATTCAGGGGGGTAATGTGTTTTGACTATGTTTAGGTAGATAACTTGGAAGCTCTTGTGATGCGCCACTGGTAAGTCGTGTTCAAACACACACACACACGCACACAAACACACAATTACTGCTACACAGAGGGATTAGCAGGCAGTAGGCAACAAAATAGATTGTTCAATTATTTAAATTGTATGCATGGTTCTTATTGTTTGTTTTGTTAAAGTTAAACAATCATTTATCAACCCAACTGCCTAGAGTCCTTTTCCTGTTGCCTGGTTTTGCTGCATACTGGGTAGCCCACCCTGTACACAACTTAAAATGAAGCATAAGTCGCAATGTGAATTTCACTGTGCTACAATGCGGCCTAGCGTGCCTGTGCAACCACCGCCTGCCCCATCAAGTGCATCTGCGTGCTCTTCATCCTCTGTGACTGTGGGGACAGCAGTCACACATGGTTTTTCACACTGAACTTCCACTCCTTTACCCGCAACAGGGAGTGCGATTGGCAGGTCATCACTTGTTTTGGAAGTGGAAACAGAAGGTTTTGTTGAGCTGTCAGACATCGAGAGAACCATCATTGGATGCAGGCTACATTATATCCACGCCTGCACCTTCGTCACAGATTGGCTGGACTACCTGCAGTTAATAATTGCATGCCAGAAATGGAAAGGAGTGTAGAATGCACATGTGTTGTACCTTGCTTGGCAGCAAAGGAACACTAACTTAGTATTCCAGACAATTTTAGGATGGCAGAAAAAGAGTCAGCTCTTTGGGCAAATTAAATAGCGTGGCAAAAATGGACAGATGGGTACAGTGGCCGTGTTCTGTGGGTACCAGGACAGTAAAAGAAGCCTCACTTTCTATCCCTCCTAATGATCAAATGCAGCAAGGAATTCCCTGAGTTTGCTATAAAATTAGCATAGCTAAATGTGCATGAGGGTAGAATGCAGAGGTGCTTGAGATTGCTTGGCACAAGTGGCACAATAAAGGAGTCCAACAGCCACTTTTTCTATGCCACTAAATGGCAGTATTTTTTGCTATCATTATAGCTTATTACAAACAGAGCAGGAGGGTGTCCTGCACAGGTGCTATAAATAGCTTGGCACCAGTGGGGCACTAATGGAATACAACAGCCAGTTCTATGATGCCACTAAATGGCAGTATTTTTGCTATCATTATAGCTTATTAAAAACAGAGCAGGAGGGTGTCCTGCACAGGTGCTAGAAATAGCGTGGCACCAGTGGGGCACTAATGGAATACAACAGCCAGTTCTATGATGCCACTAAATGGCAGTATTTTTTGCTATCATTATAGCTTATTAAAAACAGAGCAGGAGGGTGTCCTGCACAGGTGCTAGAAATAGCTTGGCACCAGTGGGGCACTAATGGAATACAACAGCCAGTTCTATGATGCCACTAAATGGCAGTATTTTTTGCTATCATTATAGCTTATTAAAAACAGAGCAGGAGGGTGTCCTGCACAGGTGCTAGAAATAGCTTGGCACCAGTGGGGCACTAATGGAATACAACAGCCAGTTCTATGATGCCACTAAATGGCAGTATTTTTTGCTATCATTATAGCTTATTAAAAACAGAGCAGGAGGGAGTCCTGCACAGGTGCTAGAAATAGCTTGGCACCAGTGGGGCACTAATGGAATACAATAGCCAGTTCTATGATGCAACTAAATGGCACTATTTTTTGCTATCATTATAGCTTATTAAAAACAGAGCAGGAGGGTGTCCTGCACAGGTGCTAGAAATAGCTTGGCACCAGTGGGGCACTAATGGAGTACAACAGCCACTTCTTGTATGCCACTAAGTTTACTCAATTTTTGGTATTATAACGTCTTAGTAAGTAACAATGAGTTTGAGTGTGCAATGCAGGCAAAGGTTCTGCAAATATCTTTGCACTAGTGGGACAATACAGAAGTCCAATAGCCACGTTTAGGATGCCACTAAGTACACTCAGTGTTTGCTAGTATAATGGCTTAGTAACAATGAGTTTGAGTGTGCAAAGGGCAGGAGGGTACAGTGCCAGGGTTGTGGGTCTCTGGGTAGAGGAAAGGAAGCCTGCCTTTCTATCCCTCCTAATGGGGAAATGCAGCGAGGAAATCCCTGACCTTAGCTACACAGATGCTGCCATCTTGTGTAGCTGTTAAACTCTGTTTTCAGGACCTGTCACCTATGGCTCTGACCCTGCCGGTATGAGCTTTTAAAAGGACTGATAGAAAAAGCTATCCCTATGCTGTACAGCGCTGTGTATGGAGCGTATACAGCAGTATCGGCGATAGGAGCTGCGCCAGTGATGTCTGACACCAAGGACGCAGAAGAGATAATGGCGTCCGGACGGGCAGATACTCGTTTTTATAATGCAGGGACATGTGACATGGACATCCTATCACACATGCCGTTGCTTCTCTGGCTAAAAGTCCACTTAGCTGTGTGTGTGTCTGGGATTGGCTGACATGCTGGCCCTCCCCACTACATGCGCGCGCTTAGGGAGGGAAGACAAGGAAAAAAAAATAAATGGCGATTGCCATTATCCAAACAGCAGTGACCTGAATGCGCTGTTCCCGCACACTATACACTGAAATGTCATAATAGTGTGAGTCACAGAGTGACACACTATTACAGCGGAAAGCCAGCTAGTAATTAGCTGGTCTTTTTGCTGCTAGAACCGTTCTCGAACGTATCTAGAACTATCGAGCTTTTACAAAAAGCTTGAGTTCTAGTTCGATCTAGAACAGCCCCCAAAATCACTCGAGCCTAGAACTGGAGAACCGCGAACCGCGAACCGCGCTCAACTCTACCCATGACAACACAGTTTCGAAATAAGCATTAAAATTAAATGCACTGATCTACTTTCTATAAATTATCAGCAAATTGGTGAAATTACACCTATCAAAAAAAATTACAGCCTCCTCCAAATCCCTTATAGCTGTCCTATCCATCGCCACAATAGGTGTATTTTCTACCACTTAAGGTAGAAGTGTCTCTCAATCAATTTGCTAAGTTAGACAAAGTAGCTGGTACATTTTTCAAGCAAACTGTACATGTGAGGTCTGCCTATTTTACAACCGGTGTATTATGTATTTACGAAACTTCCATTCTCTATTTGCCTGAACTACACTACTTCTTTATGTTCATAGGTATTAGTACATAATGACATGGTGTTAACCAATAGAATACCCATCCATCTCTTGGACTGGGTGTCATTAACATTACTTATCTGTCTACAATTACCTAATCATGTCTCGATATTACTTTTAAAAGATAGTCAGCAAGGCAAATAAAGCGTGTTGATTGAATCTTAATAGCTGGGCCAAGTCTGAAGCCTAGAAACTTATTTGTGCTAGAGGACCTGTGTAGAAGAATCTAACATGGTCTAGTTTGGCCCATGACAACACAGTTTCGAAATATGCATTAAAATTAAATGCACTGATCTACTTTCTATAAATTATCAGCAAATTGATGAAATTACACCTATCAAAAAAAATTACAGCCTCCTCCAAATCCCCTATAGCTGTCCTATCCATCGCCACAATAGGTGTTTTCTACCACTTAAGGTAGAAGTGTCTCTCAATCAATTTGCTAAGTTAGGCAAAGTAGCTGGTACATTTTTCAAGCAAACTGTACATGTGAGGTCTGCCTATTTTACAAATGGTGTAATATGCATTTACGAAACTTCCATTCTCTATTTGCCTGAACTACACTACTTCTTTATGTTCATAGGTATTAGTACATAATGACATGGTGTTAACCAATAGAATACCCATCCATCTCTTGGACTGGGTGTCATTAACATTACTTATCTGTCTACAATTACCTAATCATGTCTCGATATTACTTTTAAAAGATAGTCAGCAAGGCAAATAAAACGTGTTGAATGAATCTTAATAGCTGGGCCAAATCTGAAGCCTGGAAACTTATTTGTGCTAAAGGACCTGTGTAGAAGAATCTAACATGGTCAAGTTTGGCCCATGACAACACAGTTTCGATATATGCATTAAAATTAAATGCACTGATCTACTTTCTATAAAGTATCAGCAAATTGGTGAAATTACACATATCAAAAAAAATTACAGCCTCCTCCAAATCCCCTATAGCTGTCCTATCCATCGCCACAATAGGTGTGTTTTCTACCACTTAAGGTAGAAGTGTCTCTCAATCAATTTGCTAAGTTAGACAAAGTAGCTGGAACATTTTTCAAGCAAACTGTACATGTGAGGTCTGCCTATTTTACAACCGGTGAAATATGTATTTACGAAACTTCCATTCTCTATTTGCCTGAACTACACTACTTCTTTATGTTCATAGGTATTAGTACATAATGACATGGTGATAACCAATAGAATACCCATCCATCTCTTGGACTGGGTGTCATTAACAATACTTATCTGTCTACAATTACCTAATCATGTCTCGATATTACTTTTAAAAGATAGTCAGCAAGGCAAATATAGCGTGTTGATTGAATCTTAATAGCTGGGCCAAGTCTGAAGCCTGGAAACTTATTTGTGCTAAAGGACCTGTGTAGAAGAATCTAACATGGTCTAGTTTGGCCCATGACAACACAGTTTCGAAATATGCATTAAAATTAAATGCACTGATCTACTTTCTATAAATTATCAGCAAATTGGTGAAATTACACCTATCAAAAAAAATTACAGCCTCCTCCAAATCCCCTATAGCTGTCCTATCCATCGCCACAATAGGTGTGTTTTCTACCACTTAAGGTAGAAGTGTCTCTCAATCAATTTGCTAAGTTAGACAAAGTAGCTTGTACATTTTTCAAGCAAACTGTACATGTGAGGTCTGCCTATTTTACCACCGGTGTATTATGTATTTACGAAACTTCCATTCTCTATTTTCCTGAACTACACTACTTCTTTATGTTCATAGGTATTAGTACATAATGACATGGTGTTAACCCATAGAATACCCATCCATCTCTTGGACTGGGTGTCATTAACATTACTTATATGGCTACAATTACCTAATCATGTCTCGATATTACTTTTAAAAGATAGTCAGCAAGGCAAATAAAGCGTGTTGATTGAATCTTAATAGCTGGGCCAAGTCTGAAGCCTGTAAACTTATTTGTGCTAAAGGACCTGTGTAGAAGAATCTCACATGGTCAAGTTTGGCCCATGACAACACAGTTTCGAAATATGCATTAAAATTAAATGCACTGATCTACTTTCCTTAAATTATCAGCAAATTGGTGAAATTACACCTATCAAAAACAATTACAGCCTCCTCCAAATCCCCTCTAGCTGTCCTATCTATCGCCACAATAGGTGTGTTTTCTACCACTTAAGGTAGAAGTGTCTCTCAATCAATTTGCTAAGTTAGACAAAGTAGCTGGTACATTTTTCAAGCAAACTGTACTTGTGAGGTCTGCCTATTTTACAACCGGTGTAATATGTATTTACGAAACTTCCATTCTCTATTTGCCTGAACTACACTACTTCTTTATGTTCATAGGTATTAGTACATAATGACATGGTGTTAACCAATAGAATACCCATCCATCTCTTGGACTGGGTGTCATTAACATTACTTATCTGTCTACAATTACCTAATCATGTCTCGATATTACTTTTAAAAGATAGTCAGCAAGGCAAATAAAGCATGTTGATTGAATCTTAATAGCTGGGCCAAGTCTGAAGCCTGGAAACTTATTTGTGCTAAAGGACCTGTGTAGAAGAATCTAACATGGTCAAGTTTGGCCCATGACAACACAGTTTCGAAATATGCATTAAAATTAAATGCACTGATCTACTTTCTATAAATTATTAGCAAATTGGTGAAATTACACCTATCAAAAAAAATTACAGCCTCCTCCAAATCCCCTATAGCTGTCCTATCCATCGCCACAATAGGTGTGTTTTCTACCACTTAAGGTAGAAGTGTCTCTCAATCAATTTGCTAAGTTAGACAAAGTAGCTGGTACATTTTTCAAGCAATCTGTACATGTGAGGTCTGCCTATTTTACAACCGGTGTAATATGTATTTACGAAACTTCCATTCTCTATTTGCCTGAACTACACTACTTCTTTATGTTCATTGGTATTAGTACATAATGACATGGTGTTAACCAATAGAATACCCATCCATCTCTTGGATTGGGTGTCATTAACATTACTTATCTGTCTACAATTACCTAATCATGTCTCGATATTACTTTTAAAAGATAGTCAGCAAGGCAAATAAAGCGTGTTGATTGAATCTTAATAGCTGGGCCAAGTCTGAAGCCTGGAAACTTATTTGTGCTAAAGGACCTGTGTAGAAAAATCTAACATGGTCAAGTTTGGTCCATGACAACACAGTTTCGAAATATGCATTAAAATTAAATGCACTGATCTACTTTCTATAAATTATCAGCAAATTCGTGAAATTACACCTATCAAAAAAAATTACAGCCTCCTCCAAATCCCCTATAGCTGTCCTATCCATTGCCACAATAGGTGTGTTTTCTACCACTTAAGGTAGAAGTGTCTCTCAATCAATTTGCTAAGTTAGACAAAGTAGCTGGTACATTTTTTAAGCAAACTGTACATGTGAGGTCTGCCTATTTTACAACCGGTGTAATATGTATTTACGAAACTTCCATTCTCTATTTGCCTGAACTACACTACTTCTTTATGTTCATAGGTATTAGTACATAATGACATGGTGTTAACCAATAGAATACCCATCCATCTCTTGGACTGGGTGTCATTAACATTACTTATATGGCTACAATTACCTAATCATGTCTCGATATTACTTTTAAAAGATAGTCAGCAAGGCAAATAAAGCGTGTTGATTGAATCTTAATAGCTGGGCCAAGTCTGAAGCCTGGAAACTTATTTGTGCTAAAGGACCTGTGTAGAAGAATCTAACATGGTCAAGTTTGGCCCATGACAACACAGTTTCGAAATATGCATTAAAATTAAATGCACTGATCTACTTTCTATAAATTATCAGCAAATTGGTGAAATTACACCTATCAAAAAAAATTACAGCCTCCTCCAAATCCCCTATAGCTGTCCTATCCATTGCCACAATAGGTGTGTTTTCTACCACTTAAGGTAGAAGTGTCTCTCAATCAATTTGCTAAGTTAGACAAAGTAGCTGGTACATTTTTCAAGCAAACTGTACATGTGAGGTCTGCCTATTTTACAACCGGTGTAATATGTATTTACGAAACTTCCATTCTCTATTTGCCTGAACTACACTACTTCTTTATGTTCATAGGTATTAGTACATAATGACATGGTGTTAACCAATAGAATACCCATCCATCTCTTGGACTGGGTGTCATTAACATTACTTATCTGTCTACAATTACCTAATCATGTCTCGATATTAGTTTTAAAAGATAGTCAGCAAGGCAAATAAAGCGTGTTGATTGAATCTTAATAGCTGGGCCAAGTCTGAAGCCTGGAAACTTATTTGTGCTAAAGGACCTGTGTAGAAGAATCTAACATGGTCAAGTTTGGCCCATGACAACACAGTTTCGAAATATGCATTAAAATTAAATGCACTGATCTACTTTCTATAAATTATCAGCAAATTGGTGAAATTACACCTATCAAAAAAAACTACAGCCTCCTCCAAATCCCCTATAGCTGTCCTATCCATCGCCACAATAGGTGTGTTTTCTACCACTTAAGGTAGAAGTGTCTCTCAATCAATTTGCTAAGTTAGACAAAGTAGATGGTACATTTTTCAAGCAAACTGTACATGTGAGGTCTGCCTATTTTACAACCGGTGTAATATGTATTTACGAAACTTCCATTCTCTATTTGCCTGAACTACACTACTTCTTTATGTTCATAGGTATTAGTACATAATGACATGGTGTTAACCAATAGAATACCCATCCATCTCTTGGACTGGGTGTCATTAACATTACTTATCTGTCTACAATTACCTAATCATGTCTCGATATTACTTTTAAAAGATAGTCAGCAAGGCAAATAAAGTGTGTTGATTGAATCTTAATAGCTGGGCCAAGTCTGAAGCCTGGAAACTTATTTGTGCTAAAGGACCTGTGTAGAAGAATCTAACATGGTCAAGTTTGGCCCATGACAACACAGTTTCGAAATATGCATTAAAATTAAATGCACTGATCTACTTTCTATAAATTATCAGCAAATTGGTGAAATTACACCTATCAAAAAAAATTACAGCCTCCTCCAAATCCCCTATAGCTGTCCTATCCATCGCCACAATAGGTGTGTTTTCTACCACTTAAGGTAGAAGTGTCTCTCAATCAATTTGCTAAGTTAGACAAAGTCGCTGGTACATTTTTCAAGCAATCTGTACATGTGAGGTCTGCCTATTTTACAACCGGTGTAATATGTATTTACGAAACTTCCATTCTCTATTTGCCTGAACTACACTACTTCTTTATGTTCATAGGTATTAGTACATAATGACATGGTGTTAACCAATAGAATACCCATCCATCTCTTGGACTGGGTGTCATTAACATTACTTATATGGCTACAATTACCTAATCATGTCTCGATATTACTTTTAAAAGATAGTCAGCAAGGCAAATAAAGCGTGTTGATTGAATCTTAATAGCTGGGCCAAGTCTGAAGCCTGGAAACTTATTTGTGCTAAAGGACCTGTGTAGAAGAATCTAACGTGGTCAAGTTTGGCCCATGACAACACAGTTTCGAAATATGCATTAAAATTAAATGCACTGATCTACTTTCTATAAATTATCAGCAAATTGGTGAAATTACACCTATCAAAAAAAATTACAGCCTCCTCCAAATCCCCTATAGCTGTCCTATCCATCGCCACAATAGATGTGTTTTCTACCACTTAAGGTAGACGTGTCTCTCAATCAATTTGCTAAGTTAGACAAAGTAGCTGGTACATTTTTCAAGCAATCTGTACATGTGAGGTCTGCCTATTTTACAACCGGTGTAATATGTATTTACGAAACTTCCATTCTTTTTTTGCCTGAACTACACTACTTCTTTATGTTCATAGGTATTAGTACATAATGACATGGTGTTAACCAATAGAATACCCATCCATCTCTTGGACTGGGTGTCATTAACATTACTTATCTGTCTACAATTACCTAATCATGTCTCGATATTACTTTTAAAAGATAGTCAGCAAGGCAAATAAAGCATGTTGATTGAATCTTAATAGCTGGGCCAAGTCTGAAGCCTGGAAACTTATTTGTGCTAAAGGACCTGTGTAGAAGAATCTAACATGGTCAAGTTTGGCCCATGACAACACAGTTTCGAAATATGCATTAAAATTAAATGCACTGATCTACTTTCTATAAATTATCAGCAAATTGGTGAAATTACACCTATCAAAAAAAATTACAGCCTCCTCCAAATCCCCTATAGCTGTCCTATCCATCGCCACAATAGGTGTGTTTTCTACCACTTAAGGTAGAAGTGTCTCTCAATCAATTTGCTAAGTTAGACAAAGTAGCTGGTACATTTTTCAAGCAAACTGTACATGTGAGGTCTGCCTATTTTACAACCGGTGTAATATGTATTTACGAAACTTCCATTCTCTATTTGCCTGAACTACACTACTTCTTTATGTTCATAGGTATTAGTACATAATGACATGGTGTTAACCAATAGAATAACCATCCATCTCTTGGACTGGGTGTCATTAACATTACTTATCTGTCTACAATTACCTAATCATGTCTCGATATTACTTTTAAAAGATAGTCAGGAAGGCAAATAAAGCGTGTTGATTGAATCTTAATAGCTGGGCCAAGTCTGAAGCCTGGAAATGTATTTGTGCTAATGGACCTGTGTAGAAGAATCTAACATGGTCAAGTTTGGCCCATGACAACACAGTTTCGAAATATGCATTAAAATTAAATGCACTGATCTACTTTCTATAAATTATCAGCAAATTGGTGAAATTACACCTATCAAAAAAAATTACAGCCTCCTCCAAATCCCCTATAGCTGTCCTATCCATCGCCACAATAGGTGTTTTCTACCACTTAAGGTAGAGGTGTCTCTCAATCAATTTGCTAAGTTAGACAAAGTAGCTGGTACATTTTTCAAGCAAACTGTACATGTGAGGTCTGCCTATTTTACTACCGGTGTAATATGTATTTACGAAACTTCCATTCTCTATTTGCCTGAACTACACTACTTCTTTATGTTCATAGGTATTAGTACATAATGACATGGTGTTAACCAATAGAATACCCATCCATCTCTTGGACTGGGTGTCATTAACATTACTTATCTGTCTACAATTACCTAATCATGTCTCGATATTACTTTTAAAAGATAGTCAGCAAGGCAAATAAAGCGTGTTGATTGAATCTTAATAGCTGGGCCAAGTCTGAAGCCTGGAAACGTATTTGTGCTAATGGACCTGTGTAGAAGAATCTAACATGGTCAAGTTTGGCCCATGACAACACAGTTTCGAAATATGCATTAAAATTAAATGCACTGATCTACTTTCTATAAATTATCAGCAAATTGGTGAAATTACACCTATCAAAAAAAATTACAGCCTCCTCCAAATCCCCTATAGCTGTCCTATCCATCGCCACAATAGGTGTGTTTTCTACCACTTAAGGTAGAGGTGTCTCTCAATCAATTTGCTAAGTTAGACAAAGTAGCTGGTACATTTTTCAAGCAAACTGTACATGTGAGGTCTGCCTATTTTACAACCGGTGTAATATGTATTTACGAAACTTCCATTCTCTATTTGCCTGAACTACACTACTTCTTTATGTTCATAGGTATTAGTACATAATGACATGGTGTTAACCAATAGAATACCCATCCATCTCTTGGACTGGGTGTCATTAACATTACTTATCTGTCTACAATTACCTAATCATGTCTCGATATTACTTTTAAAAGATAGTCAGCAAGGCAAATAAAGCGTGTTGATTGAATCTTAATAGCTGGGCCAAGTCTGAAGCCTGGAAACTTATTTGTGCTAAAGGACCTGTGTAGAAGAATCTAACATGGTCAATTTTGGCCCATGACAACACAGTTTCGAAATATGCATTAAAATTAAATGCACTGATCTACTTTCTATAAATTATCAGCAAATTGGTGAAATTACACCTATCAAAAAAAAATTACAGCCTCCTCCAAATCCCCTATAGCTGTCCTATCCATCGCCACAATAGGTGTGTTTTCTACCACTTAAGGTAGAAGTGTCTCTCAATCAATTTGCTAAGTTAGACAAAGTAGGTGTTACATTTTTCAAGCAAACTGTACATGTGAGGTCTGCCTATTTTACAACCGGTGTAATTTGTATTTACGAAACTTCCATTCTCTATTTGCCTGAACTACACTACTTCTTTATGTTCATAGGTATTAGTACATAATGACATGGTGTTAACCAATTGAATACCCATCCATCTCTTGGACTGGGTGTCATTAACATTACTTATCTGTCTACAATTACCTAATCATGTCTCGATATTACTTTTAAAAGATAGTCAGCAAGGCAAATAAAGCGTGTTGATTGAATCTTAATAGCTGGGCCAAGTCTGAAGCCTGGAAACTTATTTGTGCTAAAGGACCTGTGTAGAAGAATCTAACATGGTCAAGTTTGGCCCATGACAACACAGTTTCGAAATATGCATTAAAATTAAATGCACTGATCTACTTTCTATAAATTATCAGCAAATTGGTGAAATTACACCTATCAAAAAAAACTACAGCCTCCTCCAAATCCCCTATAGCTGTCCTATCCATCGCCACAATAGGTGTGTTTTCTACCACTTAAGGTAGAAGTGTCTCTCAATCAATTTGCTAAGTTAGACAAAGTAGATGGTACATTTTTCAAGCAAACTGTACATGTGAGGTCTGCCTATTTTACAACCGGTGTAATATGTATTTACGAAACTTCCATTCTCTATTTGCCTGAACTACACTACTTCTTTATGTTCATAGGTATTAGTACATAATGACATGGTGTTAACCAATAGAATACCCATCCATCTCTTGGACTGGGTGTCATTAACATTACTTATCTGTCTACAATTACCTAATCATGTCTCGATATTACTTTTAAAAGATAGTCAGCAAGGCAAATAAAGTGTGTTGATTGAATCTTAATAGCTGGGCCAAGTCTGAAGCCTGGAAACTTATTTGTGCTAAAGGACCTGTGTAGAAGAATCTAACATGGTCAAGTTTGGCCCATGACAACACAGTTTCGAAATATGCATTAAAATTAAATGCACTGATCTACTTTCTATAAATTATCAGCAAATTGGTGAAATTACACCTATCAAAAAAAATTACAGCCTCCTCCAAATCCCCTATAGCTGTCCTATCCATCGCCACAATAGGTGTGTTTTCTACCACTTAAGGTAGAAGTGTCTCTCAATCAATTTGCTAAGTTAGACAAAGTCGCTGGTACATTTTTCAAGCAATCTGTACATGTGAGGTCTGCCTATTTTACAACCGGTGTAATATGTATTTACGAAACTTCCATTCTCTATTTGCCTGAACTACACTACTTCTTTATGTTCATAGGTATTAGTACATAATGACATGGTGTTAACCAATAGAATACCCATCCATCTCTTGGACTGGGTGTCATTAACATTACTTATATGGCTACAATTACCTAATCATGTCTCGATATTACTTTTAAAAGATAGTCAGCAAGGCAAATAAAGCGTGTTGATTGAATCTTAATAGCTGGGCCAAGTCTGAAGCCTGGAAACTTATTTGTGCTAAAGGACCTGTGTAGAAGAATCTAACATGGTCAAGTTTGGCCCATGACAACACAGTTTCGAAATATGCATTAAAATAAATGCACTGATCTACTTTCTATAAATTATCAGCAAATTGGTGAAATTACACCTATCAAAAAAAAATTACAGCCTCCTCCAAATCCCCTATAGCTGTCCTATCCATCGCCACAATAGGTGTGTTTTCTACCACTTAAGGTAGAAGTGTCTCTCAATCAATTTGCTAAGTTAGACAAAGTAGCTGGTACATTTTTCAAGCAAACTGTACATGTGAGGTCTGCCTATTTTACAACCGGTGTAATATGTATTTACGAAACTTCCATTCTCTATTTGCCTGAACTACACTACTTCTTTATGTTCATAGGTATTAGTACATAATGACATGGTGTTAACCAATAGAATACCCATCCATCTCTTGGACTGGGTGTCATTAACATTACTTATCTGTCTACAATTACCTAATCATGTCTCGATATTACTTTTAAAAGATAGTCAGCAAGGCAAATAAAGCGTGTTGATTGAATCTTAATAGCTGGGCCAAGTCTGAAGCCTGGAAACTTATTTGTGCTAAAGGACCTGTGTAGAAGAATCTAACGTGGTCAAGTTTGGCCCATGACAACACAGTTTCGAAATATGCATTAAAATTAAATGCACTGATCTACTTTCTATAAATTATCAGCAAATTGGTGAAATTACACCTATCAAAAAAAATTACAGCCTCCTCCAAATCCCCTATAGCTGTCCTATCCATCGCCACAATAGATGTGTTTTCTACCACTTAAGGTAGACGTGTCTCTCAATCAATTTGCTAAGTTAGACAAAGTAGCTGGTACATTTTTCAAGCAATCTGTACATGTGAGGTCTGCCTATTTTACAACCGGTGTAATATGTATTTACGAAACTTCCATTCTTTTTTTGCCTGAACTACACTACTTCTTTATGTTCATAGGTATTAGTACATAATGACATGGTGTTAACCAATAGAATACCCATCCATCTCTTGGACTGGGTGTCATTAACATTACTTATCTGTCTACAATTACCTAATCATGTCTCGATATTACTTTTAAAAGATAGTCAGCAAGGCAAATAAAGCATGTTGATTGAATCTTAATAGCTGGGCCAAGTCTGAAGCCTGGAAACTTATTTGTGCTAAAGGACCTGTGTAGAAGAATCTAACATGGTCAAGTTTGGCCCATGACAACACAGTTTCGAAATATGCATTAAAATTAAATGCACTGATCTACTTTCTATAAATTATCAGCAAATTGGTGAAATTACACCTATCAAAAAAAATTACAGCCTCCTCCAAATCCCCTATAGCTGTCCTATCCATCGCCACAATAGGTGTGTTTTCTACCACTTAAGGTAGAAGTGTCTCTCAATCAATTTGCTAAGTTAGACAAAGTAGCTGGTACATTTTTCAAGCAAACTGTACATGTGAGGTCTGCCTATTTTACAACCGGTGTAATATGTATTTACGAAACTTCCATTCTCTATTTGCCTGAACTACACTACTTCTTTATGTTCATAGGTATTAGTACATAATGACATGGTGTTAACCAATAGAATAACCATCCATCTCTTGGACTGGGTGTCATTAACATTACTTATCTGTCTACAATTACCTAATCATGTCTCGATATTACTTTTAAAAGATAGTCAGGAAGGCAAATAAAGCGTGTTGATTGAATCTTAATAGCTGGGCCAAGTCTGAAGCCTGGAAATGTATTTGTGCTAATGGACCTGTGTAGAAGAATCTAACATGGTCAAGTTTGGCCCATGACAACACAGTTTCGAAATATGCATTAAAATTAAATGCACTGATCTACTTTCTATAAATTATCAGCAAATTGGTGAAATTACACCTATCAAAAAAAATTACAGCCTCCTCCAAATCCCCTATAGCTGTCCTATCCATCGCCACAATAGGTGTGTTTTCTACCACTTAAGGTAGAGGTGTCTCTCAATCAATTTGCTAAGTTAGACAAAGTAGCTGGTACATTTTTCAAGCAAACTGTACATGTGAGGTCTGCCTATTTTACTACCGGTGTAATATGTATTTACGAAACTTCCATTCTCTATTTGCCTGAACTACACTACTTCTTTATGTTCATAGGTATTAGTACATAATGACATGGTGTTAACCAATAGAATACCCATCCATCTCTTGGACTGGGTGTCATTAACATTACTTATCTGTCTACAATTACCTAATCATGTCTCGATATTACTTTTAAAAGATAGTCAGCAAGGCAAATAAAGCGTGTTGATTGAATCTTAATAGCTGGGCCAAGTCTGAAGCCTGGAAACGTATTTGTGCTAATGGACCTGTGTAGAAGAATCTAACATGGTCAAGTTTGGCCCATGACAACACAGTTTCGAAATATGCATTAAAATTAAATGCACTGATCTACTTTCTATAAATTATCAGCAAATTGGTGAAATTACACCTATCAAAAAAAATTACAGCCTCCTCCAAATCCCCTATAGCTGTCCTATCCATCGCCACAATAGGTGTGTTTTCTACCACTTAAGGTAGAGGTGTCTCTCAATCAATTTGCTAAGTTAGACAAAGTAGCTGGTACATTTTTCAAGCAAACTGTACATGTGAGGTCTGCCTATTTTACAACCGGTGTAATATGTATTTACGAAACTTCCATTCTCTATTTGCCTGAACTACACTACTTCTTTATGTTCATAGGTATTAGTACATAATGACATGGTGTTAACCAATAGAATACCCATCCATCTCTTGGACTGGGTGTCATTAACATTACTTATCTGTCTACAATTACCTAATCATGTCTCGATATTACTTTTAAAAGATAGTCAGCAAGGCAAATAAAGCGTGTTGATTGAATCTTAATAGCTGGGCCAAGTCTGAAGCCTGGAAACTTATTTGTGCTAAAGGACCTGTGTAGAAGAATCTAACATGGTCAATTTTGGCCCATGACAACACAGTTTCGAAATATGCATTAAAATTAAATGCACTGATCTACTTTCTATAAATTATCAGCAAATTGGTGAAATTACACCTATCAAAAAAAAATTACAGCCTCCTCCAAATCCCCTATAGCTGTCCTATCCATCGCCACAATAGGTGTGTTTTCTACCACTTAAGGTAGAAGTGTCTCTCAATCAATTTGCTAAGTTAGACAAAGTAGGTGTTACATTTTTCAAGCAAACTGTACATGTGAGGTCTGCCTATTTTACAACCGGTGTAATTTGTATTTACGAAACTTCCATTCTCTATTTGCCTGAACTACACTACTTCTTTATGTTCATAGGTATTAGTACATAATGACATGGTGTTAACCAATTGAATACCCATCCATCTCTTGGACTGGGTGTCATTAACATTACTTATCTGTCTACAATTACCTAATCATGTCTCGATATTACTTTTAAAAGATAGTCAGCAAGGCAAATAAAGCGTGTTGATTGAATCCTAATAGCTGGGTCAAGTCTGAAGCCTGGAAACTTATTTGTGCTAAGGGACCTGTGTAGAAGAATCTAACATGGTCAAGTTTGGCCCATGACAACACAGTTTCGAAATATGCATTAAAATTAAATGCACTGATCTACTTTCTATAAATTATCAGCAAATTGGTGAAATTACACCTATCAAAAAAAACTACAGCCTCCTCCAAATCCCCTATAGCTGTCCTATCCATCGCCACAATAGGTGTGTTTTCTACCACTTAAGGTAGAAGTGTCTCTCAATCAATTTGCTAAGTTAGACAAAGTAGATGGTACATTTTTCAAGCAAACTGTACATGTGAGGTCTGCCTATTTTACAACCGGTGTAATATGTATTTACGAAACTTCCATTCTCTATTTGCCTGAACTACACTACTTCTTTATGTTCATAGGTATTAGTACATAATGACATGGTGTTAACCAATAGAATACCCATCCATCTCTTGGACTGGGTGTCATTAACATTACTTATCTGTCTACAATTACCTAATCATGTCTCGATATTACTTTTAAAAGATAGTCAGCAAGGCAAATAAAGTGTGTTGATTGAATCTTAATAGCTGGGCCAAGTCTGAAGCCTGGAAACTTATTTGTGCTAAAGGACCTGTGTAGAAGAATCTAACATGGTCAAGTTTGGCCCATGACAACACAGTTTCGAAATATGCATTAAAATTAAATGCACTGATCTACTTTCTATAAATTATCAGCAAATTGGTGAAATTACACCTATCAAAAAAAATTACAGCCTCCTCCAAATCCCCTATAGCTGTCCTATCCATCGCCACAATAGGTGTGTTTTCTACCACTTAAGGTAGAAGTGTCTCTCAATCAATTTGCTAAGTTAGACAAAGTAGCTGGTACATTTTTCAAGCAATCTGTACATGTGAGGTCTGCCTATTTTACAACCGGTGTAATATGTATTTACGAAACTTCCATTCTCTATTTGCCTGAACTACACTACTTCTTTATGTTCATAGGTATTAGTACATAATGACATGGAGTTAACCAATAGAATACCCATCCATCTCTTGGACTGTGTTACGGTTGCTGCGAGCACTGGAGACTATGTCCAGATTTCTTGCTACTGCACATGTGCGAGCGCTGGAGACCAAGTCCAGATTTCTTGCTACTGCACATGTGCGAGCGCCGGAGACTAAGTCCAATCTTGGAGCCATTGCACATGTGCGGGTGACATCATCGCTGACACGAGGTCACATGTCTCTGACACCTTCTATGCCGATTGGTCGCTGGTCATGTGCTTGTGACGTCTTGCTCGGTGATAGGCCAGCATGACGTCACTCCTGTCGTTCTGGCAGCGGATTGGCTCTGGTGTCCTCCATCTTGGATGAGGCACAGAGTCTATATAAGACCCTGACACACGCCGCATGGTGCTCAGTCCTCTTGGTTCATGCATATGAGTAGACGCTCTGTGCGCGTTCCTCTAGGCATTCCTCTGTCTATGCTAGGTAAGCGCTACCGGCAGGGTAGCGTTCTTATACCTTACAGCTTCGGCTGCTGTCCGTATCCTTTTCTCTTAGGGGAGCGGACATAGGCAGGTGCCTGAGGCACATGGTCTGGCTGGGCCTTGTGATTCTACTCGTAGGTGGACGTTGCCGCTAGGGTAACGTTCCTTATACTGCGTCTGGCAGTTGTTCGTATCCTCGCACACTAGGGGAGCGAACAGAGGTAGGAGCTTTGTGCGGCTTACGCTGCTGTTCGTCTCTTTTGCACCACTAGAAGAGCGGACCTAGGCAGGTGCCATATCTAGTGGTTCGTGTCCTCGCACACTAGTGGAGCGAACGCAGGTAGGAGCTTTGTGCGGCTTACGCTGCTGTTCGTCTCTTTTGCACCACTAGAAGAGCGGACCTAGGTAGGTGCCATTTCGCACACATTGCCTTTGTCTCTGTGATTATTAACAGAGATCATTCCACACACCCTCCAAGTAAGGGAGGAATTGCTTTACTTACTTATTATATCCTTCTGTGAGTTAACAGAGGTATTGCACTCTGCCATAGTCTGCAGCAAAGTCTTTGCACGGTGGACCCTGACTGTCTGATACTCCTTTCAGTTATTATCAGACAGCCCCCCGTAACATTAGGACTGAGCCAAGGGTCTGGCAGTTATGGCAGAATATCAGCAGTTACACCGTTACATACAAGTACTTGAGTCACGGCTCAAGAGTATAGAGGATAAACCTCAGACCATGGTGACATCTGCACATGATCCTCGACTTGCTCTGCCAAACAGATATTCTGGCGATGCCAGATCATGTCGTGGTTTCATTAGTCAGTGTCAGATACACCTAGAGGTCAACTCTTCTCGCTTCTCTACGGAGAGGTCCAGAGTAGGCTTTATCATCTCCTTACTTCAGGACAAAGCCTTAGAATGGGCGACTCCCCTATGGGAGCGCTCTGATGTGGTTACTCTGAGACATCAAGACTTTCTTGATGCTCTTAAGGCGGTATTCATGGGTCCGCAGGTTACCCATGATGCGGCCCTGAGACTGTTAGATCTATCTCAGGGTTCGTTATCCACTAGTTCTTATGCCATTGCTTTTAGAACTCTGGTGGCAGAACTAGATTGGCCAGAGAAGGTGTTGATTCCTATCTTCTGGAGAGGGTTGGCAGGCTATGTCAAGGATGCCCTTGCTACTCGTGAGGTCCCTGCTTCTCTGGAGGACTTGATCACAGTAGCAACGAGGATCGATGTACGCCATAAGGAACGTAGACTCGAGGTCTCTTCCTCACGCCCTAAGCATCGGGCTATTCCAGTTGTTGAGGGTCCACTACCATCTTCCTCAGCATCTGAAACATCTCCCACTCCTATGGAGTTAGGTCATACGTCCTCCAGACTACGCAAGTCTGGTCCTCCTATATGTTACGTATGTCGTCAGGCTGGGCACTATGCCAACAAGTGTCTTAGTCGTCAGGGAAACTCCCTGGCCTAGTAACCATTAGAGGGGGGTTACTAGAGACGTCTTCTGCACCCTCTAAGTGTTGTATCCCAGGTCAGCTCTCGTTATCTGAGAATACATGGCCTATTATGGCTTTTGTGGATTCCGGAGCTGACGGGATTTTTGTGTCCTCAGGATTTGTAAAGGGACACAATATTCCCTCTATCATGTTAGAGGCGCCTATTCCTGTCCGTGTTGTTAATGGAACTATGTTGTCTGACTCCATTACATTGAGGACAGTTCCCTTGCGCCTTTCCCTGTCTCAGGGTCACATAGAGGAGATTTCTTTTCTTGTTTTGCCTGAGGGTATAGACGACGTCCTTCTGGGTCTTCCATGGCTTCGGACTCATGCTCCTCACATTGACTGGGAGTCTGACAGCATTATTAGTTGGGGTTCGAAATGTCAGTCCCGATGTCTTCCCTTACCACCTAAGGTCGTTGCGGTTGCATCAACTGATCTCTCTCCCATACCTACACCCTATTTGGATTTCGCTGACGTGTTCTCCAAACAGGGTGCTGAGGTTCTTCCACCCCATAGGCCGTATGACTGTGCCATAGACCTTATCCCAGGTTCGGTTCCACCTAAAGGCAGGGTTTACCCCCTGTCGATACCTGAGTCGGAGGCCATGTCGACCTATATAAGAGAGAGTTTAGAGAAGGGGTTCATTCGTAAGTCTGTCTCTCCCGCGGGAGCTGGGTTTTTCTTTGTTCGGAAGAAAGAGGGTGATTTGCGTCCCTGCATAGATTACAGGGGTCTCAACGCAATCACAATAAAGAACAAATACCCATTACCTTTAATTTCGGAGCTCTTTGACAGACTGAGAGGAGCTCAAGTTTTTACGAAGTTGGATCTGCGGGGTGCGTATAACTTGGTACGAATTCGAAAGGGTGACGAATGGAAGACCGCTTTTAACACCCGAGACGGTCACTATGAATACCTCGTCATGCCTTTTGGGTTATGTAATGCACCCGCAGTATTTCAGGACTTCGTAAACGATGTGTTCAGGGATTTACTGTTATCCTCAGTAGTGGTGTATCTGGACGACATCCTGATTTTTTCTCCTGATCTGGAGACTCATCGTCAGGATGTCGTTCGTGTCCTTTCCCGTTTAAGGGAGCACTCATTGTTTGCTAAACTCGAGAAATGTGTATTCGAGCAGTCCTCATTGCCTTTTTTGGGTTACATTATCTCACAAGAGGGTCTGGCTATGGATCCTGCGAAGCTCTCTGCTGTCCTGCAATGGTCCGAACCTCATTCCTTGAAGGCGGTGCAACGCTTCTTAGGATTCATAAATTATTACAGGCAGTTCATACCCCATTTTTCTACTTTGGTGGCCCCTTTGGTGGCCTTGACTAAGAAAGGTGCTAATCCCAAAGCCTGGTCTACTGAGACATCTCAGGCTTTTGAGGCAGTAAAAAGACACTTTTCAACTGCTCCCGTTCTTCAAAGACCCGATGAGAATAAGCCCTTCCTCTTAGAGGTTGATGCCTCTTCAGTGGGTGCTGGTGCGGTCTTGTATCAAAAGAACGGTGCAGGTAGAAAAAGGCCGTGTTTCTTCTTTGCTAAAACCTTTTCACCGGCAGAGAGAAACTATACCATTGGGGATAGGGAACTGCTCGCCTTGAGATTAGCCTTGGAGGAGTGGCGTCACTTGCTGGAAGGAGCGAAACATCCTTTCCAGGTCTATACAGACCATAAGAATCTGACGTACTTACAAACCGCTCAGCGTCTGAATCCTCGCCAAGCCCGCTGGTCCTTGTTTTTCTCCCGCTTTCACTTCTCCATCAACTATCTGTCTGGGAGTAAGAATAACAAGGCAGACGCCCTGTCTCGCTCTATGCTTTCTACCCAGGAAGAGATTGACGAACCTCGTCTTATCCTTCCCTACAGGGTTTTTCATACGCTCTCCCCTGTGACGTTAGACCAAATCCCACCGGGCAAGACCTTTGTTCCGCCTGATCGACAGAATGATATACTGTCATGGGCCCACACCTCAAAGGTGGGTGGGCATTTTGGTATTAGGCGGACACGAGAGTTACTGGAGAGGTGGTATTGGTGGCCACACTTAGCCAGCCACGTCAAGAGATATGTCGGTTCCTGCTACTCGTGTGCTCGCAACCGTCCATTACGGCAGAGACCGGCTGGGCTCTTGCATCCTTTACCAGTGCCAGATAGACCATGGGAGGTGGTAGGCATGGACTTTGTGGGTGATCTTCCATGTTCACAGGGACATAGATTTGTGTGGGTCATTACGGACCATTTCTCCCGGATGGTTCATCTCGTACCGTTATCGAGAATCCCATCTTCCAGGGTACTAGCCAAACTATTCCTCAAGCATGTCTTTAGGCTTCACGGGATGCCAGATCGTATCATTTGTGATAGAGGCCCGCAATTTACTTCCCGTTTCTGGCGAGATCTTTGTAGCCTTCTGCAAATTGAGTTGAATCTCTCTTCGGCATACCATCCGGAGACTAATGGTTTGGTTGAACGTACCAATCAATCTATGATTATATACCTTCGACACTTTGTTGCTGAGAACCACGATAACTGGTCCTCCCTCTTACCCTGGGCAGAATTTGCCCTTAACAATTCGCTGGCTGAGGCCACTGGGCAGACACCGTTCGTACTCAATAATGGGCAACACCCTAGGGTACCAGTACCGTTTCCCGCTGCTGCACCTCCTCCTCTTGTGGCTGACTGGGCAACTAATGCCAGAGAGGTTTGGGATCGGACTCAAGAGTCGATCCAAGCAGCTAAGGACCGTATGAAGACGGTGTCCGATCGGTTTCGTCGCCCGGCTCCTGTCTTTTCTCCAGGGGACTTTGTGTGGCTCTCTGCAAAACACGTGAGACTTAGAGTGAGCTCTGTCAAATTTGCTCCTCGCTTCCTGGGTCCTTATGAGGTTCTTCGACAGGTAAATCCTGTAGTCTATCAATTGAAGTTACCTGTCCATCTTAGGATTCATGACAAATTCCATGTCTCACTGCTAAAGCCGGCTATTTTACCTCACGCTCGTGAAGTGCACTCTCCTGCCTCTGATTCCTCTCGCTCTAGCTATGAGGTACGAGCCATAGTTGGTTCTAAGATGGTTAGAGGGCGCAGGTTCTTCTTGATAGATTGGGAGGGCTATGGTCCGGAACATCGCTCTTGGGAGCCTGAGGAGGCTGTCCATGCTCCCGACTTAGTTGCCGATTACCTGCGTCGCCGGGAGGGGGGCCCTTGAGGGGGAGGTACTGTTACGGTTGCTGCGAGCACTGGAGACTATGTCCAGATTTCTTGCTACTGCACATGTGCGAGCGCTGGAGACTAAGTCCAGATTTCTTGCTACTGCACATGTGCGAGCGCTGGAGACTAAGTCCAATCTTGGAGCCATTGCACATGTGCGGGTGACATCATCGCTGACACGAGGTCACATGTCTCTGACACCTTCTATGCCGATTGGTCGCTGGTCATGTGCTTGGTGATAGGCCAGCATGACGTCTTGCTCGGTGATAGGCCAGCATGACGTCACTCCTGTCGTTCTGGCAGCGGATTGGCTCTGGTGTCCTCCATCTTGGATGAGGCACAGAGTCTATATAAGACCCTGACACACGCCGCATGGTGCTCAGTCCTCTTGGTTCATGCATATGAGTAGACGCTCTGTGCGCGTTCCTCTAGGCATTCCTCTGTCTATGCTAGGTGAGCGCTACCGGCAGGGTAGCGTTCTTATACCTTACAGCTTCGGCTGCTGTCCGTATCCTTTTCTCTTAGGGGAGCGGACATAGGCAGGTGCCTGAGGCACATGGTCTGGCTGGGCCTTGTGATTCTACTCGTAGGTGGACGTTGCCGCTAGGGTAACGTTCCTTATACTGCGTCTGGCAGTTGTTCGTATCCTCGCACACTAGGGGAGCGAACAGAGGTAGGAGCTTTGTGCGGCTTACGCTGCTGTTCGTCTCTTTTGCACCACTAGAAGAGCGGACCTAGGCAGGTGCCATATCTAGTGGTTCGTGTCCTCGCACACTAGTGGAGCGAACGCAGGTAGGAGCTTTGTGCGGCTTACGCTGCTGTTCGTCTCTTTTGCACCACTAGAAGAGCGGACCTAGGTAGGTGCCATTTCGCACACATTGCCTTTGTCTCTGTGATTATTAACAGAGATCATTCCACACACCCTCCAAGTAAGGGAGGAATTGCTTTACTTACTTATTATATCCTTCTGTGAGTTAACAGAGGTATTGCACTCTGCCATAGTCTGCAGCAAAGTCTTTGCACGGTGGACCCTGACTGTCTGATACTCCTTTCAGTTATTATCAGACAGCCCCCCGTAACAGACTGGGTGTAATTAACATTACTTATCTGTCTACAATTACCTAATCATGTCTCGATATTACTTTTAAAAGATAGTCAGCAAGGCAAATAAAGCGTGTTGATTGAATCTTAATAGCTGGGCCAAGTCTGAAGCCTGGAAACTTATTTGTGCTAAAGGACCTGTGTAGAAGAATCTAACATGGTCAAGTTTGGCCCATGACAACACAGTTTCGAAATATGTATTAAAATTAAATGTACTGATCTACTTTCTGTAAATTATCAGCAAATTGGTGAAATTACACCTATCAAAAAAAATTACAGCCTCCTCCAAATCCCCTATAGCTGTCCTATCCATCGCCACAATAGGTGTGTTTTCTACCACTTAAGGTAGAAGTGTCTCTCAATCAATTTGCTAAGTTAGACAAAGTAGCTGGTACATTTTTCAAGCAAACTGTACATGTGAGGTCTGCCTATTTTACAACCGGTGTAATATGTATTTACGAAACTTCCATTCTCTATTTGCCTGAACTACACTACTTCTTTATGTTCATAGGTATTAGTACATAATGACATGGTGTTAACCAATAGAATACCCATCCATCTCTTGGACTGGGTGTCATTAACATTACTTATCTGTCTACAATTACCTAATCATGTCTCGATATTACTTTTAAAAGATAGTCAGCAAGGCAAATAAAGCGTGTTGATTGAATCTTAATAGCTGGGCCAAGTCTGAAGCCTGGAAACTTATTTGTGCTAAAGGACCTGTGTAGAAGAATCTAACATGGTCAAGTTTGGCCCTTGACAACACAGTTTCGAAATATGCATTAAAATTAAATGCACTGATCTGCTTTCTATAAATTATCAGCAAATTGGTGAAATTACACCTATCAAAAAAAATTACAGCCTCCTCCAAATCCCCTATAACTGTTCTATCCATCGCCACGATAGGTGTGTTTTCTACCACTTAAGGTAGAAGTGTCTCTCAATCAATTTGCTAAGTTAGGCAAAGTAGCTGGTACATTTTTCAAGCAAACTGTACATGTGAGGTCTGCCTATTTTAAAAATGGTGTAATATGTATTTACGAAACTTCCATTCTCTATTTGCCTGAACTACACTACTTCTTTATGTTCATAGGTATTAGTACATAATGACATGGTGTTAACCAATAGAATACCCATCCATCTCGGACTGGGTGTCATTAACATTACTTATCTGTCTACAATTACCTAATCATGTCTCGATATTACTTTTAAAAGATAGTCAGCAAGGCAAATAAAGCGTGTTGATTGAATCTTAATAGCTGGGCCAAGTCTGAAGCCTGGAAACTTATTTGTGCTAAAGGACCTGTGTAGAAGAATCTAACATGGTCAAGTTTGGCCCATGACAACACAGTTTCGAAATATGCATTAAAATTAAATGCACTGATCTACTTTCTATAAATTATCAGCAAATTGGTGAAATTACACCTATCAAAAAAAATTACAGCCTCCTCCAAATCCCCTATAGCTGTCCTATCCATCGCCACAATAGGTGTGTTTTCTACCACTTAAGGTAGAAGTGTCTCTCAATCAATTTGCTAAGTTAGACAAAGTAGCTGGTACATTTTTTCAAGCAAACTGTACATGTGAGGTCTGCCTATTTTACAACCGGTGTAATATGTATTTACAAAACTTCCATTCTCTATTTGCCTGAACTACACTACTTCTTTATGTTCATAGGTATTAGTACATAATGACATGGTGTTAACCAATAGAATACCCATCCATCTCTTGGACTGGGTGTCATTAACATTACTTATCTGTCTACAATTACCTAATCATGTTACGATATTACTTTTAAAAGATAGTCAGCAAGGCAAATAAAGCATGTTGATTGAATCTTAATAGCTGGGCCAAGTCTGAAGCCTGGAAACTTATTTGTGCTAAAGGACCTGTGTAGAAGAATCTAACATGGTAAAGTTTGGCCCTTGACAACACAGTTTCGAAATATGCATTAAAATTAAATGCACTGATCTGCTTTCTATAAATTATCAGCAAATTGGTGAAATTACACCTATCAAAAAAAATTTCAGCCTCCTCCAAATCCCCTATAACTGTTCTATCCATCGCCACGATAGGTGTGTTTTCTACCACTTAAGGTAGAAGTGTCTCTCAATCAATTTGCTAAGTTAGGCAAAGTAGCTGGTACATTTTTCAAGCAAACTGTACATGTGAGGTCTGCCTATTTTAAAAATGGTGTAATATGTATTTACGAAACTTCCATTCTCTATTTGCCTGAACTACACTACTTCTTTATGTTCATAGGTATTAGTACATAATGACATGGTGTTAACCAATAGAATACCCATCCATCTCGGACTGGGTGTCATTAACATTACTTATCTGTCTACAATTACCTAATCATGTCTCGATATTACTTTTAAAAGATAGTCAGCAAGGCAAATAAAGCGTGTTGATTGAATCTTAATAGCTGGGCCAAGTCTGAAGCCTGGAAACTTATTTGTGCTAAAGGACCTGTGTAGAAGAATCTAACATGGTCAAGTTTGGCCCATGACAACACAGTTTCGAAATATGCATTAAAATTAAATGCACTGATCTACTTTCTATAAATTATCAGCAAATTGGTGAAATTACACCTATCAAAAAAAATTACAGCCTCCTCCAAATCCCCTATAGCTGTCCTATCCATCGCCACAATAGGTGTGTTTTCTACCACTTAAGGTAGAAGTGTCTCTCAATCAATTTGCTAAGTTAGACAAAGTAGCTGGTACATTTTTCAAGCAAACTGTACATGTGAGGTCTGCCTATTTTACAACCGGTGTAATATGTATTTACGAAACTTCCATTCTCTATTTGCCTGAACTACACTACTTCTTTATGTTCATAGGTATTAGTACATAATGACATGGTGTTAACCAATAGAATACCCATCCATCTCTTGGACTGGGTGTCATTAACATTACTTATCTGTCTACAATTACCTAATCATGTCTCGATATTACCTTTAAAAGATAGTCAGCAAGGCAAATAAAGCGTGTTGATTGAATCTTAATAGCTGGGCCAAGTCTGAAGCCTGGAAACTTATTTGTGCTAAAGGACCTGTGTAGAAGAATTTAACATGGTCAAGTTTGGCCCATGACAACACAGTTTCGAAATATGCATTAAAATTAAATGCACTGATCTACTTTCTATAAATTATCAGCAAATTGGTGAAATTACACCTATCAAAAAAAATTACAGCCTCCTCCAAATCCCCTATAGCTGTCCTATCCATCGCCACAATAGGTGTGTTTTCTACCACTTAAGGTAGAAGTGTCTCTCAATCAATTTGCTAAGTTAGACAAAGTAGCTGGTACATTTTTCAAGCAAACTGTACATGTGAGGTCTGCCTATTTTACAACCGGTGTAATATGTATTTACAAAACTTCCATTCTCTATTTGCCTGAACTACACTACTTCTTTATGTTCATAGGTATTAGTACATAATGACATGGTGTTAACCAATAGAATACCCATCCATCTCTTGGACTGGGTGTCATTAACATTACTTATCTGTCTACAATTACCTAATCATGTTACGATATTACTTTTAAAAGATAGTCAGCAAGGCAAATAAAGCGTGTTGATTGAATCTTAATAGCTGGGCCAAGTCTGAAGCCTGGAAACTTATTTGTGCTAAAGGACCTGTGTAGAAGAATCTAACATGGTCAAGTTTGGCCCATGACAACACAGTTTCGAAATATGCATTAAAATTAAATGCACTGATCTACTTTCTATAAATTATCAGCAAATTGGTGAAATTACACCTATCAAAAAAAATTACAGCCTCCTCCAAATCCCCTATAGCTGTTACGGTTGCTGCGAGCACTGGAGACTATGTCCAGATTTCTTGCTACTGCACATGTGCGAGCGCTGGAGACTAAGTCCAGATTTCTTGCTACTGCACATGTGCGAGCGCTGGAGACTAAGTCCAGATTTCTTGCTACTGCACATGTGCGAGCGCTGGAGACTAAGTCCAGATTTCTTGCTACTGCACATGTGCGAGCGCCGGAGACTAAGTCCAATCTTGGAGCCATTGCACATGTGCGGGTGACATCATCGCTGACACGAGGTCACATGTCTCTGACACCTTCTATGCCGATTGGTCGCTGGTCATGTGCTTGTGACGTCTTGCTCGGTGATAGGCCAGCATGACGTCACTCCTGTCGTTCTGGAAGCGGATTGGCTCTGGTGTCCTCCATCTTGGATGAGGCACAGAGTCTATATAAGACCCTGACACACGCCGCATGGTGCTCAGTCCTCTTGGTTCATGCATATGAGTAGACGCTCTGTGCGCGTTCCTCTAGGCATTCCTCTGTCTATGCTAGGTGAGCGCTACCGGCAGGGTAGCGTTCTTATACCTTACAGCTTCGGCTGCTGTCCGTATCCTTACCTCTTAGGGGAGCGGACATAGGCAGGTGCCTGAGGCACATGGTCTGGCTGGGCCTTGTGATTGTACTCGTAGGTGGACGTTGCCGCTAGGGTAACGTTCCTTATACTGCGTCTGGCAGTTGTTCGTATCCTCGCACACTAGGGGAGCGAACAGAGGTAGGAGCTTTGTGCGGCTTACGCTGCTGTTCGTCTCTTTTGCACCACTAGAAGAGCGGACCTAGGCAGGTGCCATATCTAGTGGTTCGTGTCCTCGCACACTAGTGGAGCGAACGCAGGTAGGAGCTTTGTGCGGCTTACGCTGCTGTTCGTCTCTTTTGCACCACTAGAAGAGCGGACCTAGGTAGGTGCCATTTCGCACACATTGCCTTTGTCTCTGTGATTATTAACAGAGATCATTCCACACACCCTGCAAGTAAGGGAGGAATTGCTTTACTTTCTTATTATATCTTTCTGTGAGTTAACAGAGGTATTGCACTCTGCCATAGTCTGCAGCAAAGTCTTTGCACGGTGGACCCTGACTGTCTGATACTCCTTTCGGTTATTATCAGACAGCCCCCCGTAACATTAGGACTGAGCCCAGGGTCTGGCAGTTATGGCAGAATATCAGCAGTTACACCGTTACATACAAGTACTTGAGTCACGGCTCAAGAGTATAGAGGATAAACCTCAGACCATGGTGACATCTGCACATGATCCTCGACTTGCTCTACCAAACAGATATTCTGGCGATGCCAGATCATGTCGTGGTTTCATTAGTCAGTGTCAGATACACCTAGAGGTTAACTCTTCTCGCTTCTCTACGGAGAGGTCCAGAGTAGGCTTTATCATCTCCTTACTTCAGGACAAAGCCTTAGAATGGGCGACTCCCCTATGGGAGCGCTCTGATGTGGTTACTCTGAGACATCAAGACTTTCTTGATGCTCTTAAGGCGGTATTCATGGGTCCGCAGGTTACCCATGATGCGGCCCTGAGACTGTTAGATCTATCTCAGGGTTCGTTATCCACTAGTTCTTATGCCATTGCTTTTAGAACTCTGGTGGCAGAACTAGATTGGCCAGAGAAGGTGTTGATTCCTATCTTCTGGAGAGGGTTGGCTGGCTATGTCAAGGATGCCCTTGCTACTCGTGAAGTCCCTGCTTCTCTGGAGGATTTGATCACAGTAGCAACGAGGATCGATGTACGCCATAAGGAACGTAGACTCGAGGTCTCTTCCTCACGCCCTAAGCATCGGGCTATTCCAGTTGTTGAGGGTCCACTACCATCTTCCTCAGCATCTGAAACATCTCCCACTCCTATGGAGTTAGGTCATACGTCCTCCAGACTACGCAAGTCTGGTCCTCCTATATGTTACGTATGTCGTCAGGCTGGGCACTATGCCAACAAGTGTCCTAGTCGTCAGGGAAACTCCCTGGCCTAGTAACCATTAGAGGGGGGTTGCTAGAGACGTCTTCTGCACCCTCTAAGTGTTGTATCCCAGGTCAGCTCTCGTTATCTGAGAATACATGGCCTATTATGGCTTTTGTGGATTCCGGAGCTGACGGGATTTTTGTGTCCTCAGGATTTGTAAAGGGACACAATATTCCCTCTATCATGTTAGAGGCGCCTATTCCTGTCCGTGTTGTTAATGGAACTATGTTGTCTGACTCCATTACATTGAGGACAGTTCCCTTGCGCCTTTCCCTGTCTCAGGGTCACATAGAGGAGATTTCTTTTCTTGTTTTGCCTGAGGGTATAGACGACGTCCTTCTGGGTCTTCCATGGCTTCGGACTCATGCTCCTCACATTGACTGGGAGTCTGACAGCATTATTAGTTGGGGTTCGAAATGTCAGTCCCGATGTCTTCCCTTACCACCTAAGGTCGTTGCAGTTGCATCAACTGATCTCTCTCCCATACCTACACCCTATTTGGATTTCGCTGACGTGTTCTCCAAACAGGGTGCTGAGGTTCTTCCACCCCATAGGCCGTATGACTGTGCCATAGACCTTATCCCAGGTTCGGTTCCACCTAAAGGCAGGGTTTACCCCCTGTCGATACCTGAGTCGGAGGCCATGTCGACCTATATAAGAGAGAGCTTAGAGAAGGGGTTCATTCGTAAGTCTGTCTCTCCCGCGGGAGCTGGGTTTTTCTTTGTTCGGAAGAAAGAGGGTGATTTGCGTCCCTGCATAGATTACAGGGGTCTCAACGCAATCACAATAAAGAACAAATACCCATTACCTTTAATTTCGGAGCTCTTTGACAGACTGAGAGGAGCTCAAGTTTTTACGAAGTTGGATCTGCGGGGTGCGTATAACTTGGTACGAATTCGAAAGGGTGACGAATGGAAGACCGCTTTTAACACCCGAGACGGTCACTATGAATACCTCGTCATGCCTTTTGGGTTATGTAATGCACCCGCAGTATTTCAGGACTTCGTAAATGATGTGTTCAGGGATTTACTGTTATCCTCAGTAGTGGTGTATCTGGACGACATCCTGATTTTTTCTCCTGATCTGGAGACTCATCGTCAGGATGTCGTTCGTGTCCTTTCCCGTTTAAGGGAGCACTCATTGTTTGCTAAACTCGAGAAATGTGTATTCGAGCAGTCCTCATTGCCTTTTTTGGGTTACATTATCTCACAAGAGGGTCTGGCTATGGATCCTGCGAAGCTCTCTGCTGTCCTGCAATGGTCCGAACCTCATTCCTTGAAGGCGGTGCAACGCTTCTTAGGATTTATAAATTATTACAGGCAGTTCATACCCCATTTTTCTACTTTGGTGGCCCCTTTGGTGGCCTTGACTAAGAAAGGTGCTAATCCCAAAGCCTGGTCTACTGAGACATCTCAGGCTTTTGAGGCAGTAAAAAGACACTTTTCAACTGCTCCCGTTCTTCAAAGACCCGATGAGAGTAAGCCCTTCCTCTTAGAGGTTGATGCCTCTTCAGTGGGTGCTGGTGCGGTCTTGTATCAAAAGAACGGTTCAGGTAGAAAAAGGCCGTGTTTCTTCTTTGCTAAAACCTTTTCACCGGCAGAGAGAAACTATACCATTGGGGATAGGGAACTGCTCGCCTTGAGATTAGCCTTGGAGGAGTGGCGTCACTTGCTGGAAGGAGCGAAACATCCTTTCCAGGTCTATACAGACCATAAGAATCTGACGTACTTACAAACCGCTCAGCGTCTGAATCCTCGCCAAGCCCGCTGGTCCTTGTTTTTCTCCCGCTTTCACTTCTCCATCAACTATTTGTCTGGGAGTAAGAATAACAAGGCAGACGCCCTGTCTCGCTCTATGCTTTCTACCCAGGAAGAGAATGACGAACCTCGTCTTATCCTTCCCTCCAGGGTTTTTCATACGCTCTCCCCTGTGACGTTAGACCAAATCCCACCGGGCAAGACATTTGTTCCGCCTGATCGACAGAATGATATACTGTCATGGGCCCACACCTCAAAGGTGGGTGGGCATTTTGGTATTAGGCGGATACGAGAGTTACTGGAGAGGTGGTATTGGTGGCCACACTTAGCCAGCCACGTCAAGAGATATGTCGGTTCCTGCTACTCGTGTGCTCGCAACCGTCCATTACGGCAGAGACCGGCTGGACTCTTGCATCCTTTACCAGTGCCAGATAGACCATGGGAGGTGGTAGGCATGGACTTTGTGGGTGATCTTCCATGTTCACAGGGACATAGATTTGTGTGGGTCATTACGGACCATTTCTCCCGGATGGTTCATCTCGTACCGTTATCGAGAATCCCATCTTCCAGGGTACTAGCCAAACTATTCCTCAAGCATGTCTTTAGGCTTCACGGGATGCCAGATCGTATCATTTGTGATAGAGGCCCGCAATTTACTTCCCGTTTCTGGCGAGATCTTTGTAGCCTTCTGCAAATTGAGTTGAATCTCTCTTCGGCATACCATCCGGAGACTAATGGTTTGGTTGAACGTACCAATCAATCTATGATTATATACCTTCGACACTTTGTTGCTGAGAACCACGATAACTGGTCCTCCCTCCTACCCTGGGCAGAATTTGCCCTTAACAATTCGCTGGCTGAGGCCACTGGGCAGACACCGTTCGTACTCAATAATGGGCAACACCCTAGGGTACCGGTACCGTTTCCCGCTGCTGCACCTTCTCCTCTTGTGGCCGACTGGGCAACTAATGCCAGAGAGGTTTGGGATCGGACTCAAGAGTCGATCCAAGCAGCTAAGGACCGGATGAAGACGGTGTCCGATCGGTTTCGTCGCCCGGCTCCTGTCTTTTCTCCAGGGGACTTTGTGTGGCTCTCTGCAAAACACGTGAGACTTAGAGTGAGCTCTGTCAAATTTGCTCCTCGCTTCCTGGGTCCTTATGAGGTTCTTCGACAGGTAAATCCTGTAGTCTATCAATTGAAGTTACCTGTCCATCTTAGGATTCATGACAAATTCCATGTCTCACTGCTAAAGCCGGCTATTTTACCTCACGCTCGTGAAGTGCACTCTCCTGCCTCTGATTCCTCTCGCTCTAGCTATGAGGTACGAGCCATAGTTGGTTCTAAGATGGTTAGAGGGCGCAGGTTCTTCTTGATAGATTGGGAGGGCTATGGCCCGGAACATCGCTCTTGGGAGCCTGAGGAGGCTGTCCATGTTCCCGACTTAGTTGCCGATTATCTGCGTCGCCGGGAGGGGGGACCTTGAGGGGGAGGTACTGTTACGGTTGCTGCGAGCACTGGAGACTATGTCCAGATTTCTTGCTACTGCACATGTGCGAGCGCTGGAGACTAAGTCCAGATTTCTTGCTACTGCACATGTGCGAGCGCTGGAGACTAAGTCCAGATTTCTTGCTACTGCACATGTGCGAGCGCTGGAGACTAAGTCCAGATTTCTTGCTACTGCACATGTGCGAGCGCCGGAGACTAAGTCCAATCTTGGAGCCATTGCACATGTGCGGGTGACATCATCGCTGACACGAGGTCACATGTCTCTGACACCTTCTATGCCGATTGGTCGCTGGTCATGTGCTTGTGACGTCTTGCTCGGTGATAGGCCAGCATGACGTCACTCCTGTCGTTCTGGAAGCGGATTGGCTCTGGTGTCCTCCATCTTGGATGAGGCACAGAGTCTATATAAGACCCTGACACACGCCGCATGGTGCTCAGTCCTCTTGGTTCATGCATATGAGTAGACGCTCTGTGCGCGTTCCTCTAGGCATTCCTCTGTCTATGCTAGGTGAGCGCTACCGGCAGGGTAGCGTTCTTATACCTTACAGCTTCGGCTGCTGTCCGTATCCTTACCTCTTAGGGGAGCGGACATAGGCAGGTGCCTGAGGCACATGGTCTGGCTGGGCCTTGTGATTGTACTCGTAGGTGGACGTTGCCGCTAGGGTAACGTTCCTTATACTGCGTCTGGCAGTTGTTCGTATCCTCGCACACTAGGGGAGCGAACAGAGGAAGGAGCTTTGTGCGGCTTACGCTGCTGTTCGTCTCTTTTGCACCACTAGAAGAGCGGACCTAGGCAGGTGCCATATCTAGTGGTTCGTGTCCTCGCACACTAGTGGAGCGAACGCAGGTAGGAGCTTTGTGCGGCTTACGCTGCTGTTCGTCTCTTTTGCACCACTAGAAGAGCGGACCTAGGTAGGTGCCATTTCGCACACATTGCCTTTGTCTCTGTGATTATTAACAGAGATCATTCCACACACCCTCCAAGTAAGGGAGGAATTGCTTTACTTTCTTATTATATCTTTCTGTGAGTTAACAGAGGTATTGCACTCTGCCATAGTCTGCAGCAAAGTCTTTGCACGGTGGACCCTGACTGTCTGATACTCCTTTCGGTTATTATCAGACAGCCCCACGTAACAATAGCTGTCCTATCCATCGCCACAATAGGTGTGTTTTCTACCACTTAAGGTAGAAGTGTCTCTCAATCAATTTGCTAAGTTAGACAAAGTAGCTGGTACATTTTTCAAGCAAACTGTACATATGAGGTCTGCCTATTTTACAACCGGTGTAATATGTATTTACGAAACTTCCATTCTCTATTTGCCTGAACTACACTACTTCTTTATGTTCATAGGTATTAGTACATAATGACATGGTGTTAACCAATAGAATACCCATCCATCTCTTTGACTGGGTGTCATTAACATTACTTATCTGTCTACAATTACCTAATCATGTCTCGATATTACTTTTAAAAGATAGTCAGCAAGGCAAATAAAGCGTGTTGATTGAATCTTAATAGCTGGGCCAAGTCTGAAGCCTGGAAACGTATTTGTGCTAAAGGACCTGTGTAGAAGAATCTAACATGGTCAAGTTTGGCCCATGACAACACAGTTTCGAAATATGCATTAAAATTAAATGCACTGATCTACTTTCTATAAATTATCAGCAAATTGGTGAAATTACACCTATCAAAAAAAATTACAGCCTCCTCCAAATCCCCTATAGCTGTCCTATCCATCGCTACAATAGGTGTGTTTTCTACCACTTAAGGTAGAAGTGTCTCTCAATCAATTTGCTAAGTTAGACAAAGTAGCTGGTACATTTTTCAAGCAAACTGTACATGTGAGGTCTGCCTATTTTACAACCGGTGTAATATGCATTTACGAAACTTCCATTCTCTATTTGCCTGAACTACACTACTTCTTTATGTTCATAGGTATTAGTACATAATGACATGGTGTTAACCAATAGAATACCCATCCATCTCTTGGACTGGGTGTCATTACCATTACTTATCTGTCTACAATTACCTAATGATGTCTCGATATTACTTTTAAAAGATAGTCAGCAAGGCAAATAAAGCGTGTTGATTGAATCTTAATAGCTGGGCCAAGTCTGAAGCCTGGAAACTTATTTGTGCTAAAGGACCTGTGTAGAAGAATCTAACATGGTCAAGTTTGGCCCATGACAACACAGTTTCGAAATATGCATTAAAATTAATTGCACTGATCTAATTTCTATAAATTATCAGCAAATTGGTGAAATTACACCTATCAAAAAAAATTCAGCCTCCTCCAAATCCCCTATAGCTGTCCTATCCATCGCCACAATAGGTGTGTTTTCTACCACTTAAGGTAGAAGTGTCTCTCAATCAATTTGCTAAGTTAGACAAAGTAGCTGGTACATTTTTCAAGCAAACTGTACATTTGAGGTCTGCCTATTTTACAACCGGTGTAATATGCATTTACGAAACTTCCATTCTCTATTTGCCTGAACTACACTACTTCTTTATGTTCATAGGTATTAGTACATAATGACATGGTGTTAACCAATAGAATACCCATCCATCTCTTGGACTGGGTGTCATTAACATTACTTATCTGTCTACAATTACCTAATCATGTCTCGATATTACTTTTAAAAGATAGTCAGCAAGGCAAATAAAGCGTGTTGATTGAATCTTAATAGCTGGCCCAAGTCTGAAGCCTGGAAACTTATTTGTGCTAAAGGACCTGTGTAGAAGAATCTAACATGGTCAAGTTTGGCCCATGACAACACAGTTTCGAAATATGCATTAAAATTAAATGCACTGATCTACTTTCTATAAATTATCAGCAAATTGGTGAAATTACACTTATCAAAAAAAATTTCAACCTCCTCCAAATCCCCTATAGCTGTCCTATCCATCGCCACAATAGGTGTGTTTTCTACCACTTAAGGTAGAAGTGTCTCTCAATCAATTTGCTAAGTTAGACAAAGTAGCTGGTACATTTTTCAAGCAAACTGTACATGTGAGGTCTGCCTATTTTACAACCGATGTAATATGCATTTACGAAACTTCCATTCTCTATTTGCCTGAACTACACTACTTCTTTATGTTCATAGGTATTAGTACATAATGACATGGTGTTAACCAATATAATACCCATCCATCTCTTGGACTGGGTGTCCTTAACATTACTTATCTGTCTACAATTACCTAATCATGTCTCGATATTACTTTTAAAAGATAGTCAGCAAGGCAAATAAAGCGTGTTGATTGAATCTTAATAGCTGGGCCAAGTCTGAAGCCTGGAAACTTATTTGTGCTAAAGGACCTGTGTAGAAGAATCTAACATGGTCAAGTTTGGCCCATGACAACACAGTTTCGAAATATGCATTAAAATTAAATGCACTGATCTACTTTCTATAAATTATCAGCAAATTGGTGAAATTACACCTATCAAAAAAAATTACAGCCTCCTCCAAATCCCCTATAGCTGTCCTATCCATCGACACAATAGGAGTGTTTTCTACCACTTAAGGTAGAAGTGTCTCTCAATCAATTTGCTAAGTTAGACAAAGTAGCTGGTACATTTTTCAAGCAAACTGTACATGTGAGGTCTGCCTATTTTACAACCGATGTAACATGCATTTACGAAACTTCCATTCTCTATTAGCCTGAACTACACTACTTCTTTATGTTCATAGGTATTAGTACATAATGACATGGTGTTAACCAATAGAATACCCATCCATCTCTTGGACTGGGTGTCATTAACATTACTTATCTGTCTACAATTACCTAATCATGTCTCGATATTACTTTTAAAAGATAGTCAGAAAGGCAAAAAAAGCGTGTAGATTGAATCCTAATAGCTGGGCCAAGTCTGAAGCCTGGAAAATTATTTGTGCTAAAGGACCTGTGTAGAAGAATCTGACATGGTCAAGTTTGGCCCATGACAACACAGTTTCGGAATATGCATTAAAATTAAATGCACTGATCTACTTTCTATAAATTATCAGCAAATTGGTGAAATTACACCTATCAAAAAAAATTCAGCCTCCTCCAAATCCCCTATAGCTGTCCTATCCATCGCCACAATAGGTGTGTTTTCTACCACTTAAGGTAGAAGTGTCTCTCAATCAATTTGCTAAGTTAGACAAAGTAGCTGGTACATTTTTCAAGCAAACTGTACATGTGAGGTCTGCCTATTTTACAACCGGTGTAATATGTATTTACGAAACTTCCATTCTCTATTTGCCTGAACTACACTACTTCTTTATGTTCATAGGTATTAGTACATAATGACATGGTGTTAACCAATACAATACCCATCCATCTCTTGGACTGGGTGTCATTAACATTACTTATCTGTCTACAATTACCTAATCATGTCTCGATATTACTTTTAAAAGATAGTCAGCAAGGCAAATAAAGCGTGTTGATTGAATCTTAATAGCTGGGCCAAGTCTGAAGCCTGGAAACTTATTTGTGCTAAAGGACCTGTGTAGAAGAATCTAACATGGTCAAGTTTGGCCCATGACAACACAGTTTCGAAATATGCATTAAAATTAAATGCACTGATCTACTTTCTATAAATTATCAGCAAATTGGTGAAATTACACCTATCAAAAAAAATTACAGCCTCCTCCAAATCCCCTATAGCTGTCCTATCCATCGACACAATAGGAGTGTTTTCTACCACTTAAGGTAGAAGTGTCTCTCAATCAATTTGCTAAGTTAGACAAAGTAGCTGGTACATTTTTCAAGCAAACTGTACATGTGAGGTCTGCCTATTTTACAACCGATGTAATATGCATTTACGAAACTTCCATTCTCTATTTGCCTGAACTACACTACTTCTTTATGTTCATAGGTATTAGTACATAATGACATGGTGTTAACCAATAGAATACCCATCCATCTCTTGGACTGGGTGTCATTAACATTACTTATCTGTCTACAATTACCTAATCATGTCTCGATATTACTTTTAAAAGATAGTCAGCAAGGCAAATAAAGCGTGTTGATTGAATCTTAATAGCTGGGCCAAGTCTGAAGCCTGGAAACTTATTTGTGCTAAAGGACCTGTGTAGAAGAATCTAACATGGTCAAGTTTGGCCCATGACAACACAGTTTCGAAATATGCATTAAAATTAAATGCACTGATCTACTTTCTATAAATTATCAGCAAATTGGTGAAATTACACCTATCAAAAAAAATTACAACCTCCTCCAAATCCCCTATAGCTGTCCTATCCATCGCCACAATAGGTGTGTTTTTTACCACTTAATGTAGAAGTGTCTCTCAATCAATTTGCTAAGTTAGACAAAGTAGCTGGTACATTTTTCAAGCAAACTGTACATGTGAGGTCTGCCTATTTTACAACCGGTGTAATATGTACTTACGAAACTTCCATTCTCTATTTGCCTGAACTACACTACTTCTTTATGTTCATAGGTATTAGTACATAATGACATGGTGTTAACCAATAGAATACCCATCCATCTCTTGGACTGGGTGTCATTAACATTACTTATCTGTCTACAATTACCTAATCATGTCTCGATATTACTTTTAAAAGATAGTCAGCAAGGCAAAAAAAGCGTGTTGATTGAATCCTAATAGCTGGGCCAAGTCTGAAGCCTGGAAACGTATTTGTGCTAAAGGACCTGTGTAGAAGAATCTAACATGGTCAAGTTTGGCCAATGACAACACAGTTTCGAAATATGCATTAAAATTAAATGCACTGATCTACTTTCTATAAATTATCAGCAAATTGGTGAAATTACACCTATCAAAAAAAATTACAGCCTCCTCCAAATCCCCTATAGCTGTCCTATCCATCGCCACAATAGGTGTGTTTTCTACCACTTAAGGTAGAAGTGTCTCTCAATCAATTTGCTAAGTTAGACAAAGTAGCTGGTACATTTTTCAAGCACACTGTACATGTGAGGTCTGCCTATTTTACAACCGGTGTAATATGTATTTACGAAACTTCCATTCTCTATTTGCCTGAACTACACTACTTCCTTATGTTCATAGGTATTAGTACATAATGACATGGTGTTAACCAATAGAATACCCATCCATCTCTTGGACTGGGTGTCATTAACATTACTTATCTGTCTACAATTACCTAATCATGTATCGATATTACTTTTAAAAGATAGTCAGCAAGGCAAATAAAGCGTGTTGATTGAATCTTAATAGCTGGGCCAAGTCTGAAGCCTGGAAACTTATTTGTGCTAAAGGACCTGTGTAGAAGAATCTAACATGGTCAAGTTTGGCCCATGACAACAGTTTCGAAATATGCATTAAAATTAAATGCACTGATCTACTTTCTATAAATTATCAGCAAATTGGTGAAATTACACCTATCAAAAAAAATTACAGCCTCCTCCAAATCCCCTATAGCTGTCCTATCCATCGCCACAATAGGTGTGTTTTCTACCACTTAAGGTAGAAGTGTCTCTCAATCAATTTGCTAAGTTAGACAAAGTAGCTGGTACATTTTTCAAGCAAACTGTACATGTGAGGTCTGCCTATTTTACAACCGGTGTAATATGTATTTACGAAACTTCCATTCTCTATTTGCCTGAACTACACTACTTCCTTATGTTCATAGGTATTAGTACATAATGACATGGTGTTAACCAATAGAATACCCATCCATCTCTTGGACTGGGTGTCATTAACATTACTTATCTGTCTACAATTACCTAATCATGTCTCGATATTACTTTTAAAAGATAGTCAGCAAGGCAAAAAAAGCGTGTTGATTGAATCCTAATAGCTGGGCCAAGTCTGAAGCCTGGAAACGTATTTGTGCTAAAGGACCTGTGTAGAAGAATCTAACATGGTCAAGTTTGGCCCATGACAACACAGTTTCGAAATATGCATTAAAATTAATTGCACTGATCTAATTTCTATAAATTATCAGCAAATTGGTGAAATTACACCTATCAAAAAAAATTCAGCCTCCTCCAAATCCCCTATAGCTGTCCTATCCATCGCCACAATAGGTGTGTTTTCTACCACTTAAGGTAGAAGTGTCTCTCAATCAATTTGCTAAGTTAGACAAAGTAGCTGGTACATTTTTCAAGCAAACTGTACATGTGAGGTCTGCCTATTTTACAACCGGTGTAATATGCATTTACGAAACTTCCATTCTCTATTTGCCTGAACTACACTACTTCTTTATGTTCATAGGTATTAGTACATAATGACATGGTGTTAACCAATAGAATACCCATCCATCTCTTGGACTGGGTGTCATTAACATTACTTATCTGTCTACAATTACCTAATCATGTCTCGATATTACTTTTAAAAGATAGTCAGCAAGGCAAATAAAGCGTGTTGATTGAATCTTAATAGCTGGGCCAAGTCTGAAGCCTGGAAACTTATTTGTGCTAAAGGACCTGTGTAGAAGAATCTAACATGGTCAAGTTTGGCCAATGACAACACAGTTTCGAAATATGCATTAAAATTAAATGCACTGATCTACTTTCTATAAATTATCAGCAAATTGGTGAAATTACACCTATCAAAAAAAATTACAGCCTCCTCCAAATCCCCTATAGCTGTCCTATCCATCGCCACAATAGGTGTGTTTTCTACCACTTAAGGTAGAAGTGTCTCTCAATCAATTTGCTAAGTTAGACAAAGTAGCTGGTACATTTTTCAAGCACACTGTACATGTGAGGTCTGCCTATTTTACAACCGGTGTAATATGTATTTACGAAACTTCCATTCTCTATTTGCCTGAACTACACTACTTCCTTATGTTCATAGGTATTAGTACATAATAACATGGTGTTAACCAATAGAATACCCATCCATCTCTTGGACTGGGTGTCATTAACATTACTTATCTGTCTACAATTACCTAATCATGTATCGATATTACTTTTAAAAGATAGTCAGCAAGGCAAATAAAGCGTTTTGATTGAATCTTAATAGCTGGGCCAAGTCTGAAGCCTGGAAACTTATTTGTGCTAAAGGACCTGTGTAGAAGAATCTAACATGGTCAAGTTTGGCCCATGACAACACAGTTTCGAAATATGCATTAAAATTAAATGCACTGATCTACTTTCTATAAATTATCAGCAAATTGGTGAAATTACACCTATCAAAAAAAATTACAGCCTCCTCCAAATCCCCTATAGCTGTCCTATCCATCGCCACAATAGGTGTGTTTTCTACCACTTAAGGTAGAAGTGTCTCTCAATCAATTTGCTAAGTTAGACAAAGTAGCTGGTACATTTTTCAAGCAAACTGTACATGTGAGGTCTGCCTATTTTACAACCGGTGTAATATGTATTTACGAAACTTCCATTCTCTATTTGCCTGAACTACACTACTTCTTTATGTTCATAGGTATTAGTACATAATGACATGGTGTTAACCAATAGAATACCCATCGATCTCTTGGACTGGGTGTCATTAACATTACTTATCTGTCTACAATTACCTAATCATGTCTCGATATTACTTTTAAAAAATAGTCAGCAGGGCAAATAAAGCGTGTTGATTGAATCTTAATAGCTGGGCCAAGTCTAAAGCCTGGAAACTTATTTGTGCTAAAGGACCTGTGTAGAAGAATCTAACATGGTCAAGTTTGGCCCATGACAACACAGTTTCGAAATATGCATTAAAATTAAATGCACTGATCTACTTTCTATAAATTATCAGCAAATTGGTGAAATTACACCTATCAAAAAAAATTACAGCCTCCTCCAAATCCCCTATAGCTGTTCTATCCATCGCCACAATAGGTGTGTTTTCTACCACTTAAGGTAGAAGTGTCTCTCAATCAATTTGCTAAGTTAGACAAAGTAGCTGGTACATTTTTCAAGCAAACTGTACATGTGAGGTCTGCCTATTTTACAACCGGTGTAATATGTATTTACGAAACTTCCATTCTCTATTTGCCTGAACTACACTACTTCCTTATGTTCATAGGTATTAGTACATAATGACATGGTGTTAACCAATAGAATTCCCATCCATCTCTTGGACTGGGTGTCATTAACATTACTTATCTGTCTACAATTACCTAATCATGTCTCAATATTACTTTTAAAAGATAGTCAGCAAGGCAAATAAAGCGTGTGTATTGAATCTTAATAGCTGGGCCAAGTCTGAAGCCTGGAAACTTATTTGTGCTAAAGGACCTGTGTTACATCTCGTGGCTCTCCTGAGGCAAGGACTGAGGCAGTCTCCCATTCCTTGCCTGCCACGAGCATTCCTGCTCAGCAGCGCCGAAGGTCTGCCAGACTGCGCAGTGTGCAGGAGATACCTTCTCAGAGAGGCAGCAGAAGGGTGACACCTAGTGGTTCTCCTGTTACAAGGAGTGAAGCGGTCTCCCATTCCTGGCCTGCCGCAGACTCTCCTGCTCAGCGGCCCCGAAGGTCTGCGAGGCTGCGCAATGTGCAGAGGTTTACTGCTCAGGGAAGCAGTGAGATTCCCGTTATCTCTCCACATTGTGAGACCGAGGATCCCGCCTCTATTTCCCTGAGGCAGGAGGGTGAGCATGTGCAATGCGTGGTGGGTCCTGATTCGCTCACTGACGTCACACGGCTTGATGACAAGGCTGGTGACGTGGTGAATCCTGACTGGCCAGGCTGGGACGTCGTGGACCCTGATTGGGTCAAGTCCGTCATCTCCGCCTCGCGCCCGCCCTCGGGTGGAGCTGCACCTCCTTAAAAGCTCCCCCCTGCCATCATGGCGGCGCGCGACCGTCCTTCTATGTTTGGATGTCTGGCAGCGTGCTGCCACGCCACTGCTCAGGCATTACTGACTCTTGTGGGCTTTGCCCTTGCTGCTCCGGCAGTACCTCGTTTGCAGGCCGTGTTCCTGCCTTGCTGCTCCGGCAGTACCCCCGTCAACAGGCCGTGTTCCTGTCCCAGGTGAGGTCCTCAAGTCTCCATCGGACTCACCTGGTTATTGAAAGCACACGTGCGTGGGCACCTCTGTGCTACCCTCGTGCCATATTCTCGTGACTTCCACTGGCACACGTGCGTGGGCACCTCTGTGCTTCCCCGTGCAACAGGTACACCGAGCCGTGAGATCTGTGCCATACAACCCTCACGGGTTAGGGCAGATCGGTGTACATAGATCGTCTGTGACATTCCAGACGATCGCTAGCAGCAACCCGCTCACTCTTCACCCACCATAGCGGCGGTCCCTTACACCGCACAGTGGACCTTGACCGGCGGAAGCAGTCCATTTCCCATCTTGGCACGCTTCCCCGGGTCCCCCTCGTAACATTACGGTCGCGCCAAAGGTCTGGCTATGGCTGAAGAGCAGCAGCAGTTGCTGCGTTATGTGCAGCAGTTGGAGTCACGATTGGCAGCAGTGGAGCAGTCTTCCTCCGATAAGACTACTCTGACGACAGTCGCCACCCAGGCGGCTACCCAGGCTGTGCTATTGGGCGGAAGGTCTCCTCGCCTTGCGCTTCCAGAGCGCTTTAGCGGCAACAGCTCTGAGTGCCGTGGTTTTATAAACCAGGTTACCACCTACTTAGAGCTGTCCGCGACTCTTTACGCTACCGAGAAGGCGAGGGTAGCCTTCGTCCAGTCCCTGCTCACAGGGAGAGCGCTGAAGTGGTCCACGCCGTTGTGGGAGCACGGAGATCGTGTGGTGAATAACTTAGCAGCTTATCTTGGGGCCATGAGAATGGTGTTCCTCGGGCCTCAAGTCACCCACGATTCCGCGCTGCGTCTCCTACGACTTCGGCAAGGGTCTGCTTCAGTCGGGGACTTTGCTGTACACTTTAGGACACTGGCCGCAGAGCTGGACTGGCCGGATAAGGTCCTTGTCCCTGTGTTTTGGGAGGGCCTGGCAGGGTTTGTCAAAGACGCACTGGCCACACGTGAGGTGCCTGCCACTTTAGAGTCCTTGATAAAGGTTGCCTCTCGCATAGACATCCGCCAGGCGGAGCGAAGGCTCGAGGTCTCTTCAGCACCCACGTCTTCTCGGCCTAAAAAGCGTCTGACTCCCGTCTTCCATCAGACAGGTCCCCCAGCCAGTCCTGTAGGCGACTCCGTGGAGTCAATGGAGGTGTCCAAAGTGGTCTCCTCTGCCCCAGGTTCTCGGTCTTGTGTCATCTGCTTTTCCTGTGGGCAGAGGGGACACATAGCCACCCTATGTCCCAAACCGTTGGGAAAAGACAGCGTCTAGTTTCTATCAGAGGGGGGACTCTAGACGCTACTTCTCCCTCTAGGTTGACTATCAGCGCCCAGTTGCAGTTCGGCACTACTCTCTTCTCTGCCCTGGCTTGCTTGGACTCAGGCGCTGAAGGCAATTTCATCTCGACCTCCCTGGCAACCCGATACTCAGTTCCCCTGGTTCTGTTGCCCAAGCCACTCAGGGTCCGGGTAGTCGACGGGTCCATACTACTCGATCCTATCACCCAGATCACCATCCCTCTCAGGATGGATGTACCACCGGGACACCATGAGCAGGTGTCCTTCCTGGTGCTTCCAGGGGGGACGGATGAGATCCTACTGGGCCTTCCCTGGTTGAGACAGCATGCTCCTATACTCAACTGGGCAACAGGGGAGATCTCATCCTGGGCAGGATCCTGTAGAGAGCACCTCGTGACTACCGAACCACCCGCTACCATTAGGTCGGTTGGGTCCTCAGGGAACACTGAGGGGCCGGGTTTACCGACACCTTATGAGGCCTACAGGGATGTCTTTTCCAAAAGGGCCGCAGATACTCTTCCTCCCCACCGGCCATATGATTGCCGAATAGACCTGAAGCCAGGCTCCGAGCCCCCTAGGGGCAGAGTGTATCCACTCTCTGCTCCAGAGACGGAGGCTATGTCCAAATATATTCAGGACAGCCTGGCGAAGGGGTTCATTCGCAAGTCTATTTCACCGGCTGGTGCAGGGTTCTTTTTTGTGCAGAAGAAGGAAGGGGATCTGCGCCCCTGTATCGATTACAGGGGATTAAATGCAATCACAATCAAGAACAAATACCCTTTGCCCCTCATTACTGAGCTATTTGATCGATTCCACGGGGCAAAGGTCTTCACAAAGCTGGATCTACGCGGGGCGTATAATCTAGTGCGAGTCCGAAAGGGCGATGAGTGGAAGACCGCCTTTAACCCCAGGGACGGTCACTACGAGTATCTAGTAATGCCCTTCGGACTCTGCAATGCCCCCGCCGTATTTCAAGACTTTGTGAATGACATTTTCCGGGATTTGTATCTTTCCGTGGTTGCATACCTGGATGACATTCTTATCTTCTCCCCCGATCTTACCACCCATCGGAGGGATGTCATCCGAGTACTTAAGAGGCTCCGCACCCATTCGTTATATGCTAAGCTGGAAAAGTGCGTTTTTGAACAGGAATCCTTGCCGTTCCTGGGGTACATAGTGTCCAGTCAGGGGTTAGCAATGGATCCGGGGAAGTTGGAGACAGTGATGAACTGGCCTGAGCCCCGCTCGCTGAAGGCGATCCAGCGATTCTTGGGGTTTATCAATTATTATCGCCAGTTCATTCCCAACTTCTCGACGGTGGCAGCACCCATCATTGCCCTTACCCGCAAGGGCGCTAATCCCAAAGCATGGACACGGGAAACGGTAGAGGCATTTCACACTCTCAAAACTCACTTCTCCAGAGCTCCCATCCTTCATCGTCCAGACATCTCCAAACCCTTCCTACTGGAGGTAGACGCCTCTTCGGTCGGTGCAGGTGCAGTCCTGTACCAGAAAAACGAACGAGGAAGGAAACATCCGTGTTTCTTTTTCTCCAAGACCTTTTCTCCGGCCGAGAGGAACTACTCCATAGGGGATAGGGAGTTACTGGCGATGAAACTAGCATTCCAGGAATGGCGGCATCTCCTGGAGGGTGCGAAGCATCCATTTGAGGTTTTTTCTGACCACAAAAACCTCACATACCTCCAGACAGCACAACGCCTGAACCCAAGGCAGGCCCGTTGGTCTTTATTCTTCTCCCGGTTCCGCTTTATTATCCGCCACCTGGCCGGTGAGAAGAACGTACGGGCCGATGCCTTGTCACGTTGTATGGTTGTGTTGGAGGAGGACGAGGAGGAGCCTCGTCTTATACTACCCCCGGACAGCTTGAGGATGGTCACTCCCACTTCTTTGGACCAGGTGCCACCTGGCAAAACCCTCGTTCCCCCTGAACTACGGAACGAGGTGCTATCGTGGGCCCATGCCTCCAAGGTCGGGGGTCACTTCGGGGTCAAAAGGACCAGAGACCTGGTGACCAGGCATTATTGGTGGCCGAGACTACCCCAGGACATACAGGAATATGTGGGAGCCTGTATGTCGTGTGCTCGGAATAAGCCGTCCCGGCAGAGACCGGCAGGTCTTCTTCACCCACTGCCAGTGCCGGATCGTCCCTGGGAAGTGGTGGGGATGGACTTCCTGGGAGATCTGCCCAAGTCAGCAGGGCACAGGGTCGTATGGGTCATCACGGACCACTTCTCTAAAATGGTCCACTTGGTGCCTCTCCCACGACTCCCGACGTCACGTGCTCTCGCCACCTTGTTCATTCGGCATGTATTTAGGTTGCATGGCATGCCTGACAAGGTGGTGAGCGACCGGGGTCCCCAGTTCGCGTCTCGCTTCTGGAGAGAGCTCTGTAAGCTCCTGCAGATAGAGCTGAACATCTCCTCCGCATACCATCCCGAGACCAATGGACTAGTGGAGAGGACTAATCAGACCTTGGTAACTTACCTCCGCCATTTTATATCCGCGCACCACGACAACTGGGCTAACCTCCTTCCTTGGGCCGAATTTGCCATTAACAATTCGGTCCATGAATCCTCTGGCCAGACTCCGTTCCTACTCAATAACGGACAACATCCCAGAATCCCGGTTCCGATGCCCATTACGTCACCCGATACTAGAGTGGAGGATTGGGCGACCAAGGCCCGGGAGATCTGGGATGACACCCAAGAGGCTCTTAAAAGGGCTAAAGACCGGATGGTGACAACGGCTGATGTTCGCCGCCGCCCTGCACCATCCTTCGCCCCTGGTGACCTAGTATGGCTGTCCTCTAAGAATGTTAACCTACGGGTACAGGCAGCCAAATTCGCCCCTAGGTATCTGGGTCCGTTTAAAGTACTACAGCAGGTAAACCCAGTGGCATATCGACTCCAGCTCCCTCCACGCTGGGCTATAGCCAACACCTTTCACGTGTCCCTCCTGAAACCCGTACGGCTTAATAAATTCTCGGGGTCCCTGCCGGCTCAAACCAACTCCCCGTCCGACGACCCTGAGGTGGCAAAACTTGTGGAGACAAAAGTCATACAGGGCAAGAGGTACTACCTCGTGGAGTGGGCCGGCCGTGGTCCGGAGCATAGATCCTGGGAGTTGGAAGATCATATCCGCGCCCCGGGTTTGATAGCGGCCTTCGAGCACGGACAGGGGGGGGGGCCTAGACGGGGGGGTAATGTTACATCTCGTGGCTCTCCTGAGGCAAGGACTGAGGCAGTCTCCCATTCCTTGCCTGCCACGAGCATTCCTGCTCAGCAGCGCCGAAGGTCTGCCAGACTGCGCAGTGTGCAGGAGATACCTTCTCAGAGAGGCAGCAGAAGGGTGACACCTAGTGGTTCTCCTGTTACAAGGAGTGAAGCGGTCTCCCATTCCTGGCCTGCCGCAGACTCTCCTGCTCAGCGGCCCCGAAGGTCTGCGAGGCTGCGCAATGTGCAGAGGTTTACTGCTCAGGGAAGCAGTGAGATTCCCGTTATCTCTCCACATTGTGAGACCGAGGATCCCGCCTCTATTTCCCTGAGGCAGGAGGGTGAGCATGTGCAATGCGTGGTGGGTCCTGATTCGCTCACTGACGTCACACGGCTTGATGACAAGGCTGGTGACGTGGTGAATCCTGACTGGCCAGGCTGGGACGTCGTGGACCCTGATTGGGTCAAGTCCGTCATCTCCGCCTCGCGCCCGCCCTCGGGTGGAGCTGCACCTCCTTAAAAGCTCCCCCCTGCCATCATGGCGGCGCGCGACCGTCCTTCTATGTTTGGATGTCTGGCAGCGTGCTGCCACGCCACTGCTCAGGCATTACTGACTCTTGTGGGCTTTGCCCTTGCTGCTCCGGCAGTACCTCGTTTGCAGGCCGTGTTCCTGCCTTGCTGCTCCGGCAGTACCCCCGTCAACAGGCCGTGTTCCTGTCCCAGGTGAGCTCCTCAAGTCTCCATCGGACTCACCTGGTTATTGAAAGCACACGTGCGTGGGCACCTCTGTGCTACCCTCGTGCCATATTCTCGTGACTTCCACTGGCACACGTGCGTGGGCACCTCTGTGCTTCCCCGTGCAACAGGTACACCGAGCCGTGAGATCTGTGCCATACAACCCTCACGGGTTAGGGCAGATCGGTGTACATAGATCGTCTGTGACATTCCAGACGATCGCTAGCAGCAACCCGCTCACTCTTCACCCACCATAGCGGCGGTCCCTTACACCGCACAGTGGACCTTGACCAGCGGAAGCAGTCCATTTCCCATCTTGGCACGCTTCCCCGGGCCCCCTCGTAACAGACCTGTGTAGAAGAATCTGACATGGTCAAGTTTGGCCCATAACAACACAGTTTCGGAATATGCATTAAAATTAAATGCACTGATCAACTTTCTATAAATTATCAGCAAATTGGTGAAATTACACCTATCAAAAAAATTACAGCCTCCTCCAAATCCCCTATAGCTGTCCTATCCATCGCCACAATAGGTGTGTTTTCTACCACTTAAGGTAGAAGTGTCTCTCAATCAATTTGCTAAGTTAGACAAAGTAGCTGGTACATTTTTCAAGCAAACTGTACATGTGAGGTCTGCCTATTTTACAACCGGTGTAATATGTATTTACGAAACTTCCATTCTCTATTTGCCTGAACTACACTACTTCTTTATGTTCATAGGTATTAGTACATAATGACATGGTGTTAACCAATAGAATACCCATCCATCTCTTGGACTGGGTGTCATTAACATTACTTATCTGTTAACAATTACCTAATCATGTATCGATATTACTTTTAAAAGATAGTCAGCAGGGCAAATAAAGCGTGTTGATTGAATCTTAATAGCTGGGCCAAGTCTAAAGCCTGGAAACTTATTTGTGCTAAAGGACCTGTGTAGAAGAATCTAACATGGTCAAGTTTGGCCCATGACAACACAGTTTCGAAATATGCATTAAAATTAAATGCACTGATCTACTTTCTATAAATTATCAGCAAATTGGTGAAATTACACCTATCAAAAAATATTACAGCCTCCTCCAAATCCCCTATAGCTGTTCTATCCATCGCCACAATAGGTGTGTTTTCTACCACTTAAGGTAGAAGTGTCTCTCAATCAATTTGCTAAGTTAGACAAAGTAGCTGGTACATTTTTCAAGCACACTGTACATGTGAGGTCTGCCTATTTTACAACCGGTGTAATATGTATTTACGAAACTTCCATTCTCTATTTGCCTGAACTACACTACTTCTTTATGTTCATTGGTATTAGTACATAATGACATGGTGTTAACCAATAGAATACCCATCCATCTCTTGGACTGGGTGTCATTAACATTACTTATCTGTCTACAATTACCTAATCATGTCTCGATATTACTTTTAAAAGATAGTCAGCAGGGCAAATAAAGCGTGTTGATTGAATCTTAATAGCTGGGCCAAGTCTAAAGCCTGGAAACTTATTTGTGCTAAAGGACCTGTGTAGAAGAATCTAACATGGTCAAGTTTGGCCCATGACAACACAGTTTCGAAATATGCATTAAAATTAAATGCACTGATCTACTTTCTATAAATTATCAGCAAATTGGTGAAATTACACCTATCAAAAAAATTACAGCCTCCTCCAAATCCCCTATAGCTGTTCTATCCATCGCCACAATAGGTGTGTTTTCTACCACTTAAGGTAGAAGTGTCTCTCAATCAATTTGCTAAGTTAGACAAAGTAGCTGGTACATTTTTCAAGCAAACTGTACATGTGAGGTCTGCCTATTTTACAACCGGTGTAATATGTATTTACGAAACTTCCATTCTCTATTTGCCTGAACTACACTACTTCTTTATGTTCATAGGTATTAGTACATAATGACATGGTGTTAACCAATAGAATTCCCATCCACCTCTTGGACTGGGTGTCATTAACATTACTTATCTGTCTACAATTACCTAATCATGTCTCGATATTACTTTTAAAAGATAGTCAGCAAGGCAAATAAAGCGTGTTGATTGAATCTTAATAGCTGGGCCATGTCTGAAGCCTGGAAACTTATTTGTGCTAAAGGACCTGTGTAGAAGAATCTAACATGGTCAAGTTTGGCCCATGACAACACAGTTTCGAAATATGCATTAAAATTAAATGCACTGATCTACTTTCTATAAATTATCAGCAAATTGGTGAAATTACACCTATCAAAAAAAATTACAGCCTCCTCCAAATCCCCTATAGCTGTCCTATCCATCGCCACAATAGGTGTGTTTTCTACCACTTAAGGTAGAAGTGTCTCCCAATCAATTTGCTAAGTTAGACAAAGTAGCTGGTACATTTTTCAAGCACACTGTGCATGTGAGGTCTGCCTATTTTACAACCGGTGTAAGATGTATTTACGAAACTTCCATTCTCTATTTGCCTGAACTACACTACTTCTTTATGTTCATAGGTATTAGTACATAATGACATGGTGTTAACCAATAGAATTCCCATCCATCTCTTGGACTGGGTGTCATTAACATTACTTATCTGTCTACAATTACCTAATCATGTCTCGATATTACTTTTAAAAGATAGTCAGCAAGGCAAATAAAGCGTGTTGATTGAATCTTAATAGTTGGGCCAAGTCTGAACCCTGGAAACTTATTTGTGCTAAAGGACCTGTGTAGAAGAATCTAACATGGTCAAGTTTGGCCAATGACAACACAGTTTCGAAATATGCATTAAAATTAAATGCACTGATCTACTTTCTATAAATTATCAGCAAATTGGTGAAATTACACCTATCATAAAAAATTACAGCCTCCTCCAAATCCCCTATAGCTGTCCTATCCATCGCCACAATAGGTGTGTTTTCTACGACTTAAGGTAGAAGTGTCTCTCAATCAATTTGCTAAGTTAGACAAAGTAGCTGGTACATTTTTCAAGCAAACTGTACATGTGAGGTCTGCCTATTTTACAACCGGTGTAATATGTATTTACGAAACTTCCATTCTCTATTTGCCTGAACTACACTACTTCTTTATGTTCATAGGTATTAGTACATAATGACATGGTGTTAACCAATAGAATTCCCATCCACCTCTTGGACTGGGTGTCATTAACATTACTTATCTGTCTACAATTACCTAATCATGTCTCGATATTACTTTTAAAAGATAGTCAGCAAGGCAAATAAAGCGTGTTGATTGAATCTTAATAGCTGGGCCATGTCTGAAGCCTGGAAACTTATTTGTGCTAAAGGACCTGTGTAGAAGAATCTAACATGGTCAAGTTTGGCCCATGACAACACAGTTTCGAAATATGCATTAAAATTAAATGCACTGATCTACTTTCTATAAATTATCAGCAAATTGGTGAAATTACACCTATCAAAAAAAATTACAGCCTCCTCCAAATCCCCTATAGCTGTCCTATCCATCGCCACAATAGGTGTGTTTTCTACCACTTAAGGTAGAAGTGTCTCTCAATCAATTTGCTAAGTTAGACAAAGTAGCTGGTACATTTTTCAAGCACACTGTGCATGTGAGGTCTGCCTATTTTACAACCGGTGTAAGATGTATTTACGAAACTTCCATTCTCTATTTGCCTGAACTACACTACTTCTTTATGTTCATAGGTATTAGTACATAATGACATGGTGTTAACCAATAGAATTCCCATCCATCTCTTGGACTGGGTGTCATTAACATTACTTATCTGTCTACAATTACCTAATCATGTCTCGATATTACTTTTAAAAGATAGTCAGCAAGGCAAATAAAGCGTGTTGATTGAATCTTAATAGCTGGGCCAAGTCTGAACCCTGGAAACTTATTTGTGCTAAAGGACCTGTGTAGAAGAATCTAACATGGTCAAGTTTGGCCAATGACAACACAGTTTCGAAATATGCATTAAAATTAAATGCACTGATCTACTTTCTATAAATTATCAGCAAATTGGTGAAATTACACCTATCAAAAAAAATTACAGCCTCCTCCAAATCCCCTATAGCTGTCCTATCCATCGCCACAATAGGTGTGTTTTCTACCACTTAAGGTAGAAGTGTCTCTCAATCAATTTGCTAAGTTAGACAAAGTAGCTGGTACATTTTTCAAGCACACTGTACATGTGAGGTCTGCCTATTTTACAACCGGTGTAATATGTATTTACGAAACTTCCATTCTCTATTTGCCTGAACTACACTACTTCTTTATGTTCATAGGTATTAGTACATAATGACATGGTGTTAACCAATAGAATACCCATCCATCTCTTGGACTGGGTGTCATTAACATTACTTATCTGTTAACAATTACCTAATCATGTATCGATATTACTTTTAAAAGATAGTCAGCAGGGCAAATAAAGCGTGTTGATTGAATCTTAATAGCTGGGCCAAGTCTAAAGCCTGGAAACTTATTTGTGCTAAAGGACCTGTGTAGAAGAATCTAACATGGTCAAGTTTGGCCCATGACAACACAGTTTCGAAATATGCATTAAAATTAAATGCACTGATCTACTTTCTATAAATTATCAGCAAATTGGTGAAATTACACCTATCAAAAAATATTACAGCCTCCTCCAAATCCCCTATAGCTGTTCTATCCATCGCCACAATAGGTGTGTTTTCTACCACTTAAGGTAGAAGTGTCTCTCAATCAATTTGCTAAGTTAGACAAAGTAGCTGGTACATTTTTCAAGCAAACTGTACATGTGAGGTCTGCCTATTTTACAACCGGTGTAATATGTATTTACGAAACTTCCATTCTCTATTTGCCTTAACTACACTACTTCTTTATGTTCATAGGTATTAGTACATAATGACATGGTGTTAACCAATAGAATTCCCATCCATCTCTTGGACTGGGTGTCATTAACATTACTTATCTGTCTACAATTACCTAATCATGTCTCGATATTACTTTTAAAAGATAGTCAGCAAGGCAAATAAAGCGTGTTGATTGAATCTTAATAGCTGGGCCAAGTCTGAACCCTGGAAACTTATTTGTGCTAAAGGACCTGTGTAGAAGAATCTAACATGGTCAAGTTTGGCCAATGACAACACAGTTTCGAAATATGCATTAAAATTAAATGCACTGATCTACTTTCTATAAATTATCAGCAAATTGGTGAAATTACACCTATCAAAAAAAATTACAGCCTCCTCCAAATCCCCTATAGCTGTCCTATCCATCGCCACAATAGGTGTGTTTTCTACCACTTAAGGTAGAAGTGTCTCTCAATCAATTTGCTAAGTTAGACAAAGTAGCTGGTACATTTTTCAAGCACACTGTACATGTGAGGTCTGCCTATTTTACAACCGGTGTAATATGTATTTACGAAACTTCCATTCTCTATTTGCCTGAACTACACTACTTCTTTATGTTCATAGGTATTAGTACATAATGACATGGTGTTAACCAATAGAATACCCATCCATCTCTTGGACTGGGTGTCATTAACATTACTTATCTGTCTACAATTACCTAATCATGTCTCGATATTACTTTTAAAAGATAGTCAGCAGGGCAAATAAAGCGTGTTGATTGAATCTTAATAGCTGGGCCAAGTCTAAAGCCTGGAAACTTATTTGTGCTAAAGGACCTGTGTAGAAGATTCTAACATGGTCAAGTTTGGCCCATGACAACACAGTTTCGAAATATGCATTAAAATTAAATGCACTGATCTACTTTCTATAAATTATCAGCAAATTGGTGAAATTACTCCTATCAAAAAAAATTACAGCCTCCTCCAAATCCCCTATAGCTGTTCTATCCATCGCCACAATAGGTGTGTTTTCTACCACTTAAGGTAGAAGTGTCTCTCAATCAATTTGCTAAGTTAGACAAAGTAGCTGGTACATTTTTCAAGCAAACTGTATATGTGAGGTCTGCCTATTTTACAACCGGTGTAATATGTATTTACAAAACTTCCATTCTCTATTTGCCTGAACTACACTACTTCTTTATGTTCATAGGTATTAGTACATAATGACATGGTGTTAACCAATAGAATTCCCATCCATCTCTTGGACTGGGTGTCATTAACATTACTTATCTGTCTACAATTACCTAATCATGTCTCGATATTACTTTTAAAAGATAGTCAGCAGGGCAAATAAAGCATGTTGATTGAATCTTAATAGCTGGGCCAAGTCTAAAGCCTGGAAACTTATTTGTGCTAAAGGACCTGTGTAGAAGAATCTAACATGGTCAAGTTTGGCCCATGACAACACAGTTTCGAAATATGCATTAAAATTAAATGCACTGATCTACTTTCTATAAATTATCAGCAAATTGGTGAAATTACTCCTATCAAAAAAAATTACAGCCTCCTCCAAATCCCCTATAGCTGTTCTATCCATCGCCACAATAGGTGTGTTTTCTACCACTTAAGGTAGAAGTGTCTCTCAATCAATTTGCTAAGTTAGACAAAGTAGCTGGTACATTTTTCAAGCAAACTGTACATGTGAGGTCTGCCTATTTTACAACCGGTGTAATATGTATTTACGAAACTTCCATTCTCTATTTGCCTGAACTACACTACTTCTTTATGTTCATAGGTATTAGTACATAATGACATGGTGTTAACCAATAGAATTCCCATCCACCTCTTGGACTGGGTGTCATTAACATTACTTATCTGTCTACAATTACCTAATCATGTCTCGATATTACTTTTAAAAGATAGTCAGCAAGGCAAATAAAGCGTGTTGATTGAATCTTAATAGCTGGGCCAAGTCTAAAGCCTGGAAACTTATTTGTGCTAAAGGACCTATGTAGAAGAATCTAACATGGTCAAGTTTGGCCCATGACAACACAGTTTCGAAATATGCATTAAAATTAAATGCACTGATCTACTTTCTATAAATTATCAGCAAATTGGTGAAATTACACCTATCAAAAAAAATTACAGCCTCCTCCAAATCCCCTATAGCTGTTCTATCCATCGCCACAATAGGTGTGTTTTCTACCACTTAAGGTAGAAGTGTCTCTCAATCAATTTGCTAAGTTAGACAAAGTAGCTGGTACATTTTTCAAGCAAACTGTACATGTGAGGTCTGCCTATTTTACAACCGGTGTAATATGTATTTACGAAACTTCCATTCTCTATTTGCCTGAACTACACTACTTCTTTATGTTCATAGGTATTAGTACATAATGACATGGTGTTAACCAATAGAATTCCCATCCATCTCTTGGACTAGGTGTCATTAACATTACTTATCTGTCTTCAATTACCTAATCATGTCTCGATATTACTTTTAAAAGATAGTCAGCAAGGCAAATAAAGCGTGTTGATTGAATCTTAATAGCTGGGCCATGTCTGAAGCCTGGAAACTTATTTGTGCTAAAGGACCTGTGTAGAAGAATCTAACATGGTCAAGTTTGGCCCATGACAACACAGTTTCGAAATATGCATTAAAATTAAATGCACTGATCTACTTTCTATAAATTATCAGCAAATTGGTGAAATTACACCTATCAAAAAAAATTACAGCCTCCTCCAAATCCCCTATAGCTGTCCTATCCATCGCCACAATAGGTGTGTTTTCTACCACTTAAGGTAGAAGTGTCTCTCAATCAATTTGCTAAGTTAGACAAAGTAGCTGGTACATTTTTCAAGCACACTGTGCATGTGAGGTCTGCCTATTTTACAACCGGTGTAAGATGTATTTACGAAACTTCCATTCTCTATTTGCCTGAACTACACTACTTCTTTATGTTCATAGGTATTAGTACATAATGACATGGTGTTAACCAATAGAATTCCCATCCATCTCTTGGACTGGGTGTCATTAACATTACTTATCTGTCTACAATTACCTAATCATGTCTCGATATTACTTTTAAAAGATAGTCAGCAAGGCAAATAAAGCGTGTTGATTGAATCTTAATAGCTTGGCCAAGTCTGAACCCTGGAAACTTATTTGTGCTAAAGGACCTGTGTAGAAGAATCTAACATGGTCAAGTTTGGCCAATGACAACACAGTTTCGAAATATGCATTAAAATTAAATGCACTGATCTACTTTCTATAAATTATCAGCAAGTTGGTGAAATTACACCTATCAAAAAAAATTACAGCCTCCTCCAAATCCCCTATAGCTGTCCTATCCATCGCCACAATAGGTGTGTTTTCTACCACTTAAGGTAGAAGTGTCTCTCAATCAATTTGCTAAGTTAGACAAAGTAGCTGGTACATTTTTCAAGCACACTGTGCATGTGAGGTCTGCCTATTTTACAACCGGTGTAATATGTATTTACGAAACTTCCATTCTCTATTTGCCTGAACTACACTACTTCTTTATGTTCATAGGTATTAGTACATAATGACATGGTGTTAACCAATAGAATACCCATCCATCTCTTGGACTGGGTGTCATTAACATTACTTATCTGTCTACAATTACCTAATCATGTCTCGATATTACTTTTAAAAGATAGTCAGCAAGGCAAATAAAGCGTGTTGATTGAATCTTAATAGCTGGGCCAAAACTAAAGCCTGGAAACTTATTTGTGCTAAAGGACCTGTGTAGAAGAATCTAACATGGTCAAGTTTGGCCCATGACAACACAGTTTCGAAATATGCATTAAAATTAAATGCACTGATCTACTTTCTATAAATTATCAGCAAATTGGTGAAATTACACCTATCAAAAAAAATTACAGCCTCCTCCAAATCCCCTATAGCTGTTCTATCCATCGCCACAATAGGTGTGTTTTCTACCACTTAAGGTAGAAGTGTCTCTCAATCAATTTGCTAAGTTAGACAAAGTAGCTGGTACATTTTTCAAGCACACTGTGCATGTGAGGTCTGCCTATTTTACAACCGGTGTAATATGTATTTACAAAACTTCCATTCTCTATTTGCCTGAACTACACTACTTCTTTATGTTCATAGGTATTAGTACATAATGACATGGTGTTAACCAATAGAATACCCATCCATCTCTTGGACTGGGTGTCATTAACATTACTTATCTGTCTACAATTACCTAATCATGTCTCGATATTACTTTTAAAAGATAGTCAGCAGGGCAAATAAAGCGTGTTGATTGAATCTTAATAGCTGGGCCAAGTCTAAAGCCTGGAAACTTATTTGTGCTAAAGGACCTGTGTAGAAGAATCTAACATGGTCAAGTTTGGCCCATGACAACACAGTTTCGAAATATGCATTAAAATTAAATGCACTGATCTACTTTCTATAAATTATCAGCAAATTGGTGAAATTATTCCTATCAAAAAAATTACAGCCTCCTCCAAATCCCCTATAGCTGTTCTATCCATCGCCACAATAGGTGTGTTTTCTACCACTTAAGGTAGAAGTGTCTCTCAATCAATTTGCTAAGTTAGACAAAGTAGCTGGTACATTTTTCAAGCAAACTGTACATGTGAGGTCTGCCTATTTTACAACCGGTGTAATATGTATTTACGAAACTTCCATTCTCTATTTGCCTGAACTACACTACTTCTTTATGTTCATAGGTATTAGTACATAATGACATGGTGTTAACCAATAGAATTCCCATCCATCTCTTGGACTGGGTGTCATTAACATTACTTATCTGTCTACAATTACCTAATCATGTCTCGATATTACTTTTAAAACATAGTCAGCAAGGCAAATAAAGCGTGTTGATTGAATCTTAATAGCTGGGCCAAGTCTGAACCCTGGAAACTTATTTGTGCTAAAGGACCTGTGTAGAAGAATCTAACATGGTCAAGTTTGGCCAATGACAACACAGTTCGAAATATGCATTAAAATTAAATGCACTGATCTACTTTCTATAAATTATCAGCAAATTGGTGAAATTACACCTATCAAAAAAAATTACAGCCTCCTCCAAATCCCCTATAGCTGTCCTATCCATCGCCACAATAGGTGTGTTTTCTACCACTTAAGGTAGAAGTGTCTCTCAATCAATTTGCTAAGTTAGACAAAGTAGCTGGTACATTTTTCAAGCAAACTGTACATGTGAGGTCTGCCTATTTTACAACCGGTGTAATATGTATTTACGAAACTTCCATTCTCTATTTGCCTGAACTACACTACTTCTTTATGTTCATAGGTATTAGTACATAATGACATGGTGTTAACCAATAGAATACCCATCCATCTCTTGGACTGGGTGTCATTAACATTACTTATCTGTCTACAATTACCTAATCATGTCTCGATATTACTTTTAAAAGATAGTCAGCAGGGCAAATAAAGCGTGTTGATTGAATCTTAATAGCTGGGCCAAGTCTAAAGCCTGGAAACTTATTTGTGCTAAAGGACCTGAGTAGAAGAATCTGACATGGTCAAGTTTGGCCCATGACAACACAGTTTCGAAATATGCATTAAAATTAAATGCACTGATCTACTTTCTATAAATTATCAGCAAATTGGTGAAATTACACCTATCAAAAAAAATTACAGCCTCCTCCAAATCCCCTATAGCTGTTCTATCCATCGCCACAATAGGTGTGTTTTCTACCACTTAAGGTAGAAGTGTCTCTCAATCAATTTGCTAAGTTAGACAAAGTAGCTGGTACATTTTTCAAGCAAACTGTACATGTGAGGTCTGCCTATTTTACAACCGGTGTAATATGTATTTACGAAACTTCCATTCTCTATTTGCCTGAACTACACTACTTCTTTATGTTCATAGGTATTAGTACATAATGACATGGTGTTAACCAATAGAATTCCCATCCATCTCTTGGACTGGGTGTCATTAACATTACTTATCTGTCTACAATTACCTAATTATGTCTCGATATTACTTTTAAAAGATAGTCAGCAAGGCAAATAAAGCGTGTTGATTAAATCTTAATAGCTGGGCCAAGTCTGAACCCTGGAAACTTATTTGTGCTAAAGGACCTGTGTAGAAGAATCTAACATGGTCAAGTTTGGCCAATGACAACACAATTTCGAAATATGCATTAAAATTAAATGCACTGATCTACTTTCTATAAATTATCAGCAAATTGGTGAAATTACACCTATCAAAAAAAATTACAGCCTCCTCCAAATCACCTATAGCTGTCCTATCCATCGCCACAATAGGTGTGTTTTCTACCACTTAAGGTAGAAGTGTCTCTCAATCAATTTGCTAAGTTAGACAAAGTAGCTGGTACATTTTTCAAGCACACTGTACATGTGAGGTCTGCCTATTTTACAACCGGTGTAATATGTATTTACGAAACTTCCATTCTCTATTTGCCTGAACTACACTACTTCTTTATGTTCATAGGTATTAGTACATAATGACATGGTGTTAACCAATAGAATACCCATCCATCTCTTGGACTGGGTGTCATTAACATTACTTATCTGTCTACAATTACCTAATCATGTCTCGATATTACTTTTAAAAGATAGTCAGCAAGGCAAATAAAGCGTGTTGATTGAATCTTAATAGCTGGGCCAAGTCTGAACCCTGGAAACTTATTTGTGCTAAAGGACCTGTGTAGAAGAATCTAACATGGTCAAGTTTGGCCAATGACAACACAGTTTCGAAATATGCGTTAAAATTAAATGCACTGATCTACTTTCTATAAATTATCAGCAAATTGGTGAAATTACACCTATCAAAAAAAATTACAGCCTCCTCCAAATCCCCTATAGCTGTCCTATCCATCGCCACAATAGGTGTGTTTTCTACCACTTAAGGTAGAAGTGTCTCTCAATCAATTTGCTAAGTTAGACAAAGTAGCTGGTACATTTATCAAGCAAACTGTACATGTGAGGTCTGCCTATTTTACAACCGGTGTAATATGCATTTACGAAACTTCCATTCTCTATTTGCCTGAACTACACTACTTCTTTATGTTCATAGGTATTAGTACATAATGACATGGTGTTAGCCAATAGAATTCCCATCCATCTCTTGGACTGGGTGTCATTAATAGAGTTGAGCGCGGTTCGTGGTTCGTGGTTCTCCAGTTCGCGGCTCGAGTGATTTTGGGGCATGTTCTAGATCGAACTAGAACTCGAGCTTTTTGCAAAAGCTCGATAGTTCTAGAAACGTTCGAGAACGGTTCTAGCAGCCAAAAAACAGCTAAATCCTAGCTTGGTTTCTGCTGTAATAGTGTAAGTCACTCTGTGAATCAAACTATTATCACATTTCAGTGTATAGTGTGCGTGAACAGCGCCTTCAGATCACTGCTGTTTCTGTAATGGCGATCGCCATTTTTTTTTTTTTTTCTTGTCTTCCTTCCCTAAGCGCGCGCGTCTTGTGGGGCGGGCCAGCATGTCAGCCAATCACAGACACACACACACCTAAGTGGACTTTGAGCCAGAGAAGCAACGGCATGTGTGATAGGATCTGCATGTCACATGTCCCTGCATTATAAAACCGGACATTTTCTTCACGAACGCCATTATCTGCCTTCTGCATCTTTGGTGTCAGACATCAGTGTCGCAGCTCCGTCCTCCTGAGTCCTATAGCCGATACAGCTGTATGCGCTGCATACACAGCGTTAGACAGCTTAGGGAGAGCACATTCTAGCAGTCCTTTTAAGGGCTCAAAGCGGCAGGGTCAGAGAGCCATAAGTGACAGGTCCTGCAAACAGCAACAGCGTCTGTGTAGCCCAGGTCAGGGATTTCCTCCCTGCATTTCACCATTAGGAGGGAATAGAAAGGCAGGCTTCCATTCCTCTACCCAGAGCACCACAATCCTGCCACTGTACCCTCTTGTCCTCTGCACACTCCAACTCATTCTAAGTAAGCCATTATACTAGCAAACACTCAGTGTACCTAGTGGCATCCTAAACGTGGCTATTGGACTTTGCTATAGTCCCACTAGTGCAAAGACATTAGCAGAGCACATCTGCCTGCATTGCACACTCCAAGTTTTTTAAACTAAGCAATTTTACTAGCAAACACTCAGTGTACCTAGTGGCATCCTATACGTGGCTATTGGACTTTGCTATAGTCCCACTAGTGCAAAGACATTTGCAGAGCACGTCTGCCTGCATTGCACACTACAACTTTTTTAAACTAAGCAATTTTACTAGCAAACACTCAGTGTACCTAGTGGCATCCTATACGTGGCTATTGGACTTAGCTATAGTCCCACTAGTGCAAAGACATTTGCAGAGCACGTCTGCCTGCATTGCACACTACATTTTTTTTTAAACTAAGCAATTTTACTAGCAAACACTCAGTGTACCTAGTGGCATCCTATACGTGGCTATTGGACTTTGCTATAGTCCCACTAGTGCCAAGACATTTGCAGAGCGCATCTGCCTGCGTTGCACACTCCAACTAATTATAACGAAGCCATTATACTAGCAAACACTCAGTGTACCTAGTGGCATCCTATACGTGGCTATTGGACTTTGCTATAGTCCCACTAGTGCAAAGACATTAGCAGAGCACATCTGCCTGCATTGCACACTCCAAGTTTTTTAAACTAAGCAATTTTACTAGCAAACACTCAGTGTACCTAGTGGCATCCTATACGTGGCTATTGGACTTTGCTATAGTCCCACTAGTGCAAAGACATTTGCAGAGCACGTCTGCCTGCATTGCACACTACAACTTTTTTAAACTAAGCAATTTTACTAGCAAACACTCAGTGTACCTAGTGGCATCCTATACGTGGCTATTGGACTTTGCTATAGTCCCACTAGTGCCAAGACATTTGCAGAGCGCATCTGCCTGCGTTGCACACTCCAACTAATTATAACGAAGCCATTATACTAGCAAACACTCAGTGTACCTAGTGGCATCCTATACGTGGCTATTGGACTTTGCTATAGTCCCACTAGTGCAAAGACATTAGCAGAGCACATCTGCCTGCATTGCACACTCCAAGTTTTTTAAACTAAGCAATTTTACTAGCAAACACTCAGTGTACCTAGTGGCATCCTATACGTGGCTATTGGACTTTGCTATAGTCCCACTAGTGCAAAGACATTTGCAGAGCACGTCTGCCTGCATTGCACACTACAACTTTTTTAAACTAAGCAATTTTACTAGCAAACACTCAGTGTACCTAGTGGCATCCTATACGTGGCTATTGGACTTTGCTATAGTCCCACTAGTGCAAAGACATTTGCAGAGCACGTCTGCCTGCATTGCACACTACAACTTTTTTAAACTAATCAATTTTACTAGCAAACACTCAGTGTACCTAGTGGCATCCTAAACGTGGCTATTGGACTTTGCTATAGTCCCACTAGTGCAAAGACATTAGCAGAGCACATCTGCCTGCATTGCACACTCCAAGTTTTTTAAACTAAGCAATTTTACTAGCAAACACTCAGTGTACCTAGTGGCATCCTATACGTGGCTATTGGACTTTGCTATAGTCCCACTAGTGCAAAGACATTTGCAGAGCACGTCTGCCTGCATTGCACACTACAACTTTTTTAAACTAAGCAATTTTACTAGCAAACACTCAGTGTACCTAGTGGCATCCTATACGTGGCTATTGGACTTTGCTATAGTCCCACTAGTGCAAAGACATTTGCAGAGCACGTCTGCCTGCATTGCACACTACAACTTTTTTAAACTAAGCAATTTTACTAGCAAACACTCAGTGTACCTAGTGGCATCCTATACGTGGCTATTGGACTTTGCTATAGTCCCACTAGTGCCAAGACATTTGCAGAGCGCATCTGCCTGCGTTGCACACTCCAACTAATTATAACGAAGCCATTATACTAGCAAACACTCAGTGTACCTAGTGGCATCCTATACGTGGCTATTGGACTTTTGTCAATTCACAGTATTGGAACGTTATTTGCATGACATCTGCCTGCATTGCACACTCTAACTTTTTTAAACTCAGCCATTATACTAGCAAACACTCACTGTACCTAGTTGTATCCTAAACGTGGCTATTGTACTTTTGTCAATTCACAGTATTGGAACGTTATTTGCAGGACATCTGCCTGCATTGCACACTCAAACTTTTTTAAACTCAGCCATTATACTAGCAAACACTCACTGTACCTAGTTGTATCCTAAACGTGGCTATTGTACTTTTGTCAATTCACAGTATTGGAACGTTATTTGCAGGACATCTGCCTGCCTTGCACACTCAAACTTTTTTAAACTCAGCCATTATACTAGCAAACACTCACTGTACCTAGTTGTATCCTAAACGTGGCTATTGTACTTTTGTCAATTCACAGTATTGGAACGTTATTTGCAGGACATCTGCCTGCATTGCACACTCAAACTTTTTTAAACTCAGCCATTATACTAGCAAACACTCACTGTACCTAGTTGTATCCTAAACGTGGCTATTGTACTTTTGTCAATTCACAGTATTGGAACGTTATTTGCAGGACATCTGCCTGCCTTGCACACTCAAACTTTTTTAAACTCAGCCATTATACTAGCAAACACTCACTGTACCTAGTTGTATCCTAAACGTGGCTATTGTACTTTTGTCAATTCACAGTATTGGAACGTTATTTGCAGCACGTCTGCCTGCATTGCACACTCAAACTTTTTTAAACTCAGCCATTATACTAGCAAACACTCACTGTACCTAGTTGTATCCTAAACGTGGCTATTGTACTTTTGTCAATTCACAGTATTGGAACGTTATTTGCAGCACGTCTGCCTGCATTGCACACTCAAACTTTTTTAAACTCAGCCATTATACTAGCAAACACTCACTGTACCTAGTTGTATCGTAAACGTGGCTATTGTACTTTTGTCAATTCACAGTATTGGAACGTTATTTGCAGGACATCTGCCTGCCTTGCACACTCAAACTTTTTTAAACTCAGCCATTATACTAGCAAACACTCACTGTACCTAGTTGTATCCTAAACGTGGCTATTGTACTTTTGTCAATTCACAGTATTGGAACGTTATTTGCAGGACGTCTGCCTGCATTGCACACTCAAACTTTTTTAAACTCAGCCATTATACTAGCAAACACTCACTGTACCTAGTTGTATCCTAAACGTGGCTATTGTACTTTTGTCAATTCACAGTATTGGAACGTTATTTGCAGGACGTCTGCCTGCATTGCACACTCAAACTTTTTTAAACTCAGCCATTATACTAGCAAACACTCACTGTACCTAGTTGTATCCTAAACGTGGCTATTGGACTTTTGTCAATTCACAGTATTGGAACGTTATTTGCATGACATCTGCCTGCATTGCACACTCTAACTTTTTTAAACTCAGCCATTATACTAGCAAACACTCACTGTACCTAGTTGTATCCTAAACGTGGCTATTGTACTTTTGTCAATTCACAGTATTGGAACGTTATTTGCAGGACATCTGCCTGCATTGCACACTCTAACTTTTTTAAACTCAGCCATTATACTAGCAAACACTCACTGTACCTAGTTGTATCCTAAACGTGGCTATTGTACTTTTGTCAATTCACAGTATTGGAACGTTATTTGCAGCACGTCTGCCTGCATTGCACACTCAAACTTTTTTAAACTCAGCCATTATACTAGCAAACACTCACTGTACCTAGTTGTATCCTAAACGTGGCTATTGTACTTTTGTCAATTCACAGTATTAGAACGTTATTTGCAGGACATCTGCCTGCATTGCACACTCAAACTTTTTTAAACTCAGCCATTATACTAGCAAACACTCACTGTACCTAGTTGTATCCTAAACGTGGCTATTGTACTTTTGTCAATTCACAGTATTGGAACGTTATTTGCAGGACGTCTGCCTGCATTGCACACTCAAACTTTTTTAAACTCAGCCATTATACTAGCAAACACTCACTGTACCTAGTTGTATCCTAAACGTGGCTATTGTACTTTTGTCAATTCACAGTATTGGAACGTTATTTGCAGGACGTCTGCCTGCATTGCACACTCAAACTTTTTTAAACTCAGCCATTATACTAGCAAACACTCACTGTACCTAGTTGTATCCTAAACGTGGCTATTGTACTTTTGTCAATTCACAGTATTGGAACGTTATTTGCAGCACGTCTGCCTGCATTGCACACTCAAACTTTTTTAAACTCAGCCATTATACTAGCAAACACTCACTGTACCTAGTTGTATCCTAAACGTGGCTATTGTACTTTTGTCAATTCACAGTATTGGAACGTTATTTGCAGGACATCTGCCTGCATTGCACACTCAAACTTTTTTAAACTCAGCCATTATACTAGCAAACACTCACTGTACCTAGTTGTATCCTAAACGTGGCTATTGTACTTTTGTCAATTCACACTACTGCAAATCTATGTGCAGCACCTCTGCATGACAACCTCGTGCTCTGTTTGTAATAAGCTATAATGATAGCACAAAATACTGCCATTTTGTGGCATCATAGAACTGGCTGTTGTATTCCATTAGTGCCCCACTGGTGACAAGCTATTTCTAGCACCTCTACATCACACCCTCATGCACATTTTGCTACGCTAATGTTATAGCAAACTCATGGAATTCATTGCTGCATTTCATAATTCGGAGGGATAGAAAGTCAGGCTTCCTTTAGCTTTTCCTTCTGTTCATAGACAGCATCTCCAAGACAAATTTCCCCTCCACGTCTAAGTGTGGAGAGGCAGCTAGTGCGCATGCGTGTGCCGATGTACCCCAGCTGCAGCATAATTACAGTGTTTCGCCTAGTGAGTATGCTCAGCCTGACTGTGCCATTCCTGACGCTAAGTTTTCATTTCGGGATACAGCGCATGCTCCCACACTAAGTGTGAAAAGCCTCTTTGCACAGGTGCTTGCATTCCGTGCCGGGTATAAGTCCTGTTTTGGGCATAGACACCATGCTAAAGCTGATAGTCTTTTTTCAGAGACTGTATTTCATGCTACTGAGCATGCTCAGGCACTTCCTGCATCAGAGACTAGGTCCGGTAATGAACTCTTTGGCCCTGGCCCTGATGTGGGGGTCCCATATAGACCACAGGGCATCAGGTGTCCTCCCAAATGGCTTGCAGAGGCCCACACCTATGACTTGTCACCGCATTATTGATGCTCAGACGATGACTGGTGAGGTGTTTGGGTCATGGCAGCCATGAGGTCATCATTGAAGTTGCGTTTCCAAATAGGACGCTAGTTATGCCACTCATGACGTGTCACTCTACTTTTGTCTCCAGGAGGTGCATTGTGGTTCACCCTGGTTTGGGGCGGACCCAGGTTATAAAAGGGGCTGGAGCCAACAAGGAGGTGCGCAGTCTTCTATTATGCTCCGAAAGAGCACACCTCCATGTGTTGAACCCATTGCGGCTTTAGGCCAGAGGTAGGCAGGGATCGGGTGGTGGATGCAGGCCACCACCACAGTTGGTAACGCAGAACGGTTAAGACCAGCTCCTGTCCTAACAGTCCTGCTTGTGCAGCCCAGTGGCATTAACAGGCCTGCTGCTGCTGATGCGCCTGCTGTCCACAGGTGTGGCCCCTACGCACACGGTCAGCGTACTCAATGGCCCCTGTGTTGTTAACAGGGAGTTGCTGGGCTGGGTGGGCATGTGGACCCTGTGACGCTAACAGGGCTCACAGTCTCCAGATCCGAATGGCGTCTAACTCGGTTCAGGCTACTATTAGTTTCATAGCCACACAGCTCTGTATCCTCCACCAAACCTTCAAGTTGCCAACCTCTCCTTTTCCAACTGGGAGCACGGTGGACACTGACTGCTGATGGGGATATATACCTTTCTCTTTCTTTTCTTATTAATTTTCGTTATATAGCGGTCACAGATTATATACCACTTTATCCAAATCTGCCAGTCCCACTGTAACAGATGTTGTTTCTTCAGCAAATGTTACAGTTGCTTAACCACCAAATCCACGGACCAAAACTTTTTTCCCCTTTCCAACACACCTGTTCCCCTTTCCAACAGCATCTGTCCTTTTTCAACTCATTTTGGGATATGACCAAAAGTGCAACTGTGCAGGGACACCGTACTCAACGCCATCTCAGCACAGCAGCCATCCCTCGGTCCCTCCGATGTGGACAAGTAAAAGACCATTTCCTCCTATCCATGACAAAGCGTTGAGATTCACTCTGTGCAGCACTGGTGTTTAGTGGACAAGTAGATCTAAGATTGCGTACCACATTCTGCAGATACTCCTGTATACGTGCGTCTATTTCTATGGCAGGAATTAGTTCGCCAAATTTTGTCTTGTACCGGGGATCTAACAGTGTGGCAACCCAGTATTCAGGATTAGTTCAAATTCATACAATCCGAGGGTCATGTAGGTAGTGCAGCAAGAAGGCGCTCATGTGTCTTGTGCATCCAGGAGGACCAAGTCCTTGGTGTGTTGGTGGCAGAGAGGTGAGAATCGTGCATCCTTCCTCTGCCCTCTCCCCCCAACCTCGCACAACCGAAATGTGAGCAAGCTCTCACTCATCTGCTGAGTCTTCCATGCCCATCGCCAGTTCGTCCTCCATTTCTTCATGGGCTCCTGCACTTTCATCAACACTTTTTGCTGATACTATGCGCCCTTGTTAATCCCTCTCCCTCACCATGACTGCCGCCTAGGTGCCGCTGACCATCTGGACCTCGTAGATCTTGTTATCCCTTCCGCATATGACTCCTCCTGTACTTCCTCCCCTTCCTCTTGTCCCAACACCTGACTCCGAATAATAATTACAGTGTGCTCCATCATGTAGATGACCAGAATTGTCACGCTGAGAATGACATTGCCAGTGCTAAACATCTTCGTCGACATTTCAAAACTGTGTAGCAGGGTGCATAGGTCCTTGATCTGACACCACTCCAGCAGCGTGATCTGCACCACCTCTGGATCAAGTTATCCCAGGCTATATGTCTTACCGTATTTCAGCAGGGCTCTGCGGTGCTGCCACACACGCTGCAACATGTGCAGATTCCAATTCCTGCGTGTCGAAACATCGCATTTACGGCGTTTAACTGCCAGACCCTAAGACTTCCGGAGTGATGAAAGTTGTTGAGCTGCTGTGTGCGCACGATGGAAGTGAGCACATAGCGAGCGTGCCCACTGCACAAGGCCATGTAGGCCGTGATGGTGTTTTAAAAATTGCTGGCGAATTCGGTTCAACACGTGAGCCCTAAAAGGCACGTGTGTCACATTGCCCTGAGGATGGCCCGCAGCCAGGTTTGCATCATTGCCGCACACGGCTGTTAAGTCACCAACGGAGTCCGCTCCGTCAATTTGTACTCCGGTCGCCAGGTGACAACGTGTTCCTTTCATGAATAGTGCTGATGATGGGAGAGTAGTCGATGCCAGCGGCGCAGGTGGACGCAGGTTATGCTCACCCACTGGGCTGCATTACCTTGACAGATGCAGAATCTCTGGCTGAATGTAGCTGGTGGGTATCTCACAGATGAAATACCATCATTCAGCTACAACCAATGGGAAGACACCACACCCTTTTTTATGCCCATCCTGTCTGCAGACCACTGCCAGACATAGCTATGAACCTCTGGTTAATTTTACCCCCAGTTCAGTTTTATGATTTTGTGTGCTTGTTACCTGACTACTTTTCCTGCTTGCTGTTTATGTACCTTGTTGGCCGATACGCATTTCACCTCTGCTTGTTTTCTGATTCTTTCCTGGCCGTCCCATTCTGTTCCTGTTCCTCAATTAATGTTTTGACTCTGCCTGACTACTATTCTCTGTAATAGCGGTGTGACTCACATTTCCCATACATTTCAAAGTAAAACTTTGACCGCCTGATGGCATTGAGCTCTGCTGCCAGCATAGTAAGGAGGTGTGTGGTAGTCCTTGTGCGCAGTTGCAAGGAAGGGTGGCCTGACCACACAGGGTTTGCGCCAAGGTAGAGGACCCACACGAGGTTGAAGAGGCAGAAGCAGTGTATTAACTTCTACATACAGAACAAGGATTGAAACAACTCGTGGGGACGGCAAGACTTGTACAGCAGACCCTTCTCCATCTCTCACCATAGTTTGCCAGTGCCCAGTCAGTGACATGTAATGACCCTGTCTATGCTTACTGGTCCAAGTATCTGTGTTGAAATGCACCCTGTCGCACACAGATTTTCTCAAGGAAGTGGTGATGTTGTGTGCGACATGCTGGTGTAGCGCGGGCATGCTTTTCTTGGAGAAGCAGTGGTGATTGGGCATCTGGTACTGGGGCACAGCGACAGACAAAAGGTCTGTAAAATCCTGTGTGTCCACTACGCGTAAAGGCAGCATTTCGGTAGCCAACAGCTTACAGAGGGATAGAGTCAACCACTTAGCTTTGTCATGGGTCGCAGTAAGTGGCCTTTTATTTGACCACATCTGAGGGACAGAGATCTGGCTGCTGTCTGTAGACGGTGTTGAGTAGGGTGTCCCTGGAAAAATGCAGGTTTGTGAGAAAAGTGCAGGCGGAGACATGATGTTGCCTTCATCTTGCCTTCAGATCTGTTCATCTTGCATCATTTTTAAAAAACACAGCAAGCAAGGGTTACTCCAAGCGGAGTCTACCTTTTTTCCCCAAATTGGGCACACAGACACCCCATCAGTGGCAGGACTCGTGCCCTAGTTGCAAACAGGATGTTTTGATTTGCATCAAGCACATTCCAAATCCACAAGCATTTACTCTCCCCACGATGACACAGGGGTAGTAAATTCCTTCTGGATCCATGACTTGTTCATTTTGATGAACGTCAGTCTGTCCACATTGTCACTGGACAGACGCGTGCGCTTATCTGTCAGCACACACCCAGCAGCACTGAAGACACGTTCAGAGACAACGCTGGCAGCTGGACACGACAAAATCTTCAAGGCGTAACTGGAGAGCTCTTGACATTTTTCTAGATTTGAAGCACAAAATGAGCAAGGCTCCATTTGCAAAGTCATTGCATCGATGTTCATTTGGAGATACTCCTGTATCATCCTCTCCATCCGTTGACTATGTGACACACTTGATGTCTCTGGTGGCCTTGCAAAGGAGGGTCTAAAAAAATTATGAAAAGATTCCATAAAATTGCTGTTACCAGCACCAGATACGGTCCTACTGGTACGGGTAGACTGTTGAAGATGACGAGGCCGTCCCATGTTTGTCAAGTTACAACTGGGAGAATCACTCCCTTCACCTGCACGGTTGTTTGGTGGAAAAGCCGAGCTAAGATCGAGTAACAGCTTCTGCTGATACTCCTGCATACGTGCGTCCCTTTCTATGGGTGGAATTATGTCACAAAATTTGGACTTGTCCCGGGGATCTAATAGTGTGGCAAGCCAGTAGTCATCATCACTTCTAATTTTGACAATACGAGGGTCATGTTGGAGGTAGTGCAACAAGAAGGCACTCATGTGTCTTGCGCAGCCATGCGGACCAAGTCCACGCTGTGTTTGTGGCATAGAGGTGCTAACCGTTCTTTCTTCCTCTGTCATCTCTCCCCAACCTCTTTCAACTTAAATTTGACCAAGGTCCCCCTCATCAGCTGAGTCTTCCATGTCCATGGACAGTTCGTCCTCCATATCTTCATGTCCTCCTGCACCTTCCTCAACATCTCGCCTGCTACCATGCGCCCTTGTTGATCCCTGTCCCCCATGGTCCCATGCCTGCCGCGTTGGTGATGATGAACGTCTGGACCTTGGTGATGTTGTTGTGTCTTGCGCATATGAATCCTCCTGTAGTTCCTCCCCTTCCTGTTGTCCCACCCCCTGACTCCGAATAGTGTTTAGCGTGTGCTCCAGCATGTAAATGACTGTAATCGTCATGCTGATAATGGCATTGTCAGCGCTAAACATATTCGTCGCCATGTCGAAACTGTGCAGAAGGGTGCATAGGTCCGTGATCTGAGATCACTCCATCAGGGTGATCTGCCCCACCTCTGCATCTCGTTGGCCCAGGCTATACGTCATGACGTATTGAACCAGGGCTCTGCGGTGCTGCCACAGTCGCTGTAACATGTGGAGAGTTGAATTCCAGCGTGTCGCCACATCGCATTTCAGGCGATGAACCGGCAGGCCGAAAGACTTCTGGAGCGATGCAAGTCGCTCAGCTGCGGCGCTTGAACGGCGGAAGTGAGCACTGCAGACAGTTTCCGTGCCCTGGTCAGAAGGCCATCTAGGCCGGGATAGTGTGTTAAAAATTGCTGGACAACAAGGTTCAACACGTGAGCCATACAAGGCACGTGTGTCACCTTGCCCAGGCGAAGGGCCGCACCCAGGTTTGCAGCATTGTCGCACACGGCCTTACCAGGCTGCAGGTTGAGTGGAGACAACCATTTATTAAACTCGGACCGCAGAGCTGACCACAACTCCTCAGCTGTGTGACTCTTATTCCCAAGACATGTCAAGCTAAAGACCGCCTGATGCCGTTGCGCTCTGCTGCCAGCATAGTAATGAGGGGTGCGTGATTCCTTCTGCGCAGTGAGAACGCTGGTGGCCTGACCAGGCAGGCTTGGGGCGGAGGTGGAGGACCCAGATGAGGTGGAGGATGCAGAAGCAGTGGCGGAACTTGGACAGACAGAGGATTGACACACAAGTCGTGGGGACGGCAAGACTTGTGCAGCAGACCCTTCACCATCTATCACCATAGTTACCCAGTGCCCAGTCAGCGACATGTAACGTCCCTGTCCATGCTTACTGGTCCAAGTATCGGTGCTGAAATTCACCCGTTCACACACAGAGTTTCTCAAGGAAGCGGTGATATTGTGTGCGACATGCTGGTGTAGCGCGGGCACACCTTTCTTAGAGAAGTAGTGGCGACTAGGCATCTGGTACTGGGGCACAGCGACAGATATAAGGTCTCTAAAATCCTGTGTGTCCACTAGGCGGAAAGGCAGCATTTCTGTAGCCAACAGCTTACAGAGGGATAGAGTCAACCTCTTCGCTTTGTCATGGGCCGAAGGAAGTGGCCTTTTATTTGACCACATCTGAGGGACAGAGATCTGGCTGCTGTGTGTAGACGGTGTTGAGTAGGGTGTCCCTGGAAAAATGCAGCTTTGGGAGGAAAGTGCAGGCGGAGACATGATGTTGCCTTCATCCAAAGTTGGTGCTATCGATGTCTGAGAGAGCTGTACACACTCACTTGTTTCCCCTTCCAAACCAACTGACGACCTACCAAGCAAACTGCCTGTTGCGGTTACAGTGGTGGAAGTTGTGGGTGGAAAAACAGGTGTGACAGCTGTCCCCACAGTCCTAGAAGATGACGAGCGCGCGGATGCCCTGGAAGGGGCAGGCGGTGGATGGTTGGCTCCACTAGGCCGCATTGCAGCACGGTGAGCTTCCCACCAGGCCATATGATATTTATTCATGTGACGATTCATGGAAGAAGTTGTCAAACTGCTGAGGTTTTGACCTCTACTAAGATAACCATGGCAAATGTTACAGATCACATAATTTGGCCGATCTTTTTTTATGTCAAAAAAGGACCAGGCTAGGCAAGGCTTAGAGGCCATGCGACCTGTTGATCCACCCCGAATAATGCTCAGAGGCAGAGTGGTGGCTGAGGATGCAGTTGTAGACGTGCTACCAGTGCTCCGACTGTGTCCAGGAAGGCGCCAGGTTACTTCGACGTCGGTTGCATCCTCCTCCACCGCCTCTATTGACCTCCTCGAGTGTCTGACTGTGGGTTGACAGTAGGTGGGATCTAGAACTTCATCATCAATTGTTGTGTTTGCACTCCCCTCCCCCTCAGACCGAGTTTCTTCTTGCCCTGACCGAATATTTAAGTTGTCATCCCAATCGGGTATCTGCGTCTCATCTTCATCAGTATGTTCCTCATTGCCTATAACCACAGTTGTTGGAAAGGCAGCATTTTGGTAGCCAACAGTTTGCATTTTATGAAAGTCAACCTCCAAGCCATGTCATGCCCTTCTAAAAGCATGTATAACACAGCGAGGGGACTCCAACCACAGTCTCCCTCGTTGCCACTCACTGGGCCACACACACCCCACTTGACTGGCATCGGTTGAGCCCCCTTTTGAAAAAGAAAAAGATGCTTTGCATGAAGCACTCTCAAAAATACGCGTGCCTTTCCCGTCCCCTGGCTGACCCCGGGGAAGAAAAGTCCTCTGAGAGCCATGACTTGTTCATCTTGGTTCTTTTAGAAACACAGCGAGGGGACTCCAACCACAGTCTCCCTCGTTGCCACTCACTGGGCCACACACACCCCACTTGACTGGCATCGGTTGAGCCCCCTTTTGAAAAAGAAAAAGATGCTTTGCATGAAGCACTCTCAAAAATACGCGTGCCTTTCCCGTCCCCTGGCTGACCCCGGGGAAGAAAAGTCCTCTGAGAGCCATGACTTGTTCATCTTGGTTCTTTTAGAAACACAGCGAGGGGACTCCAACCACAGTCTCCCTCGTTGCCACTCACTGAGCCACACACACCCCACTTGACTGGCATCGGTTGAGCCCCCTTTTGAAAAAGAAAAAGATGCTTTGCATGAAGCACTCTCAAAAATACGCGTGCCTTTCCCGTCCCCTGGCTGACCCCGGGGAAGAAAAGTCCTCTGAGAGCCATGACTTGTTCATCTTGGTTCTTTTAGAAACACAGCGAGGGGACTCCAACCACAGTCTCCCTCGTTGCCACTCACTGGGCCACACACACCCCACTTGACTGGCATCGGTTGAGCCCCCTTTTGAAAAAGAAAAAGATGCTTTGCATGAAGCACTCTCAAAAATACGCGTGCCTTTCCCGTCCCCTGGCTGACCCCGGGGAAGAAAAGTCCTCTGAGAGCCATGACTTGTTCATCTTGGTTCTTTTAGAAACACAGCGAGGGGACTCCAACCACAGTCTCCCTCGTTGCCACTCACTGGGCCACACACACCCCACTTGACTGGCATCGGTTGAGCCCCCTTTTGAAAAAGAAAAAGATGCTTTGCATGAAGCACTCTCAAAAATACGCGTGCCTTTCCCGTCCCCTGGCTGACCCCGGGGAAGAAAAGTCCTCTGAGAGCCATGACTTGTTCATCTTGGTTCTTTTAGAAACACAGCGAGGGGACTCCAACCACAGTCTCCCTCGTTGCCACTCACTGGGCCACACACACCCCACTTGACTGGCATCGGTTGAGCCCCCTTTTGAAAAAGAAAAAGATGCTTTGCATGAAGCACTCTCAAAAATACGCGTGCCTTTCCCGTCCCCTGGCTGACCCCGGGGAAGAAAAGTCCTCTGAGAGCCATGACTTGTTCATCTTGGTTCTTTTAGAAACACAGCGAGGGGACTCCAACCACAGTCTCCCTCGTTGCCACTCACTGGGCCACACACACCCCACTTGACTGGCATCGGTTGAGCCCCCTTTTGAAAAAGAAAAAGATGCTTTGCATGAAGCACTCTCAAAAATACGCGTGCCTTTCCCGTCCCCTGGCTGACCCCGGGGAAGAAAAGTCCTCTGAGAGCCATGACTTGTTCATCTTGGTTCTTTTAGAAACACAGCGAGGGGACTCCAACCACAGTCTCCCTCGTTGCCACTCACTGAGCCACACACACCCCACTTGACTGGCATCGGTTGAGCCCCCTTTTGAAAAAGAAAAAGATGCTTTGCATGAAGCACTCTCAAAAATACGCGTGCCTTTCCCGTCCCCTGGCTGACCCCGGGGAAGAAAAGTCCTCTGAGAGCCATGACTTGTTCATCTTGGTTCTTTTAGAAACACAGCGAGGGGACTCCAACCACAGTCTCCCTCGTTGCCACTCACTGGGCCACACACACCCCACTTGACTGGCATCGGTTGAGCCCCCTTTTGAAAAAGAAAAAGATGCTTTGCATGAAGCACTCTCAAAAATACGCGTGCCTTTCCCGTCCCCTGGCTGACCCCGGGGAAGAAAAGTCCTCTGAGAGCCATGACTTGTTCATCTTGGTTCTTTTAGAAACACAGCGAGGGGACTCCAACCACAGTCTCCCTCGTTGCCACTCACTGGGCCACACACACCCCACTTGACTGGCATCGGTTGAGCCCCCTTTTGAAAAAGAAAAAGATGCTTTGCATGAAGCACTCTCAAAAATACGCGTGCCTTTCCCGTCCCCTGGCTGACCCCGGGGAAGAAAAGTCCTCTGAGAGCCATGACTTGTTCATCTTGGTTCTTTTAGAAACACAGCGAGGGGACTCCAACCACAGTCTCCCTCGTTGCCACTCACTGGGCCACACACACCCCACTTGACTGGCATCGGTTGAGCCCCCTTTTGAAAAAGAAAAAGATGCTTTGCATGAAGCACTCTCAAAAATACGCGTGCCTTTCCCGTCCCCTGGCTGACCCCGGGGAAGAAAACTCCTCTGAGAGCCATGACTTGTTCATCTTGGTTCTTTTAGAAACACAGCGAGGGGACTCCAACCACAGTCTCCCTCGTTGCCACTCACTGGGCCACACACACCCCACTTGACTGGCATCGGTTGAGCCCCCTTTTGAAAAAGAAAAAGATGCTTTGCATGAAGCACTCTCAAAAATACGCGTGCCTTTCCCGTCCCCTGGCTGACCCCGGGGAAGAAAAGTCCTCTGAGAGCCATGACTTGTTCATCTTGGTTCTTTTAGAAACACAGCGAGGGGACTCCAACCACAGTCTCCCTCGTTGCCACTCACTGGGCCACACACACCCCACTTGACTGGCATCGGTTGAGCCCCCTTTTGAAAAAGAAAAAGATGCTTTGCATGAAGCACTCTCAAAAATACGCGTGCCTTTCCCGTCCCCTGGCTGACCCCGAGGAAGAAAAGTCCTCTGAGAGCCATGACTTGTTCATCTTGGTTCTTTTAGAAACACAGCGAGGGGACTCCAACCACAGTCTCCCTCGTTGCCACTCACTGGGCCACACACACCCCACTTGACTGGCATCGGTTGAGCCCCCTTTTGAAAAAGAAAAAGATGCTTTGCATGAAGCACTCTCAAAAATACGCGTGCCTTTCCCGTCCCCTGGCTGACCCCGGGGAAGAAAAGTCCTCTGAGAGCCATGACTTGTTCATCTTGGTTCTTTTAGAAACACAGCGAGGAGACTCCAACCACAGTCTCCCTCGTTGCCACTCACTGGGCCACACACACCCCACTTGACTGGCATCGGTTGAGCCCCCTTTTGAAAAAGAAAAAGATGCTTTGCATGAAGCACTCTCAAAAATACGCGTGCCTTTCCCGTCCCCTGGCTGACCCCGGGGAAGAAAAGTCCTCTGAGAGCCATGACTTGTTCATCTTGGTTCTTTTAGAAACACAGCGAGGGGACTCCAACCACAGTCTCCCTCGTTGCCACTCACTGGGCCACACACACCCCACTTGACTGGCATCGGTTGAGCCCCCTTTTGAAAAAGAAAAAGATGCTTTGCATGAAGCACTCTCAAAAATACGCGTGCCTTTTCCGTCCCCTGGCTGACCCCGGGGAAGAAAAGTCCTCTGAGAGCCATGACTTGTTCATCTTGGTTCTTTTAGAAACACAGCGAGGGGACTCCAACCACAGTCTCCCTCGTTGCCACTCACTGGGCCACACACACCCCACTTGACTGGCATCGGTTGAGCCCCCTTTTGAAAAAGAAAAAGATGCTTTGCATGAAGCACTCTCAAAAATACGCGTGCCTTTCCCGTCCCCTGGCTGACCCCGGGGAAGAAAAGTCCTCTGAGAGCCATGACTTGTTCATCTTGGTTCTTTTAGAAACACAGCGAGGGGACTCCAACCACAGTCTCCCTCGTTGCCACTCACTGGGCCACACACACCCCACTTGACTGGCATCGGTTGAGCCCCCTTTTGAAAAAGAAAAAGATGCTTTGCATGAAGCACTCTCAAAAATACGCGTGCCTTTCCCGTCCCCTGGCTGACCCCGGGGAAGAAAAGTCCTCTGAGAGCCATGTCCACATTGTCAGTGGACAGACACGTGTGCTTATCTGCCAGCAGACCCACAGCAGCACTGAAGACAGGTTCCGAGAGAACGCTGGCTGCAGGACACGACAAGATCCCCAAGACGTACGTGGCGAGCTCAGGCAATTTATCAAGATTGGAAGCCAAGAATGAGCAGGGCTCAAGTTGCACAATAATGGCATGTTTCCTTGCATATACTCATATATCTGTGTGTCCTCCTCTTTTTCCTTGTCCAGCTCTTTTGTTTTCGCATGAGTATATGTCCTTGTCACTTTCCCATGTGTTGTGAGTTGTTTGTGACCTTTTGGACACCTTTGAGGGTGTTTTCTAGGTGTTTTTCTGTGTTTGTGATTGCCTGCCATTGTTTCCTATGCAGTTCGAGTTCGGTTCGTCGAACGTTCGACGAACCGAACTCGAACGGGAGGTCCGTTCGGCGAACCAACCTCGAGCCGAACCGCGACCGGTTCGCTCATCTCTAGTCATTAACATTACTTATCTGTCTACAATTACCTAATCATGTCTCGATATTACTTTTAAAAGATAGTCAGCAAGGCAAATAAAGCGTGTTGATTGAATCTTAATAGCTGGGCCAAGTCTGAACCCTGGAAACTTATTTGTGCTAAAGGACCTGTGTAGAAGAATCTAACATGGTCAAGTTTGGCCAATGACAACACAGTTTCGAAATATGCATTAAAATTAAATGCACTGATCTACTTTCTATAAATTATCAGCAAATTGGTGAAATTACACCTATCAAAAAAAATTACAGCCTCCTCCAAATCCCCTATAGCTGTCCTATCCATCGCCACAATAGGTGTGTTTTCTACCACTTAAGGTAGAAGTGTCTCTCAATCAATTTGCTAAGTTAGACAAAGTAGCTGGTACATTTTTCAAGCAAACTGTACATGTGAGGTCTGCCTATTTTACAACCGGTGTAATATGTATTTACGAAACTTCCATTCTCTATTTGCCTGAACTACACTACTTCTTTATGTTCATAGGTATTAGTACATAATGACATGGTGTTAACCAATAGAATTCCCATCCATCTCTTGGACTGGGTGTCATTAACATTACTTATCTGTCTACAATTACCTAATCATGTCTCGATATTACTTTTAAAAGATAGTCAGCAAGGCAAATAAAGCGTGTTGATTGAATCTTAATAGCTGGGCCAAGTCTGAACCCTGGAAACTTATTTGTGCTAAAGGACCTGTGTAGAAGAATCTAACATGGTCAAGTTTGGCCAATGACAACACAGTTTCGAAATATGCTTTAAAATTAAATGCACTGATCTACTTTCTATAAATTATCAGCAAATTGGTGAAATTACACCTATCAAAAAAAATTACAGCCTCCTCCAAATCCCCTATAGCTGTCCTATCCATCGCCACAATAGGTGTGTTTTCTACCACTTAAGGTAGAAGTGTCTCTCAATCAATTTGCTAAGTTAGACAAAGTAGCTGGTACATTTTTCAAGCAAACTGTACATGTGAGGTCTGCCTATTTTACAACCGGTGTAATATGTATTTACGAAACTTCCATTCTCTATTTGCCTGAACTACACTACTTCTTTATGTTCATAGGTATTAGTACATAATGACATGGTGTTAACCAATAGAATTCCCATCCATCTCTTGGACTGGGTGTCATTAACATTACTTATCTGTCTACAATTACCTAATCATGTCTCGATATTACTTTTAAAAGATAGTCAGCAAGGCAAATAAAGCGTGTTGATTGAATCTTAATAGCTGGGCCAAGTCTGAACCCTGGAAACTTATTTGTGCTAAAGGACCTGTGTAGAAGAATCTAACATGGTCAAGTTTGGCCAATGACAACACAGTTTCGAAATATGCTTTAAAATTAAATGCACTGATCTACTTTCTATAAATTATCAGCAAATTGGTGAAATTACACCTATCAAAAAAAATTACAGCCTCCTTCAAATCCCCTATAGCTGTCTTATCCATCGCCACAATAGGTGTGTTTTCTACCACTTAAGGTAGAAGTGTCACTCAATCAATTTGCTAAGTTAGACAAAGTTGCTGGTACATTTTTCAAGCACACTGTACATGTGAGGTCTGCCTATTTTACAACCGGTGCAATATGTATTTACGAAACTTCCATTCTCTATTTGCCTGAACTACACTACTTCTTTATGTTCATAGGTATTAGTACATAATGACATGGTGTTAACCAATAGAATACCCATACATCTCTTGGACTGGGTGTCATTAACATTACTTATCTGTCTACAATTACCTAATCATGTCTCGATATTACTTTTAAAAGATAGTCAGCAAGGCAAATAAAGCGTGTTGATTGAATCTTAATAGCTGGGCCAAGTCTGAAGCCTGGAAACTTATTTGTGCTAAAGGACCTGTGTAGAAGAATCTAACATGGTCAAGTTTGGCCCATGACAACACAGTTTCGAAATATGCATTAAGATTAAATGCACTGATCTACTTTCTATAAATTATCAGCAAATTGGTGAAATTACACCTATCAAAAAAAATTACAGCCTCCTCCAAATCCCCTATAGCTGTCCTATCCATCGCCACAATAGGTGTGTTTTCTACCACTTAAGGTAGAAGTGTCTCTCAATCAATTTGCTAAGTTAGACAAAGTAGCTGGTACATTTTTCAAGCAAACTGTACATTTGAGGTCTGCCTATTTTACAAATGGTGCAATATGTATTTACGAAACTTCCATTCTCTATTTGCCTGAACTACACTACTTCTTTATGTTTATAGGTATTAGTACATAATGACATGGTGTTAACCAATAGAATACCCATCCATCTCTTTCACTGGGTGTCATTAACATTACTTATCTGTCTACAATTACCTAATCATGTCTCGATATTACTTTTAAAAGATAGTCAGCAAGGCAAATAAAGCGTGTTGATTGAATCTTAATAGCTGGGCCAAGTCTGAAGCCTGGAAACTTATTTGTGCTAAAGGACCTGTGTAGAAGAATCTAACATGGTCAAGTTTGGCCAATGACAACACAGTTTCGAAATATGCATTAAAATTAAATGCACTGATCTACTTTCTATAAATTATCAGCAAATTGGTGAAATTACACCTATCAAAAAAAATTACAGCCTTCTCCAGATCCCCTATAGCTGTCCTATCCATCGCCACAATAGGTGTGTTTTCTACCACATAAGGTAGAAGTGTCTCTCAATCAATTTGCTAAGTTAGACAAAGTAGCTGGTACATTTTTCAAGCAAACTGTACATTTGAGGTCTGCCTATTTTACAATCGGTGTAATATGCATTTACGAAACTTCCATTCTCTATTTGCCTGAACTACACTACTTCTTTATGTTCATAGGTATTAGTACATAATGACATGGTGTTAACCAATAGAATACCCATCCATCTCTTGGACTGGGTGTCATTAACATTACTTATCTGTCTACAATTACCTAATCATGTCTCGATATTACTTTTAAAAGATAGTCAGCAAGGCAAATAAAGCGTGTTGATTGAATCTTAATAGCTGGGCCAAGTCTGAAGCCTGGAAACGTATTTGTGCTAAAGGACCTGTGTAGAAGAATCTAACATGGTCAAGTTTGGCCCATGACAACACAGTTTCGAAATATGCATTAAAATTAAATGCACTGATCTACTTTCTATAAATTATCAGCAAATTGGTGAAATTACACCTATCAAAAAAAATTACAGCCTCCTCCAAATCCCCTATAGCTGTCCTATCCATCGCCACAATAGGTGTGTTTTCTACCACTTAAGGTAGAAGTGTCTCTCAATCAATTTGCTAAGTTAGACAAAGTAGGTGGTACATTTTTCAAGCAACCTGTACATGTGAGGTCTGCCTATTTTACAACCGGTGTAATATGTTTTTACGAAACTTCCATTCTCTATTTGCCTGAACTACACTACTTCTTTATGTTCATAGGTACATAATGACATGGTGTTAACCAATAGAATACCCATCCATCTCTTGGACTGGGTGTCATTAACATTACTTATCAGTCTACAATTACCTAATCATGTCTTGATATTACTTTTAAAAGATAGTCAGCAAGGCAAATAAAGCGTGTTGATTGAATCTTAATAGCTGGGCCAAGTCTGAAGCCTGGAAACTTATTTGTGCTAAAGGACCTGTGTAGAAGAATCTGACATGGTCAAGTTTGGCCCATGACAACACAGTTTCGGAATATGCATTAAAATTAAATGCACTGACCTACTTTCTATAAATTATCAGCAAATTGGTGAAATTACACCTATCAAAAAAAATTACAGCCTCCTCCAAATCCCCTATAGCTGTCCTATCCATCGCCACAATAGGTGTGTTTTCTACCACTTAAGGTAGAAGTGTCTCTCAATCAATTTGCTAAGTTAGACAAAGTAGCTGGTACATTTTTCAAGCAAACTACATGTGAGGTCTGCCTATTTTACAACCGGTGTAATATGTATTTACGAAACTTCCATTCTCTATTTGCCTGAACTACACTACTTCTTTATGTTCATAGGTATTAGTACATAATGACATGGTGTTAACCAATAGAATACCCATCCATCTCTTGGAATGGGTGTCATTAACATTACTTATCTGTCTACAATTACCTAATCATGTCTCGATATTACTTTTAAAAGATAGTCAGCAAGGCAAATAAAGCGTGTTGATTGAATCTTAATAGCTGGGCCAAGTCTGAAGCCTGGAAACTTATTTGTGCTAAAGGACCTGTGTAGAAGAATCTAACATGGTCAAGTTTGGCCAATGACAACACAGTTTCCAAAATATGCATTAAAATTAAATGCACTGATCTACTTTCTATAAATTATCAGCAAATTGGTGAAATTAAACCTATCAAAAAAAATTACAGCCTCCTCCAAATCCCCTATAGCTGTCCTATCCATTGCCACAATAGGTGTGTTTTCTACCACTTAAGGTAGAAGTGTCTCTCAATCAATTTGCTAAGTTAGACAAAGTAGCTGGTACATTTTTCAAGCACACTTTACATGTGAGGTCTGCCTATTTTACAACCGGTGTAATATGTATTTACGAAACATCCATTCTCTATTTGCCTGAACTACACTACTTCTTTATGTTCATAGGTATTAGTACATAATGACATGGTGTTAACCAATAGAATACCCATCCCTCTCTTGGACTGGGTGTCATTAACATTACTTATCTGTCTACAATTACCTAATCATGTCTCGATATTACTTTTAAAAGATAGTCAGCAAGGCAAATAAATCGTGTTGATTGAATCTTAATAGCTGGGCCAAGTCTGAACCCTGGAAACCTTTTTGTGCTAAAGGACCTGTGTAGAAGAATCTAACATGGTCAAGTTTGGCCAATGACAACACAGTTTCGAAATATGCATTAAAATTAAATGCACTGATCTACTTTCTATAAATTATCAGCAAATTGGTGAAATTACACCTATCAAAAAAAATTACAGCCTCCTCCAAATCCCCTATAGCTGTCCTATCCATCGCCACAATAGGTGTGTTTTCTACCACTTAAGGTAGAAGTGTCTCTCAATCAATTTGCTAAGTTAGACAAAGTAGCTGGTACATTTTTCAAGCAAACTGTACATGTGAGGTCTGCCTATTTTACAACCGGTGTAATATGTTTTTACGAAACTTCCATTCTCTATTTGCCTGAACTACACTACTTCTTTATGCTCATAGGTACATAATGACATGGTGTTAACCAATAGAATACCCATCCATCTCTTGGACTGGGTGTCATTAACATTACTTATCTGTCTACAATTACCTAATCATGTCTTGATATTACTTTTAAAAGATAGTCAGCAAGGCAAATAAAGCGTGTTGATTGAATCTTAATAGCTGGGCCAAGTCTGAAGCCTGGAAACTTATTTGTGCTAAAGGACCTGTGTAGAAGAATCTAACATGGTCAAGTTTGGCCCATGACAACACAGTTTCGAAATATGCATTAAGATTAAATGCACTGATCTACTTTCTATAAATTATCAGCAAATTGGTGAAATTACACCTATCAAAAAAAATTACAGCCTCCTCCAAATCCCCTATAGCTGTCCTATCCATCGCCACAATAGGTGTGTTTTCTACCACTTAAGGTAGAAGTGTCTCTCAATCAATTTGCTAAGTTAGACAAAGTAGCTGGTACATTTATCAAGCAAACTGTACATGTGAGGTCTGCCTATTTTACAACCGGTGTAATATGCATTTACGAAACTTCCATTCTCTATTTGCCTGAACTACACTACTTCTTTATGTTCATAGGTATTAGTACATAATGACATGGTGTTAACCAATAGAATACCCATCCATCTCTTGGACTGGGTGTCATTAACATTACTTATCTGTCTACAATTACCTAATCATGTCTCGATATTACTTTTAAAAGATAGTCAGCAAGGCAAATAAAGCGTGTTGATTGAATCTTAATAGCTGGGCCAAGTCTGAAGCCTGGAAACGTATTTGTGCTAAAGGACCTGTGTAGAAGAATCTAACATGGTCAAGTTTGGCCCATGACAACACAGTTTCGAAATATGCATTAAAATTAAATGCACTGATCTACTTTCTATAAATTATCAGCAAATTGGTGAAATTACACCTATCAAAAAAAATTACAGCCTCCTCCAAATCCCCTATAGCTGTCCTATCCATCGCCACAATAGGTGTGTTTTCTACCACTTAAGGTAGAAGTGTCTCTCAATCAATTTGCTAAGTTAGACAAAGTAGGTGGTACATTTTTCAAGCAACCTGTACATGTGAGGTCTGCCTATTTTACAACCGGTGTAATATGTTTTTACGAAACTTCCATTCTCTATTTGCCTGAACTACACTACTTCTTTATGTTCATAGGTACATAATGACATGGTGTTAACCAATAGAATACCCATCCATCTCTTGGACTGGGTGTCATTAACATTACTTATCTGTCTACAATTACCTAATCATGTCTTGATATTACTTTTAAAAGATAGTCAGCAAGGCAAATAAAGCGTGTTGATTGAATCTTAATAGCTGGGCCAAGTCTGAAGCCTGGAAACTTATTTGTGCTAAAGGACCTGTGTAGAAGAATCTAACATGGTCAAGTTTGGCCCATGACAACACAGTTTCGGAATATGCATTAAAATTAAATGCACTGATCTACTTTCTATAAATTATCAGCAAATTGGTGAAATTACACCTATCAAAAAAAATTACAGCCTCCTCCAAATCCCCTGTAGCTGTCCTATCCATCACCACAATAGGTGTGTTTTCTACCACTTAAGGTAGAAGTGTCTCTCAATCAATTTGCTAAGTTAGACAAAGTAGCTGGTACATTTTTCAAGCAAACTACATGTGAGGTCTGCCTATTTTACAACCGGTGTAATATGTATTTACGAAACTTCCATTCTCTATTTGCCTGAACTACACTACTTCTTTATGTTCATAGGTATTAGTACATAATGACATGGTGTTAACCAATAGAATACCCATCCATCTCTTGGAATGGGTGTCATTAACATTACTTATCTGTCTACAATTACCTAATCATGTCTCGATATTACTTTTAAAAGATAGTCAGCAAGGCAAATAAAGCGTATTGATTGAATCTTAAAAGCTGGGCCAAGTCTGAAGCCTGGAAACTTATTTGTGCTAAAGGACCTGTGTAGAAGAATCTAACATGGTCAAGTTTGGCCAATGACAACACAGTTTCGAAAATATGCATTAAAATTAAATGCACTGATCTACTTTCTATAAATTATCAGCAAATTGGTGAAATTAAACCTATCAAAAAAAATTACAGCCTCCTCCAAATCCCCTATAGCTGTCCTATCCATTGCCACAATAGGTGTGTTTTCTACCACTTAAGGTAGAAGTGTCTCTCAATCAATTTGCTAAGTTAGACAAAGTAGCTGGTACATTTTTCAAGCACACTGTACATGTGAGGTCTGCCTATTTTACAACCGGTGTAATATGTATTTACGAAACTTCCATTCTCTATTTGCCTGAACTACACTACTTCTTTATGTTCATAGGTATTAGTACATAATGACATGGTGTTAACCAATAGAATACCCATCCCTCTCTTGGACTGGGTGTCATTAACATTACTTATCTGTCTACAATTACCTAATCATGTCTCGATATTACTTTTAAAAGATAGTCAGCAAGGCAAATAAATCGTGTTGATTGAATCTTAATAGCTGGGCCAAGTCTGAACCCTGGAAACCTTTTTGTGCTAAAGGACCTGTGTAGAAGAATCTAACATGGTCAAGTTTGGCCAATGACAACACAGTTTCGAAATATGCATTAAAATTAAATGCACTGATCTACTTTCTATAAATTATCAGAAAATTGGTGAAATTACACCTATCAAAAAAAATTACAGCCTCCTCCAAATCCCCTATAGCTGTCCTATCCATCGCCACAATAGGTGTGTTTTCTACCACTTAAGGTAGAAGTGTCTCTCAATCAATTTGCTAAGTTAGACAAAGTAGCTGGTACATTTTTCAAGCAAACTGTACATGTGAGGTCTGCCTATTTTACAACCGGTGTAAAATGTATTTACGAAACTTCCATTCTCTATTTGCCTGAACTACACTACTTCTTTATGTTCATAGGTATTAGTACATAATGACATGGTGTTAACCAATAGAATACCCATCCATCTCTTGGACTGGGTGTCATTAACATTACTTATCTGTCTACAATTACCTAATCATGTCTCGATATTACTTTTAAAAGATAGTCAGCAAGGCAAATAAAGCGTGTTGATTGAATCTTAATAGCTGGGCCAAGTCTGAGACCTGGAAACTTATTTGTGCTAAAGGACCTGTGTAGAAGAATCTAACATGGTCAAGTTTTGCCCATGACAACACAGTTTCGAAATATGCATAAAAATTAAATGCACTGATCTACTTTCTATAAATTATCAGCAAATTGGTGAAATTACACCTATCAAAAAAATTACAGCCTCCTCCAAATCCCCTATAGCTGTCCTATCCATCGCCACAATAGGTGTGTTTTATACCACTTAAGGTAGAAGTGTCTCTCAATCAATTTGCTAAGTTAGACAAAGTAGCTGGTACATTTTTCAAGCAAACTGTACATGTGAGGTCTGCCTATTTTACAACCGGTGTAATATGTATTTACGAAACTTCCATTCTCTATTTGCCTGAACTACACTACTTCTTTACGTTCATAGGTATTAGTACATAATGACATGGTATTAACCAATAGAATACCCTTCCATCTCTTGGACTGGGTGTCATTAACATTACTTATCTGTCTACAATTACCTAATCATGTTTTGATATTACTTTTAAAAGATAGTCAGCAAGGCAAATAAAGCGTGTTGATTGAATCTTAATAGCTGGGCCAAGTCTGAAGCCTGTAAACGTATTTGTGCTAAAGGACCTGTGTAGAAGAATCTAACATGGTCAAGTTTGGCCCATGACAACACAGTTTCGAAATATGCATTAAAATTAAATGCACTGATCTACTTTCTATAAATTATCAGCAAATTGGTGAAATTACACCTATCAAAAAAAATTACAGCCTCCTCCAAATCCCCTATAGCTGTCCTATCCATCGCCACAATAGGTGTGTTTTCTACCACTTAAGGTAGAAGTGTCTCTCAATCAATTTGCTAAGTTAGACAAAGTAGCTGGTACATTTTTCAAGCAAACTGTACATGTGAGGTCTGCCTATTTTACAACCGGTGTAATATGTATTTACGAAACTTCCATTCTCTATTTGCCTGAACTACACTACTTCTTTACGTTCATAGGTATTAGTACATAATGACATGGTGTTAACCAATAGAATACCCTTCCATCTCCTGGACTGGGTGTCATTAACATTACTTATCTGTCTACAATTACCTAATCATGTTTTGATATTACTTTTAAAAGATAGTCAGCAAGGCAAATAAAGCGTGTTGATTGAATCTTAATAGCTGGGCCAAGTCTGAAGCCTGGATACGTATTTGTGCTAAAGGACCTGTGTAGAAGAATCTAACATGGTCAAGTTTGGCCCATGACAACACAGTTTCGAAATATGCATTAAAATTAAATGCACTGATCTACTTTCTATAAATTATCAGCAAATTGGTGAAATTACACCTATCAAAAAAAATTACAGCCTCCTCCAAATCCCCTATAGCTGTCGAATCCATCGCCACAATAGGTGTGTTTTCTACCACTTAAGGTAGAAGTGTCTCTCAATCAATTTGCTAAGTTAGACAAAGTAGCTGGTACATTTTTCAAGCAAACTGTACATGTGAGGTCTGCCTATTTTACAACCGGTGTAATATAAATTTACGAAACTTCCATTCTCTATTTGCCTGAACTACACTACTTCTTTATGTTCATAGGTATTAGTACATAATGACATGGTGTTAACCAATAGAATACCCATCCATCTCTTGGACTGGGTGTCATTAACATTACTTATCTGTCTACAATTACCTAATCATGTCTCGATATTACTTTTAAAAGATAGTCAGCAAGGCAAATAAAGTGTGTTGATTGAATCTTAATAGCTGGGCCAAGTCTGAAGCCTGGAAACTTATTTGTGCTAAAGGACCTGTGTAGAAGAATCTAACATGGTCAAGTTTGGCCATGACAACACAGTTTCGAAATATGCATTAAAATTAAATGCACTGATCTACTTTCTATAAATTATCAGCAAATTGGTGAAATTACACCTATGAAAAAAATTACAGCCTCCTCCAAATCCCCTATAGCTGTCCTATCCATCGCCACAGTAGGTGTGTTTTCTACCACTTAAGGTAGAAGTGTCTCTCAATCAATTTGCTAAGTTAGACAAAGTAGCTGGTACATTTTTCAAGCAAACTGTACATGTGAGGTCTGCCTATTTTATAACCGGTGTAATATAAATTTACGAAACTTCCATTCTCTATTTGCCTGAACTACACTACTTCTTTATGTTCATAGGTATTAGTACATAATGACATGGTGTTAACCAATAGAATACCCATCCATCTCTTGGACTGGGTGTCATTAACATTACTTATCTGTCTACAATTACCTAATCATGTCTCGATATTACTTTTAAAAGATAGTCAGGAAGGCAAATAAAGCGTGTTGATTGAATCTTAATAGCTGGGCCAAGTCTGAAGACTGGAAACGTATTTGTGCTAAAGGACCTGTGTAGAAGAATCTAACATGGTCAAGTTTGGCCCATGACAACACAGTTTCGAAATATGCATTAAAATTAAATGCACTGATCTACTTTCTATAAATTATCAGCAAATTGGTGAAATTACACCTATCAAAAAAAATTACAGCTTCCTCCAAATCCCCTATAGCTGTCCTATCCATCGCCACAATAGGTGTGTTTTCTACCACTTAAGGTAGAAGTGTCTCTCAATCAATTTGCTAAGTTAGACAAAGTAGGTGGTACATTTTTCAAGCAACCTGTACATGTGAGGTCTGCCTATTTTACAACCGGTGTAATATGTTTTTACGAAACTTCCATTCTCTATTTGCCTGAACTACACTACTTCTTTATGCTCATAGGTACATAATGACATGGTGTTAACCAATAGAATACCCATCCATCTCTTGGACTGGGTGTCATTAACATTACTTATCTGTCTACAATTACCTAATCATGTCTTGATATTACTTTTAAAAGATAGTCAGCAAGGCAAATAAAGCGTGTTGATTGAATCTTAATAGCTGGGCCAAGTCTGAAGCCTGGAAACGTATTTGTGCTAAAGGACCTGTGTAGAAGAATCTAACATGGTCAAGTTTGGCCCATGACAACACAGTTTCGAAATATGCATTAAGATTAAATGCACTGATCTACTTTCTATAAATTATCAGCAAATTGGTGAAATTACACCTATCAAAAAAAATTACAGCCTCCTCCAAATCCCCTATAGCTGTCCTATCCATCGCCACAATAGGTGTGTTTTCTACCACTTAAGGTAGAAGTGTCTCTCAATCAATTTGCTAAGTTAGACAAAGTAGCTGGTACATTTATCAAGCAAACTGTACATGTGAGGTCTGCCTATTTTACAACCGGTGTAATATGCATTTACGAAACTTCCATTCTCTATTTGCCTGAACTACACTACTTCTTTATGTTCATAGGTATTAGTACATAATGACATGGTGTTAACCAATAGAATACCCATCCATCTCTTGGACTGGGTGTCATTAACATTACTTATCTGTCTACAATTACCTAATCATGTCTCGATATTACTTTTAAAAGATAGTCAGCAAGGCAAATAAAGCGTGTTGATTGAATCTTAATAGCTGGGCCAAGTCTGAAGCCTGGAAACGTATTTGTGCTAAAGGACCTGTGTAGAAGAATCTAACATGGTCAAGTTTGGCCCATGACAACACAGTTTCGAAATATGCATTAAAATTAAATGCACTGATCTACTTTCTATAAATTATCAGGAAATTGGTGAAATTACACCTATCAAAAAAAATTACAGCCTCCTCCAAATCCCCTATAGCTGTCCTATCCATCGCCACAATAGGTGTGTTTTCTACCACTTAAGGTAGAAGTGTCTCTCAATCAATTTGCTAAGTTAGACAAAGTAGGTGGTACATTTTTCAAGCAACCTGTACATGTGAGGTCTGCCTATTTTACAACCGGTGTAATGTTTTTACGAAACTTCCATTCTCTATTTGCCTGAACTACACTACTTCTTTATGTTCATAGGTACATAATGACATGGTGTTAACCAATAGAATACTCAATATAGCAACAAGGTTGAAAGTACAAAAATCTCCTAGGAGACACTAGCATAAAACTTAACATTTATTTAAGACCTAAATAAAAAGTGAACAGGGTCACTAGTAGTCGTGAATAATATTAAAAGAAAAAACACACATCTGGAGCGAGATCCCAGCACAATACAAGTCAGTGCCGCTATGTGTAATAAGTGCAAAAACATGCAGCATCTGACATAAGCTATTCAGAGATCAACCCCAGCGTACGCGACACAGATTGAATCCATGTGTAAAATGGTCATATCAGACCTAATCCACTCCAAAATATATACTCAGCTCACTCATATAGTGGAACTTGGAGCGGTCATGGATAGTGAGATCCAAACCTGCCACTTAAGCCTCAAGGGACCACCTACATTCAGACATGGGGGTCCTGCTGTAGCAAAAAAAGGAAAGGTCTCACCACATCCAGGCGGGCTTCATTCAATTATAGTAAACCTGCATCCAATGTGCTCCTTAGTCCGGTTTACTTAATTATAATGCAATCTACTTCCGACGCGTTTCATAAGATCTTCAGGGAAGTATCATTTAGTAATCCATATTCATAAAGGCAATCAGTCCTCAAGAACTGACACCGTCGGACTGAGGACAAAATCCAGAAAAAACATACCATCAGTCCAACACTCAATTGAATCTATAAAGGAGTGCTAAATCCCAAAGGGACACTCACCAAATCAATCCTTCGGATCCTGGTCCTAGCTCAAATTGATCGCCCTTTACCGGACGCAAACTAGAACAAATAAATCACCATAAGTCCACCACTCTTAACCTCATCAAAGAAGGAATCCCAAACGGGAGCACTCACCATACACGTCCTCCATGTGAAGTTCCAGTTTAAATGTGCCGCGCTCCAATACAATGGGCTGCGCCATTTTATATCACGCGCACACGCGCAGTGCACCCTATTCAAACGAATGACGTATCTACCGGAAGCACATGACCCCGGAAGCTCATACGTCATCATTCACAGCCGACACATCATCGGATAGTGCCGGTGACCACATCCGGTAATACTACATCCGGACTGTGGAACGCAAAACCGGAACAACACATCATATTAATTCCTTCTATGTCCCACCGCGGCTTGCGTTCCACAACAATAATAGATAGGTACAAGACCCATCCATATCCATATTGAAATCTACCCGTAGCGGTATACGAACCCCTTCCTATCAAAAAATACACCAAGAATCGCAGTGATAATACGGCAAGAAACCCCTTTTCCTCCTAGAAAAACAGACATACTCCACATGTTCCAAAACATCCGGAAGAACACATCTTCCATCATACTGCCACATAGAGTGTCATGAAGCCAGGTCAAAAGAGGGAAGATGGTAGAAAAACTAAAATTAAAATTATTCCCGTCCCACTTTCAAGTACTTACTAAAAGGACAGTTACTCCAAAAAGAGGACAGGCCACCACTCACTACATACAGAAAAGTAAGATCGTCTTCAATTTTGAAACTCCTAAAGGGATTCATCGTCACCCTGCTCAAAAAATACCATAACCACCAGAACCGAGGAAAAAGGGCAGAAGGAAGGGAAGCTAAGTGCATACTACACCTAGCCCTCACTCAAAGGTCTATCCCTACCTACCTGCGGAGGTCGGCACCTTAAAAACCTCCGCCATTGGTGCCCCCACTCACCGTCGGCTGACCCTCCTAGCCTATTCCTACCAGCTAAGGTGCACCTAAAAAAGGGGTAAAAGAAAGTTGTTCGTTAAGGCCAGCCGGGGCCATAGTGCCCAGTGTATAAATCCAGAAACACTCCTTGCGAAGGATCATCTTATCCCAATTACCTCCCCTTAGCGGGGGCTTGACATGATCAATACCCATAACCCTAATGCAATTCTCGTTCCCTTCATGATGGGCATTAATGTGTCTAGCCAGCGGGGTATCATTCTTGTTTCGGATATCGTTCTTGTGCTCACCCACCCTTCTCCTCAATTCCCTGATGGTTTTTCCCACATACCACTTGTTGCAGGGGCACTTCACTCTATATATGACCCCTTTAGTCCTGCATGTAATTAATGACCTGATCTCAAAGGTCCTATCATTTGACCCACCACGAAAGGCCTTACCCTCTTCAATAAGGAAGCAATTCACACAGTTGTGACATTTAAAGCATCCCTTCACCCCACCTGTCAACCATGATGGCCTGTCCTCCCTGAAGAAACTATGAACCAGTCTGTCCTTCAAGGACCTAGCCTTACGGTATGTTATTGAAGGGTTTTCGGGTAAGTACTTTCCAACAGTCGGATCCATCTTCAGGATTGACCAGTGTTTGCACAGAATGCTACGCAAACCCATTGCTCCATTGTTATAAGTGGTGATATACCTTAAAAATTCATTCGGGTTTTCCTTCTTGGGCCTAGGGTTCAGGACACTCGTGCGGTCCATCTGACGCACTGATTCAAAGGCTCTCCTGACTTCCCTAATTGGGTAGCCCCTCTCCTCCAGTCGCTTCGTTAAATCTACTGCCTGTCTCCCAAATGCCTCATCAGTTGAGCAGTTCCGTCTCATTCTAATAAATTGGCCCTTCGGGATGCCCTTTTTGTAAGACCTGGGGTGCGCACTCTCCCATCTTAACAATGAGTTAGATGATGTTTCTTTTCTATATGTACTAGTCATAAGTTGCCCCTCAGGTCCCCTCTCTACAAAGACATCCAGAAAGGCCAGCCTGCTTTGGTGCATCTCAAAGGTAAACCTCAGTCCCAGATCATTCACATTAAGTGAGCCTACAAACTCCCGGAAACCATCTTCACAGCCTTTCCAGATCACAAAAATATCGTCAATAAACCTGACCCACATTACCACATCCTCCGTGTCAAGCTTACCTCCAAAGACCACCTTCTCCTCCCACCAGCCCAGGAATAAGTTGGCATACGATGGGGCACAGCAACTCCCCATCGCCGTACCCCTGAGCTGATGGAAGTACCTCCCACCAAAGGTGAAAACGTTTTTTGTCAAACAGAAACGAAGAGCTTGGATCACAAAGTTATTATGTGCAGCAAGATGACTCCCTCTGGAGTTCAAATAATACCTCACTGCCTCGATCCCCAAATCATGAGGGATCGAGGAGTAAAGTGTCTCAACATCTATACTACAAAGGACCATACCATCCTCAAGGAAGACATCATCAATCTTTCTCAGAAATTCAGTAGTGTCACCCAAGTAAGAATTAAGGGACAAAACAAATGGGCGCAATATCCTGTCAACATAGACACTCAATTTCTCAGTGAGACCCCCAATGCCTGAGACAATGGGGCGTCCCCTGAGAGGGTCAAGGCCCTTGTGCACCTTCGGTAGGATGTAGAAGGTAGATTGTATAGGAAACTGCGGCAGCAAGAAGTCAAACTCATTCTTATCTATGATCTTACTATCATATGCTGAATAAAGAAGAGTCTTAAGTTCGGTCCTAAAGGCCGGAACTGGATTGAACATCAACTTTTCATAGCATTGTTCGTCATTCAGGATGTCCAAACAGATATTTTTATACTTGATGGAGTCCATTACTACAATGTTGCCCCCTTTATCAGAGGGCTTGATCGTAATACTAGAATCCTCCTCAAGACCACGTAGACTCTGCATTTCAACTTTCGTTAAATTATGGTTACCTGAATATGATCGAACACCCTTACTTATATCTTCTGCCACCATGTTCACAAAAACATCCACTACATCCACCTCCGCACCCTCTGGGGGCATCTTGCTACTGTTGTTCCTTAAGGATGTAAACGGACCCTCTCCCCTGTCATTGGGGTTTTCATCACTGAGGTGGAATAATAAACGCACATCCTGTAACAGATCCTCAGATATGCCTAGTTCTCCACAGGTTCTATCTGACTGTTTCCCAAAGAATTTCTTCCACTTTAACTGCCTGGCAAAAAGGTGCAGATCTTTTATGGCCATAAATTCATTGAAATCTGTAGTAGGTATAAATGAAAGTCCCTTATTTAACACCATCAGGTCAACATCACTCAATACCCTAGAGGAAAGATTAATGACCTGTGGCGCCCTGACATTGGTTATGGATTCACCAGATTTTTGCTGCGGAGGTAGTATTGATTTTCTAAAAAACCTCCTCTTCCTTGATTCTGCACGGCACCCCTATAACCTGCTCTCCCCCTCCCTCTCGATTTTTTATATTGATGCGGGGGTCTATAGGCACCGCTTCTGCCCTCATTTTCGGACAATTCAGCGTCTGTAGAGGACAGCTCAGTCTCACTTTGTTTATGATAATTTCTACCTCCAAAATACACATACGCTTTGTTATCCTTGAAGTCCTGTAAATCCCTAATATAGAAACGATATTTTTTCTCCTTCAACTTGTACTGGAATTTCTCTATTACCCCTTGTAATACTAGTTCCTTATTAGGGAAATCAGCTTCGCCCGAAAACTTCCTTGCAGTCTCAATCTGCTCCTTCAGTGAATCCTCCAATGCATTCAGGTTCCTTTTTTCCTCCTCTAACATTAATTTCATGAGTCTAAGTGAACTCTCAGTGGCCTCCCTTTCCCACCTTGTAGTGAAATCAGTATTCTTATATCTGTAACCTGGCTGCAAAGTGATCCTAAGATTCCTGGGCACAATTTTATCCTTCAAGTAACTCTCCAAGGATTGTACCTCCCACCAAGCAATAATCCTCTCTTTGTATACCCTGGTTAAATCCTTAAAGGCTCCATTCATAGTTGGTGTATATTTCTTTAGCACCAGATTTCTATCAGAAAAGACGTCCCTTGCCTCACTCGCCCACTGCCTGGTGTCCAGGTCGGAAGAAAGAAAGCCCGCCATGAGGTAGACTGAACAATAATTATAATAGCCAACTTTATGACAACCCAGGGAAATGATATTCAATATAGCAACAAGGTTGAAAGTACAAAAATCTCCTAGGAGACACTAGCATAAAACTTAACATTTATTTAAGACCTAAATAAAAAGTGAACAGGGTCACTAGTAGTCGTGATTAATATTAAAAGAAAAAACACACATCTGGAGCGAGATCCCAGCACAATACAAGTCAGTGCCGCTATGTGTAATAAGTGCAAAAACATGCAGCATCTGACATAAGCTATTCAGAGATCAACCCCAGCGTACGCGACACAGATTGAATCCATGTGTAAAATGGTCATATCAGACCTAATCCACTCCAAAATATATACTCAGCTCACTCATATAGTGGAACTTGGAGCGGTCATGGATAGTGAGATCCAAACCTGCCACTTAAGCCTCATGGGACCACCTACATTCAGACATGGGGGTCCTGCTGTAGCAAAAAAAGGAAAGGTCTCACCAAGATGGACCGCATGAGTGTCCTGAACCCTAGGCCCAAGAAGGAAAACCCGAATGAATTTTTAAGGTATATCACCACTTATAACAATGGAGCAATGGGTTTGCGTAGCATTCTGTGCAAACACTGGTCAATCCTGAAGATGGATCCGACTGTTGGAAAGTACTTACCCGAAAACCCTTCAATAACATACCATAAGGCTAGGTCCTTGAAGGACAGACTGGTTCATAGTTTCTTCAGGGAGGACAGGCCATCATGGTTGACAGGTGGGGTGAAGGGATGCTTTAAATGTCACAACTGTGTGAATTGCTTCCTTATTGAAGAGGGTAAGGCCTTTCGTGGTGGGTCAAATGATAGGACCTTTGAGATCAGGTCATTAATTACATGCAGGACTAAAGGGGTCATATATAGAGTGAAGTGCCCCTGCAACAAGTGGTATGTGGGAAAAACCATCAGGGAATTGAGGAGAAGGGTGGGTGAGCACAAGAACGATATCCGAAACAAGAATGATACCCCGCTGGCTAGACACATTAATGCCCATCATGAAGGGAACGAGAATTGCATTAGGGTTATGGGTATTGATCATGTCAAGCCCCCGCTAAGGGGAGGTAATTGGGATAAGATGATCCTTCGCAAGGAGTGTTTCTGGATTTATACACTGGGCACTATGGCCCCGGCTGGCCTTAACGAACAACTTTCTTTTACCCCTTTTTTAGGTGCACCTTAGCTGGTAGGAATAGGCTAGGAGGGTCAGCCGACGGTGAGTGGGGGCGCCAATGGCGGAGGTTTTTAAGGTGCCGACCTCCGCAGGTAGGTAGGGATAGACCTTTGAGTGAGGGCTAGGTGTAGTATGCACTTAGCTTCCCTTCCTTCTGCCCTTTTTCCTCGGTTCTGGTGGTTATGGTATTTTTTGAGCAGGGTGACGATGAATCCCTTTAGGAGTTTCAAAATTGAAGACGATCTTACTTTTCTGTATGTAGTGAGTGGTGGCCTGTCCTCTTTTTGGAGTAACTGTCCTTTTAGTAAGTACTTGAAAGTGGGACGGGAATAATTTTAATTTTAGTTTTTCTACCATCTTCCCTCTTTTGACCTGGCTTCATGACACTCTATGTGGCAGTATGATGGAAGATGTGTTCTTCCGGATGTTTTGGAACATGTGGAGTATGTCTGTTTTTCTAGGAGGAAAAGGGGTTTCTTGCCGTATTATCACTGCGATTCTTGGTGTATTTTTTGATAGGAAGGGGTTCGTATACCGCTACGGGTAGATTTCAATATGGATATGGATGGGTCTTGTACCTATCTATTATTGTTGTGGAACGCAAGCCGCGGTGGGACATAGAAGGAATTAATATGATGTGTTGTTCCGGTTTTGCGTTCCACAGTCCGGATGTAGTATTACCGGATGTGGTCACCGGCACTATCCGATGATGTGTCGGCTGTGAATGATGACGTATGAGCTTCCGGGGTCATGTGCTTCCGGTAGATACGTCATTCGTTTGAATAGGGTGCACTGCGCGTGTGCGCGTGATATAAAATGGCGCAGCCCATTGTATTGGAGCGCGGCACATTTAAACTGGAACTTCACATGGAGGACGTGTATGGTGAGTGCTCCCGTTTGGGATTCCTTCTTTGATGAGGTTAAGAGTGGTGGACTTATGGTGATTTATTTGTTCTAGTTTGCGTCCGGTAAAGGGCGATCAATTTGAGCTAGGACCAGGATCCGAAGGATTGATTTGGTGAGTGTCCCTTTGGGATTTAGCACTCCTTTATAGATTCAATTGAGTGTTGGACTGATGGTATGTTTTTTCTGGATTTTGTCCTCAGTCCGACGGTGTCAGTTCTTGAGGACTGATTGCCTTTATGAATATGGATTACTAAATGATACTTCCCTGAAGATCTTATGAAACGCGTCGGAAGTAGATTGCATTATAATTAAGTAAACCGGACTAAGGAGCACATTGGATGCAGGTTTACTATAATTGAATGAAGCCCGCCTGGATGTGGTGAGACCTTTCCTTTTTTTGCTACAGCAGGACCCCCATGTCTGAATGTAGGTGGTCCCTTGAGGCTTAAGTGGCAGGTTTGGATCTCACTATCCATGACCGCTCCAAGTTCCACTATATGAGTGAGCTGAGTATATATTTTGGAGTGGATTAGGTCTGATATGACCATTTTACACATGGATTCAATCTGTGTCGCGTACGCTGGGGTTGATCTCTGAATAGCTTATGTCAGATGCTGCATGTTTTTGCACTTATTACACATAGCGGCACTGACTTTTATTGTGCTGGGATCTCGCTCCAGATGTGTGTTTTTTCTTTTAATATTAATCACGACTACTAGTGACCCTGTTCACTTTTTATTTAGGTCTTAAATAAATGTTAAGTTTTATGCTAGTGTCTCCTAGGAGATTTTTGTACTTTCAACCTTGTTGCTATATTGAATATCATTTCCCTGGGTTGTCATAAAGTTGGCTATTATAATAACCAATAGAATACCCATCCATCTCTTGGACTGGGTGTCATTAACATTACTTATCTGTCTACAATTACCTAATCATGTCTTGATATTACTTTTAAAAGATAGTCAGCAAGGCAAATAAAGCGTGTTGATTGAATCTTAATAGCTGGGCCAAGTCTGAAGCCTGGAAACTTATTTGTGCTAAAGGACCTGTGTAGAAGAATCTAACATGGTCAAGTTTGGCCAATGACAACACAGTTTCGAAAATATGCATTAAAATTAAATGCACTGATCTACTTTCTATAAATTATCAGCAAATTGGTGAAATTAAACCTATCAAAAAAATTACAGCCTCCTCCAAATCCCCTATAGCTGTCCTATCCATCGCCACAATAGGTGTGTTTTCTACCACTTAAGGTAGAAGTGTCTCTCAATCAATTTGCTAAGTTAGATAAAGTAGCTGGTACATTTTTCAAGCAAACTGTACATGTGAGGTCTGCCTATTTTACAACCGGTGTAAAATGTATTTACGAAACTTCCATTCTCTATTTGCCTGAACTACACTACTTCTTTATGTTCATAGGTATTAGTACATAATGACATGGTGTTAACCAATAGAATACCCATCCATCTCTTGGACTGGGTGTCATTAACATTACTTATCTGTCTACAATTACCTAATCATGTCTCGATATTACTTTTAAAAGATAGTCAGCAAGGCAAATAAAGCGTGTTGATTGAATCTTAATAGCTGGGCCAAGTCTGAAGCCTGGAAACTTATTTGTGCTAAAGGACCTGTGTAGAAGAATCTAACATGGTCAAGTTTGGCCCATGACAACACAGTTTCGAAATATGCATTAAAATTAAATGCACTGATCTACTTTCTATAAATTATCAGCAAATTGGTGAAATTACACCTATGAAAAAAAATTACAGCCTCCTCCAAATCCCCTATAGCTGTCCTATCCATCGCCACAATAGGTGTGTTTTCTACCACTTAAGGTAGAAGTGTCTCTCAATCAATTTGCTAAGTTAGACAAAGTAGCTGGTACATTTTTCAAGCAAACTGTACATGTGAGGTCTGCCTATTTTACAACCGGTGTAATATGTATTTACGAAACTTCCATTCTCTATTTGCCTGAACTACACTACTTCTTTATGTTCATAGGTATTAGTACATAATGACATGGTGTTAACCAATAGAATACCCATCCATCTCTTGGACTGGGTGTCATTAACATTACTTATCTGTCTACAATTACCTAATCATGTCTCGATATTACTTTTAAAAGATAGTCAGCAAGGCAAATAAAGCGTGTTGATTGAATCTTAATAGCTGGGCCAAGTCTGAGACCTGGAAACTTATTTGTGCTAAAGGACCTGTGTAGAAGAATCTAACATGGTCAAGTTTGGCCCATGACAACACAGTTTCGAAATATGCATTAAAATTAAATGCACTGATCTACTTTCTATAAATTATCAGCAAATTGGTGAAATTACACCTATGAAAAAAAATTACAGCCTCCTCCAAATCCCCTATAGCTGTCCTATCCATCGCCACAATAGGTGTGTTTTCTACCACTTAAGGTAGAAGTGTCTCTCAATCAATTTGCTAAGTTAGACAAAGTAGCTGGTACATTTTTCAAGCAAACTGTACATGTGAGGTCTGCCTATTTTACAACCGGTGTAATATGTATTTACGAAACTTCCATTCTCTATTTGCCTGAACTACACTACTTCTTTACGTTCATAGGTATTAGTACATAATGACATGGTGTTAACCAATAGAATATCCTTCCATCTCTTGGACTGGGTGTCATTAACATTACTTATCTGTCTACAATTACCTAATCATGTTTTGATATTACTTTTAAAAGATAGTCAGCAAGGCAAATAAAGCGTGTTGATTGAATCTTAATAGCTGGGCCAAGTCTGAAGCCTGGAAACGTATTTGTGCTAAAGGACCTGTGTAGAAGAATCTAACATGGTCAAGTTTGGCCCATGACAACACAGTTTCGAAATATGCATTAAAATTAAATGCACTGATCTACTTTCTATAAATTATCAGCAAATTGGTGAAATTACACCTATCAAAAAAAATTACAGCCTCCTCCAAATCCCCTATAGCTGTCCTATCCATCGCCACAATAGGTGTGTTTTCTACCACTTAAGGTAGAAGTGTCTCTCAATCAATTTGCTAAGTTAGACAAAGTAGCTGGTACATTTTTCAAGCAAACTGTACATGTGAGGTCTGCCTATTTTACAACCGGTGTAATATGTATTTACGAAACTTCCATTCTCTATTTGCCTGAACTACACTACTTCTTTACGTTCATAGGTATTAGTACATAATGACATGGTGTTAACCAATAGAATACCCTTCCATCTCCTGGACTGGGTGTCATTAACATTACTTATCTGTCTACAATTACCTAATCATGTTTTGATATTACTTTTAAAAGATAGTCAGCAAGGCAAATAAAGCGTGTTGATTGAATCTTAATAGCTGGGCCAAGTCTGAAGCCTGGAAACGTATTTGGGCTAAAGGACCTGTGTAGAAGAATCTAACATGGTCAAGTTTGGCCCATGACAACACAGTTTCGAAATATGCATTAAAATTAAATGCACTGATCTACTTTCTATAAATTATCAGCAAATTGGTGAAATTACACCTATCAAAAAAAATTACAGCCTCCTCCAAATCCCCTATAGCTGTCGAATCCATCGCCACAATAGGTGTGTTTTCTACCACTTAAGGTAGAAGTGTCTCTCAATCAATTTGCTAAGTTAGACAAAGTAGCTGGTACATTTTTCAAGCAAACTGTACATGTGAGGTCTGCCTATTTTACAACCGGTGTAAAATGTATTTACGAAACTTCCATTCTCTATTTGCCTGAACTACACTACTTCTTTATGTTCATAGGTATTAGTACATAATGACATGGTGTTAACCAATAGAATACCCATCCATCTCTTGGACTGGGTGTCATTAACATTACTTATCTGTCTACAATTACCTAATCATGTCTCGATATTACTTTTAAAAGATAGTCAGCAAGGCAAATAAAGCGTGTTGATTGAATCTTAATAGCTGGGCCAAGTCTGAAGCCTGGAAACTTATTTGTGCTAAAGGACCTGTGTAGAAGAATCTAACATGGTCAAGTTTGGCCCATGACAACACAGTTTCGAAATATGCATTAAAATTAAATGCACTGATCTACTTTCTATAAATTATCAGCAAATTGGTGAAATTACACCTATGAAAAAAAATTACAGCCTCCTCCAAATCCCCTATAGCTGTCCTATCCATCGCCACAATAGGTGTGTTTTCTACCACTTAAGGTAGAAGTGTCTCTCAATCAATTTGCTAAGTTAGACAAAGTAGCTGGTACATTTTTCAAGCAAACTGTACATGTGAGGTCTGCCTATTTTACAACCGGTTTAATATGTATTTACGAAACTTCCATTCTCTATTTGCCTGAACTACACTACTTCTTTATGTTCATAGGTATTAGTACATAATGACATGGTGTTAACCAATAGAATACCCATCCATCTCTTGGACTGGGTGTCATTAACATTACTTATCTGTCTACAATTACCTAATCATGTCTCGATATTACTTTTAAAAGATAGTCAGCAAGGCAAATAAAGCGTGTTGATTGAATCTTAATAGCTGGGCCAAGTCTGAGACCTGGAAACTTATTTGTGCTAAAGGACCTGTGTAGAAGAATCTAACATGGTCAAGTTTGGCCCATGACAACACAGTTTCGAAATATGCATTAAAATTAAATGCACTGATCTACTTTCTATAAATTATCAGCAAATTGGTGAAATTACACCTATGAAAAAAAATTACAGCCTCCTCCAAATCCCCTATAGCTGTCCTATCCATCGCCACAATAGGTGTGTTTTCTACCACTTAAGGTAGAAGTGTCTCTCAATCAATTTGCTAAGTTAGACAAAGTAGCTGGTACATTTTTCAAGCAAACTGTACATGTGAGGTCTGCCTATTTTACAACCGGTGTAATATGTATTTACGAAACTTCCATTCTCTATTTGCCTGAACTACACTACTTCTTTACGTTCATAGGTATTAGTACATAATGACATGGTGTTAACCAATAGAATATCCTTCCATCTCTTGGACTGGGTGTCATTAACATTACTTATCTGTCTACAATTACCTAATCATGTTTTGATATTACTTTTAAAAGATAGTCAGCAAGGCAAATAAAGCGTGTTGATTGAATCTTAATAGCTGGGCCAAGTCTGAAGCCTGGAAACGTATTTGTGCTAAAGGACCTGTGTAGAAGAATCTAACATGGTCAAGTTTGGCCCATGACAACACAGTTTCGAAATATGCATTAAAATTAAATGCACTGATCTACTTTCTATAAATTATCAGCAAATTGGTGAAATTACACCTATCAAAAAAAATTACAGCCTCCTCCAAATCCCCTATAGCTGTCCTATCCATCGCCACAATAGGTGTGTTTTCTACCACTTAAGGTAGAAGTGTCTCTCAATCAATTTGCTAAGTTAGACAAAGTAGCTGGTACATTTTTCAAGCAAACTGTACATGTGAGGTCTGCCTATTTTACAACCGGTGTAATATGTATTTACGAAACTTCCATTCTCTATTTGCCTGAACTACACTACTTCTTTACGTTCATAGGTATTAGTACATAATGACATGGTGTTAACCAATAGAATACCCTTCCATCTCCTGGACTGGGTGTCATTAACATTACTTATCTGTCTACAATTACCTAATCATGTTTTGATATTACTTTTAAAAGATAGTCAGCAAGGCAAATAAAGCGTGTTGATTGAATCTTAATAGCTGGGCCAAGTCTGAAGCCTGGAAACGTATTTGTGCTAAAGGACCTGTGTAGAAGAATCTAACATGGTCAAGTTTGGCCCATGACAACACAGTTTCGAAATATGCATTAAAATTAAATGCACTGATCTACTTTCTATAAATTATCAGCAAATTGGTGAAATTACACCTATCAAAAAAAATTACAGCCTCCTCCAAATCCCCTATAGCTGTCGAATCCATCGCCACAATAGGTGTGTTTTCTACCACTTAAGGTAGAAGTGTCTCTCAATCAATTTGCTAAGTTAGACAAAGTAGCTGGTACATTTTTCAAGCAAACTGTACATGTGAGGTCTGCCTATTTTACAACCGGTGTAATATAAATTTACGAAACTTCCATTCTCTATTTGCCTGAACTACACTACTTCTTTATGTTCATAGGTATTAGTACATAATGACATGGTGTTAACCAATAGAATACCCATCCATCTCTTGGACTGGGTGTCATTAACATTACTTATCTGTCTACAATTACCTAATCATGTCTCGATATTACTTTTAAAAGATAGTCAGCAAGGCAAATAAAGTGTGTTGATTGAATCTTAATAGCTGGGCCAAGTCTGAAGCCTGGAAACTTATTTGTGCTAAAGGACCTGTGTAGAAGAATCTAACATGGTCAAGTTTGGCCATGACAACACAGTTTCGAAATATGCATTAAAATTAAATGCACTGATCTACTTTCTATAAATTATCAGCAAATTGGTGAAATTACACCTATGAAAAAAATTACAGCCTCCTCCAAATCCCCTATAGCTGTCCTATCCATCGCCACAATAGGTGTGTTTTCTACCACTTAAGGTAGAAGTGTCTCTCAATCAATTTGCTAAGTTAGACAAAGTAGCTGGTACATTTTTCAAGCAAACTGTACATGTGAGGTCTGCCTATTTTATAACCGGTGTAATATGTATTTACGAAACTTCCATTCTCTATTTGCCTGAACTACACTACTTCTTTATGTTCATAGGTATTAGTACATAATGACATGGTGTTAACCAATAGAATACCCATCCATCTCTTGGACTGGGTGTCATTAACATTACTTATCTGTCTACAATTACCTAATCATGTCTCGATATTACTTTTAAAAGATAGTCAGGAAGGCAAATAAAGCGTGTTGATTGAATCTTAATAGCTGGGCCAAGTCTGAAGCCTGGAAACGTATTTGTGCTAAAGGACCTGTGTAGAAGAATCTAACATGGTCAAGTTTGGCCCATGACAACACAGTTTCGAAATATGCATTAAAATTAAATGCACTGATCTACTTTCTATAAATTATCAGCAAATTGGTGAAATTACACCTATCAAAAAAAATTTCAGCTTCCTCCAAATCCCCTATAGCTGTCCTATCCATTGCCACAATAGGTGTGTTTTCTACCACTTAAGGTAGAAGTGTCTCTCAATCAATTTGCTAAGTTAGACAAAGTAGGTGGTACATTTTTCAAGCAACCTGTACATGTGAGGTCTGCCTATTTTACAACCGGTGTAATATGTTTTTACGAAACTTCCATTCTCTATTTGCCTGAACTACACTACTTCTTTATGCTCATAGGTACATAATGACATGGTGTTAACCAATAGAATACCCATCCATCTCTTGGACTGGGTGTCATTAACATTACTTATCTGTCTACAATTACCTAATCATGTCTTGATATTACTTTTAAAAGATAGTCAACAAGGCAAATAAAGCGTGTTGATTGAATCTTAATAGCTGGGCCAAGTCTGAAGCCTGGAAACGTATTTGTGCTAAAGGACCTGTGTAGAAGAATCTAACATGGTCAAGTTTGGCCCATGACAACACAGTTTCGAAATATGCATTAAGATTAAATGCACTGATCTACTTTCTATAAATTATCAGCAAATTGGTGAAATTACACCTATCAAAAAAAGTTACAGCCTCCTCCAAATCCCCTATAGCTGTCCTATCCATCGCCACAATAGGTGTGTTTTCTACCACTTAAGGTAGAAGTGTCTCTCAATCAATTTGCTAAGTTAGACAAAGTAGCTGGTACATTTATCAAGCAAACTGTACATCTGAGGTCTGCCTATTTTACAACCGGTGTAATATGCATTTACGAAACTTCCATTCTCTATTTGCCTGAACTACACTACTTCTTTATGTTCATAGGTATTAGTACATAATGACATGGTGTTAACCAATAGAATACCCATCCATCTCTTGGACTGGGTGTCATTAACATTACTTATCTGTCTACAATTACCTAATCATGTCTTGATATTACTTTTAAAAGATAGTCAGCAAGGCAAATAAAGAGTGTTGATTGAATCTTAATAGCTGGGCCAAGTCTGAAGCCTGGAAACTTATTTGTGCTAAAAGACCTGTGTAGAAGAATCTGACATGGTCAAGTTTGGCCCATGACAACACAGTTTCGGAATATGCATTAAAATTAAATGCACTGATCTACTTTCTATAAATTATCAGCAAATTGGTGAAATTACACCTATCAAAAAAAATTACAGCCTCCTCCAAATCCCCTATAGCTGTCCTATCCATCGCCACAATAGGTGTGTTTTCTACCACTTAAGGTAGAAGTGTCTCTCAATCAATTTGCTAAGTTAGACAAAGTAGCTGGTACATTTTTCAAGCAAACTACATGTGAGGTCTGCCTATTTTACAACCGGTGTAATATGTATTTACGAAACTTCCATTCTCTATTTGCCTGAACTACACTACTTCTTTATGTTCATAGGTATTAGTACATAATGACATGGTGTTAACCAATAGAATACCCATCCATCTCTTGGAATGGGTGTCATTAACATTACTTATCTGTCTACAATTACCTAATCATGTCTCGATATTACTTTTAAAAGATAGTCAGCAAGGCAAATAAAGCGTGTTGATTGAATCTTAATAGCTGGGCCAAGTCTGAAGCCTGGAAACTTATTTGTGCTAAAGGACCTGTGTAGAAGAATCTAACATGGTCAAGTTTGGCCAAAGACAACACAGTTTCGAAAATATGCATTAAAATTAAATGCACTGATCTACTTTCTATAAATTATCAGCAAATTGGTGAAATTAAACCTATCAAAAAAAATTACAGCCTCCTCCAAATCCCCTATAGCTGTCCTATCCATTGCCACAATAGGTGTGTTTTCTACCACTTAAGGTAGAAGTGTCTCTCAATCAATTTGCTAAGTTAGACAAAGTAGCTGGTACATTTTTCAAGCACACTGTACATGTGAGGTCTGCCTATTTTACAACCGGTGTAATATGTATTTACGAAACTTCCATTCTCTATTTGCCTGAACTACGCTACTTCTTTATGTTCATAGGTATTAGTACATAATGACATGGTGTTAACCAATAGAATACCCATCCCTCTCTTGGACTGGGTGTCATTAACATTACTTATCTGTCTACAATTACCTAATCATGTCTCGATATTACTTTTAAAAGATAGTCAGCAAGGCAAATAAATCGTGTTGATTGAATCTTAATAGCTGGGCCAAGTCTGAACCCTGGAAACCTTTTTTTGCTAAAGGACCTGTGTAGAAGAATCTAACATGGTCAAGTTTGGCCAATGACAACACAGTTTCGAAATATGCATTAAAATTAAATGCACTGATCTACTTTCTATAAATTATCAGCAAATTGGTGAAATTACACCTATGAAAAAAAATTACAGCCTCCTCCAAATCCCCTATAGCTGTCCTATCCATCGCCACAATAGGTGTGTTTTCTACCACTTAAGGTAGAAGTGTCTCTCAATCAATTTGCTAAGTTAGACAAAGTAGCTGGTACATTTTTCAAGCAAACTGTACATGTGAGGTCTGCCTATTTTACAACCGGTGTAATATGTATTTACGAAACTTCCATTCTCTATTTGCCTGAACTACACTACTTCTTTATGTTCATAGGTATTAGTACATAATGACATGGTGTTAACCAATAGAATACCCATCCATCTCTTGGACTGGGTGTCATTAACATTACTTATCTGTCTACAATTACCTAATCATGTCTCGATATTACTTTTAAAAGATAGTCAGCAAGGCAAATAAAGCGTGTTGATTGAATCTTAATAGCTGGGCCAAGTCTGAGACCTGGAAACTTATTTGTGCTAAAGGACCTGTGTAGAAGAATCTAACATGGTCAAGTTTGGCCCATGACAACACAGTTTCGAAATATGCATTAAAATTAAATGCACTGATCTACTTTCTATAAATTATCAGCAAATTGGTGAAATTACACCTATGAAAAAAAATTACAGCCTCCTCCAAATCCCCTATAGCTGTCCTATCCATCGCCACAATAGGTGTGTTTTCTACCACTTAAGGTAGAAGTGTCTCTCAATCAATTTGCTAAGTTAGACAAAGTAGCTGGTACATTTTTCAAGCAAACTGTACATGTGAGGTCTGCCTATTTTACAACCGGTGTAATATGTATTTACGAAACTTCCATTCTCTATTTGCCTGAACTACACTACTTCTTTACGTTCATAGGTATTAGTACATAATGACATGGTGTTAACCAATAGAATACCCTTCCATCTCTTGGACTGGGTGTCATTAACATTACTTATCTGTCTACAATAATCATGTTTTGATATTACTTTTAAAAGATAGTCAGCAAGGCAAATAAAGCGTGTTGATTGAATCTTAATAGCTGGGCCAAGTCTGAAGCCTGGAAACGTATTTGTGCTAAAGGACCTGTGTAGAAGAATCTAACATGGTCAAGTTTGGCCCATGACAACACAGTTTCGAAATATGCATTAAAATTAAATGCACTGATCTACTTTCTATAAATTATCAGCAAATTGGTGAAATTACACCTATCAAAAAAAATTACAGCCTCCTCCAAATCCCCTATAGCTGTCCTATCCATCGCCACAATAGGTGTGTTTTCTACCACTTAAGGTAGAAGTGTCTCTCAATCAATTTGCTAAGTTAGACAAAGTAGCTGGTACATTTTTCAAGCAAACTGTACATGTGAGGTCTGCCTATTTTACAACCGGTGTAATATGTATTTACGAAACTTCCATTCTCTATTTGCCTGAACTACACTACTTCTTTACGTTCATAGGTATTAGTACATAATGACATGGTGTTAACCAATAGAATACCCTTCCATCTCCTGGACTGGGTGTCATTAACATTACTTATCTGTCTACAATTACCTAATCATGTTTTGATATTACTTTTAAAAGATAGTCAGCAAGGCAAATAAAGCGTGTTGATTGAATCTTAATAGCTGGGCCAAGTCTGAAGCCTGGAAACGTATTTGTGCTAAAGGACCTGTGTAGAAGAATCTAACATGGTCAAGTTTGGCCCATGACAACACAGTTTCGAAATATGCATTAAAATTAAATGCACTGATCTACTTTCTATAAATTATCAGCAAATTGGTGAAATTACACCTATCAAAAAAAATTACAGCCTCCTCCAAATCCCCTATAGCTGTCCTATCCATCGCCACAATAGGTGTGTTTTCTACCACTTAAGGTAGAAGTGTCTCTCAATCAATTTGCTAAGTTAGACAAAGTAGCTGGTACATTTTTCAAGCAAACTGTACATGTGAGGTCTGCCTATTTTACAACCGGTGTAATATGTATTTACGAAACTTCCATTCTCTATTTGCCTGAACTACACTACTTCTTTACGTTCATAGGTATTAGTACATAATGACATGGTGTTAACCAATAGAATACCCTTCCATCTCCTGGACTGGGTGTCATTAACATTACTTATCTGTCTACAATTACCTAATCATGTTTTGATATTACTTTTAAAAGATAGTCAGCAAGGCAAATAAAGCGTGTTGATTGAATCTTAATAGCTGGGCCAAGTCTGAAGCCTGGAAACGTATTTGTGCTAAAGGACCTGTGTAGAAGAATCTAACATGGTCAAGTTTGGCCCATGACAACACAGTTTCGAAATATGCATTAAAATTAAATGCACTGATCTACTTTCTATAAATTATCAGCAAATTGGTGAAATTACACCTATCAAAAAAAATTACAGCCTCCTCCAAATCCCCTATAGCTGTCGAATCCATCGCCACAATAGGTGTGTTTTCTACCACTTAAGGTAGAAGTGTCTCTCAATCAATTTGCTAAGTTAGACAAAGTAGCTGGTACATTTTTCAAGCAAACTGTACATGTGAGGTCTGCCTATTTTACAACCGGTGTAATATAAATTTACGAAACTTCCATTCTCTATTTGCCTGAACTACACTACTTCTTTATGTTCATAGGTATTAGTACATAATGACATGGTGTTAACCAATAGAATACCCATCCATCTCTTGGACTGGGTGTCATTAACATTACTTATCTGTCTACAATTACCTAATCATGTCTCGATATTACTTTTAAAAGATAGTCAGCAAGGCAAATAAAGTGTGTTGATTGAATCTTAATAGCTGGGCCAAGTCTGAAGCCTGGAAACTTATTTGTGCTAAAGGACCTGTGTAGAAGAATCTAACATGGTCAAGTTTGGCCATGACAACACAGTTTCGAAATATGCATTAAAATTAAATGCACTGATCTACTTTCTATAAATTATCAGCAAATTGGTGAAATTACACCTATGAAAAAAATTACAGCCTCCTCCAAATCCCCTATAGCTGTCCTATCCATTGCCACAATAGGTGTGTTTTCTACCACTTAAGGTAGAAGTGTCTCTCAATCAATTTGCTAAGTTAGACAAAGTAGCTGGTACATTTATCAAGCAAACTGTACATGTGAGGTCTGCCTATTTTACAACCGGTGTAATATGCATTTACGAAACTTCCATTCTCTATTTGCCTGAACTACACTACTTCTTTATGTTCATAGGTATTAGTACATAATGACATGGTGTTAACCAATAGAATACCCATCCATCTCTTGGACTGGGTGTCATTAACATTACTTATCTGTCTACAATTACCTAATCATGTCTCGATATTACTTTTAAAAGATAGTCAGCAAGGCAAATAAAGCGTGTTGATTGAATCTTAATAGCTGGGCCAAGTCTGAAGCCTGGAAACGTATTTGTGCTAAAGGACCTGTGTAGAAGAATCTAACATGGTCAAGTTTGGCCCATGTCAACACAGTTTCGAAATATGCATTAAAATTAAATGCACTGATCTACTTTCTATAAATTATCAGCAAATTGGTGAAATTACACCTATCAAAAAAAATTACAGCCTCCTCCAAATCCCCTATAGCTGTCCTATCCATCGCCACAATAGGTGTGTTTTCTACCACTTAAGGTAGAAGTGAAGTGTCTCTCAATCAATTTGCTAAGTTAGACAAAGTAGGTGGTAAATTTTTCAAGCAACCTGTACATGTGAGGTCTGCCTATTTTACAACCGGTGTAATATGTTTTTACGAAACTTCCATTCTCTATTTGCCTGAACTACACTACTTCTTTATGTTCATAGGTACATAATGACATGGTGTTAACCAATAGAATACCCATCCATCTCTTGGACTGGGTGTCATTAACATTACTTATCTGTCTACAATTACCTAATCATGTCTCGATATTACTTTTAAAAGATAGTCAGCAAGGCAAATAAAGCGTGTTGATTGAATCTTAATAGCTGGGCCAAGTCTGAACCCTGGAAACTTATTTGTGCTAAAGGACCTGTGTAGAAGAATCTAACATGGTCAAGTTTGGCCAATGACAACACAGTTTCGAAATATGCTTTAAAATTAAATGCACTGATCTACTTTCTATAAATTATCAGCAAATTGGTGAAATTACACCTATCAAAAAAAATTACAGCCTCCTCCAAATCCCCTATAGCTGTCCTATCCATCGCCACAATAGGTGTGTTTTCTACCACTTAAGGTAGAAGTGTCTCTCAATCAATTTGCTAAGTTAGACAAAGTAGCTGGTACATTTTTCAAGCAAACTGTACATGTGAGGTCTGCCTATTTTACAACCGGTGTAATATGTATTTACGAAACTTCCATTCTCTATTTGCCTGAACTACACTACTTCTTTATGTTCATAGGTATTAGTACATAATGACATGGTGTTAACCAATAGAATTCCCATCCATCTCTTGGACTGGGTGTCATTAACATTACTTATCTGTCTACAATTACCTAATCATGTCTCGATATTACTTTTAAAAGATAGTCAGCAAGGCAAATAAAGCGTGTTGATTGAATCTTAATAGCTGGGCCAAGTCTGAACCCTGGAAACTTATTTGTGCTAAAGGACCTGTGTAGAAGAATCTAACATGGTCAAGTTTGGCCAATGACAACACAGTTTCGAAATATGCTTTAAAATTAAATGCACTGATCTACTTTCTATAAATTATCAGCAAATTGGTGAAATTACACCTATCAAAAAAAATTACAGCCTCCTTCAAATCCCCTATAGCTGTCCTATCCATCGCCACAATAGGTGTGTTTTCTACCACTTAAGGTAGAAGTGTCTCTCAATCAATTTGCTAAGTTAGACAAAGTAGCTGGTACATTTTTCAAGCACACTGTACATGTGAGGTCTGCCTATTTTACAACCGGTGTAATATGTATTTACGAAACTTCCATTCTCTATTTGCCTGAACTACACTACTTCTTTATGTTCATAGGTATTAGTACATAATGACATGGTGTTAACCAATAGAATACCCATCCATCTCTTGGACTGGGTGTCATTAACATTACTTATCTGTCTACAATTACCTAATCATGTCTCGATATTACTTTTAAAAGATAGTCAGCAAGGCAAATAAAGCGTGTTGATTGAATCTTAATAGCTGGGCCAAGTCTGAAGCCTGGAAACTTATTTGTGCTAAAGGACCTGTGTAGAAGAATCTAATATGGTCAAGTTTGGCCCATGACAACACAGTTTCGAAATATGCATTAAGATTAAATGCACTGATCTACTTTCTATAAATTATCAGCAAATTGGTGAAATTACACCTATCAAAAAAAATTACAGCCTTCTCCAGATCCCCTATAGCTGTCCTATCCATCGCCACAATAGGTGTGTTTTCTACCACTTAAGGTAGAAGTGTCTCTCAATCAATTTGCTAAGTTAGACAAAGTAGCTGGTACATTTTTCAAGCAAACTGTACATTTGAGGTCTGCCTATTTTACAACCGGTGTAATATGCATTTACGAAACTTCCATTCTCTATTTGCCTGAACTACACTACTTCTTTATGTTCATAGGTATTAGTACATAATGACATGGTGTTAACCAATAGAATACCCATCCATCTCTTGGACTGGGTGTCATTAACATTACTTATCTGTCTACAATTACCTAATCATGTCTCGATATTACTTTTAAAAGATAGTCAGCAAGGCAAATAAAGCGTGTTGATTGAATCTTAATAGCTGGGCCAAGTCTGAAGCCTGGAAACTTATTTGTGCTAAAGGACCTGTGTAGAAGAATCTAACATGGTCAAGTTTGGCCCATGACAACACAGTTTCGAAATATGCATTAAAATTAAATGCACTGATCTACTTTCTATAAATTATCAGCAAATTGGTGAAATTACACCTATCAAAAAAAAATTACAGCCTCCTCCAAATCCCCTATAGCTGTCCTATCCATCGCCACAATAGGTGTGTTTTCTACCACTTAAGGTAGAAGTGTCTATCAATCAATTTGCTAAGTTAGACAAAGTAGCTGGTACATTTTTCAAGCAAACAGTACATGTGAGGTCTGCCTATTTTACAACCGGTGTAATATGTATTTACGAAACTTCCATTCTCTATTTGCCTGAACTACACTACTTCTTTATGTTCATAGGTATTAGTACATAATGACATGGTGTTAACCAATAGAATACCCATCCATCTCTTGGACTGGGTGTCATTAACATTACTTATCTGTCTACAATTACCTAATCATGTCTCGATATTACTTTTAAAAGATAGTCAGCAAGGCAAATAAAGCGTGTTGATTGAATCTTAATAGCTGGGCCACGTCTGAAGCCTGGAAACTTATTTGTGCTAAAGGACCTGTGTAGAAGAATCTAACATGGTCAAGTTTGGCCCATGACAACACAGTTTCGAAATATGCATTAAAATTAAATGCACTGATCTACTTTCTATAAATTATCAGCAAATTGGTGAAATTACACCTATCAAAAAAAATTACAGCCTCCTCCAAATCCCCTATAGCTGTCCTATCCATCGCCACAATAGGTGTGTTTTCTACCACTTAAGGTAGAAGTGTCTCTCAATCAATTTGCTAAGTTAGACAAAGTAGGTGGTACATTTTTCAAGCAACCTGTACATGTGAGGTCTGCCTATTTTACAACCGGTGTAATATGTTTTTACGAAACTTCCATTCTCTATTTGCCTGAACTACACTACTTCTTTATGCTCACAGGTACATAATGACATGGTGTTAACCAATAGAATACCCATCCATCTCTTGGACTGGGTGTCATTAACATTACTTATCTGTCTACAATTACCTAATCATGTCTTGATATTACTTTTAAAAGATAGTCAGCAAGGCAAATAAAGCGTGTTGATTGAATCTTAATAGCTGGGCCAAGTCTGAAGCCTGGAAACTTATTTGTGCTAAAGGACCTGTGTAGAAGAATCTAACATGGTCAAGTTTGGCCCATGACAACACAGTTTCGAAATATGCATTAAGATTAAATGCACTGATCTACTTTCTATAAATTATCAGCAAATTGGTGAAATTACACCTATCAAAAAAAATTACAGCCTCCTCCAAATCCCCTATAGCTGTCCTATCCATCGCCACAATAGGTGTGTTTTCTACCACTTAAGGTAGAAGTGTCTATCAATCAATTTGCTAAGTTAGACAAAGTAGCTGGTACATTTTTCAAGCAAACAGTACATGTGAGGTCTGCCTATTTTACAACCGGTGTAATATGTATTTACGAAACTTCCATTCTCTATTTGCCTGAACTACACTACTTCTTTATGTTCATAGGTATTAGTACATAATGACATGGTGTTAACCAATAGAATACCCATCCATCTCTTGGACTGGGTGTCATTAACATTACTTATCTGTCTACAATTACCTAATCATGTCTCGATATTACTTTTAAAAGATAGTCAGCAAGGCAAATAAAGCGTGTTGATTGAATCTTAATAGCTGGGCCACGTCTGAAGCCTGGAAACTTATTTGTGCTAAAGGACCTGTGTAGAAGAATCTAACATGGTCAAGTTTGGCCCATGACAACACAGTTTCGAAATATGCATTAAAATTAAATGCACTGATCTACTTTCTATAAATTATCAGCAAATTGGTGAAATTACACCTATCAAAAAAAATTACAGCCTCCTCCAAATCCCCTATAGCTGTCCTATCCATCGCCACAATAGGTGTGTTTTCTACCACTTAAGGTAGAAGTGTCTCTCAATCAATTTGCTAAGTTAGACAAAGTAGGTGGTACATTTTTCAAGCAACCTGTACATGTGAGGTCTGTCTATTTTACAACCGGTGTAATATGTTTTTACGAAACTTCCATTCTCTATTTGCCTGAACTACACTACTTCTTTATGCTCACAGGTACATAATGACATGGTGTTAACCAATAGAATACCCATCCATCTCTTGGACTGGGTGTCATTAACATTACTTATCTGTCTACAATTACCTAATCATGTCTTGATATTACTTTTAAAAGATAGTCAGCAAGGCAAATAAAGCGTGTTGATTGAATCTTAATAGCTGGGCCAAGTCTGAAGCCTGGAAACTTATTTGTGCTAAAGGACCTGTGTAGAAGAATCTAACATGGTCAAGTTTGGCCCATGACAACACAGTTTCGAAATATGCATTAAGATTAAATGCACTGATCTACTTTCTATAAATTATCAGCAAATTGGTGAAATTACACCTATCAAAAAAAATTACAGCCTCCTCCAAATCCCCTATAGCTGTCCTATCCATCGCCACAATAGGTGTGTTTTCTACCACTTAAGGTAGAAGTGTCTCTCAATCAATTTGCTAAGTTAGACAAAGTAGCTGGTACATTTATCAAGCAAACTGTACAAGTGAGGTCTGCCTATTTTACAACCGGTGTAATATGCAATTACGAAACTTCCATTCTCTGTTTGCCTGAACTACACTACTTCTTTATGTTCATAGGTATTAGTACATAATGACATGGTGTTAACCAATAGAATACCCATCCATCTCTTGGACTGGGTGTCATTAACATTACTTATCTGTCTACAATTACCTAATCATGTCTCGATATTACTTTTAAAAGATAGTCAGCAAGGCAAATAAAGCGTGTTGATTGAATCTTAATAGCTGGGCCAAGTCTAAAGCCTGGAAATTTATTTGTGCTAAAGGACCTGTGTAGAAGAATCTGACATGGTCAAGTTTGGCCCATGACAACACAGTTTCGGAATATGCATTAAAATTAAATGCACTGATCTACTTTCTATAAATTATCAGCAAATTGGTGAAATTACACCTATCAAAAAAATTACAGCCTCCTCCAAATCCCCTATAGCTGTCCTATCCATCGCCACAATAGGTGTGTTTTCTACCACTTAAGGTAGAAGAGTCTCTCAATCAATTTGCTAAGTTAGACAAAGTAGCTGGTACATTTTTCAAGCAAACTGTACATGTGAGGTCTGCCTATTTTACAACCGGTGTAATATGTATTTACGAAACTTCCATTCTCTATTTGCCTGAACTACACTACTTCTTTATGTTCATAGGTATTAGTACATAATGACATGGTGTTAACCAATAGAATACCCATCCATCTCTTAGACTGGGTGTCATTAACATTACTTATCTGTCTACAATTACCTAATCATGTCTCGATATTACTTTTAAAAGATAGTCAGGAAGGCAAATAAAGCGTGTTGATTGAATCTTAATAGCTGGGCCAAGTCTGAAGCCTGGAAACGTATTTGTGCTAAAGGACCTGTGTAGAAGAATCTAACATGGTCAAGTTTGGCCCATGACAACACAGTTTCGAAATATGCATTAAAATTAAATGCACTGATCTACTTTCTATAAATTATCAGCAAATTGGTGAAATTACACCTATCAAAAAAAATTACAGCTTCCTCCAAATCCCCTATAGCTGTCCTATCCATCGCCACAATAGGTGTGTTTTCTACCACTTAAGGTAGAAGTGTCTCTCAATCAATTTGCTAAGTTAGACAAAGTAGGTGGTACATTTTTCAAGCAACCTGTACATGTGAGGTCTGCCTATTTTACAACCGGTGTAATATGTTTTTACGAAACTTCCATTCTCTATTTGCCTGAACTACACTACTTCTATATGCTCATAGGTACATAATGACATGGTGTTAACCAATAGAATACCCATCCATCTCTTGGACTGGGTGTCATTAAGATTACTTATCTGTCTACAATTACCTAATCATGTCTTGATATTACTTTTAAAAGATAGTCAGCAAGGCAAATAAAGCGTGTTGATTGAATCTTAATATCTGGGTCAAGTCTGAAGCCTGGAAACTTATTTGTGCTAAAGGACCTGTGTAGAAGAATCTGACATGGTCAAGTTTGGCCCATGACAACACAGTTTCGGAATATGCATTAAAATTAAATGCACTGATCTACTTTCTATAAATTATCAGCAAATTGGTGAAATTACACCTATCAAAAAAAATTACAGCCTCCTCCAAATCCCCTATAGCTGTCCTATCCATCGCCACAATAGGTGTGTTTTCTACCACTTAAGGTAGAAGTGTCTCTCAATCAATTTGCTAAGTTAGACAAAGTAGCTGGTACATTTTTCAAGCAAACTACATGTGAGGTCTGCCTATTTTACAACCGGTGTAATATGTATTTACGAAACTTCCATTCTCTATTTGCCTGAACTACACTACTTCTTTATGTTCATAGGTACATAATGACATGGTGTTAACCAATAGAATACCCATCCATCTCTTGGAATGGGTGTCATTAACATTACTTATCTGTCTACAATTACCTAATCATGTCTCGATATTACTTTTAAAAGATAGTCAGCAAGGCAAATAAAGCGTGTTGATTGAATCTTAATAGCTGGGCCAAGTCTGAAGCCTGGAAACTTATTTGTGCTAAAGGACCTGTGTAGAAGAATCTAACATGGTCAAGTTTGGCCAATGACAACACAGTTTCGAAAATATGCATTAAAATTAAATGCACTGATCTACTTTCTATAAATTATCAGCAAATTGGTGAAATTAAACCTATCAAAAAAAATTACAGCCTCCTCCAAATCCCCTATAGCTGTCCTATCCATTGCCACAATAGGTGTGTTTTCTACCACTTAAGGTAGAAGTGTCTCTCAATCAATTTGCTAAGTTAGACAAAGTAGCTGGTATATTTTTCAAGCACACTGTACATGTGAGGTCTGCCTATTTTACAACCGGTGTAATATGTATTTACGAAACATCCATTCTCTATTTGCCTGAACTACACTACTTCTTTATGTTCATAGGTATTAGTACATAATGACATGGTGTTAACCAATAGAATACCCATCCCTCTCTTGGACTGGGTGTCATTAACATTACTTATCTGTCTACAATTACCTAATCATGTCTCGATATTACTTTTAAAAGATAGTCAGCAAGGCAAATAAATCGTGTTGATTGAATCTTAATAGCTGGGCCAAGTCTGAACCCTGGAAACCTTTTTGTGCTAAAGGACCTGTGTAGAAGAATCTAACATGGTCAAGTTTGGCCAATGACAACACAGTTTCGAAATATGCATTAAAATTAAATGCACTGATCTACTTTCTATAAATTATCAGCAAATTGGTGAAATTACACCTATCAAAAAAAATTACAGCCTCCTCCAAATCCCCTATAGCTGTCGTATCCATCGCCACAATAGGTGTGTTTTCTACCACTTAAGGTAGAAGTGTCTCTCAATCAATTTGCTAAGTTAGACAAAGTAGCTGGTACATTTTTCAAGCAAACTGTACATGTGAGGTCTGCCTATTTTACAACCGGTGTAATATGTTTTTACGAAACTTCCATTCTCTATTTGCCTGAACTACACTACTTCTTTATGCTCATAGGTACATAATGACATGGTGTTAACCAATAGAATACCCATCCATCTCTTGGACTGGGTGTCATTAACATTACTTATCTGTCTACAATTACCTAATCATGTCTTAATATTACTTTTAAAAGATAGTCAGCAAGGCAAATAAAGCGTGTTGATTGAATCTTAATAGCTGGGCCAAGTCTGAAGCCTGGAAACTTATTTGTGCTAAAGGACCTGTGTAGAAGAATCTAACATGGTCAAGTTTGGCCCATGACAACACAGTTTCGAAATATGCATTAAGATTAAATGCACTGATCTACTTTCTATAAATTATCAGCAAATTGGTGAAATTACACCTATCAAAAAAAATTACAGCCTCCTCCAAATCCCCTATAGCTGTCCTATCCATCGCCACAATAGGTGTGTTTTCTACCACTTAAGGTAGAAGTGTCTCTCAATCAATTTGCTAAGTTAGACAAAGTAGCTGGTACATTTATCAAGCAAACTGTACATGTGAGGTCTGCCTATTTTACAACCGGTGTAATATGCATTTACGAAACTTCCATTCTCTATTTGCCTGAACTACACTACTTCTTTATGTTCATAGGTATTAGTACATAATGACATGGTGTTAACCAATAGAATACCCATCCATCTCTTGGACTGGGTGTCATTAACATTACTTATCTGTCTACAATTACCTAATCATGTCTCGATATTACTTTTAAAAGATAGTCAGCAAGGCAAATAAAGCGTGTTGATTGAATCTTAATAGCTGGGCCAAGTCTGAAGCCTGGAAACGTATTTGTGCTAAAGGACCTGTGTAGAAGAATCTAACATGGTCAAGTTTGGCCCATGACAACACAGTTTCGAAATATGCATTAAAATTAAATGCACTGATCTACTTTCTATAAATTATCAGCAAATTGGTGAAATTACACCTATCAAAAAAAATTACAGCCTCCTCCAAATCCCCTATAGCTGTCCTATCCATCGCCACAATAGGTGTGTTTTCTACCACTTAAGGTAGAAGTGTCTCTCAATCAATTTGCTAAGTTAGACAAAGTAGGTGGTACATTTTTCAAGCAACCTGTACATGTGAGGTCTGCCTATTTTACAACCGGTGTAATATGTTTTTACGAAACTTCCATTCTCTATTTGCCTGAACTACACTACTTCTTTATGTTCATAGGTACATAATGACATGGTGTTAACCAATAGAATACCCATCCATCTCTTGGACTGGGTGTCATTAACATTACTTATCTGTCTACAATTACCTAATCATGTCTTGATATTACTTTTAAAAGATAGTCAGCAAGGCAAATAAAGCGTGTTGATTGAATCTTAATAGCTGGGCCAAGTCTGCAGCCTGGAAACTTATTTGTGCTAAAGGACCTGTGTAGAAGAATCTGACATGGTCAAGTTTGGCCCATGACAACACAGTTTCGGAATATGCATTAAAATTAAATGCACTGATCTACTTTCTATAAATTATCAGCAAATTGGTGAAATTACACCTATCAAAAAAAATTACAGCCTCCTCCAAATCCCCTATAGCTGTCCTATCCATCGCCACAATAGGTGTGTTTTCTACCACTTAAGGTAGAAGTGTCTCTCAATCAATTTGCTAAGTTAGACAAAGTAGCTGGTACATTTTTCAAGCAAACTACATGTGAGGTCTGCCTATTTTACAACCGGTGTAATATGTATTTACGAAACTTCCATTCTCTATTTGCCTGAACTACACTACTTCTTTACGTTCATAGGTATTAGTACATAATGACATGGTGTTAACCAATAGAATACCCATCCATCTCTTGGAATGGGTGTCATTAACATTACTTATCTGTCTACAATTACCTAATCATGTCTCGATATTACTTTTAAAAGATAGTCAGCAAGGCAAATAAAGCGTGTTGATTGAATCTTAATAGCTGGGCCAAGTCTGAAGCCTGGAAACTTATTTGTGCTAAAGGACCTGTGTAGAAGAATCTAACATGGTCAAGTTTGGCCAATGACAACACAGTTTCGAAAATATGCATTAAAATTAAATGCACTGATCTACTTTCTATAAATTATCAGCAAATTGGTGAAATTAAACCTATCAAAAAAAATTACAGCCTCCTCCAAATCCCCTATAGCTGTCCTATCCATTGCCACAATAGGTGTGTTTTCTACCACTTAAGGTAGAAGTGTCTCTCAATCAATTTGCTAAGTTAGACAAAGTAGCTGGTACATTTTTCAAGCACACTGTACATGTGAGGTCTGCCTATTTTACAACCGGTGTAATATGTATTTACGAAACTTCCATTCTCTATTTGCCTGAACTACACTACTTCTTTATGTTCATAGGTATTAGTACATAATGACATGGTGTTAACCAATAGAATACCCATCCCTCTCTTGGACTGGGTGTCATTAACATTACTTATCTGTCTACAATTACCCAATCATGTCTCGATATTACTTTTAAAAGATAGTCAGCAAGGCAAATAAAGCGTGTTGATTGAATCTTAATAGCTGGGCCAAGTCTGAAGCCTGGAAACTTATTTGTGCTAAAGGACCTGTGTAGAAGAATCTAACATGGTCAAGTTTGGCCCATGACAACACAGTTTCGAAATATGCATTAAGATTAAATGCACTGATCTACTTTCTATAAATTATCAGCAAATTGGTGAAATTACACCTATCAAAAAAAATTACAGCCTCCTCCAAATCCTCTATAGCTGTCCTATCCATCGCCACAATAGGTGTGTTTTCTACCACTTAAGGTAGAAGTGTCTCTCAATCAATTTGCTAAGTTAGACAAAGTAGCTGGTACATTTATCAAGCAAACTGTACATGTGAGGTCTGCCTATTTTACAACCGGTGTAATATGCATTTACGAAACTTCCATTCTCTATTTGCCTGAACTACACTACTTCTTTATGTTCATAGGTATTAGTACATAATGACATGGTGTTAACCAATAGAATACCCATCCATCTCTTGGACTGGGTGTCATTAACATTACTTATCTGTCTACAATTACCTAATCATGTCTCGATATTACTTTTAAAAGATAGTCAGCAAGGCAAATAAAGCGTGTTGATTGAATCTTAATAGCTGGGCCAAGTCTGAAGCCTGGAAACGTATTTGTGCTAAAGGACCTGTGTAGAAGAATCTAACATGGTCAAGTTTGGCCCATGACAACACAGTTTCGAAATATGCATTAAAATTAAATGCACTGATCTACTTTCTATAAATTATCAGCAAATTGGTGAAATTAAACCTATCAAAAAAAATTACAGCCTCCTCCAAATCCCCTATAGCTGTCCTATCCATTGCCACAATAGGTGTGTTTTCTACCACTTAAGGTAGAAGTGTCTCTCAATCAATTTGCTAAGTTAGACAAAGTAGCTGGTACATTTTTCAAGCACACTGTACATGTGAGGTCTGCCTATTTTACAACCGGTGTAATATGTATTTACGAAACTTCCATTCTCTATTTGCCTGAACTACACTACTTCTTTATGTTCATAGGTATTAGTACATAATGACATGGTGTTAACCAATAGAATACCCATCCCTCTCTTGGACTGGGTGTCATTAACATTACTTATCTGTCTACAATTACCTAATCATGTCTCGATATTACTTTTAAAAGATAGTCAGCAAGGCAAATAAAGCGTGTTGATTGAATCTTAATAGCTGGGCCAAGTCTGAAGCCTGGAAACTTATTTGTGCTAAAGGACCTGTGTAGAAGAATCTAACATGGTCAAGTTTGGCCCATGACAACACAGTTTCGAAATATGCATTAAGATTAAATGCACTGATCTACTTTCTATAAATTATCAGCAAATTGGTGAAATTACACCTATCAAAAAAAATTACAGCCTCCTCCAAATCCTCTATAGCTGTTCTATCCATCGCCACAATAGGTGTGTTTTCTACCACTTAAGGTAGAAGTGTCTCTCAATCAATTTGCTAAGTTAGACAAAGTAGCTGGTACATTTATCAAGCAAACTGTACATGTGAGGTCTGCCTATTTTACAACCGGTGTAATATGCATTTACGAAACTTCCATTCTCTATTTGCCTGAACTACACTACTTCTTTATGTTCATAGGTATTAGTACATAATGACATGGTGTTAACCAATAGAATACCCATCCATCTCTTGGACTGGGTGTCATTAACATTACTTATCTGTCTACAATTACCTAATCATGTCTCGATATTACTTTTAAAAGATAGTCAGCAAGGCAAATAAAGCGTGTTGATTGAATCTTAATAGCTGGGCCAAGTCTGAAGCCTGGAAACGTATTTGTGCTAAAGGACCTGTGTAGAAGAATCTAACATGGTCAAGTTTGGCCCATGACAACACAGTTTCGAAATATGCATTAAAATTAAATGCACTGATCTACTTTCTATAAATTATCAGCAAATTGGTGAAATTACACCTATCAAAAAAAATTACAGCCTCCTCCAAATCCCCTATAGCTGTCCTATCCATCGCCACAATAGGTGTGTTTTCTACCACTTAAGGTAGAAGTGTCTCTCAATCAATTTGCTAAGTTAGACAAAGTAGGTGGTACATTTTTCAAGCAACCTGTACATGTGAGGTCTGCCTATTTTACAACCGGTGTAATATGTTTTTACGAAACTTCCATTCTCTATTTGCCTGAACTACACTACTTCTTTATGTTCATAGGTACATAATGACATGGTGTTAACCAATAGAATACCCATCCATCTCTTGGACTGGGTGTCATTAACATTACTTATCTGTCTACAATTACCTAATCATGTCTTGATATTACTTTTAAAAGATAGTCAGCAAGGCAAATAAAGCGTGTTGATTGAATCTTAATAGCTGGGCCAAGTCTGCAGCCTGGAAACTTATTTGTGCTAAAGGACCTGTGTAGAAGAATCTGACATGGTCAAGTTTGGCCCATGACAACACAGTTTCGGAATATGCATTAAAATTAAATGCACTGATCTACTTTCTATAAATTATCAGCAAATTGGTGAAATTACACCTATCAAAAAAAATTACAGCCTCCTCCAAATCCCCTATAGCTGTCCTATCCATCGCCACAATAGGTGTGTTTTCTACCACTTAAGGTAGAAGTGTCTCTCAATCAATTTGCTAAGTTAGACAAAGTAGCTGGTACATTTTTCAAGCAAACTACATGTGAGGTCTGCCTATTTTACAACCGGTGTAATATGTATTTACGAAACTTCCATTCTCTATTTGCCTGAACTACACTACTTCTTTATGTTCATAGGTATTAGTACATAATGACATGGTGTTAACCAATAGAATACCCATCCATCTCTTGGAATGGGTGTCATTAACATTACTTATCTGTCTACAATTACCTAATCATGTCTCGATATTACTTTTAAAAGATAGTCAGCAAGGCAAATAAAGCGTGTTGATTGAATCTTAATAGCTGGGCCAAGTCTGAAGCCTGGAAACTTATTTGTGCTAAAGGACCTGTGTAGAAGAATCTAACATGGTCAAGTTTGGCCAATGACAACACAGTTTCGAAAATATGCATTAAAATTAAATGCACTGATCTACTTTCTATAAATTATCAGCAAATTGGTGAAATTAAACCTATCAAAAAAAATTACAGCCTCCTCCAAATCCCCTATAGCTGTCCTATCCATTGCCACAATAGGTGTGTTTTCTACCACTTAAGGTAGAAGTGTCTCTCAATCAATTTGCTAAGTTAGACAAAGTAGCTGGTACATTTTTCAAGCACACTGTACATGTGAGGTCTGCCTATTTTACAACCGGTGTAATATGTATTTACGAAACTTCCATTCTCTATTTGCCTGAACTACACTACTTCTTTATGTTCATAGGTATTAGTACATAATGACATGGTGTTAACCAATAGAATACCCATCCCTCTCTTGGACTGGGTGTCATTAACATTACTTATCTGTCTACAATTACCTAATCATGTCTCGATATTACTTTTAAAAGATAGTCAGCAAGGCAAATAAATCGTGTTGATTGAATCTTAATAGCTGGGCCAAGTCTGAACCCTGGAAACCTTTTTGTGCTAAAGGACCTGTGTAGAAGAATCTAACATGGTCAAGTTTGGCCAATGACAACACAGTTTCGAAATATGCATTAAAATTAAATGCACTGATCTACTTTCTATAAATTATCAGCAAATTGGTGAAATTACACCTATCAAAAAAAATTACAGCCTCCTCCAAATCCCCTATAGCTGTCCTATCCATCGCCACAATAGGTGTGTTTTCTACCACTTAAGGTAGAAGTGTCTCTCAATCAATTTGCTAAGTTAGACAAAGTAGCTGGTACATTTTTCAAGCAAACTGTACATGTGAGGTCTGCCTATTTTACAACCGGTGTAAAATGTATTTACGAAACTTCCATTCTCTATTTGCCTGAACTACACTACTTCTTTATGTTCATAGGTATTAGTACATAATGACATGGTGTTAACCAATAGAATACCCATCCATCTCTTGGACTGGGTGTCATTAACATTACTTATCTGTCTACAATTACCTAATCATGTCTCGATATTACTTTTAAAAGATAGTCAGCAAGGCAAATAAAGCGTGTTGATTGAATCTTAATAGCTGGGCCAAGTCTGAAGCCTGGAAACTTATTTGTGCTAAAGGACCTGTGTAGAAGAATCTAACATGGTCAAGTTTGGCCCATGACAACACAGTTTCGAAATATGCATTAAAATTAAATGCACTGATCTACTTTCTATAAATTATCAGCAAATTGGTGAAATTACACCTATGAAAAAAAATTACAGCCTCCTCCAAATCCCCTATAGCTGTCCTATCCATCGCCACAATAGGTGTGTTTTCTACCACTTAAGGTAGAAGTGTCTCTCAATCAATTTGCTAAGTTAGACAAAGTAGCTGGTACATTTTTCAAGCAAACTGTACATGTGAGGTCTGCCTATTTTACAACCGGTGTAATATGTATTTACGAAACTTCCATTCTCTATTTGCCTGAACTACACTACTTCTTTATGTTCATAGGTATTAGTACATAATGACATGGTGTTAACCAATAGAATACCCATCCATCTCTTGGACTGGGTGTCATTAACATTACTTATCTGTCTACAATTACCTAATCATGTCTCGATATTACTTTTAAAAGATAGTCAGCAAGGCAAATAAAGTGTGTTGATTGAATCTTAATAGCTGGGCCAAGTCTGAGACCTGGAAACTTATTTGTGCTAAAGGACCTGTGTAGAAGAATCTAACATGGTCAAGTTTGGCCCATGACAACACAGTTTCGAAATATGCATTAAAATTAAATGCACTGATCTACTTTCTATAAATTATCAGCAAATTGGTGAAATTACACCTATGAAAAAAAATTACAGCCTCCTCCAAATCCCCTATAGCTGTCCTATCCATCGCCACAATAGGTGTGTTTTCTACCACTTAAGGTAGAAGTGTCTCTCAATCAATTTGCTAAGTTAGACAAAGTAGCTGGTACATTTTTCAAGCAAACTGTACATGTGAGGTCTGCCTATTTTACAACCGGTGTAATATGTATTTACGAAACTTCCATTCTCTATTTGCCTGAACTACACTGCTTCTTTACGTTCATAGGTATTAGTACATAATGACATGGTGTTAACCAATAGAATACCCTTCCATCTCTTGGACTGGGTGTCATTAACATTACTTATCTGTCTACAATTACCTAATCATGTTTTGATATTACTTTTAAAAGATAGTCAGCAAGGCAAATAAAGCGTGTTGATTGAATCTTAATAGCTGGGCCAAGTCTGAAGCCTGGAAACGTATTTGTGCTAAAGGACCTGTGTAGAAGAATCTAACATGGTCAAGTTTGGCCCATGACAACACAGTTTCGAAATATGCATTAAAATTAAATGCACTGATCTACTTTCTATAAATTATCAGCAAATTGGTGAAATTACACCTATCAAAAAAAATTACAGCCTCCTCCAAATCCCCTATAGCTGTCCTATCCATCGCCACAATAGGTGTGTTTTCTACCACTTAAGGTAGAAGTGTCTCTCAATCAATTTGCTAAGTTAGACAAAGTAGCTGGTACATTTTTCAAGCAAACTGTACATGTGAGGTCTGCCTATTTTATAACCGGTGTAATATGTATTTACGAAACTTCCATTCTCTATTTGCCTGAACTACACTACTTCTTTATGTTCATAGGTATTAGTACATAATGACATGGTGTTAACCAATAGAATACCCATCCATCTCTTGGACTGGGTGTCATTAACATTACTTATCTGTCTACAATTACCTAATCATGTCTCGATATTACTTTTAAAAGATAGTCAGGAAGGCAAATAAAGCGTGTTGATTGAATCTTAATAGCTGGGCCAAGTCTGAAGCCTGGAAACGTATTTGTGCTAAAGGACCTGTGTAGAAGAATCTAACATGGTCAAGTTTGGCCCATGACAACACAGTTTCGAAATATGCATTAAAATTAAATGCACTGATCTACTTTCTATAAATTATCAGCAAATTGGTGAAATTACACCTATCAAAAAAAATTACAGCTTCCTCCAAATCCCCTATAGCTGTCCTATCCATCGCCACAATAGGTGTGTTTTCTACCACTTAAGGTAGAAGTGTCTCTCAATCAATTTGCTAAGTTAGACAAAGTAGGTGGTACATTTTTCAAGCAACCTGTACATGTGAGGTCTGCCTATTTTACAACCGGTGTAATATGTTTTTACGAAACTTCCATTCTCTATTTGCCTGAACTACACTACTTCTTTATGCTCATAGGTACATAATGACATGGTGTTAACCAATAGAATACCCATCCATCTCTTGGACTGGGTGTCATTAACATTACTTATCTGTCTACAATTACCTAATCATGTCTTGATATTACTTTTAAAAGATAGTCAGCAAGGCAAATAAAGCGTGTTGATTGAATCTTAATAGCTGGGCCAAGTCTGAAGCCTGGAAACGTATTTGTGCTAAAGGACCTGTGTAGAAGAATCTAACATGGTCAAGTTTGGCCCATGACAACACAGTTTCGAAATATGCATTAAAATAAATGCACTGATCTACTTTCTATAAATTATCAGCAAATTGGTGAAATTACACCTATCAAAAAAAATTACAGCCTCCTCCAAATCCCCTATAGCTGTCCTATCCATCGCCACAATAGGTGTGTTTTCTACCACTTAAGGTAGAAGTGTCTCTCAATCAATTTGCTAAGTTAGACAAAGTAGGTGGTACATTTTTCAAGCAACCTGTACATGTGAGGTCTGCCTATTTTACAACCGGTGTAATATGTTTTTACGAAACTTCCATTCTCTATTTGCCTGAACTACACTACTTCTTTATGTTCATAGGTACATAATGACATGGTGTTAACCAATAGAATACCCATCCATCTCTTGGACTGGGTGTCATTAACATTACTTATCTGTCTACAATTACCTAATCATGTCTTGATATTACTTTTAAAAGATAGTCAGCAAGGCAAATAAAGCGTGTTGATTGAATCTTAATAGCTGGGCCAAGTCTGAAGCCTGGAAACTTATTTGTGCTAAAGGACCTGTGTAGAAGAATCTAACATGGTCAAGTTTGGCCCATGACAACACAGTTTCGGAATATGCATTAAAATTAAATGCACTGATCTACTTCCTATAAATTATCAGCAAATTGGTGAAATTACACCTATCAAAAAAAATTACAGCCTCCTCCAAATCCCCTATAGCTGTCCTATCCATCGCCACAATAGGTGTGTTTTCTACCACTTAAGGTAGAAGTGTCTCTCAATCAATTTGCTAAGTTAGACAAAGTAGCTGGTACATTTTTCAAGCAAACTACATGTGAGGTCTGCCTATTTTACAACCGGTGTAATATGTATTTACGAAACTTCCATTCTCTATTTGCCTGAACTACACTACTTCTTTATGTTCATAGGTATTAGTACATAATGACATGGTGTTAACCAATAGAATACCCATCCATCTCTTGGAATGGGTGTCATTAACATTACTTATCTGTCTACAATTACCTAATCATGTCTCGATATTACTTTTAAAAGATAGTCAGCAAGGCAAATAAAGCGTGTTGATTGAAACTTAATAGCTGGGCCAAGTCTGAAGCCTGGAAACTTATTTGTGCTAAAGGACCTGTGTAGAAGAATCTAACATGGTCAAGTTTGGCCAATGACAACACAGTTTCGAAAATATGCATTAAAATTAAATGCACTGATCTACTTTCTATAAATTATCAGCAAATTGGTGAAATTAAACCTATCAAAAAAAATTACAGCCTCCTCCAAATCCCCTATAGCTGTCCTATCCATTGCCACAATAGGTGTGTTTTCTACCACTTAAGGTAGAAGTGTCTCTCAATCAATTTGCTAAGTTAGACAAAGTAGCTGGTACATTTTTCAAGCACACTGTACATGTGAGGTCTGCCTATTTTACAACCGGTGTAATATGTATTTACGAAACTTCCATTCTCTATTTGCCTGAACTACACTACTTCTTTATGTTCATAGGTATTAGTACATAATGACATGGTGTTAACCAATAGAATACCCATCCCTCTCTTGGACTGGGTGTCATTAACATTACTTATCTGTCTACAATTACCTAATCATGTCTCGATATTACTTTTAAAAGATAGTCAGCAAGGCAAATAAATCGTGTTGATTGAATCTTAATAGCTGGGCCAAGTCTGAACCCTGGAAACTTATTTGTGCTAAAGGACCTGTGTAGAAGAATCTAACATGGTCAAGTTTGGCCAATGACAACACAGTTTCGAAATATGCATTAAAATTAAATGCACTGATCTACTTTCTATAAATTATCAGCAAATTGGTGAAATTACACCTATCAAAAAAAATTACAGCCTCCTACAAATCCCCTATAGCTGTCCTATCCATCGCCACAATAGGTGTGTTTTCTACCACTTAAGGTAGAAGTGTCTCTCAATCAATTTGCTAAGTTAGACAAAGTAGCTGGTACATTTTTCAAGCAAACTGTACATGTGAGGTCTGCCTATTTTACAAGCGGTGTAAAATGTATTTACGAAACTTCCATTCTCTATTTGCCTGAACTACACTACTTCTTTATGTTCATAGGTATTAGTACATAATGACATGGTGTTAACCAATAGAATACCCATCCATCTCTTGGACTGGGTGTCATTAACATTACTTATCTGTCTACAATTACCTAATCATGTCTCGATATTACTTTTAAAAGATAGTCAGCAAGGCATATAAAGCGTGTTGATTGAATCTTAATAGCTGGGCCAAGTCTGAAGCCTGGAAACTTATTTGTGCTAAAGGACCTGTGTAGAAGAATCTAACATGGTCAAGTTTGGCCCATGACAACACAGTTTCGAAATATGCATTAAAATTAAATGCACTGATCTACTTTCTATAAATTATCAGCAAATTGGTGAAATTACACCTATGAAAAAAAATTACAGCCTCCTCCAAATCCCCTATAGCTGTCCTATCCATCGCCACAATAGGTGTGTTTTCTACCACTTAAGGTAGAAGTGTCTCTCAATCAATTTGCTAAGTTAGACAAAGTAGCTGGTACATTTTTCAAGCAAACTGTACATGTGAGGTCTGCCTATTTTACAACCGGTGTAATATGTATTTACGAAACTTCCATTCTCTATTTGCCTGAACTACACTACTTCTTTATGTTCATAGGTATTAGTACATAATGACATGGTGTTAACCAATAGAATACCCTTCCATCTCTTGGACTGGGTGTCATTAACATTACTTATCTGTCTACAATTACCTAATCATGTCTCGATATTACTTTTAAAAGATAGTCAGCAAGGCAAATAAAGCGTGTTGATTGAATCTTAATAGCTGGGCCAAGTCTGAAGCCTGGAAACGTATTTGTGCTAAAGGACCTGTGTAGAAGAATCTAACATGGTCAAGTTTGGCCCATGACAACACAGTTTCGAAATATGCATTAAAATTAAATGCACTGATCTACTTTCTATAAATTATCAGCAAATTGGTGAAATTACACCTATCAAAAAAAATTACAGCCTCCTCCAAATCCCCTATAGCTGTCCTATCCATCTCCACAATAGGTGTGTTTTCTTCCACTTAAGGTAGAAGTGTCTCTCAATCAATTTGCTGTTAGACAAAGTAGCTGGTACATTTTTCAAGCAAACTGTACATGTGAGGTCTGCCTATTTTACAACCGGTGTAATATAAATTTACGAAACTTCCATTCTCTATTTGCCTGAACTACACTACTTCTTTATGTTCATAGGTATTAGTACATAATGACATGGTGTTAACCAATAGAATACCCATCTATCTCTTGGACTGGGTGTCATTAACATTACTTATCTGTCTACAATTACCTAATCATGTCTCGATATTACTTTTAAAAGATAGTCAGCAAGGCAAATAAAGCGTGTTGATTGAATCTTAATAGCTGGGCCAAGTCTGAAGCCTGGAAACTTATTTGTGCTAAAGGACCTGTGTAGAAGAATCTAACATGGTCAAGTTTGGCCCATGACAACACAGTTTCGAAATATGCATTAAAATTAAATGCACTGTTCTACTTTCTATAAATTATCAGCAAATTGGTGAAATTACACCTATGAAAAAAAATTACAGCCTCCTCCAAATCCCCTATAGCTGTCCTATCCATCGCCACAATAGGTGTGTTTTCTACCACTTAAGGTAGAAGTGTCTCTCAATCAATTTGCTAAGTTAGACAAAGTAGCTGGTACATTTTTCAAGCAAACTGTACATGTGAGGTCTGCCTATTTTACAACCGGTGTAATATGTATTTACGAAACTTCCATTCTCTATTTGCCTGAACTACACTACTTCTTTACGTTCATAGGTATTAGTACATAATGACATGGTGTTAACCAATAGAATACCCTTCCATCTCTTGGACTGGGTGTCATTAACATTACTTATCTGTCTACAATTACCTAATCATGTTTTGATATTACTTTTAAAAGATAGTCAGCAAGGCAAATAAAGCGTGTTGATTGAATCTTAGTAGCTGGGCCAAGTCTGAAGCCTGGAAACGTATTTGTGCTAAAGGACCTGTGTAGAAGAATCTAACATGGTCAAGTTTGGCCCATGACAACACAGTTTCGAAATATGCATTAAAATTAAATGCACTGATCTACTTTCTATAAATTATCAGCAAATTGGTGAAATTACACCTATCAAAAAAATTACAGCCTCCTCCAAATCCCCTATAGCTGTCCTATCCATCGCCACAATAGGTGTGTTTTCTACCACTTAAGGTAGAAGTGTCTCTCAATCAATTTGCTAAGTTAGACAAAGTAGCTGGTACATTTTTCAAGCAAACTGTACATGTGAGGTCTGCCTATTTTACAACCGGTGTAATATGTATTTACGAAACTTCCATTCTCTATTTGCCTGAACTACACTACTTCTTTACGTTCATAGGTATTAGTACATAATGACATGGTGTTAACCAATAGAATACCCTTCCATCTCCTGGACTGGGTGTCATTAAAATTACTTATCTGTCTACAATTACCTAATCATGTTTTGATATTACTTTTAAAAGATAGTCAGCAAGGCAAATAAAGCGTGTTGATTGAATCTTAATAGCTGGGCCAAGTCTGAAGCCTGGAAACGTATTTGTGCTAAAGGACCTGTGTAGAAGAATCTAACATGGTCAAGTTTGGCCCATGACAACACAGTTTCGAAATATGCATTAAAATTAAATGCACTGATCTACTTTCTATAAATTATCAGCAAATTGGTGAAATTACACCTATCAAAAAAAATTACAGCCTCCTCCAAATCCCCTATAGCTGTCCTATCCATCGCCACAATAGGTGTGTTTTCTACCACTTAAGGTAGAAGTGTCTCTCAATCAATTTGCTAAGTTAGACAAAGTAGCTGGTACATTTTTCAAGCACACTGTACATGTGAGGTCTGCCTATTTTACAACCGGTGTAATATGTATTTACGAAACTTCCATTCTCTATTTATCTGAACTACACTACTTCTTTATGTTCATAGGTATTAGTACATAATGACATGGTGTTAACCAATAGAATACCCATCCATCTCTTGGACTGGGTGTCATTAACATTACTTATCTGTCTACAATTACCTAATCATGTCTCGATATTACTTTTAAAAGATAGTCAGCAAGGCAAATAAAGCGTGTTGATTGAATCTTAATAGCTGGGCCAAGTCTGAGACCTGGAAACTTATTTGTGCTAAAGGACCTGTGTAGAAGAATCTAACATGGTCAAGTTTGGCCCATGACAACACAGTTTCGAAATATGCATTAAAATTAAATGCACTGATCTACTTTCTATAAATTATCAGCAAATTGGTGAAATTACACCTATCAAAAACATTACAGCCTCCTCCAAATCCCCTATAGCTGTCCTATCCATCGCCACAATAGGTGTGTTTTCTACCACTTAAGGTAGAAGTGTCTCTCAATCAATTTGCCAAGTTAGACAAAGTAGCTGGTACATTTTTCAAGCAAACTGTACATGTGAGGTCTGCCTATTTTACAACCGGTGTAATATGTATTTACAAAACTTCCATTCTCTATTTGCCTGAACTACACTACTTCTTTATGTTCATAGGTATTAGTACATAATGACATGGTGTTAACCAATAGAATACCCTTCCATCTCTTGGACTGGGTGTCATTAACATTACTTATCTGTCTACAATTACCTAATCATGTCTCGATATTACTTTTAAAAGATAGTCAGCAAGGCAAATAAAGCGTGTTGATTGAATCTTAATAGCTGGGCCAAGTCTGAAGCCTGGAAACGTATTTGTGCTAAAGGACCTGTGTAGAAGAATCTAACATGGTCAAGTTTGGCCCATGACAACACAGTTTCGAAATATGCATTAAAATTAAATGCACTGATCTACTTTCTATAAATTATCAGCAAATTGGTGAAATTACACCTATCAAAAAAAATTACAGCCTCCTCCAAATCCCCTATAGCTGTCCTATTCATCTCCACAATAGGTGTGTTCTCTTCCACTTAAGGTAGAAGTGTCTCTCAATCAATTTGCTAAGTTAGACAAAGTAGCTGGTACATTTTTCAAGCAAACTGTACATGTGAGGTCTGCCTATTTTACAACCGGTGTAATATGTATTTACGAAACTTCCATTCTCTATTTGCCTGAACTACACTACTTCTTTATGTTCATAGGTATTAGTACATAATGACATGGTGTTAACCAATAGAATACCCTTCCATCTCTTGGACTGGGTGTCATTAACATTACTTATCTGTCTACAATTACCTAATCATGTCTCGATATTACTTTTAAAAGATAGTCAGCAAGGCAAATAAAGCGTGTTGATTGAATCTTAATAGCTGGGCCAAGTCTGAAGCCTGGAAACGTATTTGTGCTAAAGGACCTGTGTAGAAGAATCTAACATGGTCAAGTTTGGCCCATGACAACACAGTTTCGAAATATGCATTAAAATTAAATGCACTGATCTACTTTCTATAAATTATCAGCAAATTGGTGAAATTACACCTATCAAAAAAAATTACAGCCTCCTCCAAATCCCCTATAGCTGTCCTATCCATCTCAACAATAGGTGTGTTCTCTTCCACTTAAGGTAGAAGTGTCTCTCAATCAATTTGCTAAGTTAGACAAAGTAGCTGGTACATTTTTCAAGCAAACTGTACATGTGAGGTCTGCCTATTTTACAACCGGTGTAATATAAATTTATGAAACTTCCATTCTCTATTTGCCTGAACTACACTACTTCTTTATGTTCATAGGTATTAGTACATAATGACATGGTGTTAACCAATAGAATACCCATCTATCTCTTGGACTGGGTGTCATTAACATTACTTATCTGTCTACAATTACCTAATCATGTCTCGATATTACTTTTAAAAGATAGTCAGCAAGGCAAATAAAGCGTGTTGATTGAATCTTAATAGCTGGGCCAAGTCTGAAGCCTGGAAACTTATTTGTGCTAAAGGACCTGTGTAGAAGAATCTAACATGGCCAAGTTTGGCCCATGACAACACAGTTTCGAAATATGCATTAAAATTAAATGCACTGATCTACTTTCTATAAATTATCAGCAAATTGGTGAAATTACACCTATGAAAAAAAATTACAGCCTCCTCCAAATCCCCTATAGCTGTCCTATCCATCGCCACAATAGGTGTGTTTTCTACCACTTAAGGTAGAAGTGTCTCTCAATCAATTTGCTAAGTTAGACAAAGTAGCTGGTACATTTTTCAAGTAAACTGTACATGTGAGGTCTGCCTATTTTACAACCGGTGTAATATGTATTTACGAAACTTCCATTCTCTATTTGCCTGAACTACACTACTTCTTTACGTTCATAGGTATTAGTACATAATGACATGGTGTTAACCAATAGAATACCCATCCATCTCTTGGACTGGGTGTCATTAACATTACTTATCTGTCTACAATTACCTAATCATGTCTCGATATTACTTTTAAAAGATAGTCAGCAAGGCAAATAAAGTGTGTTGATTGAATCTTAATAGCTGGGCCAAGTCTGAAGCCTGGAAACTTATTTGTGCTAAAGGAGCTGTGTAGAAGAATCTAACATGGTCAAGTTTGGCCATGACAACACAGTTTCGAAATATGCATTAAAATTAAATGCACTGATCTACTTTCTATAAATTATCAGCAAATTGGTGAAATTACACCTATCAAAAAAAATTACAGCCTCCTCCAAATCCCCTATAGCTGTCCTATCCATCGCCACAATAGGTGTGTTTTCTACCACTTAAGGTAGAAGTGTCTCTCAATCAATTTGCTAAGTTAGACAAAGTAGCTGGTACATTTTTCAAGCAAACTGTACATGTGAGGTCTGCCTATTTTACAACCGGTGTAATATGTATTTACCAAACGTCCATTCTCTATTTGCCTGAACTACACTACTTCTTTACGTTCATAGGTATTATTACATAATGACATGGTGTTAACCAATAGAATACCCTTCCATCTCCTGGACTGGGTGTCATTAACATTACTTATCTGTCTACAATTACCTAATCATGTTTTGATATTACTTTTAAAAGATAGTCAGCAAGGCAAATAAAGCGTGTTGATTGAATCTTAATAGCTGGGCCAAGTCTGAAGCCTGGAAACGTATTTGTGCTAAAGGACCTGTGTAGAAGAATCTAACATGGTCAAGTTTGGCCCATGACAACACAATTTCGAAATATGCATTAAAATTAAATGCACTGATCTACTTTCTATAAATTATCAGCAAATTGGTGAAATTACACCTATGAAAAAAATTACAGCCTCCTCCAAATCCCCTACAGCTGTCCTATCCATCGCCACAATAGGTGTGTTTTCTACCACTTAAGGTAGAAGTGTCTCTCAATCAATTTGCTAAGTTAGACAAAGTAGCTGGTACATTTTTCAAGCAAACTGTACATGTGAGGTCTGCCTATTTTACAACCGGTGTAATATAAATTTACGAAACTTCCATTCTCTATTTGCCTGAACTACACTACTTCTTTATGTTCATAGGTATTAGTACATAATGAGATGGTGTTAACCAATAGAATACCCATCCATCTCTTGGACTGGGTGTCATTAACATTACTTATCTGTCTACAATTACCTAATCATGTCTCGATATTACTTTTAAAAGATAGTCAGCAAGGCAAATAAAGTGTGTTGATTGAATCTTAATAGCTGGGCCAAGTCTGAAGCCTGGAAACTTATTTGTGCTAAAGGACCTGTGTAGAAGAATCTAACATGGTCAAGTTTGGCCATGACAACACAGTTTCGAAATATGCATTAAAATTAAATGCACTGATCTACTTTCTATAAATTATCAGCAAATTGGTGAAATTACACCTATGAAAAAAATTACAGCCTCCTCCAAATCCCCTATAGCTGTCCTATCCATCGCCAAAATAGGTGTGTTTTCTACCACTTAAGGTAGAAGTGTCTCTCAATCAATTTGCTAAGTTAGACAAAGTAGCTGGTACATTTTTCAAGCAAACTGTACATGTGAGGTCTGCCTATTTTATAACCGGTGTAATATGTATTTACGAAACTTCCATTCTCTATTTGCCTGAACTACACTACTTCTTTATGTTCATAGGTATTAGTACATAATGACATGGTGTTAACCAATAGAATACCCATCCATCTCTTGGACTGGGTGTCATTAACATTACTTATCTGTCTACAATTACCTAATCATGTCTCGATATTACTTTTAAAAGATAGTCAGCAAGGCAAATAAAGCGTGTTGATTGAATCTTAATAGCTGGGCCAAGTCTGAAGCCTGGAAACTTATTTGTGCTAAAGGACCTGTGTAGAAGAATCTGACATGGTCAAGTTTGGCCCATGACAATACAGTTTCGGCATATGCATTAAAATTAAATGCACTGATCTACTTTCTATAAATTATCAGCAAATTGGTGAAATTACACCTATCAAAAAAAATTACAGCCTCCTCCAAATCCCCTATAGCTGTCCTATCCATCGCCACAATAGGTGTGTTTTCTACCACTTAAGGTAGAAGTGCCTCTCAATCAATTTGCTAAGTTAGACAAAGTAGCTGGTACATTTTTCAAGCAAACTGTACATGTGAGGTCTGCCTATTTTACAACCGGTGTAATATGTATTTACGAAACTTCCATTCTCTATATGCCTAAACTACACTACTTCTTTATGTTCATAGGCATTAGTACATAATGACATGGTGTTAACCAATAGAATACCTATCCATCTCTTGGACTGGGTGTCATTAACATTACTTATCTGTCTACAATTACCTAATCATGTCTCGATATTACTTTTAAAAGATAGTCAGCAAGGCAAATAAAGCGTGTTGATTGAATCTTAATAGCTGGGCCAAGTCTAAAGCCTGGAAACTTATTTGTGCTATAGGACCTGTGTAGAAGAATCTAACATGGTCAAGTTTGGCCAATGACAACACAGTTTCGAAATATGCATTAAAATTAAATGCACTGATCTACTTTCTATAAATTATCAGCAAATTGGTGAAATTACACCTATCAAAAAAAATTACAGCCTCCTCAAAATCCCCTATAGCTGTCCTATCCATCGCCACAATAGGTGTGTTTTCTACCACCTAAGGTAGAATTGTCTCTCAATCAGTTTGCTAAGTTAGACAAAGTAGCTGGTACATTTTTCAAGCAACCTGTACATGTGAGGTCTGCCTATTTTACAACCGGTGTAATATGTATTTACGAAACTTCCATTCTCTATTTGCCTGAACTACACTACTTCTTTATGTTCATAGGTATTAGTACATAATGACATGGTGTTAACCAATAGAATACCCATCCATCTCTTGGACTGGGTGTCATTAACATTACTTATCTGTCTACAATTACCTAATCATGTCTCGATATTACTTTTAAAAGATAGTCAGCAAGGCAAATAAAGCGTGTTGATTGAATCTTAATAGCTGGGCCAAGTCTGAACCCTGGAAACTTATTTGTGCTAACGGACCTGTGTAGAAGAATCTGACATGGTCAAGTTTGGCCCATGACAACACGGTTTCGGAATATGCATTAAAATTAAATGCACTGATCTACTTTCTATAAATTATCAGCAAATTGGTGAAATTACACCTATCAAAAAAATTACAGCCTCCTCCAAATCCCCTATAGCTGTCCTATCCATCGCCACAATAGGTGTGTTTTCTACCACTTAAGGTAGAAGTGTCTCTCAATCAATTTGCTAAGTTACACAAAGTAGCTGGTACATTTTTCAAGCAAACTGTACATGTGAGGCCTGCCTATTTTACAACCGGTGTAATATGTATTTACGAAACTTCCATTCTCTATTTGCCTGAACTACACTACTTCTTTATGTTCATAGGTATTAGTACATAATGACATGGTGTTAACCAATAGAATTCCCATCCATCTCTTGGACTGGGTGTCATTAACATTACTTATCTGTCTACAATTACCTAATCATGTCTCGATATTACTTTTAAAAGATAGTCAGCAAGGCAAATAAAGCGTGTTGATTGAATCTTAATAGCTGGGCCAAGTCTGAACCCTGGAAACTTATTTGTGCTAAAGGACCTGTGTAGAAGAATCTAACATGGTCAAGTTTGGCCAATGACAACACAGTTTCGAAATATGCATTAAAATTAAATGCACTGATCTACTTTCTATAAATTATCATCAAATTGGTGAAATTACACCTATCAAAAAAAATTACAGCCTCCTCCAAATCCCCTATAGCTGTCCTATCCATCGCCACAATAGGTGTGTTTTCTACCACTTAAGGTAGAAGTGTCTCTCAATCAATTTGCTAAGTTAGACAAAGTAGCTGGTACATTTTTCAAGCAAACTGTTCATGTGAGGTCTGCCTATTTTACAACCGGTGTAATATGTATTTACGAAACTTCCATTCTCTATTTGCCTGAACTACACTACTTCTTTATGTTCATAGGTATTAGTACATAATGACATGGTGTTAACCAATAGAATACCCATCCATCTCTTGGACTGGGTGTCATTAACATTACTTATCTGTCTACAATTACCTAATCATGTCTCGATATTACTTTTAAAAGATAGTCAGCAAGGCAAATAAAGCGTTTTGTTTGAATCTTAATAGCTGGTCCAAGTCTGAAGCCTGGAAACTTATTTGTGCTAAAGGACCTGTGTAGAAGAATCTAACATGGTCAAGTTTGGCCCATGACAACACAGTTTCGAAATATGCATTAAAATTAAATGCACTGATCTACTTTCTATAAATTATCAGCAATTTGGTGAAATTACACCTATCAAAAAAAATTACAGCCTCCTCCAAATCCCCTATAGCTGTCCTATCCATCGCCACAATAGGTGTGTTTTCTACCACTTAAGGTAGAAGTGTCTCTCAATCAATTTGCTAAGTTAGACAAAGTAGCTGGTACATTTTTCAAGCAAACTGTACATGTGAGGTCTGCCTATTTTACAACCGGTGTAATATAAATTTAAGAAACTTCCATTCTCTATTTGCCTGAACTACACTACTTCTTTATGTTCATAGGTATTAGTACATAATGACATGGTGTTAACCAATAGAATACCCATCCATCTCTTGGACTGGGTGTCATTAACATTACTTATCTGTCTACAATTACCTAATCATGTCTCGATATTACTTTTAAAAGATAGTCAGCAAGGCAAATAAAGTGTGTTGATTGAATCTTAATAGCTGGGCCAAGTCTGAGACCTGGAAACTTATTTGTGCTAAAGGACCTGTGTAGAAGAATCTAACATGGTCAAGTTTGGCCCATGACAACACAGTTTCGAAATATGCATTAAAATTAAATGCACTGATCTACTTTCTATAAATTATCAGCAAATTGGTGAAATTACACCTATCAAAAAAAATTACAGCCTCCTCCAAATCCCCTATAGCTGTCCTATCCATCGCCACAATAGGTGTGTTTTCTACCACTTAAGGTAGAAGTGTCTCTCAATCAATTTGCTAAGTTAGACAAAGTAGCTGGTACATTTTTCAAGCAAACTGTACATGTGAGGTCTGCCTATTTTACAACCGGTGTAATATGTATTTACGAAACTTCCATTCTCTATTTGCCTGAACTATACTACTTCTTTATGTTCATAGGTATTAGTACATAATGACATGGTGTTAACCAATAGAATACCCATCCATCTCTTGGACTGTGTGTCATTAACATTACTTATCTGTCTACAATTACCTAATCATGTCTCGATATTACTTTTAAAAGATAGTCAGCAAGGCAAATAAAGTGTGTTGATTGAATCTTAATAGCTGGGCCAAGTCTGAGACCTGGAAACTTATTTGTGCTAAAGGACCTGTGTAGAAGAATCTAACATGGTCAAGTTTGGCCCATGACAACACAGTTTCGAAATATGCATTAAAATTAAATGCACTGATCTACTTTCTATAAATTATCAGCAAATTGGTGAAATTACACCTATCAAAAAAATTTTTAGCCTCCTAGCTGTCCTATCCATCGCCACAATAGGTGTGTTTTCTACCACTTAAGGTAGAAGTGTCTCTCAATCAATTTGCTAAGTTAGACAAAGTAGCTGGTACATTTTTCAAGCAAACTGTACATGTGAGGTCTGCCTATTTTACAACCGGTGTAATATGTATTTACGAAACTTCCATTCTCTATTTGCCTGAACTACACTACTTCTTTATGTTCATAGGTATTAGTACATAATGACATGGTGTTAACCAATAGAATACCCTTCCATCTCTTGGACTGGGTGTCATTAACATTACTTATCTGTCTACAATTACCTAATCATGTCTCGATATTACTTTTAAAAGATAGTCAGCAAGGCAAATAAAGCGTGTTGATTGAATCTTAATAGCTGGGCCAAGTCTGAAGCCTGGAAACTTATTTGTGCTAAAGGACCTGTGTAGAAGAATCTAACATGGTCAAGTTTGGCCCATGACAACACAGTTTCGAAATATGCATTAAAATTAAATGCACTGATCTACTTTCTATAAAATATCAGCAAATTGGTGAAATTACACCTATCAAAAAAAAATTACAGCCTCCTCCAAATCCCCTATAGCTGTCCTATCCATCGCCAAAATAGGTGTGTTTTCTACCACTTAAGGTAGAAGTGTCTCTCAATCAATTTGCTAAGTTAGACAAAGTAGCTGGTACATTTTTCAAGCAACCTGTACATGTGAGGTCTGCCTATTTTACAACCGGTGTAATATGTATTTACGAAACTTCCATTCTCTATTTGCCTGAACTACCCTACTTCTTTATGTTTATATGTATTAGTACATAATGACATGGTGTTAACCAATAGAATACCCATCCATCCCTTGGACTGGGTGTCATTAACATTACTTATCTGTCTACAATTACCTAATTATGTCTCGATATTACTTTTAAAAGATAGTCAGCAAGGCAAATAAAGTGTGTTGATTGAATCTTAATAGCTGGGCCACGTCTGAGACCTGGAAACTTATTTGTGCTAAAGGACCTGTGTAGAAGAATCTAACATGGTCAAGTTTGGCCCATAACAACACAGTTTCGAAATATGCATTAAAATTAAATGCACTGATCTACTTTCTATAAATTATCAGCAAATTGGTGAAATTACACCTATCAAAAAAAATTACAGCCTCCTCCAAATCCCCTATAGCTGTCCTATCCATCGCCACAATAGGTGTGTTTTCTACCACTTAAGGTAGAAGTGTCTCTCAATCAATTTGCTAAGTTAGACAAAGTAGCTGGTACATTTTTCAAACAAACTGTACATGTGAGGTCTGCCTATTTTACAACCGGTGTAATATGTATTTACGAAACTTCCATTCTCTATTTGCCTGAACTACACTAATTCTTTATGTTCATAGGTATTAGTACATAATGACATGGTGTTAACCAATAGAATACCCATCCATCTCTTGGACTGGGTGTCATTAACATTACTTATCTGTCTACAATTACCTAATCATGTCTCGATATTACTTTTAAAAGATAGTCAGCAAGGCAAATAAAGCGTGTTGATTGAATCTTAATAGCTGGGCCAAGTCTGAAGCCTGGAAACTTATTTGTGCTAAAGGACCTGTGTAGAAGAATCTAACATGGTCAAGTTTGGCCCATGACAACACAGTTTCGAAATATGCATTAAAATTAAATGCACTGATCTACTTTCTATAAATTATCAGCAAATTGGTGAAATTACACCTATCAAAAAAAATTACAGCCTCCTAGCTGTCCTATCCATCGCCACAATAAGTGTGTTTTCTACCACTTAAGGTAGAAGTGTCTCTCAATCAATTTGCTAAGTTAGACAAAGTAGCTGGTACATTTTTCAAGCAAACTGTACATGTGAGGTCTGCCTATTTTACAACCGGTGTAATATGTATTTACGAAACTTCCATTCTCTATTTGCCTGAACTACACTACTTCTTTATGTTCATAGGTATTAGTACATAATGACATGGTGTTAACCAATAGAATACCCTTCCATCTCTTGGACTGGGTGTCATTAACATTACTTATCTGTCTACAATTACCTAATCATGTCTCGAGATTACTTTTAAAAGATAGTCAGCAAGGCAAATAAAGCGTGTTGATTGAATCTTAATAGCTGGGCCAAGTCTGAAGCCTGGAAACTTATTTGTGCTAAAGGACCTGTGTAGAAGAATCTAACATGGTCAAGTTTGGCCCATGACAACACAGTTTCGAAATATGCATTAAAATTAAATGCACTGATCTACTTTCTATAAATTATCAGCAAATTGGTGAAATTACACCTATCAAAAAAAATTACAGCCTCCTCCAAATCCCCTATAGCTGTCCTATCCATCGCCACAATAGGTGTGTTTTCTACCACTTAAGGTAGAAGTGTCTCTCAATCAATTTGCTAAGTTAGACAAAGTAGCTGGTACATTTTTCAAGCAAACTGTACATGTGAGGTCTGCCTATTTTACAACCGGTGTAATATGTATTTACGAAACTTCCATTCTCTATTTGCCTGAACTACACTAATTCTTTATGTTCATAGGTATTAGTACATAATGACATGGTGTTAACCAATAGAATACCCATCCATCTCTTGGACTGTGTGTCATTAACATTACTTATTTGTCTACAATTACCTAATCATGTCTCGATATTACTTTTAAAAGATAGTCAGCAAGGCAAATAAAGCGTGTTGATTGAATCTTAATAGCTGGGCCAAGTCTGAAGCCTGGAAACTTATCTGTGCTAAAGGACCTGTGTAGAAGAATCTAACATGGTCAAGTTTGGCCCATGACAACACAGTTTCGAAATATGCATTAAAATTAAATGCACTGATCTACTTTCTATAAATTATCAGCAAATTGGTGAAATTACACCTATCAAAAAAAATTACAGCCTCCTAGCTGTCCTATCCATCGCCACAATAGGTGTGTTTTCTACCACTTAAGGTAGAAGTGTCTCTCAATCAATTTGCTAAGTTAGACAAAGTAGCTGGTACATTTTTCAAGCAAACTGTACATGTAAGGTCTGCCTATTTTACAACCGGTGTAATATGTATTTACGAAACTTCCATTCTCTATTTGCCTGAACTACACTACTTCTTTATGTTCATAGGTATTAGTACATAATGACATGGTGTTAACCAATAGAATACCCTTCCATCTCTTGGACTGGGTGTCATTAACATTACTTATCTGTCTACAATTACCTAATCATGTCTCGATATTACTTTTAAAAGATAGTCAGCAAGGCAAATAAAGCGTGTTGATTGAATCTTAATAGCTGGGCCAAGTCTGAAGCCTGGAAACGTATTTGTGCTAAAGGACCTGTGTAGAAGAATCTAACATGGTCAAGTTTGGCCCATGACAACACAGTTTCGAAATATGCATTAAAATTAAATGCACTGATCTACTTTCTATAAATTATCAGCAAATTGGTGAAATTACACCTATGAAAAAAATTACAGCCTCCTCCAAATCCCCTATAGCTGTCCTATCCATCGCCACAATAGGTGTGTTTTCTACCACTTAAGGTAGAAGTGTCTCTCAATCAATTTGCTAAGTTAGACAAAGTAGCTGGTACATTTTTCAAGCAAACTGTACATGTGAGGTCTGCCTATTTTACAACCGGTGTAATATAAATTTACGAAACTTCCATTCTCTATTTGCCTGAACTACACTACTTCTTTATGTTCATAGGTATTAGTACATAATGACATGGTGTTAACCAATAGAATACCCATCCCTCTCTTGGACTGGGTGTCATTAACATTACTTATCTGTCTACAATTACCTAATCATGTCTCGATATTACTTTTAAAAGATAGTCAGCAAGGCAAATAAAGTGTGTTGATTGAATCTTAATAGCTGGGCCAAGTCTGAAGCCTGGAAACTTATTTGTGCTAAAGGACCTGTGTAGAAGAATCTAACATGGTCAAGTTTGGCCATGACAACACAGTTTCGAAATATGCATTAAAATTAAATGCACTGATCTACTTTCTATAAATTATCAGCAAATTGGTGAAATTACACCTATGAAAAAAATTACAGCCTCCTCCAAATCCCCTATAGCTGTCCTATCCATCGCCACAATAGGTGTGTTTTCTACCACTTAAGGTAGAAGTGTCTCTCAATCAATTTGCTAAGTTAGACAAAGTAGCTGGTACATTTTTCAAGCAAACTGTACATGTGAGGTCTGCCTATTTTATAACCGGTGTAATATGTATTTACGAAACTTCCATTCTCTATTTGCCTGAACTACACTACTTCTATATGTTCATAGGTATTAGTACATAATGACATGGTGTTAACCAATAGAATACCCATCCATCTCTTGGACTGGGTGTCATTAACATTACTTATCTGTCTACAATTACCTAATCATGTCTCGATATTACTTTTAAAAGATAGTCAGCAAGGCAAATAAAGCGTGTTGATTGAATCTTAATAGCTGGGCCAAGTCTGAAGCCTGGAAACTTATTTGTGCTAAAGGACCTGTGTAGAAGAATCTGACATGGTCAAGTTTGGCCCATGACAACACAGTTTCGGCATATGCATTAAAATTAAATGCACTGATCTACTTTCTATAAATTATCAGCAAATTGGTGAAATTACACCTATCAAAAAAAATTACAGCCTCCTCCAAATCCCCTATAGCTGTCCTATCCATCGCCACAATAGGTGTGTTTTCTACCACTTAAGGTAGAAGTGCCTCTCAATCAATTTGCTAAGTTAGACAAAGTAGCTGGTACATTTTTCAAGCAAACTGTACATGTGAGGTCTGCCTATTTTACAACCGGTGTAATATGTATTTACGAAACTTCCATTCTCTATATGCCTAAACTACACTACTTCTTTATGTTCATAGGCATTAGTACATAATGACATGGTGTTAACCAATAGAATACCTATCCATCTCTTGGACTGGGTGTCATTAACATTACTTATCTGTCTACAATTACCTAATCATGTCTCGATATTACTTTTAAAAGATAGTCAGCAAGGCAAATAAAGCGTGTTGATTGAATCTTAATAGCTGGGCCAAGTCTAAAGCCTGGAAACTTATTTGTGCTATAGGACCTGTGTAGAAGAATCTGACATGGTCAAGTTTGGCCCATGACAACACAGTTTCGGAATATGCATTAAAATTAAATGCACTGATCTACTTTCTATAAATTATCAGCAAATTGGTGAAATTACACCTATCAAAAAAATTACAGCCTCCTCCAAATCCCCTATAGCTGTCCTATCCATCGCCACAATAGGTGTGTTTTCTACCACTTAAGGTAGAAGTGTCTCTCAATCAATTTGCTAAGTTACACAAAGTAGCTGGTACATTTTTCAAGCAAACTGTACATGTGAGGCCTGCCTATTTTACAACCGGTGTAATATGTATTTACGAAACTTCCATTCTCTATTTGCCTGAACTACACTACTTCTTTATGTTCATAGGTATTAGTACATAATGACATGGTGTTAACCAATAGAATTCCCATCCATCTCTTGGACTGGGTGTCATTAACATTACTTATCTGTCTACAATTACCTAATCATGTCTCGATATTACTTTTAAAAGATAGTCAGCAAGGCAAATAAAGCGTGTTGATTGAATCTTAATAGCTGGGCCAAGTCTGAACCCTGGAAACTTATTTGTGCTAAAGGACCTGTGTAGAAGAATCTAACATGGTCAAGTTTGGCCAATGACAACACAGTTTCGAAATATGCATTAAAATTAAATGCACTGATCTACTTTCTATAAATTATCATCAAATTGGTGAAATTACACCTATCAAAAAAAATTACAGCCTCCTCCAAATCCCCTATAGCTGTCCTATCCATCGCCCCAATAGGTGTGTTTTCTACCACTTAAGGTAGAAGTGTCTCTCAATCAATTTGCTAAGTTAGACAAAGTAGCTGGTACATTTTTCAAGCAAACTGTTCATGTGAGGTCTGCCTATTTTACAACCGGTGTAATATGTATTTACGAAACTTCCATTCTCTATTTGCCTGAACTACACTACTTCTTTATGTTCATAGGTATTAGTACATAATGACATGGTGTTAACCAATAGAATACCCATCCATCTCTTGGACTGGGTGTCATTAACATTACTTATCTGTCTACAATTACCTAATCATGTCTCGATATTACTTTTAAAAGATAGTCAGCAAGGCAAATAAAGCGTTTTGTTTGAATCTTAATAGCTGGTCCAAGTCTGAAGCCTGGAAACTTATTTGTGCTAAAGGACCTGTGTAGAAGAATCTAACATGGTCAAGTTTGGCCCATGACAACACAGTTTCGAAATATGCATTAAAATTAAATGCACTGATCTACTTTCTATAAATTATCAGCAATTTGGTGAAATTACACCTATCAAAAAAAATTACAGCCTCCTCCAAATCCCCTATAGCTGTCCTATCCATCGCCACAATAGGTGTGTTTTCTACCACTTAAGGTAGAAGTGTCTCTCAATCAATTTGCTAAGTTAGACAAAGTAGCTGGTACATTTTTCAAGCAAACTGTACATGTGAGGTCTGCCTATTTTACAACCGGTGTAATATAAATTTACGAAACTTCCATTCTCTATTTGCCTGAACTACACTACTTCTTTATGTTCATAGGTATTAGTACATAATGACATGGTGTTAACCAATAGAATACCCATCCATCTCTTGGACTGGGTGTCATTAACATTACTTATCTGTCTACAATTACCTAATCATGTCTCGATATTACTTTTAAAAGATAGTCAGCAAGGCAAATAAAGTGTGTTGATTGAATCTTAATAGCTGGGCCAAGTCTGAGACCTGGAAACTTATTTGTGCTAAAGGACCTGTGTAGAAGAATCTAACATGGTCAAGTTTGGCCCATGACAACACAGTTTCGAAATATGCATTAAAATTAAATGCACTGATCTACTTTCTATAAATTATCAGCAAATTGGTGAAATTACACCTATCAAAAAAAATTACAGCCTCCTCCAAATCCCCTATAGCTGTCCTATCCATCGCCACAATAGGTGTGTTTTCTACCACTTAAGGTAGAAGTGTCTCTCAATCAATTTGCTAAGTTAGACAAAGTAGCTGGTACATTTTTCAAGCAAACTGTACATGTGAGGTCTGCCTATTTTACAACCGGTGTAATATGTATTTACGAAACTTCCATTCTCTATTTGCCTGAACTACACTACTTCTTTATGTTCATAGGTATTAGTACATAATGACATGGTGTTAACCAATAGAATACCCATCCATCTCTTGGACTGTGTGTCATTAACATTACTTATCTGTCTACAATTACCTAATCATGTCTCGATATTACTTTTAAAAGATAGTCAGCAAGGCAAATAAAGTGTGTTGATTGAATCTTAATAGCTGGGCCAAGTCTGAGACCTGGAAACTTATTTGTGCTAAAGGACCTGTGTAGAAGAATCTAACATGGTCAAGTTTGGCCCATGACAACACAGTTTCGAAATATGCATTAAAATTAAATGCACTGATCTACTTTCTATAAATTATCAGCAAATTGGTGAAATTACACCTATCAAAAAAATTTTTAGCCTCCTAGCTGTCCTATCCATCGCCACAATAGGTGTGTTTTCTACCACTTAAGGTAGAAGTGTCTCTCAATCAATTTGCTAAGTTAGACAAAGTAGCTGGTACATTTTTCAAGCAAACTGTACATGTGAGGTCTGCCTATTTTACAACCGGTGTAATATGTATTTACGAAACTTCCATTCTCTATTTGCCTGAACTACACTACTTCTTTATGTTCATAGGTATTAGTACATAATGACATGGTGTTAACCAATAGAATACCCTTCCATCTCTTGGACTGGGTGTCATTAACATTACTTATCTGTCTACAATTACCTAATCATGTCTCGATTTTACTTTTAAAAGATAGTCAGCAAGGCAAATAAAGCGTGTTGATTGAATCTTAATAGCTGGGCCAAGTCTGAAGCCTGGAAACTTATTTGTGCTAAATGACCTGTGTAGAAGAATCTAACATGGTCAAGTTTGGCCCATGACAACACAGTTTCGAAATATGCATTAAAATTAAATGCACTGATCTACTTTCTATAAAATATCAGCAAATTGGTGAAATTACACCTATCAAAAAAAAATTACAGCCTCCTCCAAATCCCCTATAGCTGTCCTATCCATCGCCAAAATAGGTGTGTTTTCTACCACTTAAGGTAGAAGTGTCTCTCAATCAATTTGCTAAGTTAGACAAAGTAGCTGGTACATTTTTCAAGCAACCTGTACATGTGAGGTCTGCCTATTTTACAACCGGTGTAATATGTATTTACGAAACTTCCATTCTCTATTTGCCTGAACTACCCTACTTCTTTATGTTTATATGTATTAGTACATAATGACATGGTGTTAACCAATAGAATACCCATCCATCCCTTGGACTGGGTGTCATTAACATTACTTATCTGTCTACAATTACCTAATTATGTCTCGATATTACTTTTAAAAGATAGTCAGCAAGGCAAATAAAGTGTGTTGATTGAATCTTAATAGCTGGGCCACGTCTGAGACCTGGAAACTTATTTGTGCTAAAGGACCTGTGTAGAAGAATCTAACATGGTCAAGTTTGGCCCATAACAACACAGTTTCGAAATATGCATTAAAATTAAATGCACTGATCCACTTTCTATAAATTATCAGCAAATTGGTGAAATTACACCTATCAAAAAAAATTACAGCCTCCTCCAAATCCCCTATAGCTGTCCTATCCATCGCCACAATAGGTGTGTTTTCTACCACTTAAGGTAGAAGTGTCTCTCAATCAATTTGCTAAGTTAGACAAAGTAGCTGGTACATTTTTCAAACAAACTGTACATGTGAGGTCTGCCTATTTTACAACCGGTGTAATATGTATTTACGAAACTTCCATTCTCTATTTGCCTGAACTACACTAATTCTTTATGTTCATAGGTATTAGTACATAATGACATGGTGTTAACCAATAGAATACCCATCCATCTCTTGGACTGGGTGTCATTAACATTACTTATCTGTCTACAATTACCTAATCATGTCTCGATATTACTTTTAAAAGATAGTCAGCAAGGCAAATAAAGCGTGTTGATTGAATCTTAATAGCTGGGCCAAGTCTGAAGCCTGGAAACTTATTTGTGCTAAAGGACCTGTGTAGAAGAATCTAACATGGTCAAGTTTGGCCCATGACAACACAGTTTCGAAATATGCATTAAAATTAAATGCACTGATCTACTTTCTATAAATTATCAGCAAATTGGTGAAATTACACCTATCAAAAAAAATTACAGCCTCCTAGCTGTCCTATCCATCGCCACAATAAGTGTGTTTTCTACCACTTAAGGTAGAAGTGTCTCTCAATCAATTTGCTAAGTTAGACAAAGTAGCTGGTACATTTTTCAAGCAAACTGTACATGTGAGGTCTGCCTATTTTACAACCGGTGTAATATGTATTTACGAAACTTCCATTCTCTATTTGCCTGAACTACACTACTTCTTTATGTTCATAGGTATTAGTACATAATGACATGGTGTTAACCAATAGAATACCCTTCCATCTCTTGGACTGGGTGTCATTAACATTACTTATCTGTCTACAATTACCTAATCATGTCTCGATATTACTTTTAAAAGATAGTCAGCAAGGCAAATAAAGCGTGTTGATTGAATCTTAATAGCTGGGCCAAGTCTGAAGCCTGGAAACTTATTTGTGCTAAAGGACCTGTGTAGAAGAATCTAACATGGTCAAGTTTGGCCCATGACAACACAGTTTCGAAATATGCATTAAAATTAAATGCACTGATCTACTTTCTATAAATTATCAGCAAATTGGTGAAATTACACCTATCAAAAAAAATTACAGCCTCCTCCAAATCCCCTATAGCTGTCCTATCCATCGCCACAATAGGTGTGTTTTCTACCACTTAAGGTAGAAGTGTCTCTCAATCAATTTGCTAAGTTAGACAAAGTAGCTGGTACATTTTTCAAGCAAACTGTACATGTGAGGTCTGCCTATTTTACAACCGGTGTAATATGTATTTACGAAACTTCCATTCTCTATTTGCCTGAACTACACTAATTCTTTATGTTCATAGGTATTAGTACATAATGACATGGTGTTAACCAATAGAATACCCATCCATCTCTTGGACTGTGTGTCATTAACATTACTTATTTGTCTACAATTACCTAATCATGTCTCGATATTACTTTTAAAAGATAGTCAGCAAGGCAAATAAAGCGTGTTGATTGAATCTTAATAGCTGGGCCAAGTCTGAGACCTGGAAACTTATTTGTGCTAAAGGACCTGTGTAGAAGAATCTAACATGGTCAAGTTTGGCCCATGACAACACAGTTTCGAAATATGCATTAAAATTAAATGCACTGATCTACTTTCTATAAATTATCAGCAAATTGGTGAAATTACACCTATCAAAAAAAATTACAGCCTCCTCCAAATCCCCTATAGCTGTCCTATCCATCGCCACAATAGGTGTGTTTTCTACCACTTAAGGTAGAAGTGTCTCTCAATCAATTTGCTAAGTTAGACAAAGTAGCTGGTACATTTTTCAAACAAACTGTACATGTGAGGTCTGCCTATTTTACAACCGGTGTAATATGTATTTACGAAACTTCCATTCTCTATTTGCCTGAACTACACTAATTCTTTATGTTCATAGGTATTAGTACATTGTTACGGTTGCTGCGAGCACTGGAGACTATGTCCAGATTTCTTGCTACTGCACATGTGCGAGCGCTGGAGACTAAGTCCAGATTTCTTGCTACTGCACATGTGCGAGCGCTGGAGACTAAGTCCAGATTTCTTTCTACTGCACATGTGCGAGCGCTGGAGACTAAGTCCAGATTTCTTGCTACTGCACATGTGCGAGCGCCGGAGACTAAGTCCAATCTTGGAGCCATTGCACATGTGCGGGTGACATCATCGCTGACACGAGGTCACATGTCTCTGACACCTTCTATGCCGATTGGTCGCTGGTCATGTACTTGTGACGTCTTGCTCGGTGATAGGCCAGCATGACGTCACTCCTGTCGTTCTGGCAGCGGATTGGCTCTGGTGTCCTCCATCTTGGATGAGGCACAGAGTCTATATAAGACCCTGACACACGCCGCATGGTGCTCAGTCCTCTTGGTTCATGCATATGAGTAGACGCTCTGTGCGCGTTCCTCTAGGCATTCCTCTGTCTATGCTAGGTGAGCGCTACCGGCAGGGTAGCGTTCTTATACCTTACAGCTTCGGCTGCTGTCCGTATCCTTACCTCTTAGGGGAGCGGACATAGGCAGGTGCCTGAGGCACATGGTCTGGCTGGGCCTTGTGATTCTACTCGTAGGTGGACGTTGCCGCTAGGGTAACGTTCCTTATACTGCGTCTGGCAGTTGTTCGTATCCTCGCACACTAGGGGAGCGAACAGAGGTAGGAGCTTTGTGCGGCTTACGCTGCTGTTCGTCTCTTTTGCACCACTAGAAGAGCGGACCTAGGCAGGTGCCATATCTAGTGGTTCGTGTCCTCGCACACTAGTGGAGCGAACGCAGGTAGGAGCTTTGTGCGGCTTACGCTGCTGTTCGTCTCTTTTGCACCACTAGAAGAGCGGACCTAGGTAGGTGCCATTTCGCACACATTGCCTTTGTCTCTGTGATTATTAACAGAGATCATTCCACACACCCTCCAAGTAAGGGAGGAATTGCTTTACTTTCTTATTATATCCTTCTGTGAGTTAACAGAGGTATTGCACTCTGCCATAGTCTGCAGCAAAGTCTTTGCACGGTGGACCCTGACTGTCTGATACTCCTTTCGGTTATTATCAGACAGCCCCCCGTAACATTAGGACTGAGCCAAGGGTCTGGCAGTTATGGCAGAATATCAGCAGTTACACCGTTACATACAAGTACTTGAGTCACGGCTCAAGAGTATAGAGGATAAACCTCAGACCATGGTGACATCTGCACATGATCCTCGACTTGCTCTGCCAAACAGATATTCTGGCGATGCCAGATCATGTCGTGGTTTTATTAGTCAGTGTCAGATACACCTAGAGGTCAACTCTTCTCGCTTCTCTACGGAGAGGTCCAGAGTAGGCTTTATCATCTCCTTACTTCAGGACAAAGCCTTAGAATGGGCGACTCCCCTATGGGAGCGCTCTGATGTGGTTACTCTGAGACATCAAGACTTTCTTGATGCTCTTAAGGCGGTATTCATGGGTCCGCAGGTTACCCATGATGCGGCCCTGAGACTGTTAGATCTATCTCAGGGTTCATTATCCACTAGTTCTTATGCCATTGCTTTTAGAACTCTGGTGGCAGAACTAGATTGGCCAGAGAAGGTGTTGATTCCTATCTTCTGGAGAGGGTTGGCAGGCTATGTCAAGGATGCCCTTGCTACTCGTGAGGTCCCTGCTTCTCTGGAGGACTTGATCACAGTAGCAACGAGGATCGATGTACGCCATAAGGAACGTAGACTCGAGGTCTCTTCCTCACGCCCTAAGCATCGGGCTATTCCAGTTGTTGAGGGTCCACTACCATCTTCCTCAGCATCTGAAACATCTCCCACTCCTATGGAGTTAGGTCATACGTTCTCCAGACTACGCAAGTCTGGTCCTCCTATATGTTACGTATGTCGTCAGGCTGGGCACTATGCCAACAAGTGTCCTAGTCGTCAGGGAAACTCCCTGGCCTAGTAACCATTAGAGGGGGGTTACTAGAGACGTCTTCTGCACCCTCTAAGTGTTGTATCCCAGGTCAGCTCTCGTTATCTGAGAATACATGGCCTATTATGGCTTTTGTGGATTCCGGAGCTGACGGGATTTTTGTGTCCTCAGGATTTGTAAAGGGACACAATATTCCCTCTATCATGTTAGAGGCGCCTATTCCTGTCCGTGTTGTTAATGGAACTATGTTGTCTGACTCCATTACATTGAGGACAGTTCCCTTGCGCCTTTCCCTGTCTCAGGGTCACATAGAGGAGATTTCTTTTCTTGTTTTGCCTGAGGGTATAGACGACGTCCTTCTGGGTCTTCCATGGCTTCGGACTCATGCTCCTCACATTGACTGGGAGTCTGACAGCATTATTAGTTGGGGTTCGAAATGTCAGTCCCGATGTCTTCCCTTATCACCTAAGGTCGTTGCGGTTGCAGCAACTGATCTCTCTCCCATACCTACACCCTATTTGGATTTCGCTGACGTGTTCTCCAAACAGGGTGCTGAGGTTCTTCCACCCCATAGGCCGTATGACTGTGCCATAGACCTTATCCCAGGTTCGGTTCCACCTAAAGGCAGGGTTTACCCCCTGTCGATACCTGAGTCGGAGGCCATGTCGACCTATATAAGAGAGAGCTTAGAGAAGGGGTTCATTCGTAAGTCTGTCTCTCCCGCGGGAGCTGGGTTTTTCTTTGTTCGGAAGAAAGAGGGTGATTTGCGTCCCTGCATAGATTACAGGGGTCTCAACGCAATCACAATAAAGAACAAATACCCATTACCTTTAATTTCGGAGCTCTTTGACAGACTGAGAGGAGCTCAAGTTTTTACGAAGTTGGATCTGCGGGGTGCGTATAACTTGGTACGAATTCGAAAGGGTGACGAATGGAAGACCGCTTTTAACACCCGAGACGGTCACTATGAATACCTCGTCATGCCTTTTGGGTTATGTAATGCACCCGCAGTATTTCAGGACTTCGTAAACGATGTGTTCAGGGATTTACTGTTATCCTCAGTAGTGGTGTATCTGGACGACATCCTGATTTTTTCTCCTGATCTGGAGACTCATCGTCAGGATGTCGTTCGTGTCCTTTCCCGTTTAAGGGAGCACTCATTGTTTGCTAAACTCGAGAAATGTGTATTCGAGCAGTCCTCATTGCCTTTTTTGGGTTACATTATCTCACAAGAGGGTCTGGCTATGGATCCTGCGAAGCTCTCTGCTGTCCTGCAATGGTCCGAACCTCATTCCTTGAAGGCGGTGCAACGCTTCTTAGGATTCATAAATTATTACAGGCAGTTCATACCCCATTTTTCTACTTTGGTGGCCCCTTTGGTGGCCTTGACTAAGAAAGGTGCTAATCCCAAAGCCTGGTCTACTGAGACATCTCAGGCTTTTGAGGCAGTAAAAAGACACTTTTCAACTGCTCCCGTTCTTCAAAGACCCGATGAGAGTAAGCCCTTCCTCTTAGAGGTTGATGCCTCTTCAGTGGGTGCTGGTGCGGTCTTGTATCAAAAGAACAGTGCAGGTAGAAAAAGGCCGTGTTTCTTCTTTGCTAAAACCTTTTCACCGGCAGAGAGAAACTATACCATTGGGGATAGGGAACTGCTCGCCTTGAGATTAGCCTTGGAGGAGTGGCGTCACTTGCTGGAAGGAGCGAAACATCCTTTCCAGGTCTATACAGACCATAAGAATCTGACGTACTTACAAACCGCTCAGCGTCTGAATCCTCGCCAAGCCCGCTGGTCCTTGTTTTTCTCCCGCTTTCACTTCTCCATCAACTATCTGTCTGGGAGTAAGAATAACAAGGCAGACGCCCTGTCTCGCTCTATGCTTTCTACCCAGGAAGAGATTGATGAACCTCGTCTTATCCTTCCCTCCAGGGTTTTTCATACGCTCTCCCCTGTGACGTTAGACCAAATCCCACCGGGCAAGACCTTTGTTCCGCCTGATCGACAGAATGATATACTGTCATGGGCCCACACCTCAAAGGTGGGTGGGCATTTTGGTATTAGGCGGACACGAGAGTTACTGGAGAGGTGGTATTGGTGGCCACACTTAGCCAGCCACGTCAAGAGATATGTCGGTTCCTGCTACTCGTGTGCTCGCAACCGTCCATTACGGCAGAGACCGGCTGGGCTCTTGCATCCTTTACCAGTGCCAGATAGACCATGGGAGGTGGTAGGCATGGACTTTGTGGGTGATCTTCCATGTTCACAGGGACATAGATTTGTGTGGGTCATTACGGACCATTTCTCCCGGATGGTTCATCTCGTACCGTTATCGAGAATCCCATCTTCCAGGGTACTAGCCAAACTATTCCTCAAGCATGTCTTTAGGCTTCACGGGATGCCAGATCGTATCATTTGTGATAGAGGCCCGCAATTTACTTCCCGTTTCTGGCGAAATCTTTGTAGCCTTCTGCAAATTGAGTTGAATCTCTCTTCGGCATACCATCCGGAGACCAATGGTTTGGTTGAACGTACCAATCAATCTATGATTATATACCTTCGACACTTTGTTGCTGAGAACCACGATAACTGGTCCTCCCTCCTACCCTGGGCAGAATTTGCCCTTAACAATTCGCTGGCTGAGGCCACTGGGCAGACACCGTTCGTACTCAATAATGGGCAACACCCTAGGGTACCGGTACCGTTTCCCGCTGCTGCACCTCCTCCTCTTGTGGCCGACTGGGCAACTAATGCCAGAGAGGTTTGGGATCGGACTCAAGAGTCGATCCAAGCAGCTAAGGACCGTATGAAGACGGTGTCCGATCGGTTTCGTCGCCCGGCTCCTGTCTTTTCTCCAGGGGACTTTGTGTGGCTCTCTGCAAAACACGTGAGACTTAGAGTGAGCTCTGTCAAATTTGCTCCTCGCTTCCTGGGTCCTTATGAGGTTCTTCGACAGGTAAATCCTGTAGTCTATCAATTGAAGTTACCTGTCCATCTTAGGATTCATGACAAATTCCATGTCTCACTGCTAAAGCCGGCTATTTTACCTCACGCTCGTGAAGTGCACTCTCCTGCCTCTGATTCCTCTCGCTCTAGCTATGAGGTACGAGCCATAGTTGGTTCTAAGATGGTTAGAGGGCGCAGGTTCTTCTTGATAGATTGGGAGGGCTATGGCCCGGAACATCGCTCTTGGGAGCCTGAGGAGGCTGTCCATGCTCCCGACTTAGTTGCCGATTACCTGCGTCGCCCGGAGGGGGGCCCTTGAGGGGGAGGTACTGTTACGGTTGCTGCGAGCACTGGAGACTATGTCCAGATTTCTTGCTACTGCACATGTGCGAGCGCTGGAGACTAAGTCCAGATTTCTTGCTACTGCACATGTGCGAGCGCTGGAGACTAAGTCCAGATTTCTTTCTACTGCACATGTGCGAGCGCTGGAGACTAAGTCCAGATTTCTTGCTACTGCACATGTGCGAGCGCCGGAGACTAAGTCCAATCTTGGAGCCATTGCACATGTGCGGGTGACATCATCGCTGACACGAGGTCACATGTCTCTGACACCTTCTATGCCGATTGGTCGCTGGTCATGTGCTTGTGACGTCTTGCTCGGTGATAGGCCAGCATGACGTCACTCCTGTCGTTCTGGCAGCGGATTGGCTCTGGTGTCCTCCATCTTGGATGAGGCACAGAGTCTATATAAGACCCTGACACACGCCGCATGGTGCTCAGTCCTCTTGGTTCATGCATATGAGTAGACGCTCTGTGCGCGTTCCTCTAGGCATTCCTCTGTCTATGCTAGGTGAGCGCTACCGGCAGGGTAGCGTTCTTATACCTTACAGCTTCGGCTGCTGTCCGTATCCTTACCTCTTAGGGGAGCGGACATAGGCAGGTGCCTGAGGCACATGGTCTGGCTGGGCCTTGTGATTCTACTCGTAGGTGGACGTTGCCGCTAGGGTAACGTTCCTTATACTGCGTCTGGCAGTTGTTCGTATCCTCGCACACTAGGGGAGCGAACAGAGGTAGGAGCTTTGTGCGGCTTACGCTGCTGTTCGTCTCTTTTGCACCACTAGAAGAGCGGACCTAGGCAGGTGACATATCTAGTGGTTCGTGTCCTCGCACACTAGTGGAGCGAACGCAGGTAGGAGCTTTGTGCGGCTTACGCTGCTGTTCGTCTCTTTTGCACCACTAGAAGAGCGGACCTAGGTAGGTGCCATTTCGCACACATTGCCTTTGTCTCTGTGATTATTAACAGAGATCATTCCACACACCCTCCAAGTAAGGGAGGAATTGCTTTACTTTCTTATTATATCCTTCTGTGAGTTAACAGAGGTATTGCACTCTGCCATAGTCTGCAGCAAAGTCTTTGCACGGTGGACCCTGACTGTCTGATACTCCTTTCGGTTATTATCAGACAGCCCCCCGTAACATACATAATGACATGGTGTTAACCAATAGAATACCCATCCATCTCTTGGACTGGGTGTCATTAACATTACTTATCTGTCTACAATTACCTAATCATGTCTCGATATTACTTTTAAAAGATAGTCAGCAAGGCAAATAAAGCGTGTTGATTGAATCTTAATAGCTGGGCCAAGTCTGAAGCCTGGAAACTTATTTGTGCTAAAGGACCTGTGTAGAAGAATCTAACATGGTCAAGTTTGGCCCATGACAACACAGTTTCGAAATATGCATTAAAATTAAATGCACTGATCTACTTTCTATAAATTATCAGCAAATTGGTGAAATTACACCTATGAAAAAAAATTACAGCCTCCTCCAAATCCCCTATAGCTGTCCTATCCATCGCCACAATAAGTGTGTTTTCTACCACTTAAGGTAGAAGTGTCTCTCAATCAATTTGCTAAGTTAGACAAAGTAGCTGGTACATTTTTCAAGCAAACTGTACATGTGAGGTCTGCCTATTTTACAACCGGTGTAATATGTATTTACGAAACTTCCATTCTCTATTTGCCTGAACTACACTACTTCTTTATGTTCATAGGTATTAGTACATAATGACATGGTGTTAACCAGTAGAATACCCTTCCATCTCTTGGACTGGGTGTCATTAACATTACTTATCTGTCTACAATTACCTAATCATGTCTCGATATTACTTTTAAAAGATAGTCAGCAAGGCAAATAAAGCGTGTTGATTGAATCTTAATAGCTGGGCCAAGTCTGAAGCCTGGAAACTTATTTGTGCTAAAGGACCTGTGTAGAAGAATCTAACATGGTCAAGTTTGGCCCATGACAACACAGTTTCGAAATATGCATTAAAATTAAATGCACTGATCTACTTTCTATAAATTATCAGCAAATTGGTGAAATTACACCTATCAAAAAAAATTACAGCCTCCTCCAAATCCCCTATAGCTGTCCTATCCATCGCCACAATAGGTGTGTTTTCTACCACTTAAGGTAGAAGTGTCTCTCAATCAATTTGCTAAGTTAGACAAAGTAGCTGGTACATTTTTCAAGCAAACTGTACATGTGAGGTCTGCCTATTTTACAACCGGTGTAATATGTATTTACGAAACTTCCATTCTCTATTTGCCTGAACTACACTAATTCTTTATGTTCATAGGTATTAGTACATAATGACATGGTGTTAACCAATAGAATACCCATCCATCTCTTGGACTGTGTGTCATTAACATTACTTATTTGTCTACAATTACCTAATCATGTCTCGATATTACTTTTAAAAGATAGTCAGCAAGGCAAATAAAGCGTGTTGATTGAATCTTAATAGCTGGGCCAAGTCTGAAGCCTGGAAACTTATCTGTGCTAAAGGACCTGTGTAGAAGAATCTAACATGGTCAAGTTTGGCCCATGACAACACAGTTTCGAAATATGCATTAAAATTAAATGCACTGATCTACTTTCTATAAATTAGCAGCAAATTGGTGAAATTACACCTATCAAAAAAAATTACAGCCTCCTAGCTGTCCTATCCATCGCCACAATAGGTGTGTTTTCTACCACTTAAGGTAGAAGTGTCTCTCAATTAATTTGCTAAGTTAGACAAAGTAGCTGGTACATTTTTCAAGCAAACTGTACATGTAAGGTCTGCCTATTTTACAACCGGTGTAATATGTATTTACGAAACTTCCATTCTCTATTTGCCTGAACTACACTACTTCTTTATGTTCATAGGTATTAGTACATAATGACATGGTGTTAACCAATAGAATACCCTTCCATCTCTTGGACTGGGTGTCATTAACATTACTTATCTGTCTACAATTACCTAATCATGTCTCGATTTTACTTTTAAAAGATAGTCAGCAAGGCAAATAAAGCGTGTTGATTGAATCTTAATAGCTGGGCCAAGTCTGAAGCCTGGAAACGTATTTGTGCTAAAGGACCTGTGTAGAAGAATCTAACATGGTCAAGTTTGGCCCATGACAACACAGTTTCGAAATATGCATTAAAATTAAATGCACTGATCTACTTTCTATAAATTATCAGCAAATTGGTGAAATTACACCTATCAAAAAAAATTACAGCCTCCTCCAAATCCCCTATAGCTGTCCTATCCATCGCCACAATAGGTGTGTTTTCTACCACTTAAGGTAGAAGTGTCTCTCAATCAATTTGCTAAGTTAGACAAAGTAGCTGGTACATTTTTCAAACAAACTGTACATGTGAGGTCTGCCTATTTTACAACCGGTGTAATATGTATTTACGAAACTTCCATTCTCTATTTGCCTGAACTACACTAATTCTTTATGTTCATAGGTATTAGTACATAATGACATGGTGTTAACCAATAGAATACCCATCCATCTCTTGGACTGGGTGTCATTAACATTACTTATCTGTCTACAATTACCTAATCATGTCTCGATATTACTTTTAAAAGATAGTCAGCAAGGCAAATAAAGCGTGTTGATTGAATCTTAATAGCTGGGCCAAGTCTGAAGCCTGGAAACTTATTTGTGCTAAAGGACCTGTGTAGAAGAATCTAACATGGTCAAGTTTGGCCCATGACAACACAGTTTCGAAATATGCATTAAAATTAAATGCACTGATCTACTTTCTATAAATTATCAGCAAATTGGTGAAATTACACCTATCAAAAAAAATTACAGCCTCCTCCAAATCCCCTATAGCTGTCCTATCCATCGCCACAATAGGTGTGTTTTCTACCACTTAAGGTAGAAGTGTCTCTCAATCAATTTGCTAAGTTAGACAAAGTAGCTGGTACATTTTTCAAGCAAACTGTACATGTGAGGTCTGCCTATTTTACAACCGGTGTAATATGTATTTACGAAACTTCCATTCTCTATTTGCCTGAACTACACTACTTCTTTATGTTCATAGGTATTAGTACATAATGACATGGTGTTAACCAATAGAATACCCATCCATCTCTTGGACTGGGTGTCATTAACATTACTTATCTGTCTACAATTACCTAATCATGTCTCGATATTACTTTTAAAAGATAGTCAGCAAGGCAAATAAAGTGTGTTGATTGAATCTTAATAGCTGGGCCAAGTCTGAGACCTGGAAACTTATTTGTGCTAAAGGACCTGTGTAGAAGAATCTAACATGGTCAAGTTTGGCCCATGACAACACAGTTTCAAAATATGCATTAAAATTAAATGCACTGATCTACTTTCTATAAATTATCAGCAAATTGGTGAAATTACACCTATCAAAAAAAATTACAGCCTCCTCCAAATCCCCTATAGCTGTCCTATCCATCGCCACAATAGGTGTGTTTTCTACCACCTAAGGTAGAATTGTCTCTCAATCAATTTGCTAAGTTAGACAAAGTAGCTGGTACATTTTTCAAGCAACCTGTACATGTGAGGTCTGCCTATTTTACAACCGATGTAATATGTATTTACGAAACTTCCATTCTCTATTTGCCTGAACTACCCTACTTCTTTATGTTTATAGGTATTAGTACATAATGTCATGGTGTTAACCAATAGAATACCCATCCATCTCTTGGACTGGGTGTCATTAACATTACTTATCTGTCTACAATTACCTAATTATGTCTCGATATTACTTTTAAATGATAGTCAGCAAGGCAAATAAAGCATGTTGATTGAATCTTAATAGCTGGGCCAAGTCTGAAGCCTGGAAACTTATTTGTGCTAAAGGACCTGTGTAGAAGAATCTAACATGGTCAAGTTTGGCCAATGACAACACAGTTTCGAAATATGCATTAAAATTAAATGCACTGATCTACTTTCTATAAATTATCATCAAATTGGTGAAATTACACCTATCAAAAAAAATTACAGCCTCCTCCAAATCCCCTATAGCTGTCCTATCCATCGCCACAATAGGTGTGTTTTCTATCACTTAAGGTAGAAGTGTCTCTCAATCAATTTGCTAAGTTAGACAAAGTAGCTGGTACATTTTTCAAGCAAACTGTACATGTGAGGTCTGCCTATTTTACAACCGGTGTAATATGTATTTACGAAACTTCCATTCTCTATTTGCCTGAACTGCACTACTTCTTTATGTTCATAGGTATTAGTACATAATGACATGGTGTTAACCAATAGAATACCCATCCATCTCTTGGACTGGGTGTAATTAACATTATTTATCTGTCTACAATTACCTAATCATGTCTCGATATTACTTTTAAAAGATAGTCAGCAAGGCAAATAAAGTGTGTTGATTGAATCTTAATAGCTGGGCCAAGTCTGAAGCCTGGAAACTTATTTGTGCTAAAGGACCTGTGTAGAAGAATCTAACATGGTCAAGTTTGGCCCATGACAACACAGTTTCAAAATATGCATTAAAATTAAATGCACTGATCTACTTTCTATTAATTATCAGCAAATTGGTGAAATTACACCTATCAAAAAAAATTACAGCCTCCTAGCTGTCCTATCTATCGCCACAATAGGTGTGTTTTCTACCACTTAAGGTAGAAGTGTCTCTCAATCAATTTGCTAAGTTAGACAAAGTAGCTGGTACATTTTTCAAGCAAACTGTACATGTGAGGTCTGCCTATTTTACAACCGGTGTAATATGTATTTACGAAACTTCCATTCTCTATTTGCCTGAACTACACTACTTCTTTATGTTCATAGGTATTAGTACATAATGACATGGTGTTAACCAATAGAATACCCTTCCATCTCTTGGACTGTGTGTCATTAACATTACTTATCTGTCTACAATTACCTAATCATGTCTCGATATTACTTTTAAAAGATAGTCAGCAAGGCAAATAAAGCGTGTTGATTGAATCTTAATAGCTGGGCCAAGTCTGAAGCCTGGAAACTTATTTGTGCTAAAGGACCTGTGTAGAAGAATCTAACATGGTCAAGTTTGGCCCATGACAACACAGTTTCGAAATATGCATTAAAATTAAATGCACTGATCTACTTTCTATAAATTATCAGCAAATTGGTGAAATTACACCTATCAAAAAAAATTACAGCCTCCTCCAAATCCCCTATAGCTGTCCTATCCATCGCCACAATAGGTGTGTTTTCTACCACTTAAAGTAGACGTGTCTCTCAATCAATTTGCTAAGTTAGACAAAGTAGCTGGTACATTTTTCAAGCAAACTGTACATGTGAGGTCTGCCTATTTTACAACCGGTGTAATATGTATTTACGAAACTTCCATTCTCTATATGCCTGAACTACACTACTTCTTTATGTTCATAGGTATTAGTACATAATGACATGGTGTTAACCAATAGAATACCCTTCCATCTCTTGGACTGGGTGTCATTAACATTACTTATCTGTCTACAATTACCTAATCATGTCTCGATGTTACTTTTAAAAGATAGTCAGCAAGGCAAATAAAGCGTGTTGATTGAATCTTAATAGCTGGGCCAAGTCTGAAGCCTGGAAACTTATTTGTGCTAAAGGACCTGTGTAGAAGAATCTAACATGGTCAAGTTTGGCCCATGACAACACAGTTTCGAAATATGCATTAAAATTAAATGCACTGATCTACTTTCTATAAATTATCAGCAAATTGGTGAAATTACACCTATCAAAAAAAGTTACAGCCTCCTCCAAATCCCCTATAGCTGTCCTATCCATCGCCACAATAGGTGTGTTTTCTACCACTTAAGGTAGAAGTGTCTCTCAATCAATTTGCTAAGTTAGACAAAGTAGCTGGTACATTTTTCAAGCAAACTGTACAGGTGAGGTCTGCCTATTTTACAACCGGTGTAATATGTATTTACGAAACTTCCATTCTCTATTTGCCTGAACTACACTACTTCTTTATGTTCATAGGTATTAGTACATAATGACATGGTGTTAACCAATAGAATACCCTTCCATCTCTTGGACTGGGTGTCATTAACATTACTTATCTGTCTACAATTACCTAATCATGTCTCGATATTACTTTTAAAAGATAGTCAGCAAGGCAAATAAAGCGTGTTGATTGAATCTTAATAGCTGGGCCAAGTCTGAAGCCTGGAAACGTATTTGTGCTAAAGGACCTGTGTAGAAGAATCTAACATGGTCAAGTTTGGCCCATGACAACACAGTTTCGAAATATGCATTAAAATTAAATGCACTGATCTATTTTCTATAAATTATCAGCAAATTGGTGAAATTACACCTATCAAAAAAAATTACAGCCTCCTCCAAATCCCCTATAGCTGTCCTATCCATCGCCACAATAGGTGTGTTTTCTACCACTTAAGGTAGAAGTGTCTCTCAATCAATTTGCTAAGTTAGACAAAGTAGCTGGTACATTTTTCAAGCAAACTGTACATGTGAGGTCTGCCTATTTTACAACCGGTGTAATATGTATTTACAAAACTTCCATTCTCTATTTGCCTGAACTACACTACTTCTTTATGTTCATAGGTATTAGTACATAATGACATGGTGTTAACCAATAGAATACCCATCCATCTCTTGGACTGGGTGTCATTAACATTACTTATCTGTTTACAATTACCTAATCATGTCTCGATATTACTTTTAAAAGATAGTCAGCAAGGCAAATAAAGTGTGTTGATTGAATCTTAATAGCTGGGCCAAGTCTGAGACCTGGAAACTTATTTGTGCTAAAGGACCTGTGTAGAAGAATCTAACATGGTCAAGTTTGGCCCATGACAACACAGTTTCGAAATATGCATTAAAATTAAATGCACTGATCTACTTTCTATAAATTATCAGCAAATTGGTGAAATTACACCTATCAAAAATAATTACAGCCTCCTAGCTGTCCTATCCATCGCCACAATAGGTGTGTTTTCTACCACTTAAGGTAGAAGTGTCTCTCAATCAATTTGCTAAGTTAGACAAAGTAGCTGGTACATTTTTCAAGCAAACTGTACATGTGAGGTCTGCCTATTTTACAACCGGTGTAATATGTATTTACGAAACTTCCATTCTCTATTTGCCTGAACTACACTACTTCTTTATGTTCATAGGTATTAGTACATAATGACATGGTGTTAACCAATAGAATACCCTTCCATCTCTTGGACTGGGTGTCATTAACATTACTTATCTGTCTACAATTACCTAATCATGTCTCGATATTACTTTTAAAAGATAGTCAGCAAGGCAAATAAAGCGTGTTGATTGAATCTTAATAGCTGGGCCAAGTCTGAAGCCTGGAAACTTATTTGTGCTAAAGGACCTGTGTAGAAGAATCTAACATGGTCAAGTTTGGCCCATGACAACACAGTTTCGAAATATGCATTAAAATTAAATGCACTGATCTACTTTCTATAAATTATCAGCAAATTGGTGAAATTACACCTATCAAAAAAAATTACAGCCTCCTCCAAATCCCCTATAGCTGTCCTATCCATCGCCACAATAGGTGTGTTTTCTACCACTTAAGGTAGAAGTGTCTCTCAATCAATTTGCTAAGTTAGACAAAGTAGCTGGTACATTTTTCAAGCAAACTGTACATGTGAGGTCTGCCTATTTTACAACCGGTGTAATATGTATTTACGAAACTTCCATTCTCTATTTGCCTGAACTACACTACTTCTTTATGTTCATAGGTATTAGTACATAATGACATGGTGTTAACCAATAGAATACCCATCCATCTCTTGGACTGGGTGTCATTAACATTACTTATCTGTCTACAATTACCTAATCATGTCTCGATATTACTTTTAAAAGATAGTCAGCAAGGCAAATAAAGTGTGTTGATTGAATCTTAATAGCTGGGCCAAGTCTGAGACCTGGAAACTTATTTGTGCTAAAGGACCTGTGTAGAAGAATCTAACATGGTCAAGTTTGGCCCATGACAACACAGTTTCGAAATATGCATTAAAATTAAATGCACTGATCTACTTTCTATAAATTATCAGCAAATTGGTGAAATTACACCTATCAAAAAAAATTACAGCCTCCTCCAAATCCCCTATAGCTGTCCTATCCATCGCCACAATAGGTGTGTTTTCTACCACTTAAGGTAGAAGTGTCTCTCAATCAATTTGCTAAGTTAGACAAAGTAGCTGGTACATTTTTCAAGCAAACTGTACATGTGAGGTCTGCCTATTTTACAACCGGTGTAATATGTATTTACGAAACTTCCATTCTCTATTTGCCTGAACTACACTACTTCTTTATGTTCATAGGTATTAGTACATAATGACATGGTGTTAACCAATAGAATACCCTTCCATCTCTTGGACTGGGTGTCATTAACATTACTTATCTGTCTACAATTACCTAATCATGTCTCGATATTACTTTTAAAAGATAGTCAGCAAGGCAAATAAAACGTGTTGATTGAATCTTAATAGCTGGGCCAAGTCTGAAGCCTGGAAACGTATTTGTGCTAAAGGACCTGTGTAGAAGAATCTAACAAGGTCAAGTTTGGCCCATGACAACACAGTTTCGAAATATGCATTAAAATTAAATGCACTGATCTATTTTCTATAAATTATCAGCAAATTGGTGAAATTACACCTATCAAAAAAAATTACAGCCTCCTCCAAATCCCCTATAGCTGTCCTATCCATCGCCACAATAGGTGTGTTTTCTACCACTTAAGGTAGAAGTGTCTCTCAATCAATTTGCTAAGTTAGACAAAGTAGCTGGTACATTTTTCAAGCAAACTGTACATGTGAGGTCTGCCTATTTTACAACCGGTGTAATATGTATTTACGAAACTTCCATTCTCTATTTGCCTGAACTACACTACTTCTTTATGTTCATAGGTATTAGTACATAATGACATGGTGTTAACCAATAGAATACCCATCCATCTCTTGGACTGGGTGTCATTAACATTACTTATCTGTCTACAATTACCTAATCATGTCTCGATATTACTTTTAAAAGATAGTCAGCAAGGCAAATAAAGTGTGTTGATTGAATCTTAATAGCTGGGCCAAGTCTGAGACCTGGAAACTTATTTGTGCTAAAGGACCTGTGTAGAAGAATCTAACATGGTCAAGTTTGGCCCATGACAACACAGTTTCGAAATATGCATTAAAATTAAATGCACTGATCTACTTTCTATAAATTATCAGCAAATTGGTGAAATTACACCTATCAAATAAAATTACAGCCTCCTAGCTGTCCTATCCATCGCCACAATAGGTGTGTTTTCTACCACTTAAGGTAGAAGTGTCTCTCAATCAATTTGCTAAGTTAGACAAAGTAGCTGGTACATTTTTCAAGCAAACTGTACATGTGAGGTCTGCCTATTTTACAACCGGTGTAATATGTATTTACGAAACTTCCATTCTCTATTTGCCTGAACTACACTACTTCTTTATGTTCATAGGTATTAGTACATAATGACATGGTGTTAACCAATAGAATACCCTTCCATCTCTTGGACTGGGTGTCATTAACATTACTTATCTGTCTACAATTACCTAATCATGTCTCGATATTACTTTTAAAAGATAGTCAGCAAGGCAAATAAAGCGTGTTGATTGAATCTTAATAGCTGGGCCAAGTCTGAAGCCTGGAAACTTATTTGTGCTAAAGGACCTGTGTAGAAGAATCTAACATGGTCAAGTTTGGCCCATGACAACACAGTTTCGAAATATGCATTAAAATTAAATGCACTGATCTACTTTCTATAAATTATCAGCAAATTGGTGAAATTACACCTATCAAAAAAAATTACAGCCTCCTCCAAATCCCCTATAGCTGTCCTATCCATCGCCACAATAGGTGTGTTTTCTACCACTTAAGGTAGAAGTGTCTCTCAATCAATTTGCTAAGTTAGACAATGTAGCTGGTACATTTTTCAAGCAAACTGTACATGTGAGGTCTGCCTATTTTACAACCGGTGTAATATGTATTTACGAAACTTCCATTCTCTATTTGCCTGAACTACACTACTTCTTTATGTTCATAGGTATTAGTACATAATGACATGGTGTTAACCAATAGAATACCCATCCATCTCTTGGACTGGGTGTCATTAACATTACTTATCTGTCTACAATTACCTAATCATGTCTCGATATTACTTTTAAAAGATAGTCAGCAAGGCAAATAAAGTGTGTTGATTGAATCTTAATAGCTGGGCCAAGTCTGAGACCTGGAAACTTATTTGTGCTAAAGTACCTGTGTAGAAGAATCTAACATGGTCAAGTTTGGCCCATGACAACACAGTTTCGAAATATGCATTAAAATTAAATGCACTGATCTACTTTCTATAAATTATCAGCAAATTGGTGAAATTACACCTATCAAAAAAAATTACAGCCTCCTAGCTGTCCTATTCATCGCCACAATAGGTGTGTTTTCTACCACTTAAGGTAGAAGTGTCTCTCAATCAATTTGCTAAGTTAGACAATGTAGCTGGTACATTTTTCAAGCAAACTGTACATGTGAGGTCTGCCTATTTTACAACCGGTGTAATATGTATTTACGAAACTTCCATTCTCTATTTGCCTGAACTACACTACTTCTTTATGTTCATAGGTATTAGTACATAATGACATGGTGTTAACCAATAGAATACCCATCCATCTCTTGGACTGGGTGTCATTAACATTACTTATCTGTCTACAATTACCTAATCATGTCTCGATATTACTTTTAAAAGATAGTCAGCAAGGCAAATAAAGCGTGTTGATTGAATCTTAATAGCTGGGCCAAGTCTGAAGCCTGGAAACTTATTTGTGCTAAAGGACCTGTGTAGAAGAATCTAACATGGTCAAGTTTGGCCCATGACAACACAGTTTCGAAATATGCATTAAAATTAAATGCACTGATCTACTTTCTATAAATTATCAGCAAATTGGTGAAATTACACCTATCAAAAAAAATTACAGCCTCCTCCAAATCCCCTATAGCTGTCCTATCCATCGCCACAATAGGTGTGTTTTCTACCACTTAAGGAAGAAGTGTCTCTCAATCAATTTGCTAAGTTAGACAAAGTAGCTGGTACATTTTTCAAACAAACTGTACATGTGAGGTCTGCCTATTTTACAACCGGTGTAATATGTATTTACGAAACTTCCATTCTCTATTTGCCTGAACTACACTACTTCTTTATGTTCATAGGTATTAGTACATAATGACATGGTGTTAACCAATAGAATACCCTTCCATCTCTTGGACTGGGTGTCATTAACATTACTTATCTGTCTACAATTACCTAATCATGTCTCGATATTACTTTTAAAAGATAGTCAGCAAGGCAAATAAAGCGTGTTGATTGAATCTTAATAGCTGGGCCAAGTCTGAAGCCTGGAAACTTATTTGTGCTAAAGGACCTGTGTAGAAGAATCTAACATGGTCAAGTTTGGCCCATGACAACACAGTTTCGAAATATGCATTAAAATTAAATGCACTGATCTACTTTCTATAAATTATCAGCAAATTGGTGAAATTACACCTATCAAAAAAAATTACAGCCTCCTCCAAATCCCCTATAGCTGTCCTATCCATCGCCACAATAGGTGTGTTTTCTACCACTTAAGGTAGAAGTGTCTCTCAATCAATTTGCTAAGTTAGACAAAGTAGCTGGTACATTTTTCAAGCAAACTGTACATGTGAGGTCTGCCTATTTTACAACCGGTGTAATATGTATTTACGAAACTTCCATTCTCTATTTGCCTGAACTACACTACTTCTTTATGTTCATAGGTATTAGTACATAATGACATGGTGTTAACCAATAGAATACCCTTTCATCTCTTGGACTGGGTGTCATTAACATTACTTATCTGTCTACAATTACCTAATCATGTCTCGATATTACTTTTAAAAGATAGTCAGCAAGGCAAATAAAGCGTGTTGATTGAATCTTAATAGCTGGGCCAAGTCTGAAGCCTGGAAACTTATTTGTGCTAAAGGACCTGTGTAGAAGAATCTAACATGGTCAAGTTTGGCCCATGACAACACAGTTTCGAAATATGCATTAAAATTAAATGCACTGATCTACTTTCTATAAATTATCAGCAAATTGGTGAAATTACACCTATCAAAAAAAATTACAGCCTCCTAGCTGTCCTATCCATCGCCACAATAGGTGTGTTTTCTACCACTTAAGGTAGAAGTGTCTCTCAATCAATTTGCTAAGTTAGACAAAGTAGCTGGTACATTTTTCAAGCAAACTGTACATGTGAGGTCTGCCTATTTTACAACCGGTGTAATATGTATTTACGAAACTTCCATTCTCTATTTGCCTGAACTACACTACTTCTTTATGTTCATAGGTATTAGTACATAATGACATGGTGTTAACCAATAGAATACCCTTCCATCTCTTGGACTGGGTGTCATTAACATTACTTATCTGTCTACAATTACCTAATCATGTCTCGATATTACTTTTAAAAGATAGTCAGCAAGGCAAATAAAGCGTGTTGATTGAATCTTAATAGCTGGGCCAAGCCTGAAGCCTGGAAACTTATTTGTGCTAAAGGACCTTTGTAGATAAATCTAACATGGTCAAGTTTGGCCCATGACAACACAAGTTCGAAATCTGCATTAAAATTAAATGCACTGATCTATTTTCTATAAATTATCAGCAAATTGGTGAAATTTCACCTATGAAAAAAAATTACAGCCTCCTCCAAATCCCCTATAGCTGTCCTATCCATCGCCACAATAGGTGTGTTTTCTACCACTTAAGGTAGAAGTGTCTCTCAATCAATTTGCTAAGTTAGACAAAGTAGCTGGTACATTTTTCAAGCAAACTGTACATGTGAGGTCTGCCTATTTTACAACCGGTGTAATATGTATTTACGAAACTTCCATTCTCTATTTGCCTGAACTACACTACTTCTTTATGTTCATAGGTATTAGTACATAATGACAAGGTGTTAACGAATAGAATACCCTTCCATCTCTTGGATTGGGTGTCATTAACATTACTTATCTGTCTACAATTACCTAATCATGTCTCGATATTACTTTTAAAAGATAGTTAGCAAGGCAAATAAAGCGTGTTGATTGAATCTTAATAGCTGGGCCAAGTCTGAAGCCTGGAAACTTATTTGTGCTAAAGGACCTGTGTAGAAGAATCTGACATGGTCAAGTTTGGCCCATGACAACACAGTTTCGGAATATGCATTAAAATTAAATGCACTGATCTACTTTTTATAAATTATCAGCAAATTGGTGAAATTACACCTATCAAAAAAAATTACAGCCTCCTCCAAATCCCCTATAGCTGTCCTATCCATCGCCACAATAGGTGTGTTTTCTACCACTTAAGGTAGAAGTGTCTCTCAATCAATTTGCTAAGTTAGACAAAGTAGCTGGTACATTTTTCAAGCAAACTGTACATGTGAGGTCTGCCTATTTTACAACCGGTGTAATATGTATTTACGAAACTTCCATTCTCTATTTGCCTGAACTACACTACTTCTTTATGTTCATAGGTATTAGTACATAATGACATGGTGTTAACCAATAGAATACCCATCCATCTCTTGGACTGGGTGTCATTAACATTACTTATCTGTCTACAATTACCTAATCATGTCTCGATATTACTTTTAAAAGATAGTCAGCAAGGCAAATAAAGTGTGTTGATTGAATCTTAATAGCTGGGCCAAGTCTGAGACCTGGAAACTTATTTGTGCTAAAGGACCTGTGTAGAAGAATCTAACATGGTCAAGTTTGGCCCATGACAACACAGTTTCGAAATATGCATTAAAATTAAATGCACTGATCTACTTTCTATAAATTATCAGCAAATTGGTGAAATTACACCTATCAAAAAAAATTACAGCCTCCTAGCTGTCCTATCTATCGCCACAATAGGTGTGTTTTCTACCACTTAAGGTAGAAGTGTCTCTCAATCAATTTGCTAAGTTAGACAAAGTAGCTGGTACATTTTTCAAGCAAACTGTACATGTGAGGTCTGCCTATTTTACAACCGGTGTAATATGTATTTACGAAACTTCCATTCTCTATTTGCCTGAACTACACTACTACTTTATGTTCATAGGTATTAGTACATAATGACATGGTGTTAACCAATAGAATACCCATCCATCTCTTGGACTGGGTGTCATTAACATTACTTATCTGTCTACAATTACCTAATCATGTCTCGATATTACTTTTCAAAGATAGTCAGCAAGGCAAATAAAGCGTGTTGATTGAATCTTAATAGCTGGGCAAAGTCTGAGACCTGGAAACTTATTTGTGCTAAAGGACCTGTGTAGAAGAATCTAACATGGTCAAGTTTGGCCCATGACAACACAGTTTCGAAATATGCATTAAAATTAAATGCACTGATCTACTTTCTATAAATTATCAGCAAATTGGTGAAATTACACCTATCAAAAAAAATTACAGCCTCCTCCAAATCCCCTATAGCTGTCCTATCCATCGCCACAATAGGTGTGTTTTCTACCACTTAAGGTAGAAGTGTCTCTCAATCAATTTGCTAAGTTAGACAAAGTAGCTGGTACATTTTTAAACAAACTGTACATGTGAGGTCTGCCTATTTTACAACCGGTGTAATATGTATTTACGAAACTTCCATTCTCTATTTGCCTGAACTACACTAATTCTTTATGTTCATAGGTATTAGTACATAATGACATGGTGTTAACCAATAGAATACCCATCCATCTCTTGGACTGGGTGTCATTAACATTACTTATCTGTCTACAATTACCTAATCATGTCTCGATATTACTTTTAAAAGATAGTCAGCAAGGCAAATAAAGCGTGTTGATTGAATCTTAATAGCTGGGCCAAGTCTGAAGCTTGGAAACTTATTTGTGCTAAAGGACCTGTGTAGAAGAATCTGACATGGTCAAGTTTGGCCCATGACAACACAGTTTCGGAATATGCATTAAAATTAAATGCACTGATCTACTTTTTATAAATTATCAGCAAATTGGTGAAATTACACCTATCAAAAAAAATTACAGCCTCCTCCAAATCCCCTATAGCTGTCCTATCCATCGCCACAATAGGGGTGTTTTCTACCACTTAAGGTAGAAGTGTCTCTCAATCAATTTGCTAAGTTAGACAAAGTAGCTGGTACATTTTTCAAGCAAACTGTACATGTGAGGTCTGCCTATTTTACAACCGGTGTAATATGTATTTACGAAACTTCCATTCTCTATTTGCCTGAACTACACTACTTCTTTATGTTCATAGGTATTAGTACATAATGACATGGTGTTAACCAATAGAATACCCATCCATCTCTTGGACTGGGTGTCATTAACATTACTTATCTGTCTACAATTACCTAATCATGTCTCGATATTACTTTTAAAAGATAGTCAGCAAGGCAAATAAAGTGTGTTGATTGAATCTTAATAGCTGGGCCAAGTCTGAGACCTGGAAACTTATTTGTGCTAAAGGACCTGTGTAGAAGAATCTAACATGGTCAAGTTTGGCCCATGACAACACAGTTTCGAAATATGCATTAAAATTAAATGCACTGATCTACTTTCTATAAATTATCAGCAAATTGGTGAAATTACACCTATCAAAAAAAATTACAGCCTCCTAGCTGTCCTATCCATCGCCACAATAGGTGTGTTTTCTACCACTTAAGGTAGAAGTGTCTCTCAATCAATTTGCTAAGTTAGACAAAGTAGCTGGTACATTTTTCAAGCAAACTGTACATGTGAGGTCTGCCTATTTTACAACCGGTGTAATATGTATTTACGAAACTTCCATTCTCTATTTGCCTGAACTACACTACTACTTTATGTTCATAGGTATTAGTACATAATGACATGGTGTTAACCAATAGAATACCCATCCATCTCTTGGACTGGGTGTCATTAACATTACTTATCTGTCTACAATTACCTAATCATGTCTCGATATTACTTTTAAAAGATAGTCAGCAAGGCAAATAAAGCGTGTTGATTGAATCTTAATAGCTGGGTCAAGTCTAAAGCCTGGAAACTTATTTGTGCTAAAGGACCTGTGTAGAAGAATCTAACATGGTCAAGTTTGGCCAATGACAACACAGTTTCGAAATATGCATTAAAATTAAATGCACTGATCTACTTTCTATAAATTATCAGCAAATTGGTGAAATTACACTATCAAAAAAATTACAGCCTCCTCCAAATCCCCTATAGCTGTCCTATCCATCGCCACAATAGGTGTGTTTTCTACCACTTAAGGTAGAATTGTTTCTCAATCAATTTGCTAAGTTAGACAAAGTAGCTGGTACATTTTTCAAGCAACCTGTACATGTGAGGTCTGCCTATTTTACAACCGGTGTAATATGTATTTACGAAACTTCCATTCTCTATTTGCCTGAACTACACTACTTCTTTATGTTCATAGGTATTAGTACATAATGACATGGTGTTAACCAATAGAATACCCATCCATCTCTTGGACTGGGTGTCATTAACATTACTTATCTGTCTACAATTAACTAATCATGTCTCGATATTACTTTTAAAAGATAGTCAGCAAGGCAAATAAAGTGTGTTGATTGAATCTTAATAGCTGGGCAAAGTCTGAGACCTGGAAACTTATTTGTGCTAAAGGACCTGTGTAGAAGAATCTAACATGGTCAAGTTTGGCCCATGACAACACAGTTTCGAAATATGCATTAAAATTAAATGCACTGATCTACTTTCTATAAATTATCAGCAAATTGGTGAAATTACACCTATCAAAAAAATTACAGCCTCCTCCAAATCCTTTATAGCTGTCCTATCCATCGCCACAATAGGTGTGTTTTCTACCACTTAAGGTAGAAGTGTCTCTCAATCAATTTGCTAAGTTAGACAAAGTAGCTGGTACATTTTTCAAACAAACTGTACATGTGAGGTCTGCCTATTTTACAACCGGTGTAATATGTATTTACGAAACTTCCATTCTCTATTTGCCTGAACTACACTAATTCTTTATGTTCATAGGTATTAGTACATAATGACATGGTGTTAACCAATAGAATACCCATCCATCTCTTGGACTGGGTGTCATTAACATTACTTATCTGTCTACAATTACCTAATCATGTCTCGATATTACTTTTAAAAGATAGTCAGCAAGGCAAATAAAGCGTGTTGATTGAATCTTAATAGCTGGGCCAAGTATGAAGCCTGGAAACTTATTTGTGCTAAAGGACCTGTGTAGAAGAATCTAACATGGTCAAGTTTAGCCCATGACAACACAGTTTCGAAATATGCATTAAAATTAAATGCACTGATCTACTTTCTATAAATTATCAGCAAATTGGTGAAATTACACCTATCAAAAAAAATTACAGCCTCCTAGCTGTCCTATCCATCGCCACAATAGGTGTGTTTTCTACCACTTAAGGTAGAAGTGTCTCTCAATCAATTTGCTAAGTTAGACAAAGTAGCTGGTACATTTTTCAAGCAAACTGTACATGTGAGGTCTGCCTATTTTACAACCGGTGTAATATGTATTTACGAAACTTCCATTCTCTATTTGCCTGAACTACACTACTTCTTTATGTTCATAGGTATTAGTACATAATGACATGGTGTTAACCAATAGAATACCCTTCCATCTCTTGGACTGGGTGTCATTAACATTACTTATCTGTCTACAATTACCTAATCATGTCTCGATATTACTTTTAAAAGATAGTCAGCAAGGCAAATAAAGCGTGTTGATTGAATCTTAATAGCTGGGCCAAGTCTGAAGCCTGGAAACTTATTTGTGCTAAAGGACTTGTGTAGATAAATCTAACATGGTCAAGTTTGGCCCATGACAACACAGTTTCGAAATATGCATTAAAATTAAATGCACTGATCTATTTTCTATAAATTATCAGCAAATTGGTGAAATTACACCTATGAAAAAAAATTACAGCCTCCTCCAAATCCCCTATAGCTGTCCTATCCATCGCCACAATAGGTGTGTTTTCTACCACTTAAGGTAGAAGTGTCTCTCAATCAATTTGCTAAGTTAGACAAAGTAGCTGGTACATTTTTCAAGCAAACTGTACATGTGAGGTCTGCCTATTTTACAACCGATGTAATATGTATTTACGAAACTTACATTCTCTATTTGCCTGAACAACCCTACTTCTTTATGTTTATAGGTACTAGTACATAATGACATGGTGTTAACCAATAAAATACCCATCCATCTCTTGGACTGGGTGTCATTAATATTACTTATCGGTCTACAATTACCTAATCATGTCTCGATATTACTTTTAAAAGATAGTCAGCAAGGCAAATAAAGCGTGTTGATTGAATCTTAATAGCTGGGCCAAGTCTGAAGCCTGGAAACGTATTTGTGCTAAAGGACCTGTGTAGAAGAATCTAACATGGTCAAGTTTGGCCCATGACAACACAGTTTCGAAATATGCATTAAAATTAAATGCACTGATCTACTTTCTATAAATTATCAGCAAATTGGTGAAATTACACCTATCAAAAAAAATTACAGCCTCCTCCAAATCCCCTATAGCTGTCCTATCCATCGCCACAATAGGTGTGTTTTCTACCACTTAAGGTAGAAGTGTCTCTCAGTCAATTTGCTAAGTTAGACAAAGTAGCTGGTACATTTTTCAAGCAACCTGTACATGTGAGGTCTGCCTATTTTACAACCGATGTAATATGTATTTACGAAACTTACATTCTCTATTTGCCTGAACAACCCTACTTCTTTATGTTTATAGGTATTAGTACATAATGACATGGTGTTAACCAATAGAATACCCATCCATCTCTTGGACTGGGTGTCATTAACATTACTTATCTGTCTACAATTACCTAATCATGTCTCGATATTACTTTTAAAAGATAGTCAGCAAGGCAAATAAAGCGTGTTGATTGAATCTTAATAGCTGGGCCAAGTCTAAAGCCTGGAAACTTATTTGTGCTAAAGGACCTGTGTAGAAGAATCTAACATGGTTAAGTTTGGCCAATGACAACACAGTTTCGAAATATGCATTAAAATTAAATGCACTGATCTACTTTCTATAAATTATCAGCAAATTGGTGAAATTACACCTATCAAAAAAATTACAGCCTCCTCCAAATCCCCTATAGCTGTCCTATCCATCGCCACAATAGGTGTGTTTTCTACCACTTAAGGTAGAATTGTTTCTCAATCAATTTGCTAAGTTAGACAAAGTAGCTGGTACATTTTTCAAGCAACCTGTACATGTGAGGTCTGCCTATTTTACAACCGGTGTAATATGTATTTACGAAACTTTCATTCTCTATTTGCCTGAACTACACTACTTCTTTATGTTCATAGGTATTAGTACATAATGACATGGTGTTAACCAATAGAATACCCATCCATCTCTTGGACTGGGTGTCATTAACATTACTTATCTGTCTACAATTAACTAATCATGTCTCGATATTACTTTTAAAAGATAGTCAGCAAGGCAAATAAAGTGTGTTGATTGAATCTTAATAGCTGGGCCAAGTCTGAGACCTGGAAACTTATTTGTGCTAAAGGACCTGTGTAGAAGAATCTAACATGGTCAAGTTTGGCCCATGACAACACAGTTTCGAAATATGCATTAAAATTAAATGCACTGATCTACTTTCTATAAATTATCAGCAAATTGGTGAAATTACACCTATCAAAAAAAATTACAGCCTCCTCGCTGTCCTATCCATCGCCACAATAGGTGTGTTTTCTACCACTTAAGGTAGAAGTGTCTCTCAATCAATTTGCTAAGTTAGACAATGTAGCTGGTACATTTTTCAAGCAAACTGTACATGTGAGGTCTGCCTATTTTACAACCGGTGTAATATGTATTTACGAAACTTCCATTCTCTATTTGCCTGAACTACACTACTTCTTTATGTTCATAGGTATTAGTACATAATGACTTGGTGTTAACCAATAGAATACCCTTCCATCTCTTGGACTGGGTGTCATTAACATTACTTATCTGTCTACAATTACCTAATCATGTCTCGATAATACTTTTAAAATATAGTCAGCAAGGCAAATAAAGCGTGTTGATTGAATCTTTATAGCTGGGCCAAGTCTGAAGCCTGGAAACGTATTTGTGCTAAAGGACCTGTGTAGAAGAATCTAACATGGTCAAGTTTGGCCCATGACAACACAGTTTCGAAATATGCATTAAAATTAAATGCACTGATCTACTTTCTATAAATTATCAGCAAATTGGTGAAATTACACCTATCAAAAAAAATTACAGCCTCCTCCAAATCCCCTATAGCTGTCCTATCCATCGCCACAATAGGTGTGTTTTCTACCACTTAAGGTAGAAGTGTCTCTCAATCAATTTGCTAAGTTAGACAAAGTAGCTGGTACATTTTTCAAGCAAACTGTACATGTGAGGTCTGCCTATTTTACAACCGGTGTAATATGTATTTACGAAACTTCCATTCTCTATTTGCCTGAACTACACTACTTCTTTATGTTCATAGGTATTAGTACATAATGACATGGTGTTAACCAATAGAATACCCATCCATCTCTTGGACTGGGTGTCATTAACATTACTTATCTGTCTACAATTACCTAATCATGTCTCGATATTACTTTTAAAAGATAGTCAGCAAGGCAAATAAAGTGTGTTGATTGAATCTTAATAGCTGGGCCAAGTCTGAGACCTGGAAACTTATTTGTGCTAAAGGACCTGTGTAGAAGAATCTAACATGGTCAAGTTTGGCCCATGAAAACACAGTTTCGAAATATGCATTAAAATTAAATGCACTGATCTACTTTCTATAAATTATCAGCAAATTGGTGAAATTACACCTATCAAAAAAAATTACAGCCTCCTAGCTGCCCTATCCATCGCCACAATAGGTGTGTTTTCTACCACTTAAGGTAGAAGTGTCTCTCAATCAATTTGCTAAGTTAGACAAAGTAGCTGGTACATTTTTCAAGCAAACTGTACATGTGAGGTCTGCCTATTTTACAACCGGTGTAATATGTATTTACGAAACTTCCATTCTCTATTTGCCTGAACTACACTACTTCTTTATGTTCATAGGTATTAGTACATAATGACAAGGTGTTAACCAATAGAATACCCTTCCATCTCTTGGATTGGGTGTCATTAAAATTACTTATCTGTCTACAATTACCTAATCATGTCTCGATATTACTTTTAAAAGATAGTCAGCAAGGCAAATAAAGCATGTTAATTGAATCTTAATAGCTGGGCCAAGTCTGAAGCCTGGAAACGTATTTGTGCTAAAGGACCTGTGTAGAAGAATCTAACATGGTCAAGTTTGGCCCATGAAAACACCGTTTCGAAATATGCATTAAAATTAAATGCACTGATCTACTTTCTATAAATTATCAGCAAATTGGTGAAATTACACCTATCAAAAAAAATTACAGCCTCCTCCAAATCCCCTATAGCTGTCCTATCCATCGCCACAATAGGTGTGTTTTCTACCACTTAAGGTAGAAGTGTCTCTCAATCAATTTGCTAAGTTAGACAAAGTAGCTGGTACATTTTTCAAGCAAACTGTACATGTCAGGTCTGCCTATTTTACAACCGGTGTAATATAAATTTACGAAACTTCCATTCTCTATTTGCCTGAACTACACTACTTCTTTATGTTCATAGGTATTAGTACATAATGACATGGTGTTAACCAATAGAATACCCATCCATCTCTTGGACTGGGTGTCATTAACATTACTTATCTGTCTACAATTACCTAATCATGTCTCGATATTACTTTTAAAAGATAGTCAGCAAGGCAAATAAAGCGTGTTGATTGAATCTTAATAGCTGGGCCAAGTCTAAAGCCTGGAAACTTATTTGTGCTAAAGGACCTGTGTAGAAGAATCTAACATGGTTAAGTTTGGCCAATGACAACACAGTTTCGAAATATGCATTAAAATTAAATGCACTGATCTACTTTCTATAAATTATCAGCAAATTGGTGAAATTACACCTATCAAAAAAATTACAGCCTCCTCCAAATCCCCTATAGCTGTCCTATCCATCGCCACAATAGGTGTGTTTTCTACCACTTAAGGTAGAATTGTTTCTCAATCAATTTGCTAAGTTAGACAAAGTAGCTGGTACATTTTTCAAGCAACCTGTACATGTGAGGTCTGCCTATTTTACAACCGGTGTAATATGTATTTACGAAACTTTCATTCTCTATTTGCCTGAACTACACTACTTCTTTATGTTCATAGGTATTAGTACATAATGACATGGTGTTAACCAATAGAATACCCATCCATCTCTTGGACTGGGTGTCATTAACATTACTTATCTGTCTACAATTAACTAATCATGTCTCGATATTACTTTTAAAAGATAGTCAGCAAGGCAAATAAAGTGTGTTGATTGAATCTTAATAGCTGGGCCAAGTCTGAGACCTGGAAACTTATTTGTGCTAAAGGACCTGTGTAGAAGAATCTAACATGGTCAAGTTTGGCCCATGACAACACAGTTTCGAAATATGCATTAAAATTAAATGCACTGATCTACTTTCTATAAATTATCAGCAAATTGGTGAAATTACACCTATCAAAAAAAATTACAGCCTCCTCGCTGTCCTATCCATCGCCACAATAGGTGTGTTTTCTACCACTTAAGGTAGAAGTGTCTCTCAATCAATTTGCTAAGTTAGACAATGTAGCTGGTACATTTTTCAAGCAAACTGTACATGTGAGGTCTGCCTATTTTACAACCGGTGTAATATGTATTTACGAAACTTCCATTCTCTATTTGCCTGAACTACACTACTTCTTTATGTTCATAGGTATTAGTACATAATGACTTGGTGTTAACCAATAGAATACCCTTCCATCTCTTGGACTGGGTGTCATTAACATTACTTATCTGTCTACAATTACCTAATCATGTCTCGATAATACTTTTAAAATATAGTCAGCAAGGCAAATAAAGCGTGTTGATTGAATCTTTATAGCTGGGCCAAGTCTGAAGCCTGGAAACGTATTTGTGCTAAAGGACCTGTGTAGAAGAATCTAACATGGTCAAGTTTGGCCCATGACAACACAGTTTCGAAATATGCATTAAAATTAAATGCACTGATCTACTTTCTATAAATTATCAGCAAATTGGTGAAATTACACCTATCAAAAAAAATTACAGCCTCCTCCAAATCCCCTATAGCTGTCCTATCCATCGCCACAATAGGTGTGTTTTCTACCACTTAAGGTAGAAGTGTCTCTCAATCAATTTGCTAAGTTAGACAAAGTAGCTGGTACATTTTTCAAGCAAACTGTACATGTGAGGTCTGCCTATTTTACAACCGGTGTAATATGTGTTTACGAAACTTCCATTCTCTATTTGCCTGAACTACACTACTTCTTTATGTTCATAGGTATTAGTACATAATGACATGGTGTTAACCAATAGAATACCCATCCATCTCTTGGACTGGGTGTCATTAACATAACTTATCTGTCTACAATTACCTAATCATGTCTCGATATTACTTTTAAAAGATAGTCAGCAAGGCAAATAAAGTGTGTTGATTGAATCTTAATAGCTGGGCCAAGTCTGAGACCTGGAAACTTATTTGTGCTAAAGGACCTGTGTAGAAGAATCTAACATGGTCAAGTTTGGCCCATGAAAACACAGTTTCGAAATATGCATTAAAATTAAATGCACTGATCTACTTTCTATAAATTATCAGCAAATTGGTGAAATTACACCTATCAAAAAAAATTACAGCCTCCTAGCTGCCCTATCCATCGCCACAATAGGTGTGTTTTCTACCACTTAAGGTAGAAGTGTCTCTCAATCAATTTGCTAAGTTAGACAAAGTAGCTGGTACATTTTTCAAGCAAACTGTACATGTGAGGTCTGCCTATTTTACAACCGGTGTAATATGTATTTACGAAACTTCCATTCTCTATTTGCCTGAACTACACTACTTCTTTATGTTCATAGGTATTAGTACATAATGACAAGGTGTTAACCAATAGAATACCCTTCCATCTCTTGGATTGGGTGTCATTAAAATTACTTATCTGTCTACAATTACCTAATCATGTCTCGATATTACTTTTAAAAGATAGTCAGCAAGGCAAATAAAGCGTGTTAATTGAATCTTAATAGCTGGGCCAAGTCTGAAGCCTGGAAACGTATTTGTGCTAAAGGACCTGTGCAGAAGAATCTAACATGGTCAAGTTTGGCCCATGAAAACACCGTTTCGAAATATGCATTAAAATTAAATGCACTGATCTACTTTCTATAAATTATCAGCAAATTGGTGAAATTACACCTATCAAAAAAAATTACAGCCTCCTCCAAATCCCCTATAGCTGTCCTATCCATCGCCACAATAGGTGTGTTTTCTACCACTTAAGGTAGAAGTGTCTCTCAATCAATTTGCTAAGTTAGACAAAGTAGCTGGTACATTTTTCAAGCAAACTGTACATGTCAGGTCTGCCTATTTTACAACCGGTGTAATATAAATTTACGAAACTTCCATTCTCTATTTGCCTGAACTACACTACTTCTTTATGTTCATAGGTATTAGTACATAATGACATGGTGTTAACCAATAGAATACCCATCCATCTCTTGGACTGGGTGTCATTAACATTACTTATCTGTCTACAATTACCTAATCATGTCTCGATATTACTTTTAAAAGATAGTCAGCAAGGCAAATAAAGCGTGTTGATTGAATCTTAATAGCTGGGCCAAGTCTGAAGCCTGGAAACTTATTTGTGCTAAAGGACCTGTGTAGAAGAATCTGACATGGTCAAGTTTGGCCCATGACAACACAGTTTCGGAATATGCATTAAAATTAAATGCACTGATCTACTTTTTATAAATTATCAGCAAATTGGTGAAATTACACCTATCAAAAAAAATTACAGCCTCCTCCAAATCCCCTATAGCTGTCCTATCCATCGCCACAATAGGTGTGTTTTCTACCACCTAAGGTAGAATTGTCTCTCAATCAATTTGCTAAGTTAGACAAAGTAGCTGGTACATTTTTCAAGCAAACTGTACATGTCAGGTCTGCCTATTTTACAACCGGTGTAATATAAATTTACGAAACTTCCATTCTCTATTTGCCTGAACTACACTACTTCTTTATGTTCATAGGTATTAGTACATAATGACATGGTGTTAACCAATAGAATACCCATCCATCTCTTGGACTGGGTGTTATTAACATTACTTATCTGTCTACAATTACCTAATCATGTCTCGATATTACTTTTAAAAGATAGTCAGCAAGGCAAATAAAGCGTGTTGATTGAATCTTAATAGCTGGGCCAAGTCTGAAGCCTGGAAACTTATTTGTGCTAAAGGACCTGTGTAGAAGAATCTGACATGGTCAAGTTTGGCCCATGACAACACAGTTTCGGAATATGCATTAAAATTAAATGCACTGATCTACTTTTTATAAATTATCAGCAAATTGGTGAAATTACACCTATCAAAAAAAATTACAGCCTCCTCCAAATCCCCTATAGCTGTCCTATCCATCGCCACAATAGGTGTGTTTTCTACCACCTAAGGTAGAATTGTCTCTCAATCAATTTGCTAAGTTAGACAAAGTAGCTGGTACATTTTTCAAGCAACCTGTACATGTGAGGTCTGCCTATTTTACAACCGATGTAATATGTATTTACGAAACTTCCATTCTCTATTTGCCTGAACTACCCTACTTCTTTATGTTTATAGGTATTGGTACATAATGACATGGTGTTAACCAATAGAATACCCATCCATCTCTTGGACTGGGTGTCATTAACATTACTTATCTGTCTACAATTACCTAATTATGTCTCGATATTACTTTTAAAAGATAGTCAGCAAGGCAAATAAAGCGTGTTGATTGAATCTTAATAGCTGGGCCAAGTCTGAAGCCTGGAAACTTATTTGTGCTAAAGGACCTGTGTAGAAGAATCTAAAATGGTCAAGTTTGGCCAATGACAACACAGTTTTGAAATATGCATTAAAATTTAATGCACTGATTTACTTTCTATTAATTATCAGCAAATTGGTGAAATTACACCTATCAAAAAAAATTACAACCTCCTCCAAATCCCCTATAGCTGTCCTATCCATCGCCACAATAGGTGTGTTTTCTACCACTTAAGGTAGAATTGTCTCTCAATCAATTTGCTAAGTTAGACAAAGTAGCTGGTACATTTTTCAAGCAACCTGTACATGTGAGGTCTGCCTATTTTACAACCGGTGTAATATGTATTTACGAAACTTCCATTCTCTATTTGCCTGAACTACACTACTTCTTTATGTTCATAGGTATTAGTACATAATGACATGGTGTTAACCAATAGAATACCCATCCATCTCTTGGACTGGGTGTCATTAACATTACTTATCTGTCTACAATTAACTAATCATGTCTCGATATTACTTTTAAAAGATAGTCAGCAAGGCAAATAAAGCGTGTTGATTGAATCTTAATAGCTGGGCCAAGTCTAAAGCCTGGAAACTTATTTGTGCTAAAGGACCTGTGTAGAAGAATCTAACATAGTCAAGTTTGGCTAATGACAACACAGTTTTGAAATATGCATTAAAATTAAATGCACTGATCTACTTTCTATAAATTATCAGCAAATTGGTGAAATTACACCTATCAAAAAAAATTACAGCCTCCTCCAAATCCCCTATAGCTGTCCTATCCATCGCCACAATAGGTGTGTTTTCTACCACTTAACGTAGAAGTGTCTCTCAATCAATTTGCTAAGTTACGCAAAGTAGCTGGTACATTTTTCAAGCAAACTGTACATGTGAGGTCTGCCTTTTTTACAAATAGTGTAATATGTATTTACGAAACTTCCATTCTCTATTTGCCTGAACTACACTACTTCTTTATGTTCATAGGTATTAGTACATAATGACATGGTGTTAACCAATAGAATACCCATCCATCTCTTGGACTGGGTGTCATTAACATTACTTATCTGTCTACAATTACCTAATCATGTCTCGATATTACTTTTAAAAGATAGTCAGCAAGGCAAATAAAGCGTGTTGATTGAATCTTAATAGCTGGGCCAAGTCTGAAGCCTGGAAACTTATTTGTGCTAAAGGACCTGTGTAGAAGAATCTAACATGGTCAAGTTTGGCCCATGACAACACAGTTTCGAAATATGCATTAAAATTAAATGCACTGATCTACTTTCTATAAATTATCAGCAAATTGGTGAAATTACACCTATCAAAACAAATTACAGCCTCCTCCAAATCCCTTATAGCTGTCCTATCCATCGCCACAATAGGTGTGTTTTCTACCACTTAAGGTAGAAGTGTCTCTCAATCAATTTGCTAAGTTAGACAAAGTAGCTGGTACATTTTTCAAGCAAACTGTACATGTGAGGTCTGCCTATTTTACAACCGGTGTAATATGTATTTACGAAACTTCCATTCTCTATTTGCCTGAACTACACTACTTCTTTATGTTCATAAGTATTAGTACATAATGACATGGTGTTAACCAATAGAATACCCATCCATCTCTTGGACTGGGTGTCATTAACATTACTTATCTGTCTACAATTACCTAATCATGTCTCGATATTACTTTTAAAAGATAGTCAGCAAGGCAAATAAAGCGTGTTGATTGAATCTTAATAGCTGGGCCAAGTCTGAGACCTGGAAACTTATTTGTGCTAAAGGACCTGTGTAGAAGAATCTAACATGGTCAAGTTTGGCCCATGACAACACAGTTTCGAAATATGCATTAAAATTAAATGCACTGATCTACTTTCTATAAATTATCAGCAAATTGGTGAAATTACACCTATCAAAAAAAATTACAGCCTCCTCCAAATCCCCTATAGCTGTCCTATCCATCGCCACAATAGGTGTGTTTTCTACCACTTAAGGTAGAAGTGTCTCTCAATCAATTTGCTAAGTTAGACAAAGTAGCTGGTACATTTTTCAAACAAACTGTACATGTGAGGTCTGCCTATTTTACAACCGGTGTAATATGTATTTACGAAACTTCCATTCTCTATTTGCCTGAACTACACTACTTCTTTATGTTCATAGGTATTAGTACATAATGACATGGTGTTAACCAATAGAATACCCATCCATCTCTTGGACTGGGTGTCATTAACATTACTTATCTGTCTACAATTACCTAATCATGTCTCGATATTACTTTTAAAAGATAGTCAGCAAGGCAAATAAAGCGTGTTGATTGAATCTTAATAGCTGGGCCAAGTCTGAACACTGGAAACTTATTTGTGCTAAAGGACCTGTGTAGAAGAATCTAACATGGTCAAGTTTGGCCAATGACAACACAGTTTCGAAATATGCATTAAAATTAAATGCACTGATCTACTTTCTATAAATTATCAGCAAATTGGTGAAATTACACCTATCAAAAAAAATTACAGCCTCCTCCAAATCCCCTATAGCTGTCCTATCCATCGCCACAATAGGTGTGTTTTCTACCACTTAAGGTAGAAGTGTCTCTCAATCAATTTGCTTAGTTACGCAAAGTAGCTGGTACATTTTTCAAGCAAACTGTACATGTGAGGTCTGCCTATTTTACAAATAGTGTAATATGTATTTACGAAACTTCCATTCTCTATTTGCCTGAACTACACTACTTCTTTATGTTCATAGGTATTAGTACATAATGACATGGTGTTAACCAATAGAATACCCATCCATCTCTTGGACTGGGTGTCATTAACATTACTTATCTGTCTACAATTACCTAATCATGTCTCGATATTACTTTTAAAAGATAGTCAGCAAGGCAAATAAAGCGTGTTGATTGAATCTTAATAGCTGGGCCAAGTCTGAAGCCTGGAAACTTATTTGTGCTAAAGGACCTGTGTAGAAGAATCTGACATGGTCAAGTTTGGCCCATGACAACACAGTTTCGGAATATGCATTAAAATTAAATGCACTGATCTACTTTTTATAAATTATCAGCAAATTGGTGAAATTACACCTATCAAAAAAAATTACAGCCTCCTCCAAATCCCCTATAGCTGTCCTATCCATCGCCACAATAGGTGTGTTTTCTACCACTTAAGGTAGAAGTGTCTCTCAATCAATTTGCTAAGTTAGACAAAGTAGCTGGTACATTTTTCAAGCAAACTGTACATGTGAGGTCTTCCTATTTTACAACCAATGTAATATGTATTTACGAAACTTCCATTCTCTATTTGCCTGAACTACACTACTTCTTTATGTTCATAGGTATTAGTACATAATGACATGGTGTTAACCAATAGAATACCCATCCATCTCTTGGACTGGGTGTCATTAACATTACTTATTTGTCTACAATTACCTAATCATGTCTCGATATTACTTTTAAAAGATAGTCAGCAAGGCAAATAAAGCGTGTTGATTGAATCTTAATAGCTGGGCCAAGTCTGAAGCCTGGAAACTTATTTGTGCTAAAGGACCTGTGTAGAAGAATCTAACATGGTCAAGTTTGGCCCATGACAACACAGTTTCGAAATATGCATTAAAATTAAATGCACTGATCTACTTTCTATAAATTATCATCAAATTGGTGAAATTACACCTATCAAAAAAAATTACAGCCTCCTCCAAATCCCCTATAGCTGTCCTATCCATCGCCACAATAGGTGTGTTTTCTACCACTTAAGGTAGAAGTGTCTCTCAATCAATTTGCTAAGTTACGCAAAGTAGCTGGTACATTTTTCAAGCAAACTGTACATGTGAGGTCTGCCTATTTTACAAATAGTGTAATATGTATTTACGAAACTTCCATTCTCTATTTGCCTGAACTACACTACTTCTTTATGTTCATAGGTATTAGTACATAATGACATGGTGTTAACCAATAGAATACCCAACCATCTCTTGGACTGGGTGTCATTAACATTACTTATCTGTCTACAATTACCTAATCATGTCTCGATATTACTTTTAAAAGATAGTCAGCAAGGCAAATAAAGCTTGTTGATTGAATCTTAATAGCTGGGCAAAGTCTGAAGCTTGGAAACGTATTTGTGCTAAAGGACCTGTGTAGAAGAATCTAACATGGTCAAGTTTGGCCCATGACAACACAGTTTCGAAATATGCATTAAAATTAAATGCACTGATCTACTTTCTATAAATTATCAGCAAATTGGTGAAATTACACCTATCAAAAAAAATTACAGCCTCCTCCAAATCCCCTATAGCTGTCCTATCCATCGCCACAATAGGTGTGTTTTCTACCAATTAAGGTAGAAGTGTCTCTCAATCAATTTGCTAAGTTAGACAAAGTAGCTGGTACATTTTTCAAGCAAACTGTACATGTGAGGTCTGCCTATTTTACAACCGGTGTAATATGTATTTACGAAACTTCCATTCTCTATTTGCCTGAACTACACTACTTCTTTATGTTCATAGGTATTAGTACATAATGACATGGTGTTAACCAATAGAATACCCATCCATCTCTTGGACTGGGTGTCATTAACATTACTTATCTGTCTACAATTACCTAATCATGTCTCGATATTACTTTTAAAAGATAGTCAGCAAGGCAAATAAAGCGTGTTGATTGAACCTTAATAGCTGGGCCAAGTCTGAAGCCTGGAAACTTATTTGTGCTAAAGGACCTGTGTAGAAGAATCTAACATGGTCAAGTTTGGCCCATGACAACACAGTTTCGAAATATGCATTAAAATTAAATGCACTGATCTACTTTCTATAAATTATCAGCAAAATGGTGAAATTACACCTATCAAAAAAATTAAAGCCTCCTTTAAATCCCCTATAGCTGTCCTATACATCACCACAATAGGTGTGTTTTCTACCACTTAAGGTAGAAATGTCTCTCAATCAATTTGCTAAGTTAGACAAAGTAGCTGGTACATTTTTCAAGCAAACTGTACATGTGAGGTCTGCCTATTTTACAACCGGTGTAATATGTATTTACGAAACTTCCATTCTCTATTTGCTTAACTACACTACTTCTTTATGTTCATAGGTATTAGTACATAATGACATGGTGTTAACCAATAGAATACCCATCCATCTCTTGGACTGGGTGTCATTAACATTACTTATCTGTCTACAATTACCTAATCATGTCTCGATATTACTTTTAAAAGATAGTCAGCAAGGCAAATAAAGCGTGTTGATTGAATCTTAATAGCTGGGCCAAGTCTGAGACCTGGAAACTTATTTGTGCTAAAGGACCTGTGTAGAAGAATCTAACATGGTCAAGTTTGGCCCATGACAACACAGTTTCGAAATATGCATTAAAATTAAATGCACTGATCTACTTTCTATAAATTATCAGCAAATTGGTGAAATTACACCTATCAAAAAAAATTACAGCCTCCTCCAAATCCCCTATAGCTGTCCTATCCATCGCCACAATAGGTGTGTTTTCTACCACTTAAGGTAGAAGTGTCTCTCAATCAACTTGCTAAGTTAGACAAAGTAGCTGGTACATTTTTCAAGCAAACTGTACATGTGAGGTCTGCCTATTTTACAACCGGTGTAATATGGATTTACGAAACTTCCATTCTCTATTTGCCTGAACTACACTACTTCTTTATGTTTATAGGTATTAGTACATAATGACATGGTGTTAACCAATAGAATACCCATCCATCTCTTGGACTGGGTGTCATTAACATTACTTATCTGTCTACAATTACCTAATCATGTCTCGATATTACTTTTAAAAGATAGTCAGCAAGGCAAATAAAGCGTGTTGATTGAATCTTAATAGCTGGGCCAAGTCTGAAGCCTGGAAACTTATTTGTGCTAAAGGACCTGTGTAGAAGAATCTAACATGGTTAAGTTTGGCCCATGACAACACAGTTTCGAAATATGCATTAAAATTAAATGCACTGATCTACTTTCTATAAATTATCAGCAAATTGGTGAAATTACACCTATCAAAAAAATTACAGCCTCCTCCAAATCCCCTATAGCTGTCCTATCCATCGCCACAATAGGTGTGCTTTCTACCACTTAAGGTAGAAGTGTCTCTCAATCGATTTGCTAAGTTAGATAAAGTAGCTGGTACATTTTTCAAGCAAACTGTACATGTGAGGTCTGCCTATTTTACAACCGGTGTAATATGCATTTACGAAACTTCCATTCTCTATTTGCCTGAACTACACTACTTCTTTATGTTCATAGGTATTAGTACATAATGACATAGTGTTAACCAACAGAATACCCATCCATCTCTTGGACTGGGTGTCATTAACATTACTTATCTGTCTACAATTACCTAATCATGTCTCGATATTACTTTTAAAAGATAGTCAGCAAGGCAAATAAAGCGTGTTGATTGAATCTTAATAGCTGGGTCAAGTCTGAAGCCTGGAAACTTATTTGTGCTAAAGGACCTGTGTAGAAGAATCTAACATGGTCAAGTTTGGCCCATGACAACACAGTTTCGAAATATGCATTAAAATTAAATGCACTGATCTACTTTCTATAAATTATCAGCAAATTGGTGAAATTACACCTATCAAAAAAAATTACAGCCTCCTCCAAATCCCCTATAGCTGTCCTATCCATCGCCACAATAGGTGTGTTTTCTACCACTTAAGGTAGAAGTGTCTCTCAATCAATTTGCTAAGTTAGGCAAAGTAGCTGGAACATTTTTCAAGCAAACTGTACATGTGAGGTCTGCCTATTTTACAAATGGTGTAATATGTATTTACGAAACTTCCATTTTCTATTTGTCTGAACTACACTACTTCTTTATGTTCATAGGTATTAGTACATAATGACATGGTGTTAACCAATAGAATACCCATTCATCTCTTTTACTGGGTTTCATTAACATTACTTATCTGTCTACAATTACCTAATCATGTCTCGATATTACTTTTAAAAGATAGTCAGCAAGGCAAATAAAGCGTATTGATTGAATCTTAATAGCTGGGTCAAGTCTGAAGCCTGGAAACTAATTTGTGCTAAGGGACCTGTGTAGAAGAATCTAACATGGTCAAGTTTGGCCAATGACAACACAGTTTCGAAATATGCATTAAAATTAAATGCACTGATCTACTTTCTAAAAATTGTCAGCAAATTCGGGAAATTACACCTATCAAAAAAAATTACAGCCTCCTCCAAATCCCCTATAGCTGTCCTATCCATCGCCACAATAGGTGTGTTTTCTACCACTTAAGGTAGAAGTGTCTCTCAATCAATTTGCTAAGTTAGACAAAGTAGCTGGTACATTTTTCAAGCAAACTGTACATGTGAGGTCTGCCTATTTTACAACCGGTGTAATATGTATTTACGAAACTTCCATTCTCTATTTGCCTGAACTACTCTACTTCTTTATGTTCATAGGTATTAGTACATAATGACATGGTGTTAACCAATAGAATACCCATCCATCTCTTGGACTGGGTGTCATTAACATTACTTATCTGTCTACAATTACCTAATCATGTCTCAATATTACTTTTAAAATAGTCAGCAAGGCAAATAAAGCGTGTTGATTGAATCTTAATAGCTGGGTCAAGTCTGAAGCCTGGAAACTTATTTGTGCTAAGGGACCTGTGTAGAAGAATCTAACATGGTCAAGTTTGGCCCATGACAACACAGTTTCGAAATATGCATTAAAATTAAATGCACTGATCTACTTTCTATAAATTATCAGCAAATTGGTGAAATTACACCTATCAAAAAAAATTTCAGCCTCCTCCAAATCCCCTATAGCTGTCCTATCCATCGCCACAATAGGTGTGTTTTCTACCACTTAAGGTAGAAGTGTCTCTCAATCAATTTGCTAAGTTAGACAAACTTGCTGGTACATTTTTCAAGCAAACTGTACATGTGAGGTCTGCCTATTTTACAACCGGTGTAATATGTATTTACGAAACTTCCATTCTCTATTTGCCTGTACTACACTACTTCTTTATGTTCATAGGTATTAGTACATAATGACATGGTGTTAACCAATAGAATACCCATCCATCTCTTGGACTGGGTGTCATTAACATTACTTATCTGTCTACAATTACCTAATCATGTCTCGATATTACTTTTAAAATAGTCAGCAAGGCAAATAAAGCGTGTTGATTGAATCTTAATAGCTGGGTCAAGTCTGAAGCCTGGAAACTTATTTGTGCTAAGGGACCTGTGTAGAAGAATCTAACATGGTCAAGTTTGGCCCATGACAACACAGTTTCGAAATATGGATTAAAATTAAATGCACTGATCTACTTTCTATAAATTATCAGCAAATTGGTGAAATTACACCTATAAAAAAATTTACAGCCTCCTCCAAATCCCCTATAGCTGTCCTATCCATCGCCACAATAGGTGTGTTTTCTACCACTTAAGGTAGAAGTGTCTCTCAATCAATTTGCTAAGTTAGACAAAGTAGCTGGTACATTTTTCAAGCAAACTGTACATGTGAGGTCTGCATATTTTACAAATGGTGTAATATGTATTTACGAAACTTCCATTCTCTATTTGCCTGAACTACACTACTTCTTTATGTTCATAGGTATTAGTACATAATGACATGGTGTTAACCAATAGAATACCCATCCATCTTTTGGACTGGGTGTCATTAACATTACTTATCTGTCTACAATTACCTAATCATGTCTCGATATTACTTTTAAAAGATAGTCAGCAAGGCAAATAAAGCGTGTTGATTGAATCTTAATAGCTGGGTCAAGTCTGAAGCCTGGAAACTTATTTGTGCTAAAGGACCTGTGTAGAAGAATCTAACATGGTCAAGTTTGGCCCATGACAACACAGTTTCGAAATATGCATTAAAATTAAATGCACTGATCTACTTTCTATAAATTATCAGCAAATTGGTGAAATTACACCTATCAAAAAAAATTACAGCCTCCTCCAAATCCCCTATAGCTGTCCTATCCATCGCCACAATAGGTGTGTTTTCTACCACTTAAGGTAGAAGTGTCTCTCAATCAATTTGCTAAGTTAGACAAAGTAGCTGGTACATTTTTCAAGCAAACTGTACATGTGAGGTCTGCCTATTTTACAACCGGTGTAATATGTATTTACGAAACTTCCATTCTCTATTTGCCTGAACTACTCCTTTATGTTCATAGGTATTAGTACATAATGACATGGTGTTAACCAATAGAATACCCATCCATCTCTTGGACTGGGTGTCATTAACACTACTTATCTGTCTACAATTACCTAATCATGTCTCGATATTACTTTTAAAAGATAGTCAGCAAGGCAAATAAAGCGTGTTGATTGAATCTTTATAGCTGGGCCAAGTCTGAAGCCTGCAAACTTATTTGTGCTAAAGGACCTGTGTAGAAGAATCTAACATAGTCAAGTTTGGCCCATGACAACACAGTTTCGAAATATGCATTAAAATTAAATGCACTGATCTACTTTCTATAAATTATCAGCAAATTGGTGAAATTACACCTATCAAAAAAAATTACAGCCTCCTCCAAATCCCCTATAGCTGTCCTATCCATCGCCACAATAGGTGTGTTTTCTACCACTTAAGGTAGAAGTGTCTCTCAATCGATTTGCTAAGTTAGACAAAGTAGCTGGTACATTTTTCAAGCAAACTGTACATGTGAGGTCTGCCTATTTTACAACCGGTGTAATATGCATTTACGAAACTTCCATTCTCTATTTGCCTGAACTACACTACTTCTTTATGTTCATAGGTATTAGTACATAATGACATGGTGTTAATCAATAGAATACCCATCCATCTCTTGGACTGGGTGTCATTAACATTACTTATCTGTCTACAATTACCTAATCATGTCTCGATATTACTTGTAAAAGATAGTCAGCAAGCATCCCCAGCTTTAAGCATGGGGTCTAATCAGTCCACACCTGTCAAACCAATCCCCCTATCGTCTCCTCTCTGTTGAAGACGCACCAGGATTCTGCCAATGTTCCTCCTACCTAGGATCGCGGAGAGAACATCAAATTCCACCAAGTACAGTCAGAGGTGGGACACTCCCCCCTTGGAAGAGGGAGAAGTTCAGCAGGATTAAGGACCGCACACCGGGAGTTGGTGACTTTGTCAGGGAGCAGTGATGTCATACGGGCACTGATCTTGTTTTAGTAGATGTCAATGTATTCTTACCTAGAATTGAATACATTGGGGAAGACCCCTAAACTTTGGTCTTAATCGGAATTATTGAGTAGTCGATAGACCGTTCTCATGGAGGTGTATGTATATCGTGAATTCTCTCTCTGACATAATATCTCATATATAGTTTTCCCTGAAAGATGTTTTCACCCAGATTAAAGCTGGGGATTCTTTCTGGCCAGTAATGGAGCCAGGTTTGCAGTGAGGGTGCGTGTACCTTATCACCCAAGTGACACTGGAAGATGTTTTATGTATAATGTACGCAGTTTTTGGTGTGAAACACCGTAGGAGAGTTGAAAAGAAAAAAAAAAAAAAAAAAACAGGGAAGTGTTAGTTTCCATTTCAGTCCTGTGAATGAAATTCTGTGAAGTGTAGTTGTAAATGACACACGTATGTTGAAATGGAGAATTCTAGATGTGAATTGATGAGTAATTCTGAATCTAGCAACTGCACTATGTGTATTTTACCTGTCTGTGAAAATAGGAAACAAGAAACATAAGTTGATAGATAGGGTGGACTTACCCCACCCCATTATTTTCTGTTCTGAATGTAGATTTCTTTCTGTCACTCTGCCCTGGGTGGGGTATGGTATGGGGATATTATTGCAGGGGCTGACAGGAGATAGGGATACGCTGGAGGCTCGGCCCTGACCACCATCAGGTCTACCGTCGAGATGAGGGCGAGTACAGGGTCCCTAGTTACAGGGTCAGCCCAGGGGTCCCTATATAATCCATATTCCCGGTGACAGATTGAATACCTCCTGAATGTAGATGTCACAATACATGACATCTTTCTTTTCGCTCCCTCCCAGGACTCTTCAGACGCCATTTTTGGCCAACACCTACTTCCTCTTTTAGCGGCTGTTTCTTATCGGTAATTATCTTTAGTGGACGTTTTAACTCAGACACTACATAGTTCATCTTTAGACGCCATTTTTAGTCCAGCCGACACCCAGTTCCCCATTTTTTTGTTTTAGCAGCCAAAGTCACTGCTCTGTTTATTGCCGACATAGCAGGGACTGCAGAGGGGGGAGACAGGGACCTGGAACACACACACTCCATTTTTCCACTAATGAACCTTAGCAGAGGTTATTGCTGATAGTCCTGTGGACCTTTTCCCTTCACTTTTGCATATTTGTTTTTTCTGTATGTTATACAATTTAGTAGACCATATAGACTGCTCACTATTAGTCCTGGTGGACAGTGAATATTTTTCTGCATATGGCAGTTGTTACTTAGCCTAGTTTTGAGATATTTTCACTTGTATGTTATCCTGCCTGGTGTCTTGCACAAGAGTTCCCTGATAGAGAGGGTGAAGGTTCATGTGGTCCCAAGGGGACATTGATCATCAGGAGTTGACATATATTAAAGTTTTCATTGGCAGCACCCAGTAATCCTTTGTGTCTTAGTTTGCAGGGTCTGACAGGAGATAGGGATACGCTGGAGGCTCGGCCCTGACCACCATCAGGTCTACCGTCGGGATGAGGGAGAGTGCAGGGCCCCGAGTTACAGGGTCAGCACAGGAGAGGTAGAGTAGATACGCTCCACTGCTTTTTCCTAGTTGTGTAGATGTAGTCAGGGGGTGCTGCTTGGTAGTTTCCAAACCCTCTTGTGCTCTTTTCTCTTTCCCCGGGATTTTAGGGGAGTTTAGTTACACCCATTGCTCTTTCTTACAAACCTGGGTATAGTCCTTTGTATCAGGTCTCCGAGAGCCCATATGCAAACAACTACAGCTGGTAACACCTGAGTTACAGTCAGTCATCTGAGCTACAGTCACAGTCACCTGAGTTACAGTTACAGTCACCTGAAGAGTATAATAATGTCATCTCCAGCCCAGAAGTCATTCTACATGTTTGCAATGGAGGAAGATAGCAGTCCTTTGAACACTACTCAGCCAGATTGAACACCTACCTAAAGCACCAGTTGAAGATCAGTGCCCGTATGACATCACTGCTCCCTGACAAAGTCACCAACTCCCGGTGTGCGGTCCTTAATCCTGCTGAACTTCTCCCTCTTCCAAGGGGGGAGTGTCCCACCTCTGACACCTTGGTGGAAGAGGTAGTCGACTCTGGCATAGCTGAAACTCTGGATTCGATACCGTGACGGATACACCTTTGGACCCTAACTTAACATCTTTGCGGATGGATCAAGATGTGCATCAAGAAGACGCTGTGCTGATAGAGCAGTCGCTACCCGCATGCCTGTCTGTGAAGAAGCAGATGTATGTGCTCTCGCTGAAGCCTGCAAGATGGCAGCCAGCATCTACTCTGTGGAGGATAAGAGACTTGATCACTGACAATGGAACTGTACGCCGCCATGAGGCCATAGAAGAACGGATGGAAGCTTTGCTATTGCCAGACAGAGTCGCGGTGAGCAGGGTTGAGGCCTACATTGGAGGAGTCAAGGGAAGCAGTAAGAAGTGCCCTCACTGACAGAACATCCAAAGAAGCCCCAAGACCACTTACGAGAGAAACAGTCAGTCAATCTGTGCTTTTCGAATGACCCAGATGTGAAGAAGAAAGGAAGGATGGAAAGTCTTGAGAAAACGTTGTCCTGACCCTACAAGAGCAAGTCCCAGAAGAAGAGGACTGAGATAGGGTGCAGCTGTGGGCTCCCGGAGACCATGGAAAGTGGCTAGTGACCTGCTTTCACTGCCAGCCAAAGAGATATGGCAGGCCTTAGACACAGAACTGACTCTACACACCCCATACCAGCCACAGAATAGAGGGAAGGTTGGGAGGTTGGGGCAGTGTAGAAAGCAAGGGCATGAGAGTCTTCGCTTGCATTGTTCAGTGTCAGACACACCACAGCAGGGATCACTAGGTTGAGACCCTATGAAATCCTGTTTAGAAGTAGCGCCAGATACTTCAACTAAGCTTGTTGTTTGTTTAAACATTTGCCTAATACACGTTTTTGAAGTTTTCTCCTCCAGATCCAACCAGATCTAGATTTCTCTCTCTTTTCTTTTTCTCTCTCCTCTTTTCCTCTCTCTTTTCCTCTCTCTCTTTTCTCTTTTCCTCTCTCTCTCCCTCTCTTCTCAATCTTTCTCTCTCTCTTTCTCTCTCTCTTCCCTCACTCTTTTTCTTTCGGACGAAGATCCATGCATTCCACTACAAAGAGATGTCGGACCTGCCTGAGACCAGGAGATGGCTGTCTTCCCTCTTCTACCCGATACTTTGTGCCAGGATGATGATATCTAAGCATGTGGACTGGAAGATGACTCTACATCCCACCTTTGATGTCCCACCATTACCGCCTGAGGACTGAGGAGCATGAGACTCTGAGTGAACCCAACCCTGATAAATATTAGCCAATTAAAGGACTAGTGCCACGTTCCCCCTTCCTGAATAACGTGGGCCAGGGGAACATAGCCATGAGGACAGTCTAGAGAACACGGTCAGGATCTGACTTCCTATGCATAGTCTGTTGGGTGGGGAGATTCATCCACAAGGGATGGGGTATCTCGTATGTGAGTGAGGTAACCATCAGCATTAGGACAGATCAATAGACCTGGAAACGTAAAGAAAGACTTTTTGGCTATCTCCAAAGGGGGGACTGTTAGGGATGTGATTATCATTATTATGAGTATATAGGAGTTACATGGAGATATCCATAAAGAACAAGATTTAAGATGTTGTTTGAACTGTACCCCACATATCTCTTGGCATAAGACTCAGACAGACAGTCTGGGCTATTCTTGTGACAAGTGAATAATGCTGACATTGCTTAATATAAATGAGGAACCAAGCACATTACAGTAAATTGTATATCACAGAATAAGCTGTTCTACTTTATCCAATAGGAGACGTGTTACGTATTCTTGGCACCTAGCCAATAAGGTTATATATATTTGTAACACTTCCGGAAATAAATCAGTCTTACTTTCTATTCATATCTGAGTACGTCTCTCTGGTGTGAGCGAAAGAGAGGGTAATGCATGCTACCACGAGTGACTCATAATTTGGACTGCAGACAGTTTAAGAGGGATGCATGATTAGATTGCATCAACCTAAATTACGGCCTTATCACTTCTTTATGTTCATAGGTATTAGTACATAATGACATGCTGTTAACCAATAGAATACCCATCCATCTCCTGGACTGGGTGTCATTAACATTACTTATCTGTCTACAATTACCTAATCATGTCTCGATATTACTTTTAAAAGATAGTCAGCAAGGCAAATAAAGCGTGTTGATTGAAACTTTATAGCTGGGCCAAGTCTGAAGCCTGCAAACTTATTTGTGCTAAAGGACCTGTGTAGAAGAATCTAACATGGTCAAGTTTGGCCCATGACAACACAGTTTGGAAATATGCATTAAAATTAAATGCACTGATCTACTTTCTATAAATTATCAGCAAATTGGTGAAATTACACCTATCAAAAAAAATTACAGCCTCCTCCAAATCCCCTATAGCTGTCCTATCCATCGCCACAATAGGTGTGTTTTCTACCACTTAAGGTAGAAGTGTCTCTCAATCGATTTGCTAAGTTAGACAAAGTAGCTGGTACATTTTTCAAGCAAACTGTACATGTGAGGTCTGCCTATTTTACAACCGGTGTAATATGCATTTACGAAACTTCCATTCTCTATTTGCCTGAACTACACTACTTCTTTATGTTCATAGGTATTAGTACATAATGACATGGTGTTAACCAATAGAATACCCATCCATCTCTTGGACTGGGTGTCATTAACATTACTTATCTGTCTACAATTACCTAATCATGTCTCGATATTACTTTTAAAAGATAGTCAGCAAGGCAAATAAAGCGTGTTGATTGAATCTTAATAGCTGGACCAAGTCTGAAGCCTGGAAACTTATTTGTGCTAAAGGACCTGTGTAGAAGAATCTAACATGGTCAAGTTTGGCCCATGACAACACAGTTTCGAAATATGCATTAAAATTAAATGCACTGATCTACTTTCTATAAATTATCAGCAAATTGGTGAAATTACACCTATCAAAAAAAATTACAGCCTCCTCCAAATCCCCTATAGCTGTCCTATCCATCGCCACAATAGGTGTGTTTTCTACCACTTAAGGTAGAAGTGTCTCTCAATCAATTTGCTAAGTTAGACAAAGTAGCTGGTACATTTTTCAAGCAAACTGTACATGTGAGGCCTGCCTATTTTACAACCGGTGTAATATGTATTTACGAAACTTCCATTCTCTATTTGCCTGAACTACACTACTTCTTTATGTTCATAGGTATTAGTACATAATGACATGGTGTTAACCAATAGAATACCCATCCATCTCTTGGACTGGGTGTCATTAACATTACTTATCTGTCTACAATTACCTAATCATGTCTCGATATTACTTGTAAAAGATAGTCAGCAAGGCAAATAAAGCGTGTTGATTGAATCTTAATAGCTGGGCCAAGTCTGAAGCCTGGAAACGTATTTGTGCTAAAGGACCTCTGTAGAAGAATCTAACATGGTCAAGTTTGGCCCATGACAACACAGTTTCGAAATATGCATTAAAATTAAATGCACTGATCTACTTTCTATAAATTATCAGCAACTTGGTGAAATTACAGCTATCAAAAAAAAATTACAGCCTCCTCCAAATCCCCTATAGCTGTCCTATCCATCGCCACAATAGGTGTGTTTTCTACCACTTAAGGTAGAAGTGTCTCTTAATCAATTTGCTAAGTTAGACAAAGTAGCTGGTACATTTTTCAAGCAAACTGTACATGTGAGGTCTGCCTATTTTACAACCGGTGTAATATGTATTTACGAAACTTCCATTCTCTATTTGCCTGAACTACACTACTTCTTTATGTTCATAGGTATTAGTACATAATGACATGGTGTTAACCAATAGAATACCCATCCATCTCTTGGACTGGGTGTCATTAACATTACTTATCTGTCTACAATTACCTAATCATGTCTCGATATTACTTTTAAAAGATAGTCAGCAAGGCAAATAAAGCGTGTTGATTGAATCTTAATAGGTGGGCCAAGTCTGAAACCTGGAAACTTATTTGTGCTAAAGGACCTGTGTAGAAGAATCTAACATGGTCAAGTTTGGCCCATGACAACACAGTTTCGAAATATGCATTAAAATTAAATGCACTGATCTACTTTCTATAAATTATCAGCAAATTGGTGAAATTACACCTATCAAAAAAAATTACAGCCTCTTCCAAATCCCCTATAGCTGTCCTATCCATCGCCACAATAGGTGTGTTTTCTACCACTTAAGGTAGAAGTGTCTCTCAATCAATTTGCTAAGTTAGACAAAGTAGCTGGTACATTTTTCAAGCAAACTGTACATGTGAGGTCTGCCTAGTTTACAACCGGTGTAATATGTATTTACGAAACTTCCATTCTCTATTTGCCTGAACTACACTACTTCCTTATGTTCATAGGTATTAGTACATAATGACATGGTGTTAACCAATAGAATACCCATACATCTCTTGGACTGGGTGTCATTAACATTACTTATCTGTCTACAATTACCTAATCATGTCTCGATATTACTTTTAAAAGATAGTCAGCAAGGCAAATAAAGCGTGTTGATTGAATCTTAATAGCTGGGCCAAGTCTGAAGCCTGGAAACTTATTTGTGCTAAAGGACCTGTGTAGAAGAATCTAACATGGTCACGTTTGGCCCATGACAACACAGTTTCGAAATATGCATTAAAATTAAAAGCACTGATCTACTTTCTATAAATTATCAGCAAATTGGTGAAATTACACCTATCAAAAAAAATTACAGCCTCTTCCAAATCCCCTATAGCTGTCCTATCCATCGCCACAATAGGTGTGTTTTCTACCACTTAAGGTAGAAGTGTCTCTCAATCAATTTGCTAAGTTAGACAAAGTAGCTGGTACATTTTTCAAGCAAACTGTACATGTGAGGTCTGCCTAGTTTACAACCGGTGTAATATGTATTTACGAAACTTCCATTCTCTATTTGCCTGAACTACACTACTTCCTTATGTTCATAGGTATTAGTACATAATGACATGGTGTTAACCAATAGAATACCCATACATCTCTTGGACTGGGTGTCATTAACATTACTTATCTGTCTACAATTACCTAATCATGTCTCGATATTACTTTTAAAAGATAGTCAGCAAGGCAAATAAAGCGTGTTGATTGAATCTTAATAGCTGGGCCAAGTCTGAAGCCTGGAAACTTATTTGTGCTAAAGGACCTGTGTAGAAGAATCTAACATGGTCACGTTTGGCCCATGACAACACAGTTTCGAAATATGCATTAAAATTAAAAGCACTGATCTACTTTCTATAAATTATCAGCAAATTGGTGAAATTACACCTATCAAAAAAAATTACAGCCTCTTCCAAATCCCCTATAGCTGTCCTATCCATCGCCACAATAGGTGTGTTTTCTACCACTTAAGGTAGAAGTGTCTCTCAATCAATTTGCTAAGTTAGACAAAGTAGCTGGTACATTTTTCAAGCAAACTGTACATGTGAGGTCTGCCTAGTTTACAACCGGTGTAATATGTATTTACGAAACTTCCATTCTCTATTTGCCTGAACTACACTACTTCCTTATGTTCATAGGTATTAGTACATAATGACATGGTGTTAACCAATAGAATACCCATACATCTCTTGGACTGGGTGTCATTAACATTACTTATCTGTCTACAATTACCTAATCATGTCTCGATATTACTTTTAAAAGATAGTCAGCAAGGCAAATAAAGCGTGTTGATTGAATCTTAATAGCTGGGCCAAGTCTGAAGCCTGGAAACTTATTTGTGCTAAAGGACCTGTGTAGAAGAATCTAACATGGTCACGTTTGGCCCATGACAACACAGTTTCGAAATATGCATTAAAATTAAAAGCACTGATCTACTTTCTATAAATTATCAGCAAATTGGTGAAATTACACCTATCAAAAAAAATTACAGCCTCTTCCAAATCCCCTATAGCTGTCCTATCCATCGCCACAATAGGTGTGTTTTCTACCACTTAAGGTAGAAGTGTCTCTCAATCAATTTGCTAAGTTAGACAAAGTAGCTGGTACATTTTTCAAGCAAACTGTACATGTGAGGTCTGCCTAGTTTACAACCGGTGTAATATGTATTTACGAAACTTCCATTCTCTATTTGCCTGAACTACACTACTTCCTTATGTTCATAGGTATTAGTACATAATGACATGGTGTTAACCAATAGAATACCCATACATCTCTTGGACTGGGTGTCATTAACATTACTTATCTGTCTACAATTACCTAATCATGTCTCGATATTACTTTTAAAAGATAGTCAGCAAGGCAAATAAAGCGTGTTGATTGAATCTTAATAGCTGGGCCAAGTCTGAAGCCTGGAAACTTATTTGTGCTAAAGGACCTGTGTAGAAGAATCTAACATGGTCACGTTTGGCCCATGACAACACAGTTTCGAAATATGCATTAAAATTAAAAGCACTGATCTACTTTCTATAAATTATCAGCAAATTGGTGAAATTACACCTATCAAAAAAAATTACAGCCTCCTCCAAATCCCCTATAGCTGTCCTATCCATCGCCACAATAGGTGTGTTTTCTACCACTTAAGGTAGAAGTGTCTCTCAATCAATTTGCTAAGTTAGACAAAGTAGCTGGTACATTTTTCAAGCAAACTGTACATGTGAGGTCTGCCTATTTTACAACCGGTGTAATATGTATTTACGAAACTTCCATTCTCTATTTGCCTGAACTACACTACTTCTTTATGTTCATAGGTATTAGTACATAATGACATGGTGTTAACCAATAGAATACCCATCCATCTCTTGGACTGGGTGTCATTAACATTACTTATCTGTCTACAATTACCTAATCATGTCTCGATATTACTTTTAAAAGATAGTCAGCAAGGCAAATAAAGCGTGTTGATTGAATCTTAATAGCTGGGCCAAGTCTGAAGCCTGGAAACGTATTTGTGCTAAAGGACCTCTGTAGAAGAATCTAACATGGTCAAGTTTGGCCCATGACAACACAGTTTCGAAATATGCATTAAAATTAAATGCACTGATCTACTTTCTATAAATTATCAGCAACTTGGTGAAATTACAGCTATCAAAAAAAAATTACAGCCTCCTCCAAATCCCCTATAGCTGTCCTATCCATCGCCACAATAGGTGTGTTTTCTACCACTTAAGGTAGAAGTGTCTCTTAATCAATTTGCTAAGTTAGACAAAGTAGCTGGTACATTTTTCAAGCAAACTGTACATGTGAGGTCTGCCTATTTTACAACCGGTGTAATATGTATTTACGAAACTTCCATTCTCTATTTGCCTGAACTACACTACTTCTTTATGTTCATAGGTATTAGTACATAATGACATGGTGTTAACCAATAGAATACCCATCCATCTCTTGGACTGGGTGTCATTAACATTACTTATCTGTCTACAATTACCTAATCATGTCTCGATATTACTTTTAAAAGATAGTCAGCAAGGCAAATAAAGCGTGTTGATTGAATCTTAATAGGTGGGCCAAGTCTGAAACCTGGAAACTTATTTGTGCTAAAGGACCTGTGTAGAAGAATCTAACATGGTCAAGTTTGGCCCATGACAACACAGTTTCGAAATATGCATTAAAATTAAATGCACTGATCTACTTTCTATAAATTATCAGCAAATTGGTGAAATTACACCTATCAAAAAAAATTACAGCCTCTTCCAAATCCCCTATAGCTGTCCTATCCATCGCCACAATAGGTGTGTTTTCTACCACTTAAGGTAGAAGTGTCTCTCAATCAATTTGCTAAGTTAGACAAAGTAGCTGGTACATTTTTCAAGCAAACTGTACATGTGAGGTCTGCCTAGTTTACAACCGGTGTAATATGTATTTACGAAACTTCCATTCTCTATTTGCCTGAACTACACTACTTCCTTATGTTCATAGGTATTAGTACATAATGACATGGTGTTAACCAATAGAATACCCATCCATCTCTTGGACTGGGTGTCATTAACATTACTTATCTGTCTACAATTACCTAATCATGTCTCGATATTACTTTTAAAAGATAGTCAGCAAGGCAAATAAAGCGTGTTGATTGAATCTTAATAGCTGGGCCAAGTCTGAAGCCTGGAAACTTATTTGTGCTAAAGGACCTGTGTAGAAGAATCTAACATGGTCACGTTTGGCCCATGACAACACAGTTTCGAAATATGCATTAAAATTAAAAGCACTGATCTACTTTCTATAAATTATCAGCAAATTGGTGAAATTACACCTATCAAAAAAAATTACAGCCTCCTCCAAATCCCCTATAGCTGTCCTATCCATCGCCACAATAGGTGTGTTTTCTACCACTTAAGGTAGAAGTGTCTCTCAATCAATTTGCTAAGTTAGACAAAGTAGCTGGTACATTTTTCAAGCAAACTGTACATGTGAGGTCTGCCTATTTTACAACCGGTGTAATATGTATTTACGAAACTTCCATTCTCTATTTGCCTGAACTACACTACTTCTTTATGTTCATAGGTATTAGTACATAATGACATGGTGTTAACCAATAGAATACCCATCCATCTCTTGGACTGGGTGTCATTAACATTACTTATCTGTCTACAATTACCTAATCATGTCTCGATATTACTTTTAAAAGATAGTCAGCAAGGCAAATAAAGCGTGTTGATTGAATCTTAATAGCTGGGTCAAGTCTGAAGCCTGGAAACTTATTTGTGCTAAAGGACCTGTGTAGAAGAATCTAACATGGTCAAGTTTGGCCCATGACAACACAGTTTCGAAATATGCATTAAAATTAAATGCACTGATCTACTTTCTATAAATTATCAGCAAATTAGTGAAATTACACCTATCAAAAAAAATTACAGCCTCCTCCAAATCCCCTATAGCTGTCCTATCCATCGCCACAATAGGTGTGTTTTCTACCACTTAAGGTAGAAGTGTCTCTGAATCAATTTGCTAAGTTAGACAAAGTAGCTGGTACATTTTTCAAGCAAACTGTACATGTGAGGTCTGCCTATTTTACAACCGGTGTAATATGTATTTACGAAACTTCCATTCTCTATTTGCCTGAACTACTCCTTTATGTTCATAGGTATTAGTACATAATGACATGGTGTTAACCAATAGAATACCCATCCATCTCTTGGACTGGGTGTCATTAACATTACTTATCTGTCTACAATTACCTAATCATGTCTCGATATTACTTTTAAAAGATAGTCAGCAAGGCAAATAAAGCGTGTTGATTGAATCTTAATAGGTGGGCCAAGTCTGAAACCTGGAAACTTATTTGTGCTAAAGGACCTGTGTAGAAGAATCTAACATGGTCAAGTTTGGCCCATGACAACACAGTTTCGAAATATGCATTAAAATTAAATGCACTGATCTACTTTCTATAAATTATCAGCAAATTGGTGAAATTACACCTATCAAAAAAAATTACAGCCTCTTCCAAATCCCCTATAGCTGTCCTATCCATCGCCACAATAGGTGTGTTTTCTACCACTTAAGGTAGAAGTGTCTCTCAATCAATTTGCTAAGTTAGACAAAGTAGCTGGTACATTTTTCAAGCAAACTGTACATGTGAGGTCTGCCTAGTTTACAACCGGTGTAATATGTATTTACGAAACTTCCATTCTCTATTTGCCTGAACTACACTACTTCCTTATGTTCATAGGTATTAGTACATAATGACATGGTGTTAACCAATAGAATACCCATCCATCTCTTGGACTGGGTGTCATTAACATTACTTATCTGTCTACAATTACCTAATCATGTCTCGATATTACTTTTAAAAGATAGTCAGCAAGGCAAATAAAGCGTGTTGATTGAATCTTAATAGCTGGGCCAAGTCTGAAGCCTGGAAACTTATTTGTGCTAAAGGACCTGTGTAGAAGAATCTAACATGGTCACGTTTGGCCCATGACAACACAGTTTCGAAATATGCATTAAAATTAAAAGCACTGATCTACTTTCTATAAATTATCAGCAAATTGGTGAAATTACACCTATCAAAAAAAATTACAGCCTCCTCCAAATCCCCTATAGCTGTCCTATCCATCGCCACAATAGGTGTGTTTTCTACCACTTAAGGTAGAAGTGTCTCTCAATCAATTTGCTAAGTTAGACAAAGTAGCTGGTACATTTTTCAAGCAAACTGTACATGTGAGGTCTGCCTATTTTACAACCGGTGTAATATGTATTTACGAAACTTCCATTCTCTATTTGCCTGAACTACACTACTTCTTTATGTTCATAGGTATTAGTACATAATGACATGGTGTTAACCAATAGAATACCCATCCATCTCTTGGACTGGGTGTCATTAACATTACTTATCTGTCTACAATTACCTAATCATGTCTCGATATTACTTTTAAAAGATAGTCAGCAACGCAAATAAAGCGTGTTGATTGAATCTTAATAGCTGGGTCAAGTCTGAAGCCTGGAAACTTATTTGTGCTAAAGGACCTGTGTAGAAGAATCTAACATGGTCAAGTTTGGCCCATGACAACACAGTTTCGAAATATGCATTAAAATTAAATGCACTGATCTACTTTCTAAAAATTGTCAGCAAATTCGTGAAATTACACCTATCAAAAAAAATTACAGCCTCCTCCAAATCCCCTATAGCTGTCCTATCCATCGCCACAATAGGTGTGTTTTCTACCAGTTAAGGTAGAAGTGTCTCTCAATCAATTTGCTAAGTTAGACAAAGTAGCTGGTACATTTTTCAAGCAAACTGTACATGTGAGGTCTGCCTATTTTACAACCGGTGTAATATGTATTTACGAAACTTCCATTCTCTATTTGCCTGAACTACACTACTTCTTTATGTTCATAGGTATTAGTACATAATGACATGGTGTTAACCAATAGAATACCCATCCATCTCTTGGACTGGGTGTCATTAACATTACTTATCTGTCTACAATTACCTAATCATGTCTCGATATTACTTTTAAAAGATAGTCAGCAAGGCAAATAAAGCGTGTTGATTGAATCTTAATAGCTGGGTCAAGTCTGAAGCCTGGAAACTTATTTGTGCTAAAGGACCTGTGTAGAAGAATCTAACATGGTCAAGTTTGGCCCATGACAACACAGTTTCGAAATATGCATTAAAATTAAATGCACTGATCTACTTTCTATAAATTATCAGCAAATTAGTGAAATTACACCTATCAAAAAAAATTACAGCCTCCTCCAAATCCCCTATAGCTGTCCTATCCATCGCCACAATAGGTGTGTTTTCTACCACTTAAGGTAGAAGTGTCTCTGAATCAATTTGCTAAGTTAGACAAAGTAGCTGGTACATTTTTCAAGCAAACTGTACATGTGAGGTCTGCCTATTTTACAACCGGTGTAATATGTATTTACGAAACTTCCATTCTCTATTTGCCTGAACTACTCCTTTATGTTCATAGGTATTAGTACATAATGACATGGTGTTAACCAATAGAATACCCATCCATCTCTTGGACTGGGTGTCATTAACATTACTTATCTGTCTACAATTACCTAATCATGTCTCGATATTACTTTTAAAATAGTCAGCAAGGCAAATAAAGCATGTTGATTGAATCTTAATAGCTGGGTCAAGTCTGAAGCCTGGAAACTTATTTGTGCTAAGGGACCTGTGTAGAAGAATCTAACATGGTCAAGTTTGGCCCATGACAACACAGTTTCGAAATATGCATTAAAATTAAATGCACTGATCTACTTTCTATAAATTATCGGCAAATTGGTGAAATTACACCTATCAAAAAAAATTACAGCCTCCTCCAAATCCCCTATAGCTGTCCTATCCATCGCCACAATAGGTGTGTTTTCTACCACTTAAGGTAGAAGTGTGTCTCAATCAATTTGCTAAGTTAGACAAAGTAGCTGGTACATTTTTCAAGCAAACTGTACATGTGAGGTCTGCCTATTTTACAACCGGTGTAATATGCATTTACGAAACTTCCATTCTCTATTTGCCTGAGCTACACTACTTCTTTATGTTCATAGGTATTAGTACATAATGACATGGTGTTAACCAATAGAATACCCATCCATCTCTTGGACTGGGTGTCATTAACATTACTTATCTGTCTACAATTACCTAATCATGTCTCGATATTACTTTTAAAAGATAGTCAGCAAGGCAAATAAAGCGTGTTGATTGAATCTTAATAGCTGGGCCAAGTCTGAAGCCTGGAAACTTATTTGTGCTAAAGGACCTGTGTAGAAGAATCTAACATGGTCAAGTTTGGCCCATGGCAACACAGTTTCGAAATATGCATTAAAATTAAATGCACTGATCTACTTTCTATAAATTATCAGCAAATTGGTGAAATTACACCTATCAAAAAAAATTACAGCCTCCTCCAAATCCCCTATAGCTGTCCTATCCATCGCAACAATAGGTGTGTTTTCTACCACTTAAGGTAGAAGTGTCTCTCAATCAATTTGGTAAGTTAGACAAAGTAGCTGGAACATTTTTCAAGCAAACTGTACATGTGAGGTCTGCCTATTTTACAACCGGTGTAATATGTATTTACGAAACTTCCATTCTCTATTTGCCTGAACTACACTACTTCTTTATGTTCATAGGTATTAGTACATAATGACATGGTGTTAACCAATAGAATACCCATCCATCTCTTGGACTGGGTGTCATTAACATTACTTATCTGTCTACAATTACCTAATCATGTCTCGATATTACTTTTAAAAGATAGTCAGCAAGGCAAATAAAGCGTGTTGATTGAATCTTTATAGCTGGGCCAAGTCTGAAGCCTGCAAACTTATTTGTGCTAAAGGACCTGTGTAGAAGAATCTAACATGGTCAAGTTTGGCCCATGACAACACAGTTTCGAAATATGCATTAAAATTAAATGCACTGATCTACTTTCTATAAATTATCAGCAAATTGGTGAAATTACACCTATCAAAAAAAATTACAGCCTCCTCCAAATCCCCTATAGCTGTCCTATCCATCGCCACAATAGGTGTGTTTTCTACCACTTAAGGTAGAAGTGTCTCTCAATCAATTTGCTAAGTTAGACAAAGTAGCTGGTACATTTTTCAAGCAAACTGTACATGTGAGGTCTGCCTATTTTACAACCGGTGTAATATGTATTTACGAAACTTCCATTCTCTATTTGCCTGAACTACACTACTTCTTTATGTTCATAGGTATTAGTACATAATGACATGGTGTTAACCAATAGAATACCCATCCATCTCTTGGACTGGGTGTCATTAACATTACTTATCTGTCTACAATTACCTAATCATGTCTCGATATTACTTGTAAAAGATAGTCAGCAAGGCAAATAAAGCGTGTTGATTGAATCTTAATAGCTGGGCCAAGACTGAAGCCTGGAAACGTATTTGTGCTAAAGGACCTCTGTAGAAGAATCTAACATGGTCAAATTTGGCCCATGACAACACAGTTTCGAAATATGCATTAAAATTAAATGCACTGATCTACTTTCTATAAATTATCAGCAAATTGGTGAAATTACACTTATCAAAAAAAATTACAGCCTCCTATAAATCCCCTATAGCTGTCCTATCCATCGCCACAATAGGTGTGTTTTCTTCCACTTAAGGTAGAAGTGTCTCTCAATCAATTTGCTAAGTTAGACAAAGTAGCTGGTACATTTTTCAAGCAAACTGTACATGTGAGGTCTGCCTATTTTACAACTGGTGTAATATGTATTTACGAAACTTCCATTCTCTATTTGCCTGAACTACACTACTTCTTTATGTTCATAGGTATTAGTACATAATGACATGGTGTTAACCAATAGAATACCCATCCATCTCTTGGACTGGGTGTCATTAACATTACTTATCTGTCTACAATTACCTAATCATGTCTCGATATTACTTTTAAAATAGTCAGCAAGGCAAATAAAGCGTGTTAATTGAATCTTAATAGCTGGGCCAAGTCTGAAGCCTGGAAACTTATTTGTGCTAAGGGACCTGTGTAGAAGAATCTAACATGGTCAAGTTTGGCCCATGACAACACAGTTTCGAAATATGCATTAAAATTAAATGCACTGATCTACTTTCTATAAATTATCAGCAAATTGGTGAAATTACACCTATCAAAAAAAATTACAGCCTCCTCCAAATCCCCTATAGCTGTCCTATCCATCGCCACAATAGGTGTGTTTTCTACCACTTAAGGTAGAAGTGTGTCTCAATCAATTTGCTAAGTTAGGCAAAGTAGCTGGTACATTTTTCAAGCAAACTGTACATGTGAGGTCTGCCTATTTTACAAATGGTGTAATATGTATTTACGAAACTTCCATTCTCTATTTGCCTGAACTACACTACCTCTTTATGTTCATAGGTATTAGTACATAATGACATGGTGTTAACCAATAGAATACCCATCCATCTCTTGGACTGGGTGTCATTAACATTACTTATCTGTCTACAATTACCTAATCATGTCTCGATATTACTTTTAAAAGATAGTCAGCAAGGCAAATAAAGCGTGTTGATTGAATCTTAATAGCTGGGTCAAGTCTGAAGCCTGGAAACTTATTTGTGCTAAAGGACCTGTGTAAAAGAATCTAACATGGTGAAGTTTGGCCCATGACAACACAGTTTCGAAATATGCATTAAAATTAAATGCACTGATCTACTTTCTATAAATTATCAGCAAATTGGTGAAATTACACCTATCAAAAAAAATTACAGCCTCCTCCAAATCCCCTATAGCTGTCCTATCCATCGCCACAATAGGTGTGCTTTCTACCACTTAAGGTAGAAGTGTCTCTCAATCGATTTGCTAAGTTAGACAAAGTAGCTGGTACATTTTTCAAGCAAACTGTACATGTGAGGTCTGCCTATTTTACAACCGGTGTAATATGCATTTACGAAACTTCCATTCTCTATTTGCCTGAACTACACTACTTCTTTATGTTCATAGGTATTAGTACATAATGACATGGTGTTAACCAATAGAATACCCATCCATCTCTTGGACTGGGTGTCATTAACATTACTTATCTGTCTACAATTACCTAATCATGTCTCGATATTACTTTTAAAAGATAGTCAGCAAGGCAAATAAAGCGTGTTGATTGAATCTTAATAGCTGGGCCAAGTCTGAAGCCTGGAAACTTATTTGTGCTAAAGGACCTGTGTAGAAGAATCTAACGTGGTCAAGTTTGGCCCATGACAACACAGTTTCGAAATATGCATTAAAATTAAATGCACTGATCTACTTTCTATAAATTATCAGCAAATTGGTGAAATTACACCTATCAAAAAAAATTACAGCCTCCTCCAAATCCCCTATAGCTGTCCTATCCATCGCCACAATAGGTGTGTTTTCTACCACTTAAGGTAGAAGTGTCTCTCAATCGATTTGCTAAGTTAGACAAAGTAGCTGGTACATTTTTCAAGCAAACTGTACATGTGAGGTCTGCCTATTTTACAACCGGTGTAATATGCATTTACGAAACTTCCATTCTCTATTTGCCTGAACTACACTACTTCTTTATGTTCATAGGTATTAGTACATAATGACATGGTGTTAACCAATAGAATACCCATCCATCTCTTGGACTGGGTGTCATTAACATTACTTATCTGTCTACAATTACCTAATCATGTCTCGATACTACTTGTAAAAGATAGTCAGCAAGGCAAATAAAGCGTGTTGATTGAATCTTAATAGCTAGGCCAAGTCTGAAGCCTGGAAACGTATTTGTGCTAAAGGACCTGTGTAGAAGAATCTAACATGGTCAAGTTTGGCCCATGACAACACAGTTTCGAAATATGCATTAAAATTAAATGCACTGATCTACTTTCTATAAATTATCAGCAAATTGGTGAAATTACACCTATCAAACAAAAATTACAGCCTCCTCCAAATCCCCTATAGCTGTCCTATCCATCGCCACAATAGGTGTGTTTTCTACCACTTAAGGTAGAAGTGTCTCTCAATCGATTTGCTAAGTTAGACAAAGTAGCTGGTACATTTTTCAAGCAAACTGTACATGTGAGGTCTGCCTATTTTACAACCGGTGTAATATGTATTTACGAAACTTCCATTCTCTATTTGCCTGAACTACACTACTTCTTTATGTTCATAGGTATTAGTACATAATGACATGGTGTTAACCAATAGAATACCCATCCATCTCTTGGACTGGGTGTCATTAACATTACTTATCTGTCTACAATTACCTAATCATGTCTCGATATTACTTTTAAAAGATAGTCAGCAAGGCAAATAAAGCGTGTTGATTGAATCTTTATAGCTGGGCTAAGTCTGAAGCCTGCAAACTTATTTGTGCTAAAGGACCTGTGTAGAAGAATCTAACATAGTCAAGTTTGGCCAATGACAACACAGTTTCGAAATATGCATTAAAATTAAATTCACTGATCTACTTTCTATAAATTATCAGCAAATTGGTGAAATTACACCTATCAAAAAAAATTACATCCTCCTCCAAATCCCCTATAGCTGTCCTATCCATCGCCACAATAGGTGTGTTTTCTACCACTTAAGGTAGAAGTGTCTCTCAATCGATTTGCTAAGTTAGACAAAGTAGCTGGTACATTTTTCAAGCAAACTGTACATGTGAGGTCTGCCTATTTTACAACCGGTGTAATATGCATTTACGAAACTTCCATTCTCTATTTGCCTGAACTACACTACTTCTTTATGTTCATAGGTATTAGTACATAATGACATGGTGTTAACCAATAGAATACCCATCCATCTCTTGGACTGGGTGTCATTAACATTACTTATCTGTCTACAATTACCTAATCATGTCTCGATATTACTTTTAAAAGATAGTCAGCAAGGCAAATAAAGCGTGTTGATTGAATCTTTATAGCTGGGCTAAGTCTGAAGCCTGCAAACTTATTTGTGCTAAAGGACCTGTGTAGAAGAATCTAACATAGTCAAGTTTGGCCAATGACAACACAGTTTCGAAATATGCATTAAAATTAAATTCACTGATCTACTTTCTATAAATTATCAGCAAATTGGTGAAATTACACCTATCAAAAAAAATTACATCCTCCTCCAAATCCCCTATAGCTGTCCTATCCATCGCCACAATAGGTGTGTTTTCTACCACTTAAGGTAGAAGTGTCTCTCAATCGATTTGCTAAGTTAGACAAAGTAGCTGGTACATTTTTCAAGCAAACTGTACATGTGAGGTCTGCCTATTTTACAACCGGTGTAATATGCATTTACGAAACTTCCATTCTCTATTTGCCTGAACTACACTACTTCTTTATGTTCATAGGTATTAGTACATAATGACATGGTGTTAACCAATAGAATACCCATCCATCTCTTGGACTGGGTGTCATTAACATTACTTATCTGTCTACAATTACCTAATCATGTCTCGATATTACTTTTAAAAGATAGTCAGCAAGGCAAATAAAGCGTGTTGATTGAATCTTTATAGCTGGGCTAAGTCTGAAGCCTGCAAACTTATTTGTGCTAAAGGACCTGTGTAGAAGAATCTAACATAGTCAAGTTTGGCCAATGACAACACAGTTTCGAAATATGCATTAAAATTAAATTCACTGATCTACTTTCTATAAATTATCAGCAAATTGGTGAAATTACACCTATCAAAAAAAATTACATCCTCCTCCAAATCCCCTATAGCTGTCCTATCCATCGCCACAATAGGTGTGTTTTCTACCACTTAAGGTAGAAGTGTCTCTCAATCGATTTGCTAAGTTAGACAAAGTAGCTGGTACATTTTTCAAGCAAACTGTACATGTGAGGTCTGCCTATTTTACAACCGGTGTAATATGCATTTACGAAACTTCCATTCTCTATTTGCCTGAACTACACTACTTCTTTATGTTCATAGGTATTAGTACATAATGACATGGTGTTAACCAATAGAATACCCATCCATCTCTTGGACTGGGTGTCATTAACATTACTTATCTGTCTACAATTACCTAATCATGTCTCGATATTACTTTTAAAAGATAGTCAGCAAGGCAAATAAAGCGTGTTGATTGAATCTTTATAGCTGGGCCAAGTCTGAAGCCTGCAAACTTATTTGTGCTAAAGGACCTGTGTAGAAGAATCTAACATAGTCAAGTTTGGCCAATGACAACACAGTTTCGAAATATGCATTAAAATTAAATTCACTGATCTACTTTCTATAAATTATCAGCAAATTGGTGAAATTACACCTATCAAAAAAAATTACAGCCTCCTCCAAATCCCCTATAGCTGTCCTATCCATCGCCACAATAGGTGTGTTTTCTACCACTTAAGGTAGAAGTGTCTCTCAATCGATTTGCTAAGTTAGACAAAGTAGCTGGTACATTTTTCAAGCAAACTGTACATGTGAGGTCTGCCTATTTTACAACCGGTGTAATATGCATTTACGAAACTTCCATTCTCTATTTGCCTGAACTACACTACTTCTTTATGTTCATAGGTATTAGTACATAATGACATGGTGTTAACCAATAGAATACCCATCCATCTCTTGGACTGGGTGTCATTAACATTACTTATCTGTCTACAATTACCTAATCATGTCTCGATATTACTTGTAAAAGATAGTCAGCAAGGCAAATAAAGCGTGTTGATTGAATCTTAATAGCTGGGCCAAGTCTGAAGCCTGGAAACGTATTTGTGCTAAAGGACCTGTGTAGAAGAATCTAACATGGTCAAGTTTGGCCCATGACAACACAGTTTCGAAATATGCATTAAAATTAAATGCACTGATCTACTTTCTATAAATTATCAGCAAATTGGTGAAATTACACCTATCAAAAAAAATTACAGCCTCCTCCAAATCCCCTATAGCTGTCCTATCCATCGCCACAATAGGTGTGTTTTCTACCACTTAAGGTAGAAGTGTCTCTCAATCAATTTGCTAAGTTAGACAAAGTAGCTGGTACATTTTTCAAGCAAACTGTACATGTGAGGTCTGCCTATTTTACAACCGGTGTAATATGTATTTACGAAACTTCCATTCTCTATTTGCCTGAACTACACTACTTCTTTATGTTCATAGGTATTAGTACATAATGACATGGTGTTAACCAATAGAATACCCATCCATCTCTTGGACTGGGTGTCATTAACATTACTTATCTGTCTACAATTACCTAATCATGTCTCGATATTACTTTTAAAAGATAGTCAGCAAGGCAAATAAAGCGTGTTGATTGAATCTTAATAGCTGGGCCAAGTCTGAAGCCTGGAAACGTATTTGTGCTACAGGACCTCTGTAGAAGAATCTAACATGGTCAAGTTTGGCCCATGACAACACAGTTTCGAAATATGCATTAAAATTAATGCACTGATCTACTTTCTATAAATTATCAGCAAATTGGTGAAATTACACCTATCAAAAAAAATTACAGCCTCCTCCAAATCCCCTATAGCTGTCCTATCCATCGCCACAATAGGTGTGTTTTCTACCACTTAAGGTAGAAGTGTCTCTCAATCAATTTGCTAAGTTAGACAAAGTAGCTGGTACATTTTTCAAGCAAACTGTACATGTGAGGTCTGCCTATTTTACAACCGGTGTAATATGTATTTACGAAACTTCCATTCTCTATTTGCCTGAACTACACTACTTCTTTATGTTCATAGGTATTAGTACATAATGACATGGTGTTAACCAATAGAATACCCATCCATCTCTTGGACTGGGTGTCATTAACATTACTTATCTGTCTACAATTACCTAATCATGTCTCGATATTACTTTTAAAAGATAGTCAGCAAGGCAAATAAAGCGTGTTGATTGAATCTTAATAGCTGGGTCAAGTCTGAAGCCTGGAAACTTATTTGTGCTAAAGGACCTGTGTAGAAGAATCTAACATGGTGAAGTTTGGCCCATGACAACACAGTTTCGAAATATGCATTAAAATTAAATGCACTGATCTCTTTTCTATAAATTATCAGCAAATTGGTGAAATTACACCTATCAAAAAAAATTACAGCCTCCTCCAAATCCCCTATAGCTGTCCTATCCATCGCCACAATAGGTGTGTTTTCTACCACTTAAGGTAGACGTGTCTCTCAATCAATTTGCTAAGTTAGACAAAGTAGCTGGTACATTTTTCAAGCAAACTGTACATGTGAGGTCTGCCTATTTTACAACCGGTGTAATATGTATTTACGAAACTTCCATTCTCTATTTGCCTGAACTACACTACTTCTTTATGTTCATAGGTATTAGTACATAATGACATGCTGTTAACCAATAGAATACCCATCCATCTCCTGGACTGGGTGTCATTAACATTACTTATCTGTCTACAATTACCTAATCATGTCTCGATATTACTTTTAAAAGATAGTCAGCAAGGCAAATAAAGCGTGTTGATTGAATCTTAATAGCTGGGCCAAGTCTGAAGCCTGGAAACGTATTTGTGCTAAAGGACCTGTGTAGAAGAATCTAACATGGTCAAGTTTGGCCCATGACAACACAGTTTCGAAATATGCATTAAAATTAAATGCACTGATCTACTTTCTATAAATTATCAGCAAATTGGTGAAATTACACCTATCAAACAAAAATTACAGCCTCCTCCAAATCCCCTATAGCTGTCCTATCCATCGCCACAATAGGTGTGTTTTCTACCACTTAAGGTATACGTGTCTCTCAATCAATTTGCTAAGTTAGACAAAGTAGCTGGTACATTTTTCAAGCAAACTGTACATGTGAGGTCTGCCTATTTTACAACCGGTGTAATATGTATTTACGAAACTTCCATTCTCTATTTGCCTGAACTACACTACTTCTTTATGTTCATAGGTATTAGTACATAATGACATGCTGTTAACCAATAGAATACCCATCCATCTCCTGGACTGAGTGTCATTAACATTACTTATCTGTCTACAATTACCTAATCATGTCTCGATATTACTTTTAAAAGATAGTCAGCAAGGCAAATAAAGCGTGTTGATTGAATCTTTATAGCTGGGCCAAGTCTGAAGCCTGCAAACTTATTTGTGCTAAAGGACCTGTGTAGAAGAATCTAACATAGTCAAGTTTGGCCCATGACAACACAGTTTCGAAATATGCATTAAAATTAAATGCACTGATCTACTTTCTATAAATTATCAGCAAATTGGTGAAATTACACCTATCAAAAAAAATTACAGCCTCCTCCAAATCCCCTATAGCTGTCCTATCCATCGCCACAATAGGTGTGTTTTCTACCACTTAAGGTAGAAGTGTCTCTCAATCGATTTGCTAAGTTAGACAAAGTAGCTGGTACATTTTTCAAGCAAACTGTACATGTGAGGTCTGCCTATTTTACAACCGGTGTAATATGTATTTACGAAACTTCCATTCTCTATTTGCCTGAACTACACTACTTCTTTATGTTCATAGGTATTAGTACATAATGACATGGTGTTAACCAATAGAATACCCATCCATCTCTTGGACTGGGTGTCATTAACATTACTTATCTGTCTACAATTACCTAATCATGTCTCGATATTACTTGTAAAAGATAGTCAGCAAGGCAAATAAAGCGTGTTGATTGAATCTTAATAGCTGGGCCAAGTCTGAAGCCTGGAAACGTATTTGTGCTACAGGACCTCTGTAGAAGAATCTAACATGGTCAAGTTTGGCCCATGACAACACAGTTTCGAAATATGCATTAAAATTAAATGCACTGATCTACTTTCTATAAATTATCAGCAAATTGGTGAAATTACACCTATCAAAAAAAATTACAGCCTCCTCCAAATCCCCTATAGCTGTCCTATCCATCGCCACAATAGGTGTGTTTTCTACCACTTAAGGTAGAAGTGTCTCTCAATCAATTTGCTAAGTTAGACAAAGTAGCTGGTACATTTTTCAAGCAAACTGTACATGTGAGGTCTGCCTATTTTACAACCGGTGTAATATGTATTTACGAAACTTCCATTCTCTATTTGCCTGAACTACACTACTTCTTTATGTTCATAGGTATTAGTACATAATGACATGGTGTTAACCAATAGAATACCCATCCATCTCTTGGACTGGGTGTCATTAACATTACTTATCTGTCTACAATTACCTAATCATGTCTCGATATTACTTTTAAAAGATAGTCAGCAAGGCAAATAAAGCGTGTTGATTGAATCTTAATAGCTGGGTCAAGTCTGAAGCCTGGAAACTTATTTGTGCTAAAGGACCTGTGTAGAAGAATCTAACATGGTGAAGTTTGGCCCATGACAACACAGTTTCGAAATATGCATTAAAATTAAATGCACTGATCTCTTTTCTATAAATTATCAGCAAATTGGTGAAATTACACCTATCAAAAAAAATTACAGCCTCCTCCAAATCCCCTATAACTGTCCTATCCATCGCCACAATAGGTGTGTTTTCTACCACTTAAGGTAGAAGTGTCTCTCAATCGATTTGCTAAGTTAGACAAAATAGCTGGTACATTTTTCAAGCAAACTGTACATGTGAGGTCTGCCTATTTTACAACAGGTGTAATATGCATTTACGAAACTTCCATTCTCTATTTGCCTGAACTACACTACTTCTTTATGTTCATATGTATTAGTACATAATGACATAGTGTTAACCAATAGAATACCCATCCATCTCTTGGACTGGGTGTCATTAACATTACTTATCTGTCTACAATTACCTAATCATGTCTCGATATTACTTTTAAAAGATAGTCAGCAAGGCAAATAAAGCGTGTTGATTGAATCTTTATAGCTGGGCCAAGTCTGAAGCCTGCAAACTTATTTGTGCTAAAGGACCTGTGTAGAAGAATCTAACATAGTCAAGTTTGGCCCATGACAACACAGTTTCGAAATATGCATTAAAATTAAATGCACTGATCTACTTTCTATAAATTATCAGCAAATTGGTGAAATTACACCTATCAAAAAAAATTACAGCCTCCTCCAAATCCCCTATAGCTGTCCTATCCATCGCCACAATAGGTGTGTTTTCTACCACTTAAGGTAGAAGTGTCTCTCAATCGATTTGCTAAGTTAGACAAAGTAGCTGGTACATTTTTCAAGCAAACTGTACATGTGAGGTCTGCCTATTTTACAACCGGTGTAATATGAATTTACGAAACTTCCATTCTCTATTTGCCTGAACTACACTACTTCTTTATGTTCATAGGTATTAGTACATAATGACATGGTGTTAACCAATAGAATACCCATCCATCTCTTGGACTGGGTGTCATTAACATTACTTATCTGTCTACAATTACCTAATCATGTCTCGATATTACTTGTAAAAGATAGTCAGCAAGGCAAATAAAGCGTGTTGATTGAATCTTAATAGCTGGGCCAAGTCTGAAGCCTGGAAACGTATTTGTGCTAAAGGACCTGTGTAGAAGAATCTAACATGGTCAAGTTTGGCCCATGACAACACAGTTTCGAAATATGCATTAAAATTAAATGCACTGATCTACTTTCTATTAATTATCAGCAAATTGGTGAAATTACACCTATCAAACAAAAATTACAGCCTCCTCCAAATCCCCTATAGCTGTCCTATCCATCGCCACAATAGGTGTGTTTTCTACCACTTAAGGTAGACGTGTCTCTCAATCAATTTGCTAAGTTAGACAAAGTAGCTGGTACATTTTTCAAGCAAACTGTACATGTGAGGTCTGCCTATTTTACAACCGGTGTAATATGTATTTACGAAACTTCCATTCTCTATTTGCCTGAACTACACTACTTCTTTATGTTCATAGGTATTAGTACATAATGACATGCTGTTAACCAATAGAATACCCATCCATCTCCTGGACTGGGTGTCATTAACATTACTTATCTGTCTACAATTACCTAATCATGTCTCGATATTACTTTTAAAAGATAGTCAGCAAGGCAAATAAAGCGTGTTGATTGAATCTTAATAGCTGGGCCAAGTCTGAAGCCTGGAAACGTATTTGTGCTAAAGGACCTGTGTAGAAGAATCTAACATGGTCAAGTTTGGCCCATGACAACACAGTTTCGAAATATGCATTAAAATTAAATGCACTGATCTACTTTCTATAAATTATCAGCAAATTGGTGAAATTACACCTATCAAACAAAAATTACAGCCTCCTCCAAATCCCCTATAGCTGTCCTATCCATCGCCACAATAGGTGTGTTTTCTACCACTTAAGGTAGACGTGTCTCTCAATCAATTTGCTAAGTTAGACAAAGTAGCTGGTACATTTTTCAAGCAAACTGTACATGTGAGGTCTGCCTATTTTACAACCGGTGTAATATGTATTTACGAAACTTCCATTCTCTATTTGCCTGAACTACACTACTTCTTTATGTTCATAGGTATTAGTACATAATGACATGCTGTTAACCAATAGAATACCCATCCATCTCCTGGACTGAGTGTCATTAACATTACTTATCTGTCTACAATTACCTAATCATGTCTCGATATTACTTTTAAAAGATAGTCAGCAAGGCAAATAAAGCGTGTTGATTGAATCTTTATAGCTGGGCCAAGTCTGAAGCCTGCAAACTTATTTGTGCTAAAGGACCTGTGTAGAAGAATCTAACATAGTCAAGTTTGGCCCATGACAACACAGTTTCGAAATATGCATTAAAATTAAATGCACTGATCTACTTTCTATAAATTATCAGCAAATTGGTGAAATTACACCTATCAAAAAAAATTACAGCCTCCTCCAAATCCCCTATAGCTGTCCTATCCATCGCCACAATAGGTGTGTTTTCTACCACTTAAGGTAGAAGTGTCTCTCAATCGATTTGCTAAGTTAGACAAAGTAGCTGGTACATTTTTCAAGCAAACTGTACATGTGAGGTCTGCCTATTTTACAACCGGTGTAATATGTATTTACGAAACTTCCATTCTCTATTTGCCTGAACTACACTACTTCTTTATGTTCATAGGTATTAGTACATAATGACATGGTGTTAACCAATAGAATACCCATCCATCTCTTGGACTGGGTGTCATTAACATTACTTATCTGTCTACAATTACCTAATCATGTCTCGATATTACTTGTAAAAGATAGTCAGCAAGGCAAATAAAGCGTGTTGATTGAATCTTAATAGCTGGGCCAAGTCTGAAGCCTGGAAACGTATTTGTGCTACAGGACCTCTGTAGAAGAATCTAACATGGTCAAGTTTGGCCCATGACAACACAGTTTCGAAATATGCATTAAAATTAAATGCACTGATCTACTTTCTATAAATTATCAGCAAATTGGTGAAATTACACCTATCAAAAAAAATTACAGCCTCCTCCAAATCCCCTATAGCTGTCCTATCCATCGCCACAATAGGTGTAGTTTCTACCACTTAAGGTAGAAGTGTCTCTCAATCGATTTGCTAAGTTAGACAAAGTAGCTGGTACATTTTTCAAGCAAACTGTACATGTGAGGTCTGCCTATTTTACAACCGGTGTAATATGCATTTACGAAACTTCCATTCTCTATTTGCCTGAACTACACTACTTCTTTATGTTCATAGGTATTAGTACATAATGACATGGTGTTAACCAATAGAATACCCATCCATCTCTTGGACTGGGTGTCATTAACATTACTTATCTGTCTACAATTACCTAATCATGTCTCGATATTACTTGTAAAAGATAGTCAGCAAGGCAAATAAAGCGTGTTGATTGAATCTTAATAGCTGGGCCAAGTCTGAAGCCTGGAAACGTATTTGTGCTAAAGGACCTGTGTAGAAGAATCTAACATGGTCAAGTTTGGCCCATGACAACACAGTTTCGAAATATGCATTAAAATTAAATGCACTGATCTACTTTCTATAAATTATCAGCAAATTGGTGAAATTACACCTATCAAAAAAAATTACAGCCTCCTCCAAATCCCCTATAGCTGTCCTATCCATCGCCACAATAGGTGTGTTTTCTACCACTTAAGGTAGAAGTGTCTCTCAATCAATTTGCTAAGTTAGACAAAGTAGCTGGTACATTTTTCAAGCAAACTGTACATGTGAGGTCTGCCTATTTTACAACCGGTGTAATATGTATTTACGAAACTTCCATTCTCTATTTGCCTGAACTACACTACTTCTTTATGTTCATAGGTATTAGTACATAATGACATGGTGTTAACCAATAGAATACCCATCCATCTCTTGGACTGGGTGTCATTAACATTACTTATCTGTCTACAATTACCTAATCATGTCTCGATATTACTTTTAAAAGATAGTCAGCAAGGCAAATAAAGCGTGTTGATTGAATCTTAATAGCTGGGTCAAGTCTGAAGCCTGGAAACTTATTTGTGCTAAAGGACCTGTGTAGAAGAATCTAACATGGTGAAGTTTGGCCCATGACAACACAGTTTCGAAATATGCATTAAAATTAAATGCACTGATCTACTTTCTATAAATTATCAGCAAATTGGTGAAATTACACCTATCAAAAAAAATTACAGCCTCCTCCAAATCCCCTATAGCTGTCCTATCCATCGCCACAATAGGTGTAGTTTCTACCACTTAAGGTAGAAGTGTCTCTCAATCGATTTGCTAAGTTAGACAAAGTAGCTGGTACATTTTTCAAGCAAACTGTACATGTGAGGTCTGCCTATTTTACAACCGGTGTAATATGCATTTACGAAACTTCCATTCTCTATTTGCCTGAACTACACTACTTCTTTATGTTCATAGGTATTAGTACATAATGACATGGTGTTAACCAATAGAATACCCATCCATCTCTTGGACTGGGTGTCATTAACATTACTTATCTGTCTACAATTACCTAATCATGTCTCGATATTACTTGTAAAAGATAGTCAGCAAGGCAAATAAAGCGTGTTGATTGAATCTTAATAGCTGGGCCAAGTCTGAAGCCTGGAAACGTATTTGTGCTAAAGGACCTGTGTAGAAGAATCTAACATGGTCAAGTTTGGCCCATGACAACACAGTTTCGAAATATGCATTAAAATTAAATGCACTGATCTACTTTCTATAAATTATCAGCAAATTGGTGAAATTACACCTATCAAACAAAAATTACAGCCTCCTCCAAATCCCCTATAGCTGTCCTATCCATCGCCACAATAGGTGTGTTTTCTACCACTTAAGGTAGACGTGTCTCTCAATCAATTTGCCAAGTTAGACAAAGTAGCTGGTACATTTTTCAAGCAAACTGTACATGTGAGGTCTGCCTATTTTACAACCGGTGTAATATGTATTTACGAAACTTCCATTCTCTATTTGCCTGAACTACACTACTTCTTTATGTTCATAGGTATTAGTACATAATGACATGGTGTTAACCAATAGAATACCCATCCATCTCCTGGACTGGGTGTCATTAACATTACTTATCTGTCTACAATTACCTAATCATGTCTCGATATTACTTTTAAAAGATAGTCAGCAAGGCAAATAAAGCGTGTTGATTGAATCTTTATAGCTGGGCCAAGTCTGAAGCCTGCAAACTTATTTGTGCTAAAGGACCTGTGTAGAAGAATCTAACATAGTCAAGTTTGGCCCATGACAACACAGTTTCGAAATATGCATTAAAATTAAATGCACTGATCTACTTTCTATAAATTATCAGCAAATTGGTGAAATTACACCTATCAAAAAAAATTACAGCCTCCTCCAAATCCCCTATAGCTGTCCTATCCATCGCCACAATAGGTGTAGTTTCTACCACTTAAGGTAGAAGTGTCTCTCAATCGATTTGCTAAGTTAGACAAAGTAGCTGGTACATTTTTCAAGCAAACTGTACATGTGAGGTCTGCCTATTTTACAACCGGTGTAATATGCATTTACGAAACTTCCATTCTCTATTTGCCTGAACTACACTACTTCTTTATGTTCATAGGTATTAGTACATAATGACATGGTGTTAACCAATAGAATACCCATCCATCTCTTGGACTGGGTGTCATTAACATTACTTATCTGTCTACAATTACCTAATCATGTCTCGATATTACTTGTAAAAGATAGTCAGCAAGGCAAATAAAGCGTGTTGATTGAATCTTAATAGCTGGGCCAAGTCTGAAGCCTGGAAACGTATTTGTGCTAAAGGACCTGTGTAGAAGAATCTAACATGGTCAAGTTTGGCCCATGACAACACAGTTTCGAAATATGCATTAAAATTAAATGCACTGATCTACTTTCTATAAATTATCAGCAAATTGGTGAAATTACACCTATCAAACAAAAATTACAGCCTCCTCCAAATCCCCTATAGCTGTCCTATCCATCGCCACAATAGGTGTGTTTTCTACCACTTAAGGTAGACGTGTCTCTCAATCAATTTGCTAAGTTAGACAAAGTAGCTGGTACATTTTTCAAGCAAACTGTACATGTGAGGTCTGCCTATTTTACAACCGGTGTAATATGTATTTACGAAACTTCCATTCTCTATTTGCCTGAACTACACTACTTCTTTATGTTCATAGGTATTAGTACATAATGACATGGTGTTAACCAATAGAATACCCATCCATCTCCTGGACTGGGTGTCATTAACATTACTTATCTGTCTACAATTACCTAATCATGTCTCGATATTACTTTTAAAAGATAGTCAGCAAGGCAAATAAAGCGTGTTGATTGAATCTTTATAGCTGAGCCAAGTCTGAAGCCTGCAAACTTATTTGTGCTAAAGGACCTGTGTAGAAGAATCTAACATAGTCAAGTTTGGCCCATGACAACACAGTTTCGAAATATGCATTAAAATTAAATGCACTGATCTACTTTCTATAAATTATCAGCAAATTGGTGAAATTACACCTATCAAAAAAAATTACAGCCTCCTCCAAGTCCCCTATAGCTGTCCTATCCATCGCCACAATAGGTGTGTTTTCTACCACTTAAGGTAGAAGTGTCTCTCAATCGATTTGCTAAGTTAGACAAAGTAGCTGGTACATTTTTCAAGCAAACTGTACATGTGAGGTCTGCCTATTTTACAACCGGTGTAATATGCATTTACGAAACTTCCATTCTCTATTTGCCTGAACTACACTACTTCTTTATGTTCATAGGTATTAGTACATAATGACATGGTGTTAACCAATAGAATACCCATCCATCTCTTGGACTGGGTGTCATTAACATTACTTATCTGTCTACAATTACCTAATCATGTCTCGATATTACTTGTAAAAGAGTCAGCAAGGCAAATAAAGCGTGTTGATTGAATCTTAATAGCTGGGCCAAGTCTGAAGCCTGGAAACGTATTTGTGCTAAAGGACCTGTGTAGAAGAATCTAACATGGTCAAGTTTGGCCCATGACAACACAGTTTCGAAATATGCATTAAAATTAAATGCACTGATCTACTTTCTATAAATTATCAGCAAATTGGTGAAATTACACCTATCAAACAAAAATTACAGCCTCCTCCAAATCCCCTATAGCTGTCCTATCCATCGCCACAATAGGTGTGTTTTCTACCACTTAAGGTAGAAGTGTCTCTCAATCGATTTGCTAAGTTAGACAAAGTAGCTGGTACATTTTTCAAGCAAACTGTACATGTGAGGTCTGCCTATTTTACAACCAGTGTAATATGCATTTACGAAACTTCCATTCTCTATTTGCCTGAACTACACTACTTCTTTATGTTCATAGGTATTAGTACATATTGACATGGTGTTAACCAATAGAATACCCATCCATCTCTTGGACTGGGTGTCATTAACATTACTTATCTGTCTACAATTACCTAATCATGTCTCGATATTACTTTTAAAAGATAGTCAGCAAGGCAAATAAAGCGTGTAGATTGAATCTTAATAGCTGGACCAAGTCTGAAGCCTGGAAACTTATTTGTGCTAAAGGACCTGTGTAGAAGAATATAACATGGTCAAGTTTGGCCCATGACAACACAGTTTCGAAATATGCATTAAAATTAAATGCACTGATCTACTTTCTATAAATTATCAGCAAATTGGTGAAATTACACCTATCAAAAAAAATTACAGCCTCCTCCAAATCCCCTATAGCTGTCCTATCCATCGCGACAATAGGTGTGTTTTCTACCACTTAAGGTAGAAGTGTCTCTCAATCAATTTGGTAAGTTAGACAAAGTAGCTGGTACATTTTTCAAGCAAACTGTACATGTGAGGTCTGCCTATTTTACAACCGGTGTAATATGTATTTACGAAACTTCCATTCTCTATTTGCCTGAACTACACTACTTCTTTATGTTCATAGGTATTAGTACATAATGACATGGTGTTAACCAATAGAATACCCATCCATCTCTTGGACTGGGTGTCATTAACATTACTTATCTGTCTACAATTACCTAATCATGTCTCGATATTACTTTTAAAAGATAGTCAGCAAGGCAAATAAAGCGTGTTGATTGAATGTTTATAGCTGGGCCAAGTCTGAAGCCTGCAAACCTATTTGTGCTAAAGGACCTGTGTAGAAGAATCTAACATGGTCAAGTTTGGCCCATGACAACACAGTTTTGAAATATGCATTAAAATTAAATGCACTGATCTACTTTCTATAAATTATCAGCAAATTGGTGAAATTACACCTATCAAACAAAAATTACAGCCTCCTCCAAATCCCCTATAGCTGTCCTATCCATCGCCACAATAGGTGTGTTTTCTACCACTTAAGGTAGAAGTGTCTCTCAATCGATTTGCTAAGTTAGACAAAGTAGCTGGTACATTTTTCAAGCAAACTGTACATGTGAGGTCTGCCTATTTTACAACCGGTGTAATATGCATTTACGAAACTTCCATTCTCTATTTGCCTGAACTACACTACTTCTTTATGTTCATAGGTATTAGTACATAATGACATGGTGTTAACCAATAGAATACCCATCCATCTCTTGGACTGGGTGTCATTAACATTACTTATCTGTCTACAATTACCTAATCATGTCTCGATATTACTTTTAAAAGATAGTCAGCAAGGCAAATAAAGCGTGTTGATTGAATCTTAATAGCTGGACCAAGTCTGAAGCCTGGAAACTTATTTGTGCTAAAGGACCTGTGTAGAAGAATCTAACATGGTCAAGTTTGGCCCATGACAACACAGTTTCGAAATATGCATTAAAATTAAATGCACTGATCTACTTTCTATAAATTATCAGCAAATTGGTGAAATTACACCTATCAAAAAAAATTACAGCCTCCTCCAAATCCCCTATAGCTGTCCTATCCATCGCCACAATAGGTGTGTTTTCTACCACTTAAGGTAGAAGTGTCTCTCAATCAATTTGCTAAGTTAGACAAAGTAGCTGGTACATTTTTCAAGCAAACTGTACATGTGAGATCTGCCTATTTTACAACCGGTGTAATATGTATTTACGAAACTTCCATTCTCTATTTGCCTGAACTACACTACTTCTTTATGTTCATAGGTATTAGTACATAATAACATGGTGTTAACCAATAGAATACCCATCCATCTCTTGGACTGGGTGTCATTAACATTACTTATCTGTCTACAATTACCTAATCATGTCTCGATATTACTTGTAAAAGATAGTCAGCAAGGCAAATAAAGCGTGTTGATTGAATCTTAATAGCTGGGCCAAGTCTGAAGCCTGGAAACGTATTTGTGCTAAAGGACCTCTGTAGAAGAATCTAACATGGTCAAGTTTGGCCCATGACAACACAGTTTCGAAATATGCATTAAAATTAAATGCACTGATCTACTTTCTATAAATTATCAGCAACTTGGTGAAATTACACCTATCAAAAAAAAATTACAGCCTCCTCCAAATCCCCTATAGCTGTCCTATCCATCGCCACATTAGGTGTGTTTTCTACCACTTAAGGTAGAAGTGTCTCTCAATCAATTTGCTAAGTTAGACAAAGTAGCTGGTACATTTTTCAAGCAAACTGTACATGTGAGGTCTGCCTATTTTACAACCGGTGTAATATGTATTTACGAAACTTCCATTCTCTATTTGCCTGAACTACACTACTTCTTTATGTTCATAGGTATTAGTACATAATGACATGGTGTTAACCAATAGAATACCCATCCATCTCTTGGACTGGGTGTCATTAACATTACTTATCTGTCTACAATTACCTAATCATGTCTCGATATTACTTGTAAAAGAGTCAGCAAGGCAAATAAAGCGTGTTGATTGAATCTTAATAGCTGGGCCAAGTCTGAAGCCTGGAAACGTATTTGTGCTAAAGGACCTGTGTAGAAGAATCTAACATGGTCAAGTTTGGCCCATGACAACACAGTTTCGAAATATGCATTAAAATTAAATGCACTGATCTACTTTCTATAAATTATCAGCAAATTGGTGAAATTACACCTATCAAACAAAAATTACAGCCTCCTCCAAATCCCCTATAGCTGTCCTATCCATCGCCACAATAGGTGTGTTTTCTACCACTTAAGGTAGAAGTGTCTCTCAATCGATTTGCTAAGTTAGACAAAGTAGCTGGTACATTTTTCAAGCAAACTGTACATGTGAGGTCTGCCTATTTTACAACCAGTGTAATATGCATTTACGAAACTTCCATTCTCTATTTGCCTGAACTACACTACTTCTTTATGTTCATAGGTATTAGTACATATTGACATGGTGTTAACCAATAGAATACCCATCCATCTCTTGGACTGGGTGTCATTAACATTACTTATCTGTCTACAATTACCTAATCATGTCTCGATATTACTTTTAAAAGATAGTCAGCAAGGCAAATAAAGCGTGTAGATTGAATCTTAATAGCTGGACCAAGTCTGAAGCCTGGAAACTTATTTGTGCTAAAGGACCTGTGTAGAAGAATATAACATGGTCAAGTTTGGCCCATGACAACACAGTTTCGAAATATGCATTAAAATTAAATGCACTGATCTACTTTCTATAAATTATCAGCAAATTGGTGAAATTACACCTATCAAAAAAAATTACAGCCTCCTCCAAATCCCCTATAGCTGTCCTATCCATCGCGACAATAGGTGTGTTTTCTACCACTTAAGGTAGAAGTGTCTCTCAATCAATTTGGTAAGTTAGACAAAGTAGCTGGTACATTTTTCAAGCAAACTGTACATGTGAGGTCTGCCTATTTTACAACCGGTGTAATATGTATTTACGAAACTTCCATTCTCTATTTGCCTGAACTACACTACTTCTTTATGTTCATAGGTATTAGTACATAATGACATGGTGTTAACCAATAGAATACCCATCCATCTCTTGGACTGGGTGTCATTAACATTACTTATCTGTCTACAATTACCTAATCATGTCTCGATATTACTTTTAAAAGATAGTCAGCAAGGCAAATAAAGCGTGTTGATTGAATGTTTATAGCTGGGCCAAGTCTGAAGCCTGCAAACCTATTTGTGCTAAAGGACCTGTGTAGAAGAATCTAACATGGTCAAGTTTGGCCCATGACAACACAGTTTTGAAATATGCATTAAAATTAAATGCACTGATCTACTTTCTATAAATTATCAGCAAATTGGTGAAATTACACCTATCAAACAAAAATTACAGCCTCCTCCAAATCCCCTATAGCTGTCCTATCCATCGCCACAATAGGTGTGTTTTCTACCACTTAAGGTAGAAGTGTCTCTCAATCGATTTGCTAAGTTAGACAAAGTAGCTGGTACATTTTTCAAGCAAACTGTACATGTGAGGTCTGCCTATTTTACAACCGGTGTAATATGCATTTACGAAACTTCCATTCTCTATTTGCCTGAACTACACTACTTCTTTATGTTCATAGGTATTAGTACATAATGACATGGTGTTAACCAATAGAATACCCATCCATCTCTTGGACTGGGTGTCATTAACATTACTTATCTGTCTACAATTACCTAATCATGTCTCGATATTACTTTTAAAAGATAGTCAGCAAGGCAAATAAAGCGTGTTGATTGAATCTTAATAGCTGGACCAAGTCTGAAGCCTGGAAACTTATTTGTGCTAAAGGACCTGTGTAGAAGAATCTAACATGGTCAAGTTTGGCCCATGACAACACAGTTTCGAAATATGCATTAAAATTAAATGCACTGATCTACTTTCTATAAATTATCAGCAAATTGGTGAAATTACACCTATCAAAAAAAATTACAGCCTCCTCCAAATCCCCTATAGCTGTCCTATCCATCGCCACAATAGGTGTGTTTTCTACCACTTAAGGTAGAAGTGTCTCTCAATCAATTTGCTAAGTTAGACAAAGTAGCTGGTACATTTTTCAAGCAAACTGTACATGTGAGATCTGCCTATTTTACAACCGGTGTAATATGTATTTACGAAACTTCCATTCTCTATTTGCCTGAACTACACTACTTCTTTATGTTCATAGGTATTAGTACATAATAACATGGTGTTAACCAATAGAATACCCATCCATCTCTTGGACTGGGTGTCATTAACATTACTTATCTGTCTACAATTACCTAATCATGTCTCGATATTACTTGTAAAAGATAGTCAGCAAGGCAAATAAAGCGTGTTGATTGAATCTTAATAGCTGGGCCAAGTCTGAAGCCTGGAAACGTATTTGTGCTAAAGGACCTCTGTAGAAGAATCTAACATGGTCAAGTTTGGCCCATGACAACACAGTTTCGAAATATGCATTAAAATTAAATGCACTGATCTACTTTCTATAAATTATCAGCAACTTGGTGAAATTACACCTATCAAAAAAAAATTACAGCCTCCTCCAAATCCCCTATAGCTGTCCTATCCATCGCCACATTAGGTGTGTTTTCTACCACTTAAGGTAGAAGTGTCTCTCAATCAATTTGCTAAGTTAGACAAAGTAGCTGGTACATTTTTCAAGCAAACTGTACATGTGAGGTCTGCCTATTTTACAACCGGTGTAATATGTATTTACGAAACTTCCATTCTCTATTTGCCTGAACTACACTACTTCTTTATGTTCATAGGTATTAGTACATAATGACATGGTGTTAACCAATAGAATACCCATCCATCTCTTGGACTGGGTGTCATTAACATTACTTATCTGTCTACAATTACCTAATCATGTCTCGATATTACTTTTAAAAGATAGTCAGCAAGGCAAATAAAGCGTGTTGATTGAATCTTAATAGCTGGGCCAAGTCTGAAACCTGGAAACTTATTTGTGCTAAAGGACCTGTGTAGAAGAATCTAACATGGTCAAGTTTGGCCCATGACAACACAGTTTCGAAATATGCATTAAAATTAAATGCACTGATCTACTTTCTATAAATTATCAGCAAATTGGTGAAATTACACCTATCAAAAAAAATTACAGCCTCCTCCAAATCCCTTATAGCTGTCCTATCCATCGCCACAATAGGTGTGTTTTCTACCACTTAAGGTAGAAGTGTCTCTCAATCAATTTGCTAAGTTAGACAAAGTAGCTGGTACATTTTTCAAGCAAACTGTACATGTGAGGTCTGCCTATTTTACAACCGGTGTAATATGTATTTACGAAACTTCCATTCTCTATTTGCCTGAACTACACTACTTCTTTATGTTCATAGGTATTAGTACATAATGACATGGTGTTAACCAATAGAATACCCATACATCTCTTGGACTGGGTGTCATTAACATTACTTATTTGTCTACAATTACCTAATCATGTCTCGATATTACTTTTAAAAGATAGTCAGCAAGGCAAATAAAGCGTGTTGATTGAATCTTAATAGCTGGGCCAAGTCTGAAGCCTGGAAACTTATTTGTGCTAAAGGACCTGTGTAGAAGAATCTAACATGGTCACGTTTGGCCCATGACAACACAGTTTCGAAATATGCATTAAAATTAAAAGCACTGATCTACTTTCTATAAATTATCAGCAAATTGGTGAAATTACACCTATCAAAAAAAATTACAGCCTCCTCCAAATCCCCTATAGCTGTCCTATCCATCGCCACAATAGGTGTGTTTTCTACCACTTAAGGTAGAAGTGTCTCTCAATCAATTTGCTAAGTTAGACAAAGTAGCTGGTACATTTTTCAAGCAAACTGTACATGTGAGGTCTGCCTATTTTACAACCGGTGTAATATGTATTTACGAAACTTCCATTCTCTATTTGCCTGAACTACACTACTTCTTTATGTTCATAGGTATTAGTACATAATGACATGGTGTTAACCAATAGAATACCCATACATCTCTTGGACTGGGTGTCATTAACATTACTTATCTGTCTACAATTACCTAATCATGTCTCGATATTACTTTTAAAAGATAGTCAGCAAGGCAAATAAAGCGTGTTGATTGAATCTTAATAGCTGGGCCAAGTCTGAAGCCTGGAAACGTATTTGTGCTAAAGGACCTGTGTAGAAGAATCTAACATGGTCAAGTTTGGCCCATGACAACACAGTTTCAAAATATGCATTAAAATTAAATGCACTGATCTACTTTCTATAAATTATCAGCAAATTGGTGAAATTACACCTATCAAAAAAATTACAGCCTCCGCCAAATCTCCTATAGCTGTCCTATCCCTCGCCACAATAGGTGTGTTTTCTTCCACTTAAGGTAGAAGTGTCTCTCAATCAATTTGCTAAGTTAGACAAAGTAGCTGGTACATTTTTCAAGCAAACTGTACATGTGAGGTCTGCCTATTTTACAACCGGTGTAATATGTATTTACGAAACTTCCATTCTCTATTTGCCTGAACTACACTACTTCTTTATGTTCATAGGTATTAGTACATAATGACATGGTGTTAACCAATAGAATACCCATACATCTCTTGGACTGGGTGTCATTAACATTACTTATCTGTCTACAATTACCTAATCATGTCTCGATATTACTTTTAAAAGATAGTCAGCAAGGCAAATAAAGCGTGTTGATTGAATCTTAATAGCTGGGCCAAGTCTGAAGCCTGGAAAATTATTTGTGCTAAAGGACCTGTGTAGAAGAATCTAACATGGTCAAGTTTGGCCCATGACAACACAGTTTCGAAATATGCATTAAAATTAAATGCACTGATCTACTTTCTATAAATTATCAGCAAATTGGTGAAATTACACCTATCAAAATTACAGCCTCCTCCAAATCCCCTATAGCTGTCCTATCCATCGCCACAATAGGTGTGTTTTCTACCACTTAAGGTAGAAGTGTCTCTCAATTTGCTAAGTTAGACAAAGTAGCTGGTACATTTTTCAAGCAAACTGTACATGTGAGGTCTGCCTATTTTACAACCGGTGTAATATGTATTTACGAAACTTCCATTCTCTATTTGCCTGAACTACACTACTTCTTTATGTTCATAGGTATTAGTACATAATGACATGGTGTTAACCAATAGAATACCCATACATCTCTTGGACTGGGTGTCATTAACATTACTTATCTGTCTACAATTACCTAATCATGTCTCGATATTACTTTTAAAAGATAGTCAGCAAGGCAAATAAAGCGTGTTGATTGAATCTTAATAGCTGGGCCAAGTCTGAAGCCTGGAAACTTATTTGTGCTAAAGGACCTGTGTAGAAGAATCTAACATGGTCAAGTTTGGCCCATGACAACACAGTTTCGAAATATGCATTAAAATTAAATGCACTGATCTACTTTCTATAAATTATCAGCAAATTGGTGAAATTACACCTATCAAAAAAAATTACAGCCTCCTCCAAATCCCCTATAGCTGTCCTATCCATCGCCACAATAGGTGTGTTTTCTACCACTTAAGGTAGAAGTGTCTCTCAATCAATTTGCTAAGTTAGACAAAGTAGCTGGTACATTTTTCAAGCAAACTGTACATGTGAGGTCTGCCTATTTTACAACCGGTGTAATATGTATTTACGAAACTTCCATTCTCTATTTGCCTGAACTACACTACTTCTTTATGTTCATAGGTATTAGTACATAATGACATGGTGTTAACCAATAGAATACCCATCCATCTCTTGGACTGGGTGTCATTAACATTACTTATCTGTCTACAATTACCTAATCATGTCTCGATATTACTTTTAAAAGATAGTCAGCAAGGCAAATAAAGCGTGTTGATTGAATCTTAATAGCTGGGTCAAGTCTGAAGCCTGGAAACTTATTTGTGCTAAAGGACCTGTGTAGAAGAATCTGACATGGTCAAGTTTGGCCCATGACAACACAGTTTCGAAATATGCATTAAAATTAAATGCACTGATCTACTTTCTATAAATTATCAGCAAATTGGTGAAATTACACCTATCAAAAAAAATTACAGCCTCCTCCAAATCCCCTATAGCTGTCCTATCCATCGCCACAATAGGTGTGTTTTCTACCACTTAAGGTAGAAGTGTCTCTCAATCAATTTGCTAAGTTAGACAAAGTAGCTGGTACATTTTTCAAGCAAACTGTACATGTGAGGTCTGCCTATTTTACAACCGGTGTAATATGTATTTACGAAACTTCCATTCTCTATTTGCCTGAACTACACTACTTCTTTATGTTCATAGGTATTAGTACATAATGACATGGTGTTAACCAATAGAATACCCATACATCTCTTGGACTGGGTGTCATTAACATTACTTATCTGTCTACAATTACCTAATCATGTCTCGATATTACTTTTAAAAGATAGTCAGCAAGGCAAATAAAGCGTGTTGATTGAATCTTAATAGCTGGGCCAAGTCTGAAGCCTGGAAAATTATTTGTGCTAAAGGACCTGTGTAGAAGAATCTGACATGGTCAAGTTTGGCCCATGACAACACAGTTTTGGAATATGCATTAAAATTAAATGCACTGATCTACTTTCTATAAATTATCAGCAAATTGGTGAAATTACACCTATCAAAAAAAATACAGCCTCCTCCAAATCCCCTATAGCTGTCCTATCCATCGCCACAATAGGTGTGTTTTCTACCACTTAAGGTAGAAGTGTCTCTCAATTTGCTAAGTTAGACAAAGTAGCTGGTACATTTTTCAAGCAAACTGTACATGTGAGGTCTGCCTATTTTACAACCGGTGTAATATGTATTTACGAAACTTCCATTCTCTATTTGCCTGAACTACACTACTTCTTTATGTTCATAGGTATTAGTACATAATGACATGGTGTTAACCAATAGAAAACCCATCCATCTCTTGGACTGGGTGTCATTAACATTACTTATCTGTCTACAATTACCTAATCATGTCTCGATATTACTTTTAAAAGATAGTCAGCAAGGCAAATAAAGCGTGTTGATTGAATCTTAATAGCTGGGCCAAGTCTGAAGCCTGGAAACTTATTTGTGCTAAAGGACCTGTGTAGAAGAATCTGACATGGTCAAGTTTGGCCCATGACAACACAGTTTTGGAATATGCATTAAAATTAAATACACTGATCTACCTTCTATAAATTATCAGCAAATTGGTGAAATTACACCTATCAAAAAAAATACAGCCTCCTCCAAATCCCCTATAGCTGTCCTATCCATCGCCACAATAGGTGTGTTTTCTACCACTTAAGGTAGAAGTGTCTCTCAATTTGCTAAGTTAGACAAAGTAGCTGGTACATTTTTCAAGCAAACTGTACATGTGAGGTCTGCCTATTTTACAACCGGTGTAATATGTATTTACGAAACTTCCATTCTCTATTTGCCTGAACTACACTACTTCTTTATGTTCATAGGTATTAGTACATAATGACATGGTGTTAACCAATAGAATACCCATCCATCTCTTGGACTGGGTGTCATTAACATTACTTATCTGTCTACAATTACCTAATCATGTCTCGATATTACTTTTAAAAGATAGTCAGCAAGGCAAATAAAGCGTGTTGATTGAATCTTAATAGCTGGGCCAAGTCTGAAGCCTGGAAACTTATTTGTGCTAAAGGACCTGTGTAGAAGAATCTAACATGGTCACGTTTGGCCCATGACAACACAGTTTCGAAATATGCATTAAAATTAAATGCACTGATCTACTTTCTATAAATTATCAGCAAATTGGTGAAATTACACCTATCAAACAAAAATTACAGCCTCCTCCAAATCCCCTATAGCTGTCCTATCCATCGCCACAATAGGTGTGTTTTCTACCACTTAAGGTAGACGTGTCTCTCAATCAATTTGCTAAGTTAGACAAAGTAGCTGGTACATTTTTCAAGCAAAGTGTACATGTGAGGTCTGCCTATTTTACAACCGGTGTAATATGTATTTACGAAACTTCCATTCTCTATTTGCCTGAACTACACTACTTCTTTATGTTCATAGGTATTAGTACATAATGACATGCTGTTAACCAATAGAATACCCATCCATCTCCTGGACTGGGTGTCATTAACATTACTTATCTGTCTACAATTACCTAATCATGTCTTGATATTACTTTTAAAAGATAGTCAGCAAGGCAAATAAAGCGTGTTGATTGAATCTTAATAGCTGGGCCAAGTCTGAAGCCTGGAAACTTATTTGTGCTAAAGGACCTCTGTAGAAGAATCTAACATGGTCACGTTTGGCCCATGACAACACAGTTTCGAAATATGCATTAAAATTAAAAGCACTGATCTACTTTCTATAAATTATCAGCAAATTGGTGAAATTACACCTATCAAAAAAAATTACAGCCTCCTCCAAATCCCCTATAGCTGTCCTATCCATCGCCACAATAGGTGTGTTTTCTACCACTTAAGGTAGAAGTGTCTCTCAATCAATTTGCTAAGTTAGACAAAGTAGCTGGTACATTTTTCAAGCAAACTGTACATGTGAGGTCTGCCTATTTTACAACCGGTGTAATATGTATTTACGAAACTTCCATTCTCTATTTGCCTGAACTACACTACTTCTTTATGTTCATAGGTATTAGTACATAATGACATGGTGTTAACCAATAGAATACCCATACATCTCTTGGACTGGGTGTCATTAACATTACTTATCTGTCTACAATTACCTAATCATGTCTCGATATTACTTTTAAAAGATAGTCAGCAAGGCAAATAAAGCGTGTTGATTGAATCTTAATAGCTGGGCCAAGTCTGAAGCCTGGAAAATTATTTGTGCTAAAGGACCTGTGTAGAAGAATCTGACATGGTCAAGTTTGGCCCATGACAACACAGTTTTGGAATATGCATTAAAATTAAATGCACTGATCTACTTTCTATAAATTATCAGCAAATTGGTGAAATTACACCTATCAAAAAAAATACAGCCTCCTCCAAATCCCCTATAGCTGTCCTATCCATCGCCACAATAGGTGTGTTTTCTACCACTTAAGGTAGAAGTGTCTCTCAATTTGCTAAGTTAGACAAAGTAGCTGGTACATTTTTCAAGCAAACTGTACATGTGAGGTCTGCCTATTTTACAACCGGTGTAATATGTATTTACGAAACTTCCATTCTCTATTTGCCTGAACTACACTACTTCTTTATGTTCATAGGTATTAGTACATAATGACATGGTGTTAACCAATAGAAAACCCATCCATCTCTTGGACTGGGTGTCATTAACATTACTTATCTGTCTACAATTACCTAATCATGTCTCGATATTACTTTTAAAAGATAGTCAGCAAGGCAAATAAAGCGTGTTGATTGAATCTTAATAGCTGGGCCAAGTCTGAAGCCTGGAAACTTATTTGTGCTAAAGGACCTGTGTAGAAGAATCTGACATGGTCAAGTTTGGCCCATGACAACACAGTTTTGGAATATGCATTAAAATTAAATACACTGATCTACCTTCTATAAATTATCAGCAAATTGGTGAAATTACACCTATCAAAAAAAATACAGCCTCCTCCAAATCCCCTATAGCTGTCCTATCCATCGCCACAATAGGTGTGTTTTCTACCACTTAAGGTAGAAGTGTCTCTCAATTTGCTAAGTTAGACAAAGTAGCTGGTACATTTTTCAAGCAAACTGTACATGTGAGGTCTGCCTATTTTACAACCGGTGTAATATGTATTTACGAAACTTCCATTCTCTATTTGCCTGAACTACACTACTTCTTTATGTTCATAGGTATTAGTACATAATGACATGGTGTTAACCAATAGAATACCCATCCATCTCTTGGACTGGGTGTCATTAACATTACTTATCTGTCTACAATTACCTAATCATGTCTCGATATTACTTTTAAAAGATAGTCAGCAAGGCAAATAAAGCGTGTTGATTGAATCTTAATAGCTGGGCCAAGTCTGAAGCCTGGAAACTTATTTGTGCTAAAGGACCTGTGTAGAAGAATCTAACATGGTCACGTTTGGCCCATGACAACACAGTTTCGAAATATGCATTAAAATTAAATGCACTGATCTACTTTCTATAAATTATCAGCAAATTGGTGAAATTACACCTATCAAACAAAAATTACAGCCTCCTCCAAATCCCCTATAGCTGTCCTATCCATCGCCACAATAGGTGTGTTTTCTACCACTTAAGGTAGACGTGTCTCTCAATCAATTTGCTAAGTTAGACAAAGTAGCTGGTACATTTTTCAAGCAAAGTGTACATGTGAGGTCTGCCTATTTTACAACCGGTGTAATATGTATTTACGAAACTTCCATTCTCTATTTGCCTGAACTACACTACTTCTTTATGTTCATAGGTATTAGTACATAATGACATGCTGTTAACCAATAGAATACCCATCCATCTCCTGGACTGGGTGTCATTAACATTACTTATCTGTCTACAATTACCTAATCATGTCTTGATATTACTTTTAAAAGATAGTCAGCAAGGCAAATAAAGCGTGTTGATTGAATCTTAATAGCTGGGCCAAGTCTGAAGCCTGGAAACTTATTTGTGCTAAAGGACCTCTGTAGAAGAATCTAACATGGTCACGTTTGGCCCATGACAACACAGTTTCGAAATATGCATTAAAATTAAAAGCACTGATCTACTTTCTATAAATTATCAGCAAATTGGTGAAATTACACCTATCAAAAAAAATTACAGCCTCCTCCAAATCCCCTATAGCTGTCCTATCCATCGCCACAATAGGTGTGTTTTCTACCACTTAAGGTAGAAGTGTCTCTCAATCAATTTGCTAAGTTAGACAAAGTAGCTGGTACATTTTTCAAGCAAACTGTACATGTGAGGTCTGCCTATTTTACAACCGGTGTAATATGTATTTACGAAACTTCCATTCTCTATTTGCCTGAACTACACTACTTCTTTATGTTCATAGGTATTAGTACATAATGACATTGTGTTAACCAATAGAATACCCATACATCTCTTGGACTGGGTGTCATTAACATTACTTATCTGTCTACAATTACCTAATCATGTCTCGATATTACTTTTAAAAGATAGTCAGCAAGGCAAATAAAGCGTGTTGATTGAATCTTAATAGCTGGGCCAAGTCTGAAGCCTGGAAACGTATTTGTGCTAAAGGACCTGTGTAGAAGAATCTAACATGGTCAAGTTTGGCCCATGACAACACAGTTTCAAAATATGCATTAAAATTAAATGCACTGATCTACTTTCTATAAATTTTCAGCAAATTGGTGAAATTACACCTATCAAAAAAAATACAGCCTCCTCCAAATCCCCTATAGCTGTCCTATCCATCGCCCCAATAGGTGTGTTTTCTACCACTTAAGGTAGAAGTGTCTCTCAATTTGCTAAGTTAGACAAAGTAGCTGGTACATTTTTCAAGCAAACTGTACATGTGAGGTCTGCCTATTTTACAACCGGTGTAATATGTATTTACGAAACTTCCATTCTCTATTTGCCTGAACTACACTACTTCTTTATGTTCATAGGTATTAGTACATAATGACATGGTGTTAACCAATAGAATACCCATCCATCTCTTGGACTGGGTGTCATTAACATTACTTATCTGTCTACAATTACCTAATCATGTCTCGATATTACTTTTAAAAGATAGTCAGCAAGGCAAATAAAGCGTGTTGATTGAATCTTAATAGCTGGGCCAAGTCTGAAGCCTGGAAACTTATTTGTGCTAAAGGACCTCTGTAGAAGAATCTAACATGGTCAAGTTTGGCCCATGACAACACAGTTTCGAAATATGCATTAAAATTAAATGCACTGATCTACTTCCTATAAATTATCAGCAAATTGGTGAAATTACACCTATCAAACAAAAATTACAGCCTCCTCCAAATCCCCTATAGCTGTCCTATCCATCGCCACAATAGGTGTTTTTTTCTACCACTTAAGGTAGACGTGTCTCTCAATCAATTTGCTAAGTTAGACAAAGTAGCTGGTACATTTTTCAAGCAAACTGTACATGTGAGGTCTGCCTATTTTACAACCGGTGTAATATGTATTTACGAAACTTCCATTCTCTATTTGCCTGAACTACACTACTTCTTTATGTTCATAGGTATTAGTACATAATGACATGGTGTTAACCAATAGAATACCCATCCATCTCCTGGACTGGGTGTCATTAACATTACTTATCTGTCTACAATTACCTAATCATGTCTCGATATTACTTTTAAAAGATAGTCAGCAAGGCAAATAAAGCGTGTTGATTGAATCTTAATAGCTGGGCCAAGTCTGAAGCCTGGAAACTTATTTGTGCTAAAGGACCTGTGTAGAAGAATCTGACATGGTCAAGTTTGGCCCATGACAACACAGTTTTGGAATATGCATTAAAATTAAATGCACTGATCTACTTTCTATAAATTATCAGCAAATTGGTGAAATTACACCTATCAAAAAAAATACAGCTTCCTCCAAATCCCCTATAGCTGTCCTATCCATCGCCACAATAGGTGTGTTTTCTACCACTTAAGGTAGAAGTGTCTCTCAATTTGCTAAGTTAGACAAAGTAGCTGGTACATTTTTCAAGCAAACTGTACATGTGAGGTCTGCCTATTTTACAACCGGTGTAATATGTATTTACGAAACTTCCATTCTCTATTTGCCTGAACTACACTACTTCTTTATGTTCATAGGTATTAGTACATAATGACATGCTGTTAACCAATAGAATACCCATCCATCTCCTGGACTGGATGTCATTAACATTACTTATCTGTCTACAATTACCTAATCATGTCTCGATATTACTTTTAAAAGATAGTCAGCAAGGCAAATAAAGCGTGTTGATTGAATCTTAATAGCTGGGCCAAGTCTGAAGCCTGGAAACTTATTTGTGCTAAAGGACCTGTGTAGAAGAATCTGACATGGTCAAGTTTGGCCCATGACAACACAGTTTTGGAATATGCATTAAAATTAAATGCACTGATCTACTTTCTATAAATTATCAGCAAATTGGTGAAATTACACCTATCAAACAAAAATTACAGCCTCCTCCAAATCCCCTATAGCTGTCCTATCCATCGCCACAATAGGTGTGTTTTCTACCACTTAAGGTAGACGTGTCTCTCAATTTGCTAAGTTAGACAAAGTAGCTGGTACATTTTTCAAGCAAACTGTACATGTGAGGTCTGCCTATTTTACAACCGGTGTAATATGTATTTACGAAACTTCCATTCTCTATTTGCCTGAACTACACTACTTCTTTATGTTCATAGGTATTAGTACATAATGACATGCTGTTAACCAATAGAATACCCATCCATCTCCTGGACTGGGTGTCATTAACATTACTTATCTGTCTACAATTACCTAATCATGTCTCGATATTGCTTTTAAAAGATAGTCAGCAAGGCAAATAAAGCGTGTTGATTGAATCTTAATAGCTGGACCAAGTCTGAAGCCTGGAAACTTATTTGTGCTAAAGGACCTGTGTAGAAGAATCTAACATGGTCAAGTTTGGCCCATGACAACACAGTTTCGAAATATGCATTAAAATTAAATGCACTGATCTACTTTCTATAAATTATCAGCAAATTGGTGAAATTACACCTATCAAACAAAAATTACAGCCTCCTCCAAATCCCCTATAGCTGTCCTATCCATCGCCACAATAGGTGTGTTTTCTACCACTTAAGGTAGACGTGTCTCTCAATCAATTTGCTAAGTTAGACAAAGTAGCTGGTACATTTTTCAAGCAAAGTGTACATGTGAGGTCTGCCTATTTTACAACCGGTGTAATATGTATTTACGAAACTTCCATTCTCTATTTGCCTGAACTACACTACTTCTTTATGTTCATAGGTATTAGTACATAATGACATGCTGTTAACCAATAGAATACCCATCCATCTCCTGGACTGGGTGTCATTAACATTACTTATCTGTCTACAATTACCTAATCATGTCTCGATATTACTTTTAAAAGATAGTCAGCAAGGCAAATAAAGCGTGTTGATTGAATCTTAATAGCTGGGCCAAGTCTGAAGCCTGGAAACTTATTTGTGCTAAAGGACCTGTGTAGAAGAATCTAACTTGGTCAAGTTTGGCCCATGACAACACAGTTTCGAAATATGCATTAAAATTAAATGCACTGATCTACTTTCTATAAATTATCAGCAACTTGGTGAAATTACACCTATCAAAAAAATTACAGCCTCCGCCAAATCTCCTATAGCTGTCCTATCCCTCGCCACAATAGGTGTGTTTTCTTCCACTTAAGGTAGAAGTGTCTCTCAATCAATTTGCTAAGTTAGACAAAGTAGCTGGTACATTTTTCAAGCAAACTGTACATGTGAGGTCTGCCTATTTTTCAACCGGTGTAATATGTATTTACGAAACTTCCATTCTCTATTTGCCTGAACTACACTACTTCTTTATGTTCATAGGTATTAGTACATAATGACATGGTGTTAACCAATAGAATACCCATACATCTCTTGGACTGGGTGTCATTAACATTACTTATCTGTCTACAATTACCTAATCATGTCTCGATATTACTTTTAAAAGATAGTCAGCAAGGCAAATAAAGCGTGTTGATTGAATCTTAATAGCTGGGCCAAGTCTGAAGCCTGGAAACTTATTTGTGCTAAAGGACCTCTGTAGAAGAATCTAACATGGTCACGTTTGGCCCATGACAACACAGTTTCGAAATATGCATTAAAATTAAAAGCACTGATCTACTTTCTATAAATTATCAGCAAATTGGTGAAATTACACCTATCAAAAAAAATTACAGCCTCCTCCAAATCCCCTATAGCTGTCCTATCCATCGCCACAATAGGTGTGTTTTCTACCACTTAAGGTAGAAGTGTCTCTCAATTTGCTAAGTTAGACAAAGTAGCTGGTACATTTTTCAAGCAAACTGTACATGTGAGGTCTGCCTATTTTACAACCGGTGTAATATGTATTTACGAAACTTCCATTCTCTATTTGCCTGAACTACACTACTTCTTTATGTTCATAGGTATTAGTACATAATGACATGCTGTTAACCAATAGAATACCCATCCATCTCCTGGACTGGATGTCATTAACATTACTTATCTGTCTACAATTACCTAATCATGTCTCGATATTACTTTTAAAAGATAGTCAGCAAGGCAAATAAAGCGTGTTGATTGAATCTTAATAGCTGGGCCAAGTCTGAAGCCTGGAAACTTATTTGTGCTAAAGGACCTGTGTAGAAGAATCTGACATGGTCAAGTTTGGCCCATGACAACACAGTTTTGGAATATGCATTAAAATTAAATGCACTGATCTACTTTCTATAAATTATCAGCAAATTGGTGAAATTACACCTATCAAACAAAAATTACAGCCTCCTCCAAATCCCCTATAGCTGTCCTATCCATCGCCACAATAGGTGTGTTTTCTACCACTTAAGGTAGACGTGTCTCTCAATTTGCTAAGTTAGACAAAGTAGCTGGTACATTTTTCAAGCAAACTGTACATGTGAGGTCTGCCTATTTTACAACCGGTGTAATATGTATTTACGAAACTTCCATTCTCTATTTGCCTGAACTACACTACTTCTTTATGTTCATAGGTATTAGTACATAATGACATGCTGTTAACCAATAGAATACCCATCCATCTCCTGGACTGGGTGTCATTAACATTACTTATCTGTCTACAATTACCTAATCATGTCTCGATATTGCTTTTAAAAGATAGTCAGCAAGGCAAATAAAGCGTGTTGATTGAATCTTAATAGCTGGACCAAGTCTGAAGCCTGGAAACTTATTTGTGCTAAAGGACCTGTGTAGAAGAATCTAACATGGTCAAGTTTGGCCCATGACAACACAGTTTCGAAATATGCATTAAAATTAAATGCACTGATCTACTTTCTATAAATTATCAGCAAATTGGTGAAATTACACCTATCAAACAAAAATTACAGCCTCCTCCAAATCCCCTATAGCTGTCCTATCCATCGCCACAATAGGTGTGTTTTCTACCACTTAAGGTAGACGTGTCTCTCAATCAATTTGCTAAGTTAGACAAAGTAGCTGGTACATTTTTCAAGCAAAGTGTACATGTGAGGTCTGCCTATTTTACAACCGGTGTAATATGTATTTACGAAACTTCCATTCTCTATTTGCCTGAACTACACTACTTCTTTATGTTCATAGGTATTAGTACATAATGACATGCTGTTAACCAATAGAATACCCATCCATCTCCTGGACTGGGTGTCATTAACATTACTTATCTGTCTACAATTACCTAATCATGTCTCGATATTACTTTTAAAAGATAGTCAGCAAGGCAAATAAAGCATGTTGATTGAATCTTAATAGCTGGACCAAGTCTGAAGCCTGGAAACTTATTTGTGCTAAAGGACCTGTGTAGAAGAATCTAACTTGGTCAAGTTTGGCCCATGACAACACAGTTTCGAAATATGCATTAAAATTAAATGCACTGATCTACTTTCTATAAATTATCAGCAAATTGGTGAAATTACACCTATCAAAAAAATTACAGCCTCCGACAAATCTCCTATAGCTGTCCTATCCCTCGCCACAATAGGTGTGTTTTCTTCCACTTAAGGTAGAAGTGTCTCTCAATCAATTTGCTAAGTTAGACAAAGTAGCTGGTACATTTTTCAAGCAAACTGTACATGTGAGGTCTGCCTATTTTTCAACCGGTGTAATATGTATTTACGAAACTTCCATTCTCTATTTGCCTGAACTACACTACTTCTTTATGTTCATAGGTATTAGTACATAATGACATGGTGTTAACCAATAGAATACCCATACATCTCTTGGACTGGGTGTCATTAACATTACTTATCTGTCTACAATTACCTAATCATGTCTCGATATTACTTTTAAAAGATAGTCAGCAAGGCAAATAAAGCGTGTTGATTGAATCTTAATAGCTGGGCCAAGTCTGAAGCCTGGAAACTTATTTGTGCTAAAGGACCTCTGTAGAAGAATCTAACATGGTCACGTTTGGCCCATGACAACACAGTTTCGAAATATGCATTAAAATTAAAAGCACTGATCTACTTTCTATAAATTATCAGCAAATTGGTGAAATTACACCTATCAAAAAAAATTACAGCCTCCTCCAAATCCCCTATAGCTGTCCTATCCATCGCCACAATAGGTGTGTTTTCTACCACTTAAGGTAGAAGTGTCTCTCAATCAATTTGCTAAGTTAGACAAAGTAGCTGGTACATTTTTCAAGCAAACTGTACATGTGAGGTCTGCCTATTTTACAACCGGTGTAATATGTATTTACAAAACTTCCATTCTCTATTTGCCTGAACTACACTACTTCTTTATGTTCATAGGTATTAGTACATAATGACATTGTGTTAACCAATAGAATACCCATACATCTCTTGGACTGGGTGTCATTAACATTACTTATCTGTCTACAATTACCTAATCATGTCTCGATATTACTTTTAAAAGATAGTCAGCAAGGCAAATAAAGCGTGTTGATTGAATCTTAATAGCTGGGCCAAGTCTGAAGCCTGGAAACGTATTTGTGCTAAAGGACCTGTGTAGAAGAATCTAACATGGTCAAGTTTGGCCCATGACAACACAGTTTCAAAATATGCATTAAAATTAAATGCACTGATCTACTTTCTATAAATTATCAGCAAATTGGTGAAATTACACCTATCAAAAAAATACAGCCTCCTCCAAATCCCCTATAGCTGTCCTATCCATCGCCCCAATAGGTGTGTTTTCTACCACTTAAGGTAGAAGTGTCTCTCAATTTGCTAAGTTAGACAAAGTAGCTGGTACATTTTTCAAGCAAACTGTACATGTGAGGTCTGCCTATTTTACAACCGGTGTAATATGTATTTACGAAACTTCCATTCTCTATTTGCCTGAACTACACTACTTCTTTATGTTCATAGGTATTAGTACATAATGACATGGTGTTAACCAATAGAATACCCATCCATCTCTTGGACTGGGTGTCATTAACATTACTTATCTGTCTACAATTACCTAATCATGTCTCGATATTACTTTTAAAAGATAGTCAGCAAGGCAAATAAAGCGTGTTGATTGAATCTTAATAGCTGGGCCAAGTCTGAAGCCTGGAAACGTATTTGTGCTAAAGGACCTGTGTAGAAGAATCTAACATGGTCAAGTTTGGCCCATGACAACACAGTTTCAAAATATGCATTAAAATTAAATGCACTGATCTACTTTCTATAAATTTTCAGCAAATTGGTGAAATTACACCTATCAAAAAAAATACAGCCTCCTCCAAATCCCCTATAGCTGTCCTATCCATCGCCACAATAGGTGTGTTTTCTACCACTTAAGGTAGAAGTGTCTCTCAATTTGCTAAGTTAGACAAAGTAGCTGGTACATTTTTCAAGCAAACTGTACATGTGAGGTCTGCCTATTTTACAACCGGTGTAATATGTATTTACGAAACTTCCATTCTCTATTTGCCTGAACTACACTACTTCTTTATGTTCATAGGTATTAGTACATAATGACATGCTGTTAACCAATAGAATACCCATCCATCTCCTGGACTGGATGTCATTAACATTACTTATCTGTCTACAATTACCTAATCATGTCTCGATATTACTTTTAAAAGATAGTCAGCAAGGCAAATAAAGCGTGTTGATTGAATCTTAATAGCTGGGCCAAGTCTGAAGCCTGGAAACTTATTTGTGCTAAAGGACCTGTGTAGAAGAATCTGACATGGTCAAGTTTGGCCCATGACAACACAGTTTTGGAATATGCATTAAAATTAAATGCACTGATCTACTTTCTATAAATTATCAGCAAATTGGTGAAATTACACCTATCAAACAAAAATTACAGCCTCCTCCAAATCCCCTATAGCTGTCCTATCCATCGCCACAATAGGTGTGTTTTCTACCACTTAAGGTAGACGTGTCTCTCAATTTGCTAAGTTAGACAAAGTAGCTGGTACATTTTTCAAGCAAACTGTACATGTGAGGTCTGCCTATTTTACAACCGGTGTAATATGTATTTACGAAACTTCCATTCTCTATTTGCCTGAACTACACTACTTCTTTATGTTCATAGGTATTAGTACATAATGACATGCTGTTAACCAATAGAATACCCATCCATCTCCTGGACTGGGTGTCATTAACATTACTTATCTGTCTACAATTACCTAATCATGTCTCGATATTGCTTTTAAAAGATAGTCAGCAAGGCAAATAAAGCGTGTTGATTGAATCTTAATAGCTGGACCAAGTCTGAAGCCTGGAAACTTATTTGTGCTAAAGGACCTGTGTAGAAGAATCTAACATGGTCAAGTTTGGCCCATGACAACACAGTTTCGAAATATGCATTAAAATTAAATGCACTGATCTACTTTCTATAAATTATCAGCAAATTGGTGAAATTACACCTATCAAAAAAAATTACAGCCTCCTCCAAATCCCCTATAGCTGTCCTATCCATCGCCACAATAGGTGTGTTTTCTACCACTTAAGGTAGAAGTGTCTCTCAATCAATTTGCTAAGTTAGACAAAGTAGCTGGTACATTTTTCAAGCAAACTGTACATGTGAGGTCTGCCTATTTTACAACCGGTGTAATATGTATTTACGAAACTTCCATTCTCTATTTGCCTGAACTACACTACTTCTTTATGTTCATAGGTATTAGTACATAATGACATGGTGTTAACCAATAGAATACCCATACATCTCTTGGACTGGGTGTCATTAACATTACTTATCTGTCTACAATTACCTAATCATGTCTCGATATTACTTGTAAAAGATAGTCAGCAAGGCAAATAAAGCGTGTTGATTGAATCTTAATAGCTGGGCCAAGTCTGAAACCTGGAAACTTATTTGTGCTAAAGAACCTGTGTAGAAGAATCTAACATGGTCAAGTTTGGCCCATGACAACACAGTTTCGAAATATGCATTAAAATTAAATGCACTGATCTACTTTCTATAAATTATCAGCAAATTGGTGAAATTACACCTATCAAAAAAAATTACAGCCTCCTCCAAATCCCCTATAGCTGTCCTATCCATCGCCACAATAGGTGTGTTTTCTACCACTTAAGGTAGAAGTGTCTCTCAATCAATTTGCTAAGTTAGACAAAGTAGCTGGTATATTTTTCAAGCAAACTGTACAAGTGAGGTCTGCCTATTTTACAACCGGTGTAATATGTATTTACGAACCTTCCATTCTCTATTTGCCTGAACTACACTACTTCTTTATGTTCATAGGTATTAGTACATAATGACATGGTGTTAACCAATAGAATACCCATACATCTCTTGGACTGGGTGTCATTAACATTACTTATCTGTCTACAATTACCTAATCATGTCTCGATATTACTTTTAAAAGATAGTCAGCAAGGCAAATAAAGCGTGTTGATTGAATCTTAATAGCTGGGCCAAGTCTGAAGCCTGGAAACTTATTTGTGCTAAAGGACCTCTGTAGAAGAATCTAACATGGTCACGTTTGGCCCATGACAACACAGTTTCGAAATATGCATTAAAATTAAAAGCACTGATCTACTTTCTATAAATTATCAGCAAATTGGTGAAATTACACCTATCAAAAAAAATTACAGCCTCCTCCAAATCCCCTATAGCTGTCCTATCCATCGCCACAATAGGTGTGTTTTCTACCACTTAAGGTAGAAGTGTCTCTCAATCAATTTGCTAAGTTAGACAAAGTAGCTGGTACATTTTTCAAGCAAACTGTACATGTGAGGTCTGCCTATGTTACAACCGGTGTAATATGTATTTACGAAACTTCCATTCTCTATTTGCCTGAACTACACTACTTCTTTATGTTCATAGGTATTAGTACATAATGACATGGTGTTAACCAATAGAATACCCATCCATCTCTTGGACTGGGTGTCATTAACATTACTTATCTGTCTACAATTACCTAATCATGTCTCGATATTACTTTTAAAAGATAGTCAGCAAGGCAAATAAAGCGTGTTGATTGAATCTTAATAGCTGGGCCAAGTCTGAAGCCTGGAAACTTATTTGTGCTAAAGGACCTGTGTAGAAGAATCTGACATGGTCAAGTTTGGCCCATGACAACACAGTTTTGGAATATGCATTAAAATTAAATGCACTGATCTACTTTCTATAAATTATCAGCAAATTGGTGAAATTACACCTATCAAAAAAAAACAGCCTCCTCCAAATCCCCTATAGCTGTCCTATCCATCGCCACAATAGGTGTGTTTTCTACCACTTAAGGTACAAGTGTCTCTCAATTTGCTAAGTTAGACAAAGTAGCTGGTACATTTTTCAAGCAAACTGTACATGTGAGGTCTGCCTATTTTACAACCGGTGTAATATGTATTTACGAAACTTCCATTCTCTATTTGCCTGAACTACACTACTTCTTTATGTTCATAGGTATTAGTACATAATGACATGGTGTTAACCAATAGAATACCCATCCATCTCTTGGACTGGGTGTCATTAACATTACTTATCTGTCTACAATTACCTAATCATGTCTCGATATTACTTTTAAAAGATAGTCAGCAAGGCAAATAAAGCGTGTTGATTGAATCTTAATAGCTGGGCCAAGTCTGAAGCCTGGAAACTTATTTGTGCTAAAGGACCTGTGTAGAAGAATCTAACATGGTCAAGTTTGGCCCATGACAACAGTTTCGAAATATGCATTAAAATTAAAAGCACTGATCTACTTTCTATAAATTATCAGCAAATTGGTGAAATTACACCTATCAAAAAAAATTACAGCCTCCTCCAAATCCCCTATAGCTGTCCTATCCATCGCCACAATAGGTGTGTTTTCTACCACTTAAGGTAGAAGTGTCTCTCAATCAATTTGCTAAGTTAGACAAAGTAGCTGGTACATTTTTCAAGCAAACTGTACATGTGAGGTCTGCCTATTTTACAACCGGTGTAATATGTATTTACGAAACTTCCATTCTCTATTTGCCTGAACTACACTACTTCTTTATGTTCATAGGTATTAGTACATAATGACATGGTGTTAACCAATGGAATACCCATCCATCTCTTGGACTGGGTGTCATTAACATTACTTATCTGTCTACAATTACCTAATCATGTCTCGATATTACTTTTAAAAGATAGTCAGCAAGGCAAATAAAGCGTGTTGATTGAATCTTAATAGCTGGGCCAAGTCTGAAGCCTGGAAACGTATTTGTGCTAAAGAACCTGTGTAGAAGAATCTAACATGGTCAAGTTTGGCCCATGACAACACAGTTTCGAAATATGCATTAAAATTAAATGCACTGATCTACTTTCTATAAATTATCAGCAAATTGGTGAAATTACACCTATCAAAAAAAATTACAGCCTCCTCCAAATCCCCTATAGCTGTCCTATCCATCGCCACAATAGGTGTGTTTTCTACCACTTAAGGTAGAAGTGTCTCTCAATCAATTTGCTAAGTTAGACAAAGTAGCTGGTATATTTTTCAAGCAAACTGTACATGTGAGGTCTGCCTATTTTACAACCGGTGTAATATGTATTTACGAAACTTCCATTCTCTATTTGCCTGAACTACACTACTTCTTTATGTTCATAGGTATTAGTACATAATGACATGGTGTTAACCAATAGAATACCCATCCATCTCTTGGACTGGGTGTCATTAACATTACTTATCTGTCTACAATTACCTAATCATGTCTCGATATTACTTTTAAAAGATAGTCAGCAAGGTAAATAAAGCGTGTTGATTGAATCTTAATAGCTGGGCCAAGTCTGAAACCTGGAAACTTATTTGTGCTAAAGAACCTGTGTAGAAGAATCTAACATGGTCAAGTTTGGCCCATGACAACACAGTTTCGAAATATGCATTAAAATTAAATGCACTGATCTACTTTCTATAAATTATCAGCAAATTGGTGAAATTACACCTATCAAAAAAAATTACAGCCTCCTCCAAATCCCCTATAGCTGTCCTATCCATCGCCACAATAGGTGTGTTTTCTACCACTTAAGGTAGAAGTGTCTCTCAATCAATTTGCTAAGTTAGACAAAGTAGCTGGTATATTTTTCAAGCAAACTGTACATGTGAGGTCTGCCTATTTTACAACCGGTGTAATATGTATTTACGAAACTTCCATTTTCTATTTGCCTGAACTACACTACTTCTTTATGTTCATAGGTATTAGTACATAATGACATGGTGTTAACCAATAGAATACCCATACATCTCTTGGACTGGGTGTCATTAACATTACTTATCTGTCTACAATTACCTAATCATGTCTCGATATTACTTTTAAAAGATAGTCAGCAAGGCAAATAAAGCGTGTTGATTGAATCTTAATAGCTGGGCCAAGTCTGAAGCCTGGAAACTTATTTGTGCTAAAGGACCTCTGTAGAAGAATCTAACATGGTCACGTTTGGCCCATGACAACACAGTTTCGAAATATGCATTAAAATTAAAAGCACTGATCTACTTTCTATAAATTATCAGCAAATTGGTGAAATTACACCTATCAAAAAAAATTACAGCCTCCTATAAATCCCCTATAGCTGTCCTGTCCATCGCCACAATAGGTGTGTTTTCTACCACTTAAGGTAGAAGTGTCTCTCAATCAATTTGCTAAGTTAGACAAAGTAGCTGGTACATTTTTCAAGCAAACTGTACATGTGAGGTCTGCCTATGTTACAACCGGTGTAATATGTATTTACGAAACTTCCATTCTCTATTTGCCTGAACTACACTACTTCTTTATGTTCATAGGTATTAGTACATAATGACATGGTGTTAACCAATAGAATACCCATCCATCTCTTGGACTGGGTGTCATTAACATTACTTATCTGTCTACAATTACCTAATCATGTCTCGATATTACTTTTAAAAGATAGTCAGCAAGGCAAATAAAGCGTGTTGATTGAATCTTAATAGCTGGGCCAAGTCTGAAGCCTGGAAACTTATTTGTGCTAAAGGACCTGTGTAGAAGAATCTGACATGGTCAAGTTTGGCCCATGACAACACAGTTTTGGAATATGCATTAAAATTAAATGCACTGATCTACTTTCTATAAATTATCAGCAAATTGGTGAAATTACACCTATCAAAAAAAAACAGCCTCCTCCAAATCCCCTATAGCTGTCCTATCCATCGCCACAATAGGTGTGTTTTCTACCACTTAAGGTACAAGTGTCTCTCAATTTGCTAAGTTAGACAAAGTAGCTGGTACATTTTTCAAGCAAACTGTACATGTGAGGTCTGCCTATTTTACAACCGGTGTAATATGTATTTACGAAACTTCCATTCTCTATTTGCCTGAACTACACTACTTCTTTATGTTCATAGGTATTAGTACATAATGACATGGTGTTAACCAATAGAATACCCATCCATCTCTTGGACTGGGTGTCATTAACATTACTTATCTGTCTACAATTACCTAATCATGTCTCGATATTACTTTTAAAAGATAGTCAGCAAGGCAAATAAAGCGTGTTGATTGAATCTTAATAGCTGGGCCAAGTCTGAAGCCTGGAAACTTATTTGTGCTAAAGGACCTGTGTAGAAGAATCTGATATGGTCAAGTTTGGCCCATGACAACACAGTTTTGGAATATGCATTAAAATTAAATGCACTGATCTACTTTCTATAAATTATCAGCAAATTGGTGAAATTACACCTATCAAAAAAAATACAGCCTCCTCCAAATCCCCTATAGCTGTCCTATCCATCGCCACAATAGGTGTGTTTTCTACCACTTAAGGTAGAAGTGTCTCTCAATTTGCTAAGTTAGACAAAGTAGCTGGTACATTTTTCAAGCAAACTGTACATGTGAGGTCTGCCTATTTTACAACCGGTGTAATATGTATTTACGAAACTTCCATTCTCTATTTGCCTGAACTACACTACTTCTTTATGTTCATAGGTATTAGTACATAATGACATTATTATTATTATTATTATTATTATTTATTATTATAGCGCCATTTATTCCATGGCGCTTTACAAGTGAAAGAGGGTATACGTACAACAATCATTAACAGTATAAGACAGACTGGTATAGGAGGAGAGAGGACCCTGCCCGCGAGGGCTCACAGTCTACAGGGAATGGGTGATGGTACAATAGGTGAGGACAGAGCTGGTAGCGCAGTGGTCTACTGGGCTGAGGGCTATTGTAGGTTGTAGGCTTGTTGGAAGAGGTGGGTCTTGAGGTTCCTCTTGAAGCTTTCCACGGTAGTGGAGAGTCTGATGTGCTGAGGTAGAGCGTTCCAGAGTATGGGGGATGCACGGGAGAAATCTTGTACACGATTGTGGGAAGAGGAAATAAGAGAGGAGCAGAGAAGGAGATCTTGTGAGGATCTAAGGTTGCGTGCAGGTAGGTACTGGGAGACTAGGTCACAGATGTAGGGAGGAGACAGGTTGTGCATGGCTTTGTATGTCATGGTTAATGTTTTGAACTGGAGTCGTTGGGCGATGGGAAGCCAGTGAAGGGATTGGCAGAGTGGCGAGGCTGGGGAGTAGCGAGGGGAGAGGTGGATTAAGCGGGCTGCAGAGTTTAGGATAGATTGGAGGGGTGCAAGAGTGTTGGAAGGGAGGCCAGAGAGCAGGAGGTTGCAGTAGTCGAGGCGGGAGATGATGAGGGCATGCACTAATGTTTTTGAAGATTCTTGGTTAAGGAAAGCACGGATCCGGGAGATATTTTTGAGTTGTAATCGGCATGAGTTGAAGAGGGCTTGGATGTGTGGCTTGAAGGATAGAGCAGAGTCGAGGGTTACTCCAAGGCAACGAGCTTGTGAGACTGGGGTGAGTGAGCAACCATCAAGTTTGATGGAAAGGCTTGTTGGAGGAGGTGAGTGAGGAGGAGGAAAGACAATAAACTCTGTTTTGTCCATGTTAAGTTTTAGGAATCGTGCAGAGAAGAAGGATGAAATAGCAGACAGACATTGTGGTATTTTGGTTAGTAGAGAGGTAATGTCAGGTCCAGAGAGGTAGATCTGTGTGTCATCGGCATAGAGATGATACTGGAAGCCGTGGGACTCTATGAGCTGTCCCAAGCCGAAGGTATAGATGGAGAACAGCAGGGGTCCAAGAACTGAGCCTTGAGGGACACCGACAGATAGGGGGCGAGCTGAGGAAGTGGTGTGAGAATGGGAGACGCTGAAAGTTCGGTCGGTTAGGTATGAGGAGATCCAAGATAGGGCCAAGTCTGTGATGCCCAGAGATGAGAGAATCTGTAGTAGGAGGGAATGGTCTACTGTGTCGAAGGCAGAGGACAGGTCCAGGAGGAGGAGGATAGAGTAGTGTCGCTTGGCTTTGGCGGTTAGTAGATCATTGGTGACTTTGGTTAGGGCAGTTTCGGTAGAATGATGTGGTCGGAAGCCAGATTGAAGCCGGTCAAAGAGGGAGCAGGAGGAGAGGTATGAGGACAATTCAAGATGGACATGCTGTTCCAGTAGTTTTGAGGCATAGGGGAGAAGGGATATGGGGCGATAGTTTGACACAGAGGATGGGTCAAGGGAGGGCTTTTTGAGGATGGGTGTAATAGAGGCATGTTTAAAGCATGAAGGGAATACACCACTTGCTAGTGATAGGTTGAAGAGATGGGTTAGGGCTGGGATGAGGACTGCGGTGATGTTGGGGATGAGGTGCGATGGGAGCGGGTCCAGTGCACAGGTGGTTAGATGTGATCTTGAGAGTAGAGTGGAGAGATTGTTTTCTGTCATGGTGGAGAAGCTGGATTTGGAGGAAGAGGGATGAGTAGCTATGATGAGGGGCTGTGGTGATTGTGGGCCAAAGCTTGCTCTGATGTTGTCAATCTTCCGCTTGAAGAAAGAGGCAAAGTCTTCAGCTGAGATGAGAGGAGAGGGAGGTGGTGCCGGAGGACGGAGGAGAGAATTGAAAGTGTTGAATAGCTGTTTAGGGTTGTGAGAGAAAGAAGATATGAGGGATGAGAAGTAGGTTTGTTTTGCAGCAGTGAGTGTGGACTTGAAAGTGGTGAGGGACTCTTTATATGCAATGAAGTGTTCAGTGGAATGAGACCTCTTCCATCTGCGCTCAGCAATTCTGGAAGCCCGTCTAAGTTCTTTAGTCTGCCTTGTGTGCCAGGGTTGCCTGTTGATTGTGCGGGTTTTGGTGTGTGTGAGGGGGGCAGCTGATTCGAGAGCTGCAGAGATTGTAGTGTTGTATAAAGTTGCAGCGGCATCTGCATCATGTAGAAATGCAATGTCTGTGAGGGGGAGAAGGGACTGAGAAAGGGCGTGTAAATCAATGTGTTTGATATTTCTGCGAGGGTATGAAAATTTCTGGAGGGGGGGTTGCATACTTGGAGAAGAGAGGGAAGAGAATGTGAGTAGGTTGTGGTCAGACAGGGGGAGAGGTGAGTTAGAGAGGTTAGATAGTGAACAGAGGCGAGTGAAGATGAGGTCCAGCGTGTGGCCATCTTTGTGAGTAGCTGCAGAAGACCATTGGGTGAGGCTGAAGGAGGAAGCGAGTGTTAGAAGTTTGGAGACAGATGAGTGGGAAGTGTCAATGGGGATATTGAAATCACCCATAATGATGGTGGGGATGTCGGTGGAAAGGAAGTGTAGTAGCCAGGTGGTGAAATGGTCAAAAAAGGCAGTGGCTGGCCCTGGAGGGCGGTAAATGACAGCCAGCTGAAGGTTGGAGGGGGCGTAGATGCGTACGGAGTGCACCTCAAAAGAGGGGAGTGTGACAGAGGGTGGTAGAGGAATTGGTGTAAAGGAGCATTGGTCGGACAGGAGCAAACCAACTCCTCCACCATGCTTGTTACTGGGGCGGGGGGTGTGAGAGAGTTGGAGACCACCATAAGAAAGTGCAGCAGGAGAGGCAGTGTCAGAGGGGGTGAGCCAGGTTTCTGTGATGGCGAGGAAGGAGAGTTTATTAGTGATGAACAGATCATGAATGTAGGATAGTTTGTTGCAGACAGAGCGAGCGTTCCATAGAGCTCCTGTTAGTGGGACTGGGGGAGCGGGGGCTGGGTGAATGGGTATGAGGTTTGCGAGGTTGCGTAAATTTGTGTTAGGTTGTTGAAGAGGGTTTGAAGTGACAATAGGGATGTGGTGAGGAGGACCAGGATTTGGAGCAATATCCCCAGCAGTGAGGAGAAGCAGTGAGAGTGTTAGTAAGTGGGAGCAGGAGAGGCCATGAGATGGACGTGTGTATCTGGAGACACTGGGTGAAATGTGGAGGAAAATATCTGAGGGGAAGGTAAGATGGGTGGGGAGAATGGAGGGAGAGATGAATAGTTCATTACTGGCTTTAGGGATCAGAGGGAGCGATAAAAAGTGAAGTATTATAGGGGTGAGAGTGAATAGAAACACAAACATTATTTACATTGACTATGTCTGCTGTTACCTTCCGGTCACTTCTGGCCCAATTCTGGCCTAATTCAATGCATCATACTTATATGGTGCATACTTATCTTGGTGCAGACGAAAAGTCTTGTGCAGACTTTTATTTGCCCCACTATATACACATACAAGTGCACTCAGCTGTGAAGGGGTGGGTTGCAAGACTAACCCCTTGATCACTCAATCAAAGAAAAAAAAAAAAAAAGAAGATGCAGCTTAACATAGGCAAAATAAACAAAGGACATAAAAGGGGGTTAACCAATAGAATACCCATCCATCTCTTGGACTGGGTGTCATTAACATTACTTATCTGTCTACAATTACCTAATCATGTCTCGATATTACTTTTAAAAGATAGTCAGCAAGGCAAATAAAGCGTGTTGATTGAATCTTAATAGCTGGGCCAAGTCTGAAGCCTGGAAACTTATTTGTGCTAAAGGACCTGTGTAGAAGAATCTAACATGGTCAAGTTTGGCCCATGACAACACAGTTTCGAAATATGCATTAAAATTAAATGCACTGATCTACTTTCTATAAATTATCAGCAAATTGGTGAAATTACACCTATCAAACAAAAATTACAGCCTCCTCCAAATCCCCTATAGCTGTCCTATCCATCGCCACAATAGGTGTGTTTTCTACCACTTAAGGTAGACGTGTCTCTCAATCAATTTGCTAAGTTAGACAAAGTAGCTGGTACATTTTTCAAGCAAACTGTACATGTGAGGTCTGCCTATTTTACAACCGGTGTAATATGTATTTACGAAACTTCCATTCTCTATTTGCCTGAACTACACTACTTCTTTATGTTCATAGGTATTAGTACATAATGACATGCTGTTAACCAATAGAATACCCATCCATCTCCTGGACTGGGTGTCATTAACATTACTTATCTGTCTACAATTACCTAATCATGTCTCGATATTACTTTTAAAAGATAGTCAGCAAGGCAAATAAAGCGTGTTGATTGAATCTTAATAGCTGGGCCAAGTCTGAAACCTGGAAACTTATTTGTGCTAAAGGACCTGTGTAGAAGAATCTAACATGGTCAAGTTTGGCCCATGACAACACAGTTTCGAAATATGCATTAAAATTAAATGCACTGATCTACTTTCTATAAATTATCAGCAAATTGGTGAAATTACACCTATCAAAAAAAATTACAGCCTCCTCCAAATCCCCTATAGCTGTCCTATCCATCGCCACAATAGGTGTGTTTTCTACCACTTAAGGTAGAAGTGTCTCTCAATCAATTTGCTAAGTTAGACAAAGTAGCTGGTACATTTTTCAAGCAAACTGTACATGTGAGGTCTGCCTATTTTACAACCGGTGTAATATGTATTTACGAAACTTCCATTCTCTATTTGCCTGAACTACACTACTTCTTTATGTTCATAGGTATTAGTACATAATGACATGCTGTTAACCAATAGAATACCCATACATCTCTTTGACTGGGTGTCATTAACATTACTTATCTGTCTACAATTACCTAATCATGTCTCGATATTACTTTTAAAAGATAGTCAGCAAGGCAAATAAAGCGTGTTGATTGAATCTTAATAGCTGGGCCAAGTCTGAAGCCTGGAAACTTATTTGTGCTAAAGGACCTGTGTAGAAGAATCTAACATGGTCAAGTTTGGCCCATGACAACACAATTTCGAAATATGCATTAAAATTAAATGCACTGATCTACTTTCTATAAATTATCAGCAAATTGGTGAAATTACACCTATCAAAAAAATTACAGCCTCCTCCAAATCCCCTATAGCTGTCCTATCCATCGCCACAATAGGTGTGTTTTCTACCACTTAAGGTAGAAGTGTCTCTCAATTTGCTAAGTTAGACAAAGTAGCTGGTACATTTTTCAAGCAAACTGTACATGTGAGGTCTGCCTATTTTACAACCGGTGTATTATGTATTTACGAAACTTCCATTCTCTATTTGCCTGAACTACACTACTTCTTTATGTTCATAGGTATTAGTACATAATGACATGCTGTTAACCAATAGAATACCCATCCATCTCCTGGACTGGGTGTCATTAACATTACTTATCTGCCTACAATTACCTAATCATGTCTCGATATTACTTTTAAAAGATAGTCAGCAAGGCAAATAAAGCGTGTTGATTGAATCTTAATAGCTGGGCCAAGTCTGAAGCCTGGAAACGTATTTGTGCTAAAGGACCTCTGTAGAAGAATCTAACATGGTCAAGTTTGGCCCATGACAACACAGTTTCGAAATATGCATTAAAATTAAATGCACTGATCTACTTTCTATAAATTATCAGCAACTTGGTGAAATTACACCTATCAAAAAAAATTACAGCCTCCTCCAAATCCCCTATAGCTGTCCTATCCATCGCCACAATAGGTGTGTTTTCTACCACTTAAGGTAGAAGTGTCTCTCAATCAATTTGCTAAGTTAGACAAAGTAGCTGGTACATTTTTCAAGCAAACTGTACATGTGAGGTCTGCCTATTTTACAACCGGTGTAATATGTATTTACGAAACTTCCATTCTCTATTTGCCTGAACTACACTACTTCTTTATGTTCATAGGTATTAGTACATAATGACATGGTGTTAACCAATAGAATACCCATCCATCTCTTGGACTGGGTGTCATTAACATTACTTATCTGTCTACAATTACCTAATCATGTCTCGATATTACTTTTAAAAGATAGTCAGCAAGGCAAATAAAGCGTGTTGATTGAATCTTAATAGCTGGGCCAAGTCTGAAACCTGGAAACTTATTTGTGCTAAAGGACCTGTGTAGAAGAATCTAACATGGTCAAGTTTGGCCCATGACAACACAGTTTCGAAATATGCATTAAAATTAAATGCACTGATCTACTTTCTATAAATTATCAGCAAATTGGTGAAATTACACCTATCAAAAAAAATTACAGCCTCCTCCAAATCCCCTATAGTGTCCTATCCATCGCCACAATAGGTGTGTTTTCTACCACTTAAGGTAGAAGTGTCTCTCAATCAATTTTCTAAGTTAGACAAAGTAGCTGGTACATTTTTCAAGCAAACTGTACATGTGAGGTCTGCCTATTTTACAACCGGTGTAATATGTATTTACGAAACTTCCATTCTCTATTTGCCTGAACTACACTACTTCTTTATGTTCATAGGTATTAGTACATAATGACATGGTGTTAACCAATAGAATACCCATACATCTCTTTGACTGGGTGTCATTAACATTACTTATCTGTCTACAATTACCTAATCATGTCTCGATATTACTTTTAAAAGATAGTCAGCAAGGCAAATAAAGTGTGTTGATTGAATCTTAATAGCTGGGCCAAGTCTGAAGCCTGGAAACTTATTTGTGCTAAAGGACCTGTGTAGAAGAATCTAACATGGTCAAGTTTGGCCCATGACAACACAGTTTCGAAATATGCATTAAAATTAAATGCACTGATCTACTTTCTATAAATTATCAGCAAATTGGTGAAATTACACCTATCAAAAAAATTACAGCCTCCTCCAAATCCCCTATAGCTGTCCTATCCATCGCCACAATAGGTGTGTTTTCTACCACTTAAGGTAGAAGTGTCTCTCAATTTGCTAAGTTAGACAAAGTAGCTGGTACATTTTTCAAGCAAACTGTACATGTGAGGTCTGCCTATTTTACAACCGGTGTAATATGTATTTACGAAACTTCCATTCTCTATTTGCCTGAACTACACTACTTCTTTATGTTCATAGGTATTAGTACATAATGACATGCTGTTAACCAATAGAATACCCATCCATCTCCTGGACTGGGTGTCATTAACATTACTTATCTGCCTACAATTACCTAATCATGTCTCGATATTACTTTTAAAAGATAGTCAGCAAGGCAAATAAAGCGTGTTGATTGAATCTTAATAGCTGGGCCAAGTCTGAAGCCTGGAAACTTATTTGTGCTAAAGGACCTGTGTAGAAGAATCTGACATGGTCAAGTTTGGCCCATGACAACACAGTTTTGGAATATGCATTAAAATTAAATGCACTGATCTACTTTCTATAAATTATCAGCAAATTGGTGAAATTACACCTATCAAAAAAAATACAGCCTCCTCCAAATCCCCTATAGCTGTCCTATCCATCGCCACAATAGGTGTGTTTTCTACCACTTAAGGTAGAAGTGTCTCTCAATTTGCTAAGTTAGACAAAGTAGCTGGTACATTTTTCAAGCAAACTGTACATTTGAGGTCTGCCTATTTTACAACCGGTGTAATATGTATTTACGAAACTTCCATTCTCTATTTGCCTGAACTACACTACTTCTTTATGTTCATAGGTATTAGTACATAATGACATGGTGTTAACCAATAGAACACCCATCCATCTCTTGGACTGGGTGTCATTAACATTACTTATCTGTCTACAATTACCTAATCATGTCTCGATATTACTTTTAAAAGTTAGTCAGCAAGGCAAATAAAGTGTGTTGATTGAATCTTAATAGCTGGACCAAGTCTGAAGCCTGGAAACTTATTTGTGCTAAAGGACCTGTGTAGAAGAATCTAACATGGTCAAGTTTGGCCCATGACAACACAGTTTCGAAATATGCATTAAAATTAAATGCACTGATCTACTTTCTATAAATTATCAGCAAATTGGTGAAATTACACCTATCAAAAAAAATTACAGCCTCCTCCAAATCCCCTATAGCTGTCCTATCCATCGCCACAATAGGTGTGTTTTCTACCACTTAAGGTAGAAGTGTCTCTCAATTTGCTAAGTTAGACAAAGTAGCTGGTACATTTTTCAAGCAAACTGTACATGTGAGGTCTGCCTATTTTACAACCGGTGTATTATGTATTTACGAAACTTCCATTCTCTATTTGCCTGAACTACACTACTTCTTTATGTTCATAGGTATTAGTACATAATGACATGCTGTTAACCAATAGAATACCCATCCATCTCCTGGACTGGGTGTCATTAACATTACTTATCTGCCTACAATTACCTAATCATGTCTCGATATTACTTTTAAAAGATAGTCAGCAAGGCAAATAAAGCGTGTTGATTGAATCTTAATAGCTGGGCCAAGTCTGAAGCCTGGAAACGTATTTGTGCTAAAGGACCTCTGTAGAAGAATCTAACATGGTCAAGTTTGGCCCATGACAACACAGTTTCGAAATATGCATTAAAATTAAATGCACTGATCTACTTTCTATAAATTATCAGCAACTTGGTGAAATTACACCTATCAAAAAAAATTACAGCCTCCTCCAAATCCCCTATAGCTGTCCTATCCATCGCCACAATAGGTGTGTTTTCTACCACTTAAGGTAGAAGTGTCTCTCAATCAATTTGCTAAGTTAGACAAAGTAGCTGGTACATTTTTCAAGCAAACTGTACATGTGAGGTCTGCCTATTTTACAACCGGTGTAATATGTATTTACGAAACTTCCATTCTCTATTTGCCTGAACTACACTACTTCTTTATGTTCATAGGTATTAGTACATAATGACATGGTGTTAACCAATAGAACACCCATCCATCTCTTGGACTGGGTGTCATTAACATTACTTATCTGTCTACAATTACCTAATCATGTCTCGATATTACTTTTAAAAGTTAGTCAGCAAGGCAAATAAAGCGTGTTGATTGAATCTTAATAGCTGGACCAAGTCTGAAGCCTGGAAACTTATTTGTGCTAAAGGACCTGTGTAGAAGAATCTAACATGGTCAAGTTTGGCCCATGACAACACAGTTTCGAAATATGCATTAAAATTAAATGCACTGATCTACTTTCTATAAATTATCAGCAAATTGGTGAAATTACACCTATCAAAAAAAATTACAGCCTCCTCCAAATCCCCTATAGCTGTCCTATCCATCGCCACAATAGGTGTGTTTTCTACCACTTAAGGTAGAAGTGTCTCTCAATCAATTTGCTAAGTTAGACAAAGTAGCTGGTACATTTTTCAAGCAAACTGTACATGTGAGGTCTGCCTATTTTACAACCGGTGTAATATGTATTTACGAAACTTCCATTCTCTATTTGCCTGAACTACACTACTTCTTTATGTTCATAGGTATTAGTACATAATGACATGGTGTTAACCAATAGAATACCCATCCATCTCTTGGACTGGGTGTCATTAACATTACTTATCTGTCTACAATTACCTAATCATGTCTCGATATTACTTGTAAAAGATAGTCAGCAAGGCAAATAAAGCGTGTTGATTGAATCTTAATAGCTGGGCCAAGTCTGAAACCTGGAAACTTATTTGTGCTAAAGGACCTGTGTAGAAGAATCTAACATGGTCAAGTTTGGCCCATGACAACACAGTTTCGAAATATGCATTAAAATTAAATGCACTGATCTACTTTCTATAAATTATCAGCAAATTGGTGAAATTACACCTATCAAAAAAAATTACAGCCTCCTCCAAATCCCCTATAGCTGTCCTATCCATCGCCACAATAGGTGTGTTTTCTACCACTTAAGGTAGAAGTGTCTCTCAATCAATTTGCTAAGTTAGACAAAGTAGCTGGTACATTTTTCAAGCAAACTGTACATGTGAGGTCTGCCTATTTTACAACCGGTGTAATATGTATTTACGAAACTTCCATTCTCTATTTGCCTGAACTACACTACTTCTTTATGTTCATAGGAATTAGTACATAATGACATGGTGTTAACCAATAGAATACCCATACATCTCTTTGACTGGGTGTCATTAACATTACTTATCTGTCTACAATTACCTAATCATGTCTCGATATTACTTTTAAAAGATAGTCAGCAAGGCAAATAAAGCGTGTTGATTGAATCTTAATAGCTGGGCCAAGTCTGAAGCCTGGAAACTTATTTGTGCTAAAGGACCTGTGTAGAAGAATCTGACATGGTCAAGTTTGGCCCATGACAACACAGTTTTGGAATATGCATTAAAATTAAATGCACTGATCTACTTTCTATAAATTATCAGCAAATTGGTGAAATTACACCTATCAAAAAAAATACAGCCTCCTCCAAATCCCCTATAGCTGTCCTATCCATCGCCACAATAGGTGTGTTTTCTACCACTTAAGGTAGAAGTGTCTCTCAATCAATTTGCTAAGTTAGACAAAGTAGCTGGTACATTTTTCAAGCAAACTGTACATGTGAGGTCTGCCTATTTTACAACCGGTGTAATATGTATTTACGAAACTTCCATTCTCTATTTGCCTGAACTACACTACTTCTTTATGTTCATAGGTATTAGTACATAATGACATGCTGTTAACCAATAGAATACCCATACATCTCTTGGACTGGGTGTCATTAACATTACTTATCTGTCTACAATTACCTAATCATGTCTCGATATTACTTTTAAAAGATAGTCAGCAAGGCAAATAAAGCGTGTTGATTGAATCTTAATAGCTGGGCCAAGTCTGAAGCCTGGAAACTTATTTGTGCTAAAGGACCTGTGTAGAAGAATCTAACATGGTCAAGTTTGGCCCATGACAACACAGTTTCGAAATATGCATTAAAATTAAATGCACTGATCTACTTTCTATAAATTATCAGCAAATTGGTGAAATTACACCTATCAAACAAAAATTACAGCCTCCTCCAAATCCCCTATAGCTGTCCTATCCATCGCCACAATAGGTGTGTTTTCTACCACTTAAGGTAGACGTGTCTCTCAATCAATTTGCTAAGTTAGACAAAGTAGCTGGTACATTTTTCAAGCAAACTGTACATGTGAGGTCTGCCTATTTTACAACCGGTGTAATATGTATTTACGAAACTTCCATTCTCTATTTGCCTGAACTACACTACTTCTTTATGTTCATAGGTATTAGTACATAATGACATGCTGTTAACCAATAGAATACCCATCCATCTCCTGGACTGGGTGTCATTAACATTACATATCTGTCTACAATTACCTAATCATGTCTCGATATTACTTTTAAAAGATAGTCAGCAAGGCAAATAAAGCGTGTTGATTGAATCTTAATAGCTGGACCAAGTCTGAAGCCTGGAAACTTATTTGTGCTAAAGGACCTGTGTAGAAGAATCTAACATGGTCAAGTTTGGCCCATGACAACACAGTTTCGAAATATGCATTAAAATTAAATGCACTGATCTACTTTCTATAAATTATCAGCAAATTGGTGAAATTACACCTATCAAAAAAAATTACAGCCTCCTCCAAATCCCCTATAGCTGTCCTATCCATCGCCACAATAGGTGTGTTTTCTACCACTTAAGGTAGAAGTGTCTCTCAATCAATTTGCTAAGTTAGACAAAGTAGCTGGTACATTTTTCAAGCAAACTGTACATGTGAGGTCTGCCTATTTTACAACCGGTGTAATATGTATTTACGAAACTTCCATTCTCTATTTGCCTGAACTACACTACTTCTTTATGTTCATAGGTATTAGTACATAATGACATGGTGTTAACCAATAGAATACCCATCCATCTCTTGGACTGGGTGTCATTAACATTACTTATCTGTCTACAATTACCTAATCATGTCTCGATATTACTTTTAAAAGATAGTCAGCAAGGCAAATAAAGCGTGTTGATTGAATCTTAATAGCTGGGCCAAGTCTGAAGCCTGGAAACTTATTTGTGCTAAAGGACCTGTGTAGAAGAATCTGACATGGTCAAGTTTGGCCCATGACAACACAGTTTTGGAATATGCATTAAAATTAAATGCACTGATCTACTTTCTATAAATTATCAGCAAATTGGTGAAATTACACCTATCAAAAAAAATACAGCCTCCTCCAAATCCCCTATAGCTGTCCTATCCATCGCCACAATAGGTGTGTTTTCTACCACTTAAGGTAGAAGTGTCTCTCAATTTGCTAAGTTAGACAAAGTAGCTGGTACATTTTTCAAGCAAACTGTACATGTGAGGTCTGCCTATTTTACAACCGGTGTAATATGTATTTACGAAACTTCCATTCTCTATTTGCCTGAACTACACTACTTCTTTATGTTCATAGGTATTAGTACATAATGACATGGTGTTAACCAATAGAACACCCATCCATCTCTTGGACTGGGTGTCATTAACATTACTTATCTGTCTACAATTACCTAATCATGTCTCGATATTACTTTTAAAAGTTAGTCAGCAAGGCAAATAAAGCGTGTTGATTGAATCTTAATAGCTGGACCAAGTCTGAAGCCTGGAAACTTATTTGTGCTAAAGGACCTGTGTAGAAGAATCTAACATGGTCAAGTTTGGCCCATGACAACACAGTTTCGAAATATGCATTAAAATTAAATGCACTGATCTACTTTCTATAAATTATCAGCAAATTGGTGAAATTACACCTATCAAAAAAAATTACAGCCTCCTCCAAATCCCCTATAGCTGTCCTATCCATCGCCACAATAGGTGTGTTTTCTACCACTTAAGGTAGAAGTGTCTCTCAATCAATTTGCTAAGTTAGACAAAGTAGCTGGTACATTTTTCAAGCAAACTGTACATGTGAGGTCTGCCTATTTTACAACCGGTGTAATATGTATTTACGAAACTTCCATTCTCTATTTGCCTGAACTACACTACTTCTTTATGTTCATAGGTATTAGTACATAATGACATGGTGTTAACCAATAGAATACCCATCCATCTCTTGGACTGGGTGTCATTAACATTACTTATCTGTCTACAATTACCTAATCATGTCTCGATATTACTTGTAAAAGATAGTCAGCAAGGCAAATAAAGCGTGTTGATTGAATCTTAATAGCTGGGCCAAGTCTGAAACCTGGAAACTTATTTGTGCTAAAGGACCTGTGTAGAAGAATCTAACATGGTCAAGTTTGGCCCATGACAACACAGTTTCGAAATATGCATTAAAATTAAATGCACTGATCTACTTTCTATAAATTATCAGCAAATTGGTGAAATTACACCTATCAAAAAAAATTACAGCCTCCTCCAAATCCCCTATAGCTGTCCTATCCATCGCCACAATAGGTGTGTTTTCTACCACTTAAGGTAGAAGTGTCTCTCAATCAATTTGCTAAGTTAGACAAAGTAGCTGGTACATTTTTCAAGCAAACTGTACATGTGAGGTCTGCCTATTTTACAACCGGTGTAATATGTATTTACGAAACTTCCATTCTCTATTTGCCTGAACTACACTACTTCTTTATGTTCATAGGTATTAGTACATAATGACATGGTGTTAACCAATAGAATACCCATACATCTCTTTGACTGGGTGTCATTAACATTACTTATCTGTCTACAATTACCTAATCATGTCTCGATATTACTTTTAAAAGATAGTCAGCAAGGCAAATAAAGCGTGTTGATTGAATCTTAATAGCTGGGCCAAGTCTGAAGCCTGGAAACTTATTTGTGCTAAAGGACCTGTGTAGAAGAATCTGACATGGTCAAGTTTGGCCCATGACAACACAGTTTTGGAATATGCATTAAAATTAAATGCACTGATCTACTTTCTATAAATTATCAGCAAATTGGTGAAATTACACCTATCAAAAAAAATACAGCCTCCTCCAAATCCCCTATAGCTGTCCTATCCATCGCCACAATAGGTGTGTTTTCTACCACTTAAGGTAGAAGTGTCTCTCAATTTGCTAAGTTAGACAAAGTAGCTGGTACATTTTTCAAGCAAACTGTACATGTGAGGTCTGCCTATTTTACAACCGGTGTAATATGTATTTACGAAACTTCCATTCTCTATTTGCCTGAACTACACTACTTCTTTATGTTCATAGGTATTAGTACATAATGACATGGTGTTAACCAATAGAATACCCATCCATCTCTTGGACTGGGTGTCATTAACATTACTTATCTGTCTACAATTACCTAATCATGTCTCGATATTACTTTTAAAAGATAGTCAGCAAGGCAAATAAAGCGTGTTGATTGAATCTTAATAGCTGGGCCAAGTCTGAAGCCTGGAAACTTATTTGTGCTAAAGGACCTGTGTAGAAGAATCTAACATGGTCAAGTTTGGCCCATGACAACACAGTTTCGAAATATGCATTAAAATTAAATGCACTGATCTACTTTCTATAAATTATCAGCAAATTGGTGAAATTACACCTATCAAACAAAAATTACAGCCTCCTCCAAATCCCCTATAGCTGTCCTATCCATCGCCACAATAGGTGTGTTTTCTACCACTTAAGGTAGACGTGTCTCTCAATCAATTTGCTAAGTTAGACAAAGTAGCTGGTACATTTTTCAAGCAAACTGTACATGTGAGGTCTGCCTATTTTACAACCGGTGTAATATGTATTTACGAAACTTCCATTCTCTATTTGCCTGAACTACACTACTTCTTTATGTTCATAGGTATTAGTACATAATGACATGCTGTTAACCAATAGAATACCCATCCATCTCCTGGACTGGGTGTCATTAACATTACATATCTGTCTACAATTACCTAATCATGTCTCGATATTACTTTTAAAAGATAGTCAGCAAGGCAAATAAAGCGTGTTGATTGAATCTTAATAGCTGGACCAAGTCTGAAGCCTGGAAACTTATTTGTGCTAAAGGACCTGTGTAGAAGAATCTAACATGGTCAAGTTTGGCCCATGACAACACAGTTTCGAAATATGCATTAAAATTAAATGCACTGATCTACTTTCTATAAATTATCAGCAAATTGGTGAAATTACACCTATCAAAAAAAATTACAGCCTCCTCCAAATCCCCTATAGCTGTCCTATCCATCGCCACAATAGGTGTGTTTTCTACCACTTAAGGTAGAAGTGTCTCTCAATCAATTTGCTAAGTTAGACAAAGTAGCTGGTACATTTTTCAAGCAAACTGTACATGTGAGGTCTGCCTATTTTACAACCGGTGTAATATGTATTTACGAAACTTCCATTCTCTATTTGCCTGAACTACACTACTTCTTTATGTTCATAGGTATTAGTACATAATGACATGGTGTTAACCAATAGAATACCCATCCATCTCTTGGACTGGGTGTCATTAACATTACTTATCTGTCTACAATTACCTAATCATGTCTCGATATTACTTTTAAAAGATAGTCAGCAAGGCAAATAAAGCGTGTTGATTGAATCTTAATAGCTGGGCCAAGTCTGAAACCTGGAAACTTATTTGTGCTAAAGGACCTGTGTAGAAGAATCTAACATGGTCAAGTTTGGCCCATGACAACACAGTTTCGAAATATGCATTAAAATTAAATGCACTGATCTACTTTCTATAAATTATCAGCAAATTGGTGAAATTACACCTATCAAAAAAAATTACAGCCTCCTCCAAATCCCCTATAGCTGTCCTATCCATCGCCACAATAGGTGTGTTTTCTACCACTTAAGGTAGAAGTGTCTCTCAATCAATTTGCTAAGTTAGACAAAGTAGCTGGTACATTTTTCAAGCAAACTGTACATGTGAGGTCTGCCTATTTTACAACCGGTGTAATATGTATTTACGAAACTTCCATTCTCTATTTGCCTGAACTACACTACTTCTTTATGTTCATAGGTATTAGTACATAATGACATGCTGTTAACCAATAGAATACCCATACATCTCTTTGACTGGGTGTCATTAACATTACTTATCTGTCTACAATTACCTAATCATGTCTCGATATTACTTTTAAAAGATAGTCAGCAAGGCAAATAAAGCGTGTTGATTGAATCTTAATAGCTGGGCCAAGTCTGAAGCCTGGAAACTTATTTGTGCTAAAGGACCTGTGTAGAAGAATCTAACATGGTCAAGTTTGGCCCATGACAACACAATTTCGAAATATGCATTAAAATTAAATGCACTGATCTACTTTCTATAAATTATCAGCAAATTGGTGAAATTACACCTATCAAAAAAATTACAGCCTCCTCCAAATCCCCTATAGCTGTCCTATCCATCGCCACAATAGGTGTGTTTTCTACCACTTAAGGTAGAAGTGTCTCTCAATTTGCTAAGTTAGACAAGGTAGCTGGTACATTTTTCAAGCAAACTGTACATGTGAGGTCTGCCTATTTTACAACCGGTGTATTATGTATTTACGAAACTTCCATTCTCTATTTGCCTGAACTACACTACTTCTTTATGTTCATAGGTATTAGTACATAATGACATGCTGTTAACCAATAGAATACCCATCCATCTCCTGGACTGGGTGTCATTAACATTACTTATCTGCCTACAATTACCTAATCATGTCTCGATATTACTTTTAAAAGATAGTCAGCAAGGCAAATAAAGCGTGTTGATTGAATCTTAATAGCTGGGCCAAGTCTGAAGCCTGGAAACGTATTTGTGCTAAAGGACCTCTGTAGAAGAATCTAACATGGTCAAGTTTGGCCCATGACAACACAGTTTCGAAATATGCATTAAAATTAAATGCACTGATCTACTTTCTATAAATTATCAGCAACTTGGTGAAATTACACCTATCAAAAAAAATTACAGCCTCCTCCAAATCCCCTATAGCTGTCCTATCCATCGCCACAATAGGTGTGTTTTCTACCACTTAAGGTAGAAGTGTCTCTCAATCAATTTGCTAAGTTAGACAAAGTAGCTGGTACATTTTTCAAGCAAACTGTACATGTGAGGTCTGCCTATTTTACAACCGGTGTAATATGTATTTACGAAACTTCCATTCTCTATTTGCCTGAACTACACTACTTCTTTATGTTCATAGGTATTAGTACATAATGACATGGTGTTAACCAATAGAATACCCATCCATCTCTTGGACTGGGTGTCATTAACATTACTTATCTGTCTACAATTACCTAATCATGTCTCGATATTACTTTTAAAAGATAGTCAGCAAGGCAAATAAAGCGTGTTGATTGAATCTTAATAGCTGGGCCAAGTCTGAAACCTGGAAACTTATTTGTGCTAAAGGACCTGTGTAGAAGAATCTAACATGGTCAAGTTTGGCCCATGACAACACAGTTTCGAAATATGCATTAAAATTAAATGCACTGATCTACTTTCTATAAATTATCAGCAAATTGGTGAAATTACACCTATCAAAAAAAATGACAGCCTCCTCCAAATCCCCTATAGCTGTCCTATCCATCGCCACAATAGGTGTGTTTTCTACCACTTAAGGTAGAAGTGTCTCTCAATCAATTTGCTAAGTTAGACAAAGTAGCTGGTACATTTTTCAAGCAAACTGTACATGTGAGGTCTGCCTATTTTACAACCGGTGTAATATGTATTTACGAAACTTCCATTCTCTATTTGCCTGAACTACACTACTTCTTTATGTTCATAGGTATTAGTACATAATGACATGGTGTTAACCAATAGAATACCCATACATCTCTTTGACTGGGTGTCATTAACATTACTTATCTGTCTACAATTACCTAATCATGTCTCGATATTACTTTTAAAAGATAGTCAGCAAGGCAAATAAAGCGTGTTGATTGAATCTTAATAGCTGGGCCAAGTCTGAAGCCTGGAAACTTATTTGTGCTAAAGGACCTGTGTAGAAGAATCTAACATGGTCAAGTTTGGCCCATGACAACACAGTTTCGAAATATGCATTAAAATTAAATGCACTGATCTACTTTCTATAAATTATCAGCAAATTGGTGAAATTACACCTATCAAAAAAATTACAGCCTCCTCCAAATCCCCTATAGCTGTCCTATCCATCGCCACAATAGGTGTGTTTTCTACCACTTAAGGTAGAAGTGTCTCTCAATTTGCTAAGTTAGACAAAGTAGCTGGTACATTTTTCAAGCAAACTGTACATGTGAGGTCTGCCTATTTTACAACCGGTGTAATATGTATTTACGAAACTTCCATTCTCTATTTGCCTGAACTACACTACTTCTTTATGTTCATAGGTATTAGTACATAATGACATGCTGTTAACCAATAGAATACCCATCCATCTCCTGGACTGGGTGTCATTAACATTACTTATCTGCCTACAATTACCTAATCATGTCTCGATATTACTTTTAAAAGATAGTCAGCAAGGCAAATAAAGCGTGTTGATTGAATCTTAATAGCTGGGCCAAGTCTGAAGCCTGGAAACTTATTTGTGCTAAAGGACCTGTGTAGAAGAATCTGACATGGTCAAGTTTGGCCCATGACAACACAGTTTTGGAATATGCATTAAAATTAAATGCACTGATCTACTTTCTATAAATTATCAGCAAATTGGTGAAATTACACCTATCAAAAAAAATACAGCCTCCTCCAAATCCCCTATAGCTGTCCTATCCATCGCCACAATAGGTGTGTTTTCTACCACTTAAGGTAGAAGTGTCTCTCAATTTGCTAAGTTAGACAAAGTAGCTGGTACATTTTTCAAGCAAACTGTACATGTGAGGTCTGCCTATTTTACAACCGGTGTAATATGTATTTACGAAACTTCCATTCTCTATTTGCCTGAACTACACTACTTCTTTATGTTCATAGGTATTAGTACATAATGACATGGTGTTAACCAATAGAATACCCATCCATCTCTTGGACTGGGTGTCATTAACATTACTTATCTGTCTACAATTACCTAATCATGTCTCGATATTACTTTTAAAAGTTAGTCAGCAAGGCAAATAAAGCGTGTTGATTGAATCTTAATAGCTGGACCAAGTCTGAAGCCTGGAAACTTATTTGTGCTAAAGGACCTGTGTAGAAGAATCTAACATGGTCAAGTTTGGCCCATGACAACACAGTTTCGAAATATGCATTAAAATTAAATGCACTGATCTACTTTCTATAAATTATCAGCAAATTGGTGAAATTACACCTATCAAAAAAAATTACAGCCTCCTCCAAATCCCCTATAGCTGTCCTATCCATCGCCACAATAGGTGTGTTTTTGTTACGGGGGGCTGTCTGATAATAACCGAAAGGAGTATCAGACAGTCAGGGTCCACCGTGCAAAGACTTTGCTGCAGACTATGGCAGAGTGCAATACCTCTGTTAACTCACAGAAGGATATAATAAGAAAGTAAAGCAATTCCTCCCTTACTTGGAGGGTGTGTGGAATGATCTCTGTTAATAATCACAGAGACAAAGGCAATGTGTGCGAAATGGCACCTACCTAGGTCCGCTCTTCTAGTGGTGCAAAAGAGACGAACAGCAGCGTAAGCCGCACAAAGCTCCTACCTGCGTTCGCTCCACTAGTGTGCGAGGACACGAACCACTAGATATGGCACCTGCCTAGGTCCGCTCTTCTAGTGGTGCAAAAGAGACGAACAGCAGCGTAAGCCGCACAAAGCTCCTACCTCTGTTCGCTCCCCTAGTGTGCGAGGATACGAACAACTGCCAGACGCAGTATAAGGAACGTTACCCTAGCGGCAACGTCCACCTACGAGTACAATCACAAGGCCCAGCCAGACCATGTGCCTCAGGCACCTGCCTATGTCCGCTCCCCTAAGAGGTAAGGATACGGACAGCAGCCGAAGCTGTAAGGTATAAGAACGCTACCCTGCCGGTAGCGCTCACCTAGCATAGACAGAGGAATGCCTAGAGGAACGCGCACAGAGCGTCTACTCGTATGCATGAACCAAGAGGACTGAGCACCATGCGGCGTGTGTCAGGGTCTTATATAGACTCTGTGCCTCATCCAAGATGGAGGACACCAGAGCCAATCCGCTTCCAGAACGACAGGAGTGACGTCATGCTGGCCTATCACCGAGCAAGACGTCACAAGCACATGACCAGCGACCAATCGGCATAGAAGGTGTCAGAGACATGTGACCTCGTGTCAGCGATGATGTCACCCGCACATGTGCAATGGCTCCAAGATTGGACTTAGTCTCCGGCGCTCGCACATGTGCAGTAGCAAGAAATCTGGACTTAGTCTCCAGCGCTCGCACATGTGCAGTAGCAAGAAATCTGGACTTAGTCTCCAGCGCTCGCACATGTGCAGTAGCAAGAAATCTGGACTTAGTCTCCAGCGCTCGCACATGTGCAGTAGCAAGAAATCTGGACATAGTCTCCAGTGCTCGCAGCAACCGTAACAGTACCTCCCCCTCAAGGGCCCCCCTCCCGGCGACGCAGATAATCGGCAACTAAGTCGGGAGCATGGACAGCCTCCTCAGGCTCCCAAGAGCGATGTTCCGGGCCATAGCCCTCCCAATCTATCAAGAAGAACCTGCGCCCTCTAACCATCTTAGAACCAACTATGGCTCGTACCTCATAGCTAGAGCGAGAGGAATCAGAGGCAGGAGAGTGCACTTCACGAGCGTGAGGTAAAATAGCTGGCTTTAGCAGTGAGACATGGAATTTGTCATGAATCCTAAGATGGACAGGTAACTTCAATTGATAGACTACAGGATTTACCTGTCGAAGAACCTCATAAGGACCCAGGAAGCGAGGAGCAAATTTGACAGAGCTCACTCTAAGTCTCACGTGTTTTGCAGAGAGCCACACAAAGTCCCCTGGAGAAAAGACAGGAGCCGGGCGACGAAACCGATCGGACACCGTCTTCATACGGTCCTTAGCTGCTTGGATCGACTCTTGAGTCCGATCCCAAACCTCTCTGGCATTAGTTGCCCAGTCGGCCACAAGAGGAGGAGGTGCAGCAGCGGGAAACGGTACCGGTACCCTAGGGTGTTGCCCATTATTGAGTACGAACGGTGTCTGCCCAGTGGCCTCAGCCAGCGAATTGTTAAGGGCAAATTCTGCCCAGGGTAGGAGGGAGGACCAGTTATCGTGGTTCTCAGCAACAAAGTGTCGAAGGTATATAATCATAGATTGATTGGTACGTTCAACCAAACCATTAGTCTCCGGATGGTATGCCGAAGAGAGATTCAACTCAATTTGCAGAAGGCTACAAAGATCTCGCCAGAAACGGGAAGTAAATTGCGGGCCTCTATCACAAATGATACGATCTGGCATCCCGTGAAGCCTAAAGACATGCTTGAGGAATAGTTTGGCTAGTACCCTGGAAGATGGGATTCTCGATAACGGTACGAGATGAACCATCCGGGAGAAATGGTCCGTAATGACCCACACAAATCTATGTCCCTGTGAACATGGAAGATCACCCACAAAGTCCATGCCTACCACCTCCCATGGTCTATCTGGCACTGGTAAAGGATGCAAGAGCCCAGCCGGTCTCTGCCGTAATGGACGGTTGCGAGCACACGAGTAGCAGGAACCGACATATCTCTTGACGTGGCTGGCTAAGTGTGGCCACCAATACCACCTCTCCAGTAACTCTCGTGTCCGCCTAATACCAAAATGCCCACCCACCTTTGAGGTGTGGGCCCATGACAGTATATCATTCTGTCGATCAGGCGGAACAAATGTCTTGCCCGGTGGGATTTGGTCTAACGTCACACGGGAGAGCGTATGAAAAACCCTGGATGGAAGGATAAGAAGAGGTTCGTCAATCTCTTCCTGGGTAGAAAGCATAGAGCGAGACAGGGCGTCTGCCTTGTTATTCTTACTCCCAGACAAATAGTTGATGGAGAAGTGAAAGCGGGAGAAAAACAAGGACCAGCGGGCTTGGCGAGGATTCAGACGCTGAGCGGTTTGTAAGTACGTCAGATTCTTATGGTCTGTATAGACCTGGAAAGGATGTTTCGCTCCTTCCAGCAAGTGACGCCACTCCTCCAAGGCTAATCTCAAGGCGAGCAGTTCCCTATCCCCAATGGTATAGTTTCTCTCTGCCGGTGAAAAGGTTTTAGCAAAGAAGAAACACGGCCTTTTTCTACCTGCACCGTTCTTTTGATACAAGACCGCACCAGCACCCACTGAAGAGGCATCAACCTCTAAGAGGAAGGGCTTACTCTCATCGGGTCTTTGAAGAACGGGAGCAGTTGAAAAGTGTCTTTTTACTGCCTCAAAAGCCTGAGATGTCTCAGTAGACCAGGCTTTGGGATTAGCACCTTTCTTAGTCAAGGCCACCAAAGGGGCCACCAAAGTAGAAAAATGGGGTATGAACTGCCTGTAATAATTTATAAATCCTAAGAAGCGTTGCACCGCCTTCAAGGAATGAGGTTCGGACCATTGCAGGACAGCAGAGAGCTTTGCAGGATCCATAGCCAGACCCTCTTGTGAGATAATGTAACCCAAAAAAGGCAATGAGGACTGCTCGAATACACATTTCTCGAGTTTAGCAAACAATGAGTGCTCCCTTAAACGGGAAAGGACACGAACGACATCCTGACGATGAGTCTCCAGATCAGGAGAAAAAATCAGGATGTCGTCCAGATACACCACTACTGAGGATAACAGTAAATCCCTGAACACATCATTTACGAAGTCCTGAAATACTGCGGGTGCATTACATAACCCAAAAGGCATGACGAGGTATTCATAGTGACCGTCTCGGGTGTTAAAAGCGGTCTTCCATTCGTCACCCTTTCGAATTCGTACCAAGTTATACGCACCCCGCAGATCCAACTTCGTAAAAACTTGAGCTCCTCTCAGTCTGTCAAAGAGCTCCGAAATTAAAGGTAATGGGTATTTGTTCTTTATTGTGATTGCGTTGAGACCCCTGTAATCTATGCAGGGACGCAAATCACCCTCTTTCTTCCGAACAAAGAAAAACCCAGCTCCCGCGGGAGAGACAGACTTACGAATGAACCCCTTCTCTAAGCTCTCTCTTATATAGGTCGACATGGCCTCCGACTCAGGTATCGACAGGGGGTAAACCCTGCCTTTAGGTGGAACCGAACCTGGGATAAGGTCTATGGCACAGTCATACGGCCTATGGGGTGGAAGAACCTCAGCACCCTGTTTGGAGAACACGTCAGCGAAATCCAAATAGGGTGTAGGTATGGGAGAGAGATCAGTTGATGCAACTGCAACGACCTTAGGTGGTAAGGGAAGACATCGGGACTGACATTTCGAACCCCAACTAATAATGCTGTCAGACTCCCAGTCAATGTGAGGAGCATGAGTCCGAAGCCATGGAAGACCCAGAAGGACGTCGTCTATACCCTCAGGCAAAACAAGAAAAGAAATCTCCTCTATGTGACCCTGAGACAGGGAAAGGTGCAAGGGAACTGTCCTCAATGTAATGGAGTCAGACAACATAGTTCCATTAACAACACGGACAGGAATAGGCGCCTCTAACATGATAGAGGGAATATTGTGTCCCTTTACAAATCCTGAGGACACAAAAATCCCGTCAGCTCCGGAATCCACAAAAGCCATAATAGGCCATGTATTCTCAGATAACGAGAGCTGACCTGGGATACAACACTTAGAGGGTGCAGAAGACGTCTCTAGTAACCCCCCTCTAATGATTACTAGGCCAGGGAGTTTCCCTGACGACTAGGACACTTGTTGGCATAGTGCCCAGCCTGACGACATACGTAACATATAGGAGGACCAGACTTGCGTAGTCTGGAGAACGTATGACCTAACTCCATAGGAGTGGGAGATGTTTCAGATGCTGAGGAAGATGGTAGTGGACCCTCAACAACTGGAATAGCCCGATGCTTAGGGCGTGAGGAAGAGACCTCGAGTCTACGTTCCTTATGGCGTACATCGATCCTCGTTGCTACTGTGATAAAGTCCTCCAGAGAAGCAGGGACTTCACGAGTAGCAAGGGCATCCTTGACATAGCCAGCCAACCCTCTCCAGAAGATAGGAATCAACACCTTCTCTGGCCAATCTAGTTCTGCCACCAGAGTTCTAAAAGCAATGGCATAAGAACTAGTGGATAACGAACCCTGAGATAGATCTAACAGTCTCAGGGCCGCATCATGGGTAACCTGCGGACCCATGAATACCGCCTTAAGAGCATCAAGAAAGTCTTGATGTCTCAGAGTAACCACATCAGAGCGCTCCCATAGGGGAGTCGCCCATTCTAAGGCTTTGTCCTGAAGCAAGGAGATGATAAAGCCTACTCTAGACCTCTCCGTAGAGAAGCGAGAAGAGTTAACCTCTAGGTGTATCTGACACTGACTAATGAAACCACGACATGATCTGGCATCGCCAGAATATCTGTTTGGCAGAGCAAGTCGAGGATCATGTGCAGATGTCACCATGGTCTGAGGTTTATCCTCTATACTCTTGAGCCGTGACTCAAGTACTTGTATGTAACGGTGTAACTGCTGATATTCTGCCATAACTGCCAGACCCTTGGCTCAGTCCTAATGTTACGGGGGGCTGTCTGATAATAACCGAAAGGAGTATCAGACAGTCAGGGTCCACCGTGCAAAGACTTTGCTGCAGACTATGGCAGAGTGCAATACCTCTGTTAACTCACAGAAGGATATAATAAGAAAGTAAAGCAATTCCTCCCTTACTTGGAGGGTGTGTGGAATGATCTCTGTTAATAATCACAGAGACAAAGGCAATGTGTGCGAAATGGCACCTACCTAGGTCCGCTCTTCTAGTGGTGCAAAAGAGACGAACAGCAGCGTAAGCCGCACAAAGCTCCTACCTGCGTTCGCTCCACTAGTGTGCGAGGACACGAACCACTAGATATGGCACCTGCCTAGGTCCGCTCTTCTAGTGGTGCAAAAGAGACGAACAGCAGCGTAAGCCGCACAAAGCTCCTACCTCTGTTCGCTCCCCTAGTGTGCGAGGATACGAACAACTGCCAGACGCAGTATAAGGAACGTTACCCTAGCGGCAACGTCCACCTACGAGTACAATCACAAGGCCCAGCCAGACCATGTGCCTCAGGCACCTGCCTATGTCCGCTCCCCTAAGAGGTAAGGATACGGACAGCAGCCGAAGCTGTAAGGTATAAGAATGCTACCCTGCCGGTAGCGCTCACCTAGCATAGACAGAGGAATGCCTAGAGGAACGCGCACAGAGCGTCTACTCGTATGCATGAACCAAGAGGACTGAGCACCATGCGGCGTGTGTCAGGGTCTTATATAGACTCTGTGCCTCATCCAAGATGGAGGACACCAGAGCCAATCCGCTTCCAGAACGACAGGAGTGACGTCATGCTGGCCTATCACCGAGCAAGACGTCACAAGCACATGACCAGCGACCAATCGGCATAGAAGGTGTCAGAGACATGTGACCTCGTGTCAGCGATGATGTCACCCGCACATGTGCAATGGCTCCAAGATTGGACTTAGTCTCCGGCGCTCGCACATGTGCAGTAGCAAGAAATCTGGACTTAGTCTCCAGCGCTCGCACATGTGCAGTAGCAAGAAATCTGGACTTAGTCTCCAGCGCTCGCACATGTGCAGTAGCAAGAAATCTGGACTTAGTCTCCAGCGCTCGCACATGTGCAGTAGCAAGAAATCTGGACTTAGTCTCCAGCGCTCGCACATGTGCAGTAGCAAGAAATCTGGACATAGTCTCCAGTGCTCGCAGCAACCGTAACAGTTTTCTACCACTTAAGGTAGAAGTGTCTCTCAATTTGCTAAGTTAGACAAAGTAGCTGGTACATTTTTCAAGCAAACTGTACATGTGAGGTCTGCCTATTTTACAACCGGTGTATTATGTATTTACGAAACTTCCATTCTCTATTTGCCTGAACTACACTACTTCTTTATGTTCATAGGTATTAGTACATAATGACATGCTGTTAACCAATAGAATACCCATCCATCTCCTGGACTGGGTGTCATTAACATTACTTATCTGCCTACAATTACCTAATCATGTCTCGATATTACTTTTAAAAGATAGTCAGCAAGGCAAATAAAGCGTGTTGATTGAATCTTAATAGCTGGGCCAAGTCTGAAGCCTGGAAACGTATTTGTGCTAAAGGACCTCTGTAGAAGAATCTAACATGGTCAAGTTTGGCCCATGACAACACAGTTTCGAAATATGCATTAAAATTAAATGCACTGATCTACTTTCTATAAATTATCAGCAACTTGGTGAAATTACACCTATCAAAAAAAATTACAGCCTCCTCCAAATCCCCTATAGCTGTCCTATCCATCGCCACAATAGGTGTGTTTTCTACCACTTAAGGTAGAAGTGTCTCTCAATCAATTTGCTAAGTTAGACAAAGTAGCTGGTACATTTTTCAAGCAAACTGTACATGTGAGGTCTGCCTATTTTACAACCGGTGTAATATGTATTTACGAAACTTCCATTCTCTATTTGCCTGAACTACACTACTTCTTTATGTTCATAGGTATTAGTACATAATGACATGGTGTTAACCAATAGAATACCCATCCATCTCTTGGACTGGGTGTCATTAACATTACTTATCTGTCTACAATTACCTAATCATGTCTCGATATTACTTTTAAAAGATAGTCAGCAAGGCAAATAAAGCGTGTTGATTGAATCTTAATAGCTGGGCCAAGTCTGAAACCTGGAAACTTATTTGTGCTAAAGGACCTGTGTAGAAGAATCTAACATGGTCAAGTTTGGCCCATGACAACACAGTTTCGAAATATGCATTAAAATTAAATGCACTGATCTACTTTCTATAAATTATCAGCAAATTGGTGAAATTACACCTATCAAAAAAAATGACAGCCTCCTCCAAATCCCCTATAGCTGTCCTATCCATCGCCACAATAGGTGTGTTTTCTACCACTTAAGGTAGAAGTGTCTCTCAATCAATTTGCTAAGTTAGACAAAGTAGCTGGTACATTTTTCAAGCAAACTGTACATGTGAGGTCTGCCTATTTTACAACCGGTGTAATATGTATTTACGAAACTTCCATTCTCTATTTGCCTGAACTACACTACTTCTTTATGTTCATAGGTATTAGTACATAATGACATGGTGTTAACCAATAGAATACCCATACATCTCTTTGACTGGGTGTCATTAACATTACTTATCTGTCTACAATTACCTAATCATGTCTCGATATTACTTTTAAAAGATAGTCAGCAAGGCAAATAAAGCGTGTTGATTGAATCTTAATAGCTGGGCCAAGTCTGAAGCCTGGAAACTTATTTGTGCTAAAGGACCTGTGTAGAAGAATCTAACATGGTCAAGTTTGGCCCATGACAACACAGTTTCGAAATATGCATTAAAATTAAATGCACTGATCTACTTTCTATAAATTATCAGCAAATTGGTGAAATTACACCTATCAAAAAAATTACAGCCTCCTCCAAATCCCCTATAGCTGTCCTATCCATCGCCACAATAGGTGTGTTTTCTACCACTTAAGGTAGAAGTGTCTCTCAATTTGCTAAGTTAGACAAAGTAGCTGGTACATTTTTCAAGCAAACTGTACATGTGAGGTCTGCCTATTTTACAACCGGTGTAATATGTATTTACGAAACTTCCATTCTCTATTTGCCTGAACTACACTACTTCTTTATGTTCATAGGTATTAGTACATAATGACATGCTGTTAACCAATAGAATACCCATCCATCTCCTGGACTGGGTGTCATTAACATTACTTATCTGCCTACAATTACCTAATCATGTCTCGATATTACTTTTAAAAGATAGTCAGCAAGGCAAATAAAGCGTGTTGATTGAATCTTAATAGCTGGACCAAGTCTGAAGCCTGGAAACTTATTTGTGCTAAAGGACCTGTGTAGAAGAATCTAACATGGTCAAGTTTGGCCCATGACAACACAGTTTCGAAATATGCATTAAAATTAAATGCACTGATCTACTTTCTATAAATTATCAGCAAATTGGTGAAATTACACCTATCAAAAAAAATACAGCCTCCTCCAAATCCCCTATAGCTGTCCTATCCATCGCCACAATAGGTGTGTTTTCTACCACTTAAGGTAGAAGTGTCTCTCAATTTGCTAAGTTAGACAAAGTAGCTGGTACATTTTTCAAGCAAACTGTACATGTGAGGTCTGCCTATTTTACAACCGGTGTAATATGTATTTACGAAACTTCCATTCTCTATTTGCCTGAACTACACTACTTCTTTATGTTCATAGGTATTAGTACATAATGACATGGTGTTAACCAATAGAATACCCATCCATCTCTTGGACTGGGTGTCATTAACATTACTTATCTGTCTACAATTACCTAATCATGTCTCGATATTACTTTTAAAAGATAGTCAGCAAGGCAAATAAAGCGTGTTGATTGAATCTTAATAGCTGGACCAAGTCTGAAGCCTGGAAACTTATTTGTGCTAAAGGACCTGTGTAGAAGAATCTAACATGGTCAAGTTTGGCCCATGACAACACAGTTTCGAAATATGCATTAAAATTAAATGAACTGATCTACTTTCTATAAATTATCAGCAAATTGGTGAAATTACACCTATCAAAAAAAATTACAGCCTCCTCCAAATCCCCTATAGCTGTCCTATCCATCGCCACAATAGGTGTGTTTTCTACCACTTAAGGTAGAAGTGTCTCTCAATCAATTTGCTAAGTTAGACAAAGTAGCTGGTACATTTTTCAAGCAAACTGTACATGTGAGGTCTGCCTATTTTACAACCGGTGTAATATGTATTTACGAAACTTCCATTCTCTATTTGCCTGAACTACACTACTTCTTTATGTTCATAGGTATTAGTACATAATGACATGGTGTTAACCAATAGAATGCCCATCCATCTCTTGGACTGGGTGTCATTAACATTACTTATCTGTCTACAATTACCTAATCATGTCTCGATATTACTTGTAAAAGATAGTCAGCAAGGCAAATAAAGCGTGTTGATTGAATCTTAATAGCTGGGCCAAGTCTGAAACCTGGAAACTTATTTGTGCTAAAGGACCTGTGTAGAAGAATCTAACATGGTCAAGTTTGGCCCATGACAACACAGTTTCGAAATATGCATTAAAATTAAATGCACTGATCTACTTTCTATAAATTATCAGCAAATTGGTGAAATTACACCTATCAAAAAAAATTACAGCCTCCTCCAAATCCCCTATAGCTGTCCTATCCATCGCCACAATAGGTGTGTTTTCTACCACTTAAGGTAGAAGTGTCTCTCAATCAATTTGCTAAGTTAGACAAAGTAGCTGGTACATTTTTCAAGCAAACTGTACATGTGAGGTCTGCCTATTTTACAACCGGTGTAATATGTATTTACGAAACTTCCATTCTCTATTTGCCTGAACTACACTACTTCTTTATGTTCATAGGTATTAGTACATAATGACATGGTGTTAACCAATAGAATACCCATACATCTCTTTGACTGGGTGTCATTAACATTACTTATCTGTCTACAATTACCTAATCATGTCTCGATATTACTTTTAAAAGATAGTCAGCAAGGCAAATAAAGCGTGTTGATTGAATCTTAATAGCTGGGCCAAGTCTGAAGCCTGGAAACTTACTTGTGCTAAAGGACCTGTGTAGAAGAATCTGACATGGTTAAGTTTGGCCCATGACAACACAGTTTTGGAATATGCATTAAAATTAAATGCACTGATCTACTTTCTATAAATTATCAGCAAATTGGTGAAATTACACCTATCAAAAAAAATACAGCCTCCTCCAAATCCCCTATAGCTGTCCTATCTATCGCCACAATAGGTGTGTTTTCTACCACTTAAGGTAGAAGTGTCTCTCAATTTGCTAAGTTAGACAAAGTAGCTGGTACATTTTTCAAGCAAACTGTACATGTGAGGTCTGCCTATTTTACAACCGGTGTAATATGTATTTACGAAACTTCCATTCTCTATTTGCCTGAACTACACTACTTCTTTATATTCATAGGTATTAGTACATAATGACATGGTGTTAACCAATAGAATACCCATCCATCTCTTGGACTGGGTGTCATTAACATTACTTATCTGTCTACAATTACCTAATCATGTCTCGATATTACTTTTAAAAGATAGTCAGCAAGGCAAATAAAGCGTGTTGATTGAATCTTAATAGCTGGACCAAGTCTGAAGCCTGGAAACTTATTTGTGCTAAAGGACCTGTGTAGAAGAATCTAACATGGTCAAGTTTGGCCCATGACAACACAGTTTCGAAATATGCATTAAAATTAAATGCACTGATCTACTTTCTATAAATTATCAGCAAATTGGTGAAATTACACCTATCAAAAAAAATTACAGCCTCCTCCAAATCCCCTATAGCTGTCCTATCCATCGCCACAATAGGTGTGTTTTCTACCACTTAAGGTAGAAGTGTCTCTCAATCAATTTGCTAAGTTAGACAAAGTAGCTGGTACATTTTTCAAGCAAACTGTACATGTGAGGTCTGCCTATTTTACAACCGGTGTAATATGTATTTACGAAACTTCCATTCTCTATTTGCCTGAACTACACTACTTCTTTATGTTCATAGGTATTAGTACATAATGACATGGTGTTAACCAATAGAATACCCATCCATCTCTTGGACTGGGTGTCATTAACATTACTTATCTGTCTACAATTACCTAATCATGTCTCGATATTACTTGTAAAAGATAGTCAGCAAGGCAAATAAAGCGTGTTGATTGAATCTTAATAGCTGGGCCAAGTCTGAAACCTGGAAACTTATTTGTGCTAAAGGACCTGTGTAGAAGAATCTAACATGGTCAAGTTTGGCCCATGACAACACAGTTTCGAAATATGCATTAAAATTAAATGCACTGATCTACTTTCTATAAATTATCAGCAAATTGGTGAAATTACACCTATCAAAAAAAATTACAGCCTCCTCCAAATCCCCTATAGCTGTCCTATCCATCGCCACAATAGGTGTGTTTTCTACCACTTAAGGTAGAAGTGTCTCTCAATCAATTTGCTAAGTTAGACAAAGTAGCTGGTACATTTTTCAAGCAAACTGTACATGTGAGGTCTGCCTATTTTACAACCGGTGTAATATGTATTTACGAAACTTCCATTCTCTATTTGCCTGAACTACACTACTTCTTTATGTTCATAGGTATTAGTACATAATGACATGGTGTTAACCAATAGAATACCCATACATCTCTTTGACTGGGTGTCATTAACATTACTTATCTGTCTACAATTACCTAATCATGTCTCGATATTACTTTTAAAAGATAGTCAGCAAGGCAAATAAAGCGTGTTGATTGAATCTTAATAGCTGGGCCAAGTCTGAAGCCTGGAAACTTACTTGTGCTAAAGGACCTGTGTAGAAGAATCTGACATGGTCAAGTTTGGCCCATGACAACACAGTTTTGGAATATGCATTAAAATTAAATGCACTGATCTACTTTCTATAAATTATCAGCAAATTGGTGAAATTACACCTATCAAAAAAAATACAGCCTCCTCCAAATCCCCTATAGCTGTCCTATCTATCGCCACAATAGGTGTGTTTTCTACCACTTAAGGTAGAAGTGTCTCTCAATTTGCTAAGTTAGACAAAGTAGCTGGTACATTTTTCAAGCAAACTGTACATGTGAGGTCTGCCTATTTTACAACCGGTGTAATATGTATTTACGAAACTTCCATTCTCTATTTGCCTGAACTACACTACTTCTTTATATTCATAGGTATTAGTACATAATGACATGGTGTTAACCAATAGAATACCCATCCATCTCTTGGACTGGGTGTCATTAACATTACTTATCTGTCTACAATTACCTAATCATGTCTCGATATTACTTTTAAAAGATAGTCAGCAAGGCAAATAAAGCGTGTTGATTGAATCTTAATAGCTGGACCAAGTCTGAAGCCTGGAAACTTATTTGTGCTAAAGGACCTGTGTAAAAGAATCTAACATGGTCAAGTTTGGCCCATGACAACACAGTTTCGAAATATGCATTAAAATTAAATGCACTGATCTACTTTCTATAAATTATCAGCAAATTGGTGAAATTACACCTATCAAAAAAAATTACAGCCTCCTCCAAATCCCCTATAGCTGTCCTATCCATCGCCACAATAGGTGTGTTTTCTACCACTTAAGGTAGAAGTGTCTCTCAATCAATTTGCTAAGTTAGACAAAGTAGCTGGTACATTTTTCAAGCAAACTGTACATGTGAGGTCTGCCTATTTTACAACCGGTGTAATATGTATTTACGAAACTTCCATTCTCTATTTGCCTGAACTACACTACTTCTTTATGTTCATAGGTATTAGTACATAATGACATGGTGTTAACCAATAGAATACCCATCCATCTCTTGGACTGGGTGTCATTAACATTACTTATCTGTCTACAATTACCTAATCATGTCTCGATATTACTTGTAAAAGATAGTCAGCAAGGCAAATAAAGCGTGTTGATTGAATCTTAATAGCTGGGCCAAGTCTGAAACCTGGAAACTTATTTGTGCTAAAGGACCTGTGTAGAAGAATCTAACATGGTCAAGTTTGGCCCATGACAACACAGTTTCGAAATATGCATTAAAATTAAATGCACTGATCTACTTTCTATAAATTATCAGCAAATTGGTGAAATTACACCTATCAAAAAAAATTACAGCCTCCTCCAAATCCCCTATAGCTGTCCTATCCATCGCCACAATAGGTGTGTTTTCTACCACTTAAGGTAGAAGTGTCTCTCAATCAATTTGCTAAGTTAGACAAAGTAGCTGGTACATTTTTCAAGCAAACTGTACATGTGAGGTCTGCCTATTTTACAACCGGTGTAATATGTATTTACGAAACTTCCATTCTCTATTTGCCTGAACTACACTACTTCTTTATGTTCATAGGTATTAGTACATAATGACATGGTGTTAACCAATAGAATACCCATACATCTCTTTGACTGGGTGTCATTAACATTACTTATCTGTCTACAATTACCTAATCATATCTCGATATTACTTTTAAAAGATAGTCAGCAAGGCAAATAAAGCGTGTTGATTGAATCTTAATAGCTGGGCCAAGTCTGAAGCCTGGAAACTTATTTTTGCTAAAGGACCTGTGTAGAAGAATCTGACATGGTCAAGTTTGGCCCATGACAACACAGTTTTGGAATATGCATTAAAATTAAATGCACTGATCTACTTTCTATAAATTATCAGCAAATTGGTGAAATTACACCTATCAAAAAAAATACAGCCTCCTCCAAATCCCCTATAGCTGTCCTATCCATCGCCACAATAGGTGTGTTTTCTACCACTTAAGGTAGAAGTGTCTCTCAATTTGCTAAGTTAGACAAAGTAGCTGGTACATTTTTCAAGCAAACTGTACATGTGAGGTCTGCCTATTTTACAACCGGTGTAATATGTATTTACAAAACTTCCATTCTCTATTTGCCTGAACTACACTACTTCTTTATATTCATAGGTATTAGTACATAATGACATGGTGTTAACCAATAGAATACCCATCCATCTCTTGGACTGGGTGTCATTAACATTACTTATCTGTCTACAATTACCTAATCATGTCTCGATATTACTTTTAAAAGATAGTCAGCAAGGCAAATAAAGCGTGTTGATTGAATCTTAATAGCTGGGCCAAGTCTGAAACCTGGAAACTTATTTGTGCTAAAGGACCTGTGTAGAAGAATCTAACATGGTCAAGCTTGGCCCATGACAACACAGTTTCGAAATATGCATTAAAATTAAATGCACTGATCTACTTTCTATAAATTATCAGCAAATTGGTGAAATTACACCTATCAAAAAAAATTACAGCCTCCTCCAAATCCCCTATAGCTGTCCTATCCATCGCCACAATAGCTGTGTTTTCTACCACTTAAGGTAGAAGTGTCTCTCAATCAATTTGCTAAGTTAGACAAAGTAGCTGGTACATTTTTCAAGCAAACTGTACATGTGAGGTCTGCCTATTTTACAACCGGTGTAATATGTATTTACGAAACTTCCATTCTCTATTTGCCTGAACTACACTACTTCTTTATGTTCATAGGTATTAGTACATAATGACATGGTGTTAACCAATAGAATACCCATCCATCTCCTGGACTGGGTGTCATTAACATTACTTATCTGTCTACAATTACCTAATCATGTCTCGATATTACTTTTAAAAGATAGTCAGCAAGGCAAATAAAGCGTGTTGATTGAATCTTAATAGCTGGGCCAAGTCTGAAGCCTAGAAACTTATTTGTGCTAAAGGACCTGTGTAGAAGAATCTGACATGGTCAAGTTTGGCCCATGACAACACAGTTTTGGAATATGCATTAAAATTAAATGCACTGATCTACTTTCTATAAATTATCAGCAAATTGGTGAAATTACACCTATCAAAAAAAATACAGCCTCCTCCAAATCCCCTATAGCTGTCTTATCCATCGCCACAATAGGTGTGTTTTCTACCACTTAAGGTAGAAGTGTCTCTCAATTTGCTAAGTTAGACAAAGTAGCTGGTACATTTTTCAAGGAAACTGTACATGTGAGGTCTGCCTATTTTACAACCGGTGTAATATGTATTTACGAAACTTCCATTCTCTATTTGCCTGAACTACACTACTTCTTTATGTTCATAGGTATTAGTACATAATGAAATGCTGTTAACCAATAGAATACCCATCCATCTCCTGGACTGGGTGTCATTAACATTACTTATCTGTCTACAGTTACCTAATCATGTCTCGATATTACTTTTAAAAGATAGTCAGCAAGGCAAATAAAGCGTGTTGATTGAATCTTAATAGCTGGACCAAGTCTGAAGCCTGGAAACTTATTTGTGCTAAAGGACCTGTGTAGAAGAATCTAACATGGTCAAGTTTGGCCCATGACAACACAGTTTCGAAATATGCATTAAAATTAAATGCACTGATCTACTTTCTATAAATTATCAGCAAATTGGTGAAATTACACCTATCAAAAAAAATTACAGCCTCCTCCAAATCCCCTATAGCTGTCCTATCCATCGCCACAATAGGTGTGTTTTCTACCACTTAAGGTAGAAGTGTCTCTCAATCAATTTGCTAAGTTAGACAAAGTAGCTGGTACATTTTTCAAGCAAACTGTACATGTGAGGTCTGCCTATTTTACAACCGGTGTAATATGTATTTACGAAACTTCCATTCTCTATTTGCCTGAACTACACTACTTCTTTGTGTTCATAGGTATTAGTACATAATGACATGGTGTTAACCAATAGAATACCCATCCATCTCTTGGACTGGGTGTCATTAACATTACTTATCTGTCTACAATTACCTAATCATGTCTCGATATTACTTGTAAAAGATAGTCAGCAAGGCAAATAAAGCGTGTTGATTGAATCTTAATAGCTGGGCCAAGTCTGAAGCCTGGAAACGTATTTGTGCTAAAGGACCTCTGTAGAAGAATCTAACATGGTCAAGTTTGGCCCATGACAACACAGTTTCGAAATATGCATTAAAATTAAATGCACTGATCTACTTTCTATAAATTATCAGCAAATTGGTGAAATTACACCTATCAAAAAAAATTACAGCCTCCTCCAAATCCCCTATAGCTGTCCTATCCATCGCCACAATAGGTGTGTTTTCTACCACTTAAGGTAGAAGTGTCTCTCAATCAATTTGCTAAGTTAGACAAAGTAGCTGGTACATTTTTCAAGCAAACTGTACATGTGAGGTCTGCCTATTTTACAACCGGTGTAATATGTATTTACGAAACTTCCATTCTCTATTTGCCTGAACTACACTACTTCTTTATGTTCATAGGTATTAGTACATAATGACATGGTGTTAACCAATAGAATACCCATACATCTCTTTGACTGGGTGTCATTAACATTACTTATCTGTCTACAATTACCTAATCATGTCTCGATATTACTTTTAAAAGATAGTCAGCAAGGCAAATAAAGCGTGTTGATTGAATCTTAATAGCTGGGCCAAGTCTGAAGCCTGGAAACTTATTTGTGCTAAAGGACCTGTGTAGAAGAATCTAACATGGTCAAGTTTGGCCCATGACAACACAGTTTCGAAATATGCATTAAAATTAAATGCACTGATCTACTTTCTATAAATTATCAGCAAATTGGTGAAATTACACCTATCAAAAAAATTACAGCCTCCTCCAAATCCCCTATAGCTGTCCTATCCATCGCCACAATAGGTGTGTTTTCTACCACTTAAGGTAGAAGTGTCTCTCAATTTGCTAAGTTAGACAAAGTAGCTGGTACATTTTTCAAGCAAACTGTACATGTGAGGTCTGCCTATTTTACAACCGGTGTAATATGTATTTACGAAACTTCCATTCTCTATTTGCCTGAACTACACTACTTCTTTATGTTCATAGGTATTAGTACATAATGACATGCTGTTAACCAATAGAATACCCATCCATCTCCTGGACTGGGTGTCATTAACATTACTTATCTGCCTACAATTACCTAATCATGTCTCGATATTACTTTTAAAAGATAGTCAGCAAGGCAAATAAAGCATGTTGATTGAATCTTAATAGCTGGGCCAAGTCTGAAGCCTGGAAACGTATTTGTGCTAAAGGACCTCTGTAGAAGAATCTAACATGGTCAAGTTTGGCCCATGACAACACAGTTTCGAAATATGCATTAAAATTAAATGCACTGATCTACTTTCTATAAATTATCAGCAACTTGGTGAAATTACACCTATCAAAAAAAATTACAGCCTCCTCCAAATCCCCTATAGCTGTCCTATCCATCGCCACAATAGGTGTGTTTTCTACCACTTAAGGTAGAAGTGTCTCTCAATTTGCTAAGTTAGACAAAGTAGCTGGAACATTTTTCAAGCAAACTGTACATGTGAGGTCTGCCTATTTTACAACCGGTGTAATATGTATTTACGAAACTTCCATTCTCTATTTGCCTGAACTACACTACTTCTTTATGTTCATAGGTATTAGTACATAATGACATGGTGTTAACCAATAGAATACCCATCCATCTCTTGGACTGGGTGTCATTAACATTACTTATCTGTCTACAATTACCTAATCATGTCTCGATATTACTTGTAAAAGATAGTCAGCAAGGCAAATAAAGCGTGTTGATTGAATCTTAATAGCTGGGCCAAGTCTGAAGCCTGGAAACTTATTTGTGCTAAAGGACCTGTGTAGAAGAATCTGACATGGTCAAGTTTGGCCCATGACAACACAGTTTTGGAATATGCATTAAAATTAAATGCACTGATCTACTTTCTATAAATTATCAGCAAATTGGTGAAATTACACCTATCAAAAAAAATACAGCCTCCTCCAAATCCCCTATAGCTGTCCTATCCATCGCCACAATAGGTGTGTTTTCTACCACTTAAGGTAGAAGTGTCTCTCAATTTGCTAAGTTAGACAAAGTAGCTGGTACATTTTTCAAGCAAACTGTACATGTGAGGTCTGCCTATTTTACAACCGGTGTAATATGTATTTACGAAACTTCCATTCTCTATTTGCCTGAACTACACTACTTCTTTATGTTCATAGGTATTAGTACATAATGACATGGTGTTAACCAATAGAATACCCATCCATCTCTTGGACTGGGTGTCATTAACATTACTTATCTGTCTACAATTACCTAATCATGTCTCGATATTACTTTTAAAAGATAGTCAGCAAGGCAAATAAAGCGTGTTGATTGAATCTTAATAGCTGGGCCAAGTCTGAAGCCTGGAAACTTATTTGTGCTAAAGGACCTGTGTAGAAGAATCTGACATGGTCAAGTTTGGCCCATGACAACACAGTTTTGGAATATGCATTAAAATTAAATGCACTGATCTACTTTCTATAAATTATCAGCAAATTGGTGAAATTACACCTATCAAAAAAAATACAGCCTCCTCCAAATCCCCTATAGCTGTCCTATCCATCGCCACAATAGGTGTGTTTTCTACCACTTAAGGTAGAAGTGTCTCTCAATTTGCTAAGTTAGACAAAGTAGCTGGTACATTTTTCAAGCAAACTGTACATGTGAGGTCTGCCTATTTTACAACCGGTGTAATATGTATTTACGAAACTTCCATTCTCTATTTGCCTGAACTACACTACTTCTTTATGTTCATAGGTATTAGTACATAATGACATGGTGTTAACCAATAGAATACCCATCCATCTCTTGGACTGGGTGTCATTAACATTACTTATCTGTCTACAATTACCTAATCATGTCTCGATATTACTTTTAAAAGATAGTCAGCAAGGCAAATAAAGCGTGTTGATTGAATCTTAATAGCTGGACCAAGTCTGAAGCCTGGAAACTTATTTGTGCTAAAGGACCTGTGTAGAAGAATCTAACATGGTCAAGTTTGGCCCATGACAACACAGTTTCGAAATATGCATTAAAATTAAATGCACTGATCTACTTTCTATAAATTATCAGCAAATTGGTGAAATTACACCTATCAAAAAAAATTACAGCCTCCTCCAAATCCCCTATAGCTGTCCTATCCATCGCCACAATAGGTGTGTTTTCTACCACTTAAGGTAGAAGTGTCTCTCAATCAATTTGCTAAGTTAGACAAAGTAGCTGGTACATTTTTCAAGCAAACTGTACATGTGAGGTCTGCCTATTTTACAACCGGTGTAATATGTATTTACGAAACTTCCATTCTCTATTTGCCTGAACTACACTACTTCTTTATGTTCATAGGTATTAGTACATAATGACATGGTGTTAACCAATAGAATACCCATCCATCTCTTGGACTGGGTGTCATTAACATTACTTATCTGTCTACAATTACCTAATCATGTCTCGATATTACTTGTAAAAGATAGTCAGCAAGGCAAATAAAGCGTGTTGATTGAATCTTAATAGCTGGGCCAAGTCTGAAGCCTGGAAACGTATTTGTGCTAAAGGACCTCTGTAGAAGAATCTAACATGGTCAAGTTTGGCCCATGACAACACAGTTTCGAAATATGCATTAAAATTAAATGCACTGATCTACTTTCTATAAATTATCAGCAACTTGGTGAAATTACACCTATCAAAAAAAAATTACAGCCTCCTCCAAATCCCCTATAGCTGTCCTATCCATCGCCACAATAGGTGTGTTTTCTACCACTTAAGGTAGAAGTGTCTCTCAATCAATTTGCTAAGTTAGACAAAGTAGCTGGTACATTTTTCAAGCAAACTGTACATGTGAGGTCTGCCTATTTTACAACCGGTGTAATATGTATTTACGAAACTTCCATTCTCTATTTGCCTGAACTACACTACTTCTTTATGTTCATAGGTATTAGTACATAATGACATGGTGTTAACCAATAGAATACCCATCCATCTCTTGGACTGGGTGTCATTAACATTACTTATCTGTCTACAATTACCTAATCATGTCTCGATATTACTTTTAAAAGATAGTCAGCAAGGCAAATAAAGCGTGTTGATTGAATCTTAATAGCTGGGCCAAGTCTGAAGCCTGGAAACTTATTTGTGCTAAAGGACCTGTGTAGAAGAATCTAACATGGTCAAGTTTGGCCCATGACAACACAGTTTCGAAATATGCATTAAAATTAAATGCACTGATCTACTTTCTATAAATTATCAGCAAATTGGTGAAATTACACCTATCAAAAAAAATTACAGCCTCCTCCAAATCCCCTATAGCTGTCCTATCCATCGCCACAATAGGTGTGTTTTCTACCACTTAAGGTAGAAGTGTCTCTCAATCAATTTGCTAAGTTAGACAAAGTAGCTGGTACATTTTTCAAGCAAACTGTACATGTGAGGTCTGCCTATTTTACAACCGGTGTAATATGTATTTACGAAACTTCCATTCTCTATTTGCCTGAACTACACTACTTCTTTGTGTTCATAGGTATTAGTACATAATGACATGGTGTTAACCAATAGAATACCCATCCATCTCTTGGACTGGGTGTCATTAACATTACTTATCTGTCTACAATTACCTAATCATGTCTCGATATTACTTGTAAAAGATAGTCAGCAAGGCAAATAAAGCGTGTTGATTGAATCTTAATAGCTGGGCCAAGTCTGAAGCCTGGAAATGTATTTGTGCTAAAGGACCTCTGTAGAAGAATCTAACATGGTCAAGTTTGGCCCATGACAACACAGTTTCGAAATATGCATTAAAATTAAATGCACTGATCTACTTTCTATAAATTATCAGCAAATTGGTGAAATTACACCTATCAAAAAAAATTACAGCCTCCTCCAAATCCCCTATAGCTGTCCTATCCATCGCCACAATAGGTGTGTTTTCTACCACTTAAGGTAGAAGTGTCTCTCAATCAATTTGCTAAGTTAGACAAAGTAGCTGGTACATATTTCAAGCAAACTGTACATGTGAGGTCTGCCTATTTTACAACCGGTGTAATATGTATTTACGAAACTTCCATTCTCTATTTGCCTGAACTACACTACTTCTTTATGTTCATAGGTATTAGTACATAATGACATGGTGTTAACCAATAGAATACCCATACATCTCTTTGACTGGGTGTCATTAACATTACTTATCTGTCTACAATTACCTAATCATGTCTCGATATTACTTTTAAAAGATAGTCAGCAAGGCAAATAAAGCGTGTTGATTGAATCTTAATAGCTGGGCCAAGTCTGAAGCCTGGAAACTTATTTGTGCTAAAGGACCTGTGTAGAAAAATCTAACATGGTCAAGTTTGGCCCATGACAACACAGTTTCGAAATATGCATTAAAATTAAATGCACTGATCTACTTTCTATAAATTATCAGCAAATTGGTGAAATTACACCTATCAAAAAAATTACAGCCTCCTCCAAATCCCCTATAGCTGTCCTATCCATCGCCACAATAGGTGTGTTTTCTACCACTTAAGGTAGAAGTGTCTCTCAATTTGCTAAGTTAGACAAAGTAGCTGGTACATTTTTCAAGCAAACTGTACATGTGAGGTCTGCCTATTTTACAACCGGTGTAATATGTATTTACGAAACTTCCATTCTCTATTTGCCTGAACTACACTACTTCTTTATGTTCATAGGTATTAGTACATAATGACATGCTGTTAACCAATAGAATACCCATCCATCTCCTGGACTGGGTGTCATTAACATTACTTATCTGCCTACAATTACCTAATCATGTCTCGATATTACTTTTAAAAGATAGTCAGCAAGGCAAATAAAGCATGTTGATTGAATCTTAATAGCTGGGCCAAGTCTGAAGCCTGGAAACGTATTTGTGCTAAAGGACCTCTGTAGAAGAATCTAACATGGTCAAGTTTGGCCCATGACAACACAGTTTCGAAATATGCATTAAAATTAAATGCACTGATCTACTTTCTATAAATTATCAGCAACTTGGTGAAATTACACCTATCAAAAAAAATTACAGCCTCCTCCAAATCCCCTATAGCTGTCCTATCCATCGCCACAATAGGTGTGTTTTCTACCACTTAAGGTAGAAGTGTCTCTCAATTTGCTAAGTTAGACAAAGTAGCTGGTACATTTTTCAAGCAAACTGTACATGTGAGGTCTGCCTATTTTACAACCGGTGTAATATGTATTTACGAAACTTCCATTCTCTATTTGCCTGAACTACACTACTTCTTTATGTTCATAGGTATTAGTACATAATGACATGGTGTTAACCAATAGAATACCCATCCATCTCTTGGACTGGGTGTCATTAACATTACTTATCTGTCTACAATTACCTAATCATGTCTCGATATTACTTGTAAAAGATAGTCAGCAAGGCAAATAAAGCGTGTTGATTGAATCTTAATAGCTGGACCAAGTCTGAAGCCTGGAAACTTATTTGTGCTAAAGGACCTGTGTAGAAGAATCTAACATGGTCAAGTTTGGCCCATGACAACACAGTTTCGAAATATGCATTAAAATTAAATGCACTGATCTACTTTCTATAAATTATCAGCAAATTGGTGAAATTACACCTATCAAAAAAAATTACAGCCTCCTCCAAATCCCCTATAGCTGTCCTATCCATCGCCACAATAGGTGTGTTTTCTACCACTTAAGGTAGAAGTGTCTCTCAATCAATTTGCTAAGTTAGACAAAGTAGCTGGTACATTTTTCAAGCAAACTGTACATGTGAGGTCTGCCTATTTTACAACCGGTGTAATATGTATTTACGAAACTTCCATTCTCCATTTGCCTGAACTACACTACTTCTTTATGTTCATAGGTATTAGTACATAATGATATGGTGTTAACCAATAGAATACCCATCCATCTCTTGGACTGGGTGTCATTAACATTACTTATCTGTCTACAATTACCTAATCATGTCTCGATATTACTTTTAAAAGATAGTCAGCAAGGCAAATAAAGCGTGTTGATTGAATCTTAATAGCTGGGCCAAGTCTGAAGCCTGGAAACGTATTTGTGCTAAAGGACCTCTGTAGAAGAATCTAACATGGTCAAGTTTGGCCCATGACAACACAGTTTCGAAATGTGCATTAAAATTAAATGCACTGATCTACTTTCTATAAATTATCAGCAACTTGGTGAAATTACACCTATCAAAAAAAAATTACAGCCTCCTCCAAATCCCCTATAGCTGTCCTATCCATCGCCACAATAGGTGTGTTTTCTACCACTTAAGGTAGAAGTGTCTCTCAATCAATTTGCTAAGTTAGACAAAGTAGCTGGTACATTTTTCAAGCAAACTGTACATGTGAGGTCTGCCTATTTTACAACCGGTGTAATATGTATTTACGAAACTTCCATTCTCTATTTGCCTGAACTACACTACTTCTTTATGTTCATAGGTATTAGTACATAATGACATGGTGTTACCAATAGAATACCCATCCATCTCTTGGACTGGGTGTCATTAACATTACTTATCTGTCTACAATTACCTAATCATGTCTCGATAATACTTTTAAAAGATAGTCAGCAAGGCAAATAAAGCGTGTTGATTGAATCTTAATAGCTGGGCCAAGTCTGAAGCCTGGAAACTTATTTGTGCTAAAGGACCTGTGTAGAAGAATCTAACATGGTCAAGTTTGGCCCATGACAACACAGTTTCGAAATATGCATTAAAATTAAATGCACTGATCTACTTTCTATAAATTATCAGCAAATTGGTGAAATTACACCTATCAAACAAAAATTACAGCCTCCTCCAAATCCCCTATAGCTGTCCTATCCATCGCCACAATAGGTGTGTTTTCTACCACTTAAGGTAGACGTGTCTCTCAATCAATTTGCTAAGTTAGACAAAGTAGCTGGTACATTTTTCAAGCAAACTGTACATGTGAGGTCTGCCTATTTTACAACCGGTGTAATATGTATTTACGAAACTTCCATTCTCTATTTGCCTGAACTACACTACTTCTTTATGTTCATAGGTATTAGTACATAATGACATGCTGTTAACCAATAGAATACCCATCCATCTCCTGGACTGGGTGTCATTAACATTACTTATCTGTCTACAATTACCTAATCATGTCTCGATATTACTTTTAAAAGATGGTCAGCAAGGCAAATAAAGCGTGTTGATTGAATCTTAATAGCTGGACCAAGTCTGAAGCCTGGAAACTTATTTGTGCTAAAGGACCTGTGTAGAAGAATCTAACATGGTCAAGTTTGGCCCATGACAACACAGTTTCGAAATATGCATTAAAATTAAATGCACTGATCTACTTTCTATAAATTATCAGCAAATTGGTGAAATTACACCTATCAAAAAAAATTACAGCCTCCTCCAAATCCCCTATAGCTGTCCTATCCATCGCCACAATAGGTGTGTTTTCTACCACTTAAGGTAGAAGTGTCTCTCAATCAATTTGCTAAGTTAGACAAAGTAGCTGGTACATTTTCAAGCAAACTGTACATGTGAGGTCTGCCTATTTTACAACCGGTGTAATATGTATTTACGAAACTTCCATTCTCTATTTGCCTGAACTACACTACTTCTTTATGTTCATAGGTATTAGTACATAATGACATGCTGTTAACCAATAGAATACCCATCCATCTCCTGGACTGGGTGTCATTAACATTACTTATCTGCCTAAAATTACCTAATCATGTCTCGATATTACTTGTAAAAGATAGTCAGCAAGGCAAATAAAGCGTGTTGATTGAATCTTAATAGCTGGGCCAAGTCTGAAGCCTGGAAACTTATTTGTGCTAAAGGACCTGTGTAGAAGAATCTGGCATGGTCAAGTTTGGCCCAAGACAACACAGTTTTGGAATATGCATTAAAATTAAATGCACTGATCTACTTTCTATAAATTATCAGCAAATTGGTGAAATTACACCTATCAAAAAAAATACAGCCTCCTCCAAATCCCCTATAGCTGTCCTATCCATCGCCACAATAGGTGTGTTTTCTACCACTTAAGGTAGAAGTGTCTCTCAATTTGCTAAGTTAGACAAAGTAGCTGGTACATTTTTCAAGCAAACTGTACATGTGAGGTCTGCCTATTTTACAACCGGTGTAATATGTATTTACGAAACTTCCATTCTCTATTTGCCTGAACTACACTACTTCTTTATGTTCATAGGTATTAGTACATAATGACATGGTGTTAACCAATAGAATACCCATCCATCTCTTGGACTGGGTGTCATTAACATTACTTATCTGTCTACAATTACCTAATCATGTCTCGATATTACTTTTAAAAGATAGTCAGCAAGGCAAATAAAGCGTGTTGATTGAATCTTAATAGCTGGACCAAGTCTGAAGCCTGGAAACTTATTTGTGCTAAAGGACCTGTGTAGAAGAATCTAACATGGTCAAGTTTGGCCCATGACAACACAGTTTCGAAATATGCATTAAAATTAAATGCACTGATCTACTTTCTATAAATTATCAGCAAATTGGTGAAATTACACCTATCAAAAAAAATTACAGCCTCCTCCAAATCCCCTATAGCTGTCCTATCCATCGCCACAATAGGTGTGTTTTCTACCACTTAAGGTAGAAGTGTCTCTCAATCAATTTGCTAAGTTAGACAAAGTAGCTGGTACATTTTTCAAGCAAACTGTACATGTGAGGTCTGCCTATTTTACAACCGGTGTAATATGTATTTACGAAACTTACATTCTCTATTTGCCTGAACTACACTACTTCTTTATGTTCATAGGTATTAGTACATAATGACATGGTGTTAACCAATAGAATACCCATCCATCTCTTGGACTGGGTGTCATTAACATTACTTATCTGTCTACAATTACCTAATCATGTCTCGATATTACTTGTAAAAGATAGTCAGCAAGGCAAATAAAGCGTGTTGATTGAATCTTAATAGCTGGGCCAAGTCTGAAGCCTGGAAACTTATTTGTGCTAAAGGACCTGTGTAGAAGAATCTGACATGGTCAAGTTTGGCCCATGACAACACAGTTTTGGAATATGCATTAAAATTAAATGCACTGATCTACTTTCTATAAATTATCAGCAAATTGGTGAAATTACACCTATCAAAAAAAATACAGCCTCCTCCAAATCCCCTATAGCTGTCCTATCCATCGCCACAATAGGTGTGTTTTCTACCACTTAAGGTAGAAGTGTCTCTCAATTTGCTAAGTTAGACAAAGTAGCTGGTACATTTTTCAAGCAAACTGTACATGTGAGGTCTGCCTATTTTACAACCGGTGTAATATGTATTTACGAAACTTCCATTCTCTATTTGCCTGAACTACACTACTTCTTTATGTTCATAGGTATTAGTACATAATGACATGGTGTAAACCAATAGAATACCCATCCATCTCTTGGACTGGGTGTCATTAACATTACTTATCTGTCTACAATTACCTAATCATGTCTCGATATTACTTTTAAAAGATAGTCAGCAAGGCAAATAAAGCGTGTTGATTGAATCTTAATAGCTGGGCCAAGTCTGAAGCCTGGAAACTTATTTGTGCTAAAGGACCTGTGTAGAAGAATCTGACATGGTCAAGTTTGGCCCATGACAACACAGTTTTGGAATATGCATTAAAATTAAATGCACTGATCTACTTTCTATAAATTATCAGCAAATTGGTGAAATTACACCTATCAAAAAAAATACAGCCTCCTCCAAATCCCCTATAGCTGTCCTATCCATCGCCACAATAGGTGTGTTTTCTACCACTTAAGGTAGAAGTGTCTCTCAATTTGCTAAGTTAGACAAAGTAGCTGGTACATTTTTCAAGCAAACTGTACATGTGAGGTCTGCCTATTTTACAACCGGTGTAATATGTATTTACGAAACTTCCATTCTCTATTTGCCTGAACTACACTACTTCTTTATGTTCATAGGTATTAGTACATAATGACATGGTGTTAACCAATAGAATACCCATCCATCTCTTGGACTGGGTGTCATTAACATTACTTATCTGTCTACAATTACCTAATCATGTCTCGATATTACTTTTAAAAGATAGTCAGCAAGGCAAATAAAGCGTGTTGATTGAATCTTAATAGCTGGACCAAGTCTGAAGCCTGGAAACTTATTTGTGCTAAAGGACCTGTGTAGAAGAATCTAACATGGTCAAGTTTGGCCCATGACAACACAGTTTCGAAATATGCATTAAAATTAAATGCACTGATCTACTTTCTATAAATTATCAGCAAATTGGTGAAATTACACCTATCAAAAAAAATTACAGCCTCCTCCAAATCCCCTATAGCTGTCCTATCCATCGCCACAATAGGTGTGTTTTCTACCACTTAAGGTAGAAGTGTCTCTCAATCAATTTGCTAAGTTAGACAAAGTAGCTGGTACATTTTTCAAGCAAACTGTACATGTGAGGTCTGCCTATTTTACAACCGGTGTAATATGTATTTACGAAACTTCCATTCTCTATTTGCCTGAACTACACTACTTCTTTATGTTCATAGGTATTAGTACATAATGACATGGTGTTAACCAATAGAATACCCATCCATCTCTTGGACTGGGTGTCATTAACATTACTTATCTGTCTACAATTACCTAATCATGTCTCGATATTACTTGTAAAAGATAGTCAGCAAGGCAAATAAAGCGTGTTGATTGAATCTTAATAGCTGGGCCAAGTCTGAAGCCTGGAAACGTATTTGTGCTAAAGGACCTCTGTAGAAGAATCTAACATGGTCAAGTTTGGCCCATGACAACACAGTTTCGAAATATGCATTAAAATTAAATGCACTGATCTACTTTCTATAAATTATCAGCAACTTGGTGAAATTACACCTATCAAAAAAAAATTACAGCCTCCTCCAAATCCCCTATAGCTGTCCTATCCATCGCCACAATAGGTGTGTTTTCTACCACTTAAGGTAGAAGTGTCTCTCAATCAATTTGCTAAGTTAGACAAAGTAGCTGGTACATTTTTCAAGCAAACTGTACATGTGAGGTCTGCCTATTTTACAACCGGTGTAATATGTATTTACGAAACTTCCATTCTCTATTTGCCTGAACTACACTATTTCTTTATGTTCATAGGTATTAGTACATAATGACATGGTGTTAACCAATAGAATACCCATACATCTCTTTGACTGGGTGTCATTAACATTACTTATCTGTCTACAATTACCTAATCATGTCTCGATATTACTTTTAAAAGATAGTCAGCAAGGCAAATAAAGCGTGTTGATTGAATCTTAATAGCTGGGCCAAGTCTGAAGCCTGGAAACTTATTTGTGCTAAAGGACCTGTGTAGAAGAATCTAACATGGTCAAGTTTGGCCCATGACAACACAGTTTCGAAATATGCATTAAAATTAAATGCACTGATCTACTTTCTATAAATTATCAGCAAATTGGTGAAATTACACCTATCAAAAAAATTACAGCCTCCTCCAAATCCCCTATAGCTGTCCTATCCATCGCCACAATAGGTGTGTTTTCTACCACTTAAGGTAGAAGTGTCTCTCAATTTGCTAAGTTAGACAAAGTAGCTGGTACATTTTTCAAGCAAACTGTACATGTGAGGTCTGCCTATTTTACAACCGGTGTAATATGTATTTACGATACTTCCATTCTCTATTTGCCTGAACTACACTACTTCTTTATGTTCATAGGTATTAGTACATAATGACATGCTGTTAACCAATAGAATACCCATCCATCTCCTGGACTGGGTGTCATTAACATTACTTATCTGCCTACAATTACCTAATCATGTCTCGATATTACTTTTAAAAGATAGTCAGCAAGGCAAATAAAGCGTGTTGATTGAATCTTAATAGCTGGGCCAAGTCTGAAGCCTGGAAACTTATTTGTGCTAAAGGACCTGTGTAGAAGAATCTGACATGGTCAAGTTTGGCCCATGACAACACAGTTTTGGAATATGCATTAAAATTAAATGCACTGATCTACTTTCTATAAATTATCAGCAAATTGGTGAAATTACACCTATCAAAAAAAATACAGCCTCCTCCAAATCCCCTATAGCTGTCCTATCCATCGCCACAATAGGTGTGTTTTCTACCACTTAAGGTAGAAGTGTCTCTCAATTTGCTAAGTTAGACAAAGTAGCTGGTACATTTTTCAAGCAAACTGTACATGTGAGGTCTGCCTATTTTACAACCGGTGTAATATGTATTTACGAAACTTCCATTCTCTATTTGCCTGAACTACACTACTTCTTTATATTCATAGGTATTAGTACATAATGACATGGTATTAACCAATAGAAAACCCATCCATCTCTTGGACTGGGTGTCATTAACATTACTTATCTGTCTACAATTACCTAATCATGTCTCGATATTACTTTTAAAAGATAGTCAGCAAGGCAAATAAAGCGTGTTGATTGAATCTTAATAGCTGGGCCAAGTCTGAAACCTGGAAATTTATTTGTGCTAAAGGACCTGTGTAGAAGAATCTAACATGGTCAAGCTTGGCCCATGACAACACAGTTTCGAAATATGCATTAAAATTAAATGCACTGATCTACTTTCTATAAATTATCAGCAAATTGGTGAAATTACACCTATCAAAAAAAATTACAGCCTCCTCCAAATCCCCTATAGCTGTCCTATCCATCGCCACAATAGGTGTGTTTTCTACCACTTAAGGTAGAAGTGTCTCTCAATCAATTTGCTAAGTTAGACAAAGTAGCTGGTACATTTTTCAAGCAAACTGTACATGTGAGGTCTGCCTATTTTACAACCGGTGTAATATGTATTTACGAAACTTCCATTCTCTATTTGCCTGAACTACACTACTTCTTTATGTTCATAGGTATTAGTACATAATGACATGGTGTTAACCAATAGAATACCCATCCATCTCCTGGACTGGGTGTCATTAACATTACTTATCTGCCTACAATTACCTAATCATGTCTCGATATTACTTTTAAAAGATAGTCAGCAAGGCAAATAAAGCGTGTTGATTGAATCTTAATAGCTGGGCCAAGTCTGAAACCTGGAAACTTATTTGTGCTAAAGGACCTGTGTAGAAGAATCTAACATGGTCAAGTTTGGCCCATGACAACACAGTTTCGAAATATGCATTAAAATTAAATGCACTGATCTACTTTCTATAAATTATCAGCAAATTGGTGAAATTACACCTATCAAAAAAAATTACAGCCTCCTCCAAATCCCCTATAGCTGTCCTATCCATCGCCACAATAGGTGTGTTTTCTACCACTTAAGGTAGAAGTGTCTCTCAATCAATTTGCTAAGTTAGACAAAGTAGCTGGTACATTTTTCAAGCAAACTGTACATGTGAGGTCTGCCTATTTTACAACCGGTGTAATATGTATTTACGAAACTTCCATTCTCTATTTGCCTGAACTACACTACTTCTTTATGTTCATAGGTATTAGTACATAATGACATGGTGTTAACCAATAGAATACCCATACATCTCTTTGACTGGGTGTCATTAACATTACTTATCTGTCTACAATTACCTAATCATGTCTCGATATTACTTTTAAAAGATAGTCAGCAAGGCAAATAAAGCGTGTTGATTGAATCTTAATAGCTGGGCCAAGTCTGAAGCCTGGAAACGTATTTGTGCTAAAGGACCTGTGTAGAAGAATCTAACATGGTCAAGTTTGGCCCATGACAACACAGTTTCGAAATATGCATTAAAATTAAATGCACTGATCTACTTTCTATAAATTATCAGCAAATTGGTGAAATTACACCTATCAAAAAAATTACAGCCTCCTCCAAATCCCCTATAGCTGTCCTATCCATCGCCACAATAGGTGTGTTTTCTACCACTTAAGGTAGAAGTGTCTCTCAATTTGCTAAGTTAGACAAAGTAGCTGGTACATTTTTCAAGCAAACTGTACATGTGAGGTCTGCCTATTTTACAACCGGTGTAATATGTATTTACGATACTTCCATTCTCTATTTGCCTGAACTACACTACTTCTTTATGTTCATAGGTATTAGTACATAATGACATGCTGTTAACCAATAGAATACCCATCCATCTCCTGGACTGGGTGTCATTAACATTACTTATCTGCCTACAATTACCTAATCATGTCTCGATATTACTTTTAAAAGATAGTCAGCAAGGCAAATAAAGCGTGTTGATTGAATCTTAATAGCTGGGCCAAGTCTGAAGCCTGGAAACTTATTTGTGCTAAAGGACCTGTGTAGAAGAATCTGACATGGTCAAGTTTGGCCCATGACAACACAGTTTTGGAATATGCATTAAAATTAAATGCACTGATCTACTTTCTATAAATTATCAGCAAATTGGTGAAATTACACCTATCAAAAAAAATACAGCCTCCTCCAAATCCCCTATAGCTGTCCTATCCATCGCCACAATAGGTGTGTTTTCTACCACTTAAGGTAGAAGTGTCTCTCAATTTGCTAAGTTAGACAAAGTAGCTGGTACATTTTTCAAGCAAACTGTACATGTGAGGTCTGCCTATTTTACAACCGGTGTAATATGTATTTACGAAACTTCCATTCTCTATTTGCCTGAACTACACTACTTCTTTATATTCATAGGTATTAGTACATAATGACATGGTATTAACCAATAGAATACCCATCCATCTCTTGGACTGGGTGTCATTAACATTACTTATCTGTCTACAATTACCTAATCATGTCTCGATATTACTTTTAAAAGATAGTCAGCAAGGCAAATAAAGCGTGTTGATTGAATCTTAATAGCTGGGCCAAGTCTGAAGCCTGGAAACTTATTTGTGCTAAAGGACCTGTGTAGAAGAATCTGACATGGTCACGTTTGGCCCATGACAACACAGTTTTGGAATATGCATTAAAATTAAATGCACTGATCTACTTTCTATAAATTATCAGCAAATTGGTGAAATTACACCTATCAAAAAAAATACAGCCTCCTCCAAATCCCCTATAGCTGTCCTATCCATCGCCACAATAGGTGTGTTTTCTACCACTTAAGGTAGAAGTGTCTCTCAATTTGCTAAGTTAGACAAAGTAGCTGGTACATTTTTCAAGCAAACTGTACATGTGAGGTCTGCCTATTTTACAACCGGTGTAATATGTATTTACGAAACTTCCATTCTCTATTTGCCTGAACTACACTACTTCTTTATATTCATAGGTATTAGTACATAATGACATGGTATTAACCAATAGAATACCCATCCATCTCTTGGACTGGGTGTCATTAACATTACTTATCTGTCTACAATTACCTAATCATGTCTCGATATTACTTTTAAAAGATAGTCAGCAAGGCAAATAAAGCGTGTTGATTGAATCTTAATAGCTGGGCCAAGTCTGAAACCTGGAAACTTATTTGTGCTAAAGGACCTGTGTAGAAGAATCTAACATGGTCAAGCTTGGCCCATGACAACACAGTTTCGAAATATGCATTAAAATTAAATGCACTGATCTACTTTCTATAAATTATCAGCAAATTGGTGAAATTACACCTATCAAAAAAAATTACAGCCTCCTCCAAATCCCCTATAGCTGTCCTATCCATCGCCACAATAGGTGTGTTTTCTACCACTTAAGGTAGAAGTGTCTCTCAATCAATTTGCTAAGTTAGACAAAGTAGCTGGTACATTTTTCAAGCAAACTGTACATGTGAGGTCTGCCTATTTTACAACCGGTGTAATATGTATTTACGAAACTTCCATTCTCTATTTGCCTGAACTACACTACTTCTTTATGTTCATAGGTATTAGTACATAATGACATGGTGTTAACCAATAGAATACCCATCCATCTCCTGGACTGGGTGTCATTAACATTACTTATCTGCCTACAATTACCTAATCATGTCTCGATATTACTTTTAAAAGATAGTCAGCAAGGCAAATAAAGCGTGTTGATTGAATCTTAATAGCTGGGCCAAGTCTGAAGCCTGGAAACTTATTTGTGCTAAAGGACCTGTGTAGAAGAATCTAACATGGTCAAGTTTGGCCCATGACAACACAGTTTCGAAATATGCATTAAAATTAAATGCACTGATCTACTTTCTATAAATTATCAGCAAATTGGTGAAATTACACCTATCAAAAAAATTACAGCCTCCTCCAAATCCCCTATAGCTGTCCTATCCATCGCCACAATAGGTGTGTTTTCTACCACTTAAGGTAGAAGTGTCTCTCAATTTGCTAAGTTAGACAAAGTAGCTGGTACATTTTTCAAGCAAACTGTACATGTGAGGTCTGCCTATTTTACAACCGGTGTAATATGTATTTACGATACTTCCATTCTCTATTTGCCTGAACTACACTACTTCTTTATGTTCATAGGTATTAGTACATAATGACATGCTGTTAACCAATAGAATACCCATCCATCTCCTGGACTGGGTGTCATTAACATTACTTATCTGCCTACAATTACCTAATCATGTCTCGATATTACTTTTAAAAGATAGTCAGCAAGGCAAATAAAGCGTGTTGATTGAATCTTAATAGCTGGGCCAAGTCTGAAGCCTGGAAACTTATTTGTGCTAAAGGACCTGTGTAGAAGAATCTGACATGGTCAAGTTTGGCCCATGACAACACAGTTTTGGAATATGCATTAAAATTAAATGCACTGATCTACTTTCTATAAATTATCAGCAAATTGGTGAAATTACACCTATCAAAAAAAATACAGCCTCCTCCAAATCCCCTATAGCTGTCCTATCCATCGCCACAATAGGTGTGTTTTCTACCACTTAAGGTAGAAGTGTCTCTCAATTTGCTAAGTTAGACAAAGTAGCTGGTACATTTTTCAAGCAAACTGTACATGTGAGGTCTGCCTATTTTACAACCGGTGTAATATGTATTTACGAAACTTCCATTCTCTATTTGCCTGAACTACACTACTTCTTTATATTCATAGGTATTAGTACATAATGACATGGTATTAACCAATAGAATACCCATCCATCTCTTGGACTGGGTGTCATTAACATTACTTATCTGTCTACAATTACCTAATCATGTCTCGATATTACTTTTAAAAGATAGTCAGCAAGGCAAATAAAGCGTGTTGATTGAATCTTAATAGCTGGGCCAAGTCTGAAACCTGGAAACTTATTTGTGCTAAAGGACCTGTGTAGAAGAATCTAACATGGTCAAGCTTGGCCCATGACAACACAGTTTCGAAATATGCATTAAAATTAAATGCACTGATCTACTTTCTATAAATTATCAGCAAATTGGTGAAATTACACCTATCAAAAAAAATTACAGCCTCCTCCAAATCCCCTATAGCTGTCCTATCCATCGCCACAATAGGTGTGTTTTCTACCACTTAAGGTAGAAGTGTCTCTCAATCAATTTGCTAAGTTAGACAAAGGAGCTGGTACATTTTTCAAGCAAACTGTACATGTGAGGTCTGCCTATTTTACAACCGGTGTAATATGTATTTACGAAACTTCCATTCTCTATTTGCCTGAACTACACTACTTCTTTATGTTCATAGGTATTAGTACATAATGACATGGTGTTAACCAATAGAATACCCATCCATCTCCTGGACTGGGTGTCATTAACATTACTTATCTGCCTACAATTACCTAATCATGTCTCGATATTACTTTTAAAAGATAGTCAGCAAGGCAAATAAAGCGTGTTGATTGAATCTTAATAGCTGGGCCAAGTCTGAAGCCTGGAAACTTATTTGTGCTAAAGGACCTGTGTAGAAGAATCTAACATGGTCAAGTTTGGCCCATGACAACACAGTTTCGAAATATGCATTAAAATTAAATGCACTGATCTACTTTCTATAAATTATCAGCAAATTGGTGAAATTACACCTATCAAAAAAATTACAGCCTCCTCCAAATCCCCTATAGCTGTCCTATCCATCGCCACAATAGGTGTGTTTTCTACCACTTAAGGTAGAAGTGTCTCTCAATCAATTTGCTAAGTTAGACAAAGTAGCTGGTACATTTTTCAAGCAAACTGTACATGTGAGGTCTGCCTATTTTACAACCGGTGTAATATGTATTTACGAAACTTCCATTCTCTATTTGCCTGAACTACACTACTTCTTTATGTTCATAGGTATTAGTACATAATGACATGGTGTTAACCAATAGAATACCCATCCATCTCCTGGACTGGGTGTCATTAACATTACTTATCTGCCTACAATTACCTAATCATGTCTCGATATTACTTTTAAAAGATAGTCAGCAAGGCAAATAAAGCGTGTTGATTGAATCTTAATAGCTGGGCCAAGTCTGAAGCCTGGAAACTTATTTGTGCTAAAGGACCTGTGTAGAAGAATCTAACATGGTCAAGTTTGGCCCATGACAACACAGTTTCGAAATATGCATTAAAATTAAATGCACTGATCTACTTTCTATAAATTATCAGCAAATTGGTGAAATTACACCTATCAAAAAAATTACAGCCTCCTCCAAATCCCCTATAGCTGTCCTATCCATCGCCACAATAGGTGTGTTTTCTACCACTTAAGGTAGAAGTGTCTCTCAATTTGCTAAGTTAGACAAAGTAGCTGGTACATTTTTCAAGCAAACTGTACATGTGAGGTCTGCCTATTTTACAACCGGTGTAATATGTATTTACGATACTTCCATTCTCTATTTGCCTGAACTACACTACTTCTTTATGTTCATAGGTATTAGTACATAATGACATGCTGTTAACCAATAGAATACCCATCCATCTCCTGGACTGGGTGTCATTAACATTACTTATCTGCCTACAATTACCTAATCATGTCTCGATATTACTTTTAAAAGATAGTCAGCAAGGCAAATAAAGCGTGTTGATTGAATCTTAATAGCTGGGCCAAGTCTGAAGCCTGGAAACTTATTTGTGCTAAAGGACCTGTGTAGAAGAATCTGACATGGTCAAGTTTGGCCCATGACAACACAGTTTTGGAATATGCATTAAAATTAAATGCACTGATCTACTTTCTATAAATTATCAGCAAATTGGTGAAATTACACCTATCAAAAAAAATTACAGCCTCCTCCAAATCCCCTATAGCTGTCCTATCCATCGCCACAATAGGTGTGTTTTCTACCACTTAAGGTAGAAGTGTCTCTCAATTTGCTAAGTTAGACAAAGGAGCTGGTACATTTTTCAAGCAAACTGTACATGTGAGGTCTGCCTATTTTACAACCGGTGTAATATGTATTTACGAAACTTCCATTCTCTATTTGCCTGAACTACACTACTTCTTTATGTTCATAGGTATTAGTACATAATGACATGGTGTTAACCAATAGAATACCCATCCATCTCTTGGACTGGGTGTCATTAACATTACTTATCTGTCTACAATTACCTAATCATGTCTCGATATTACTTGTAAAAGATAGTCAGCAAGGCAAATAAAGCGTGTTGATTGAATCTTAATAGCTGGGCCAAGTCTGAAGCCTGGAAACGTATTTGTGCTAAAGGACCTCTGTAGAAGAATCTAACATGGTCAAGTTTGGCCCATGACAACACAGTTTCGAAATATGCATTAAAATTAAATGCACTGATCTACTTTCTATAAATTATCAGCAAATTGGTGAAATTACACCTATCAAAAAAAATTACAGCCTCCTCCAAATCCCCTATAGCTGTCCTATCCATCGCCACAATAGGTGTGTTTTCTACCACTTAAGGTAGAAGTGTCTCTCAATCAATTTGCTAAGTTAGACAAAGTAGCTGGTACATTTTTCAAGCAAACTGTACATGTGAGGTCTGCCTATTTTACAACCGGTGTAATATGTATTTACGAAACTTCCATTCTCTATTTGCCTGAACTACACTACTTCTTTATGTTCATAGGTATTAGTACATAATGACATGGTGTTAACCAATAGAATACCCATACATCTCTTTGACTGGGTGTCATTAACATTACTTATCTGTCTACAATTACCTAATCATGTCTCGATATTACTTTTAAAAGATAGTCAGCAAGGCAAATAAAGCGTGTTGATTGAATCTTAATAGCTGGGCCAAGTCTGAAGCCTGGAAACTTATTTGTGCTAAAGGACCTGTGTAGAAGAATCTAACATGGTCAAGTTTGGCCCATGACAACACAGTTTCGAAATATGCATTAAAATTAAATGCACTGATCTACTTTCTATAAATTATCAGCAAATTGGTGAAATTACACCTATCAAAAAAATTACAGCCTCCTCCAAATCCCCTATAGCTGTCCTATCCATCGCCACAATAGGTGTGTTTTCTACCACTTAAGGTAGAAGTGTCTCTCAATTTGCTAAGTTAGACAAAGTAGCTGGTACATTTTTCAAGCAAACTGTACATGTGAGGTCTGCCTATTTTACAACCGGTGTAATATGTATTTACGAAACTTCCATTCTCTATTTGCCTGAACTACACTACTTCTTTATGTTCATAGGTATTAGTACATAATGACATGCTGTTAACCAATAGAATACCCATCCATCTCCTGGACTGGGTGTCATTAACATTACTTATCTGCCTACAATTACCTAATCATGTCTCGATATTACTTTTAAAAGATAGTCAGCAAGGCAAATAAAGCGTGTTGATTGAATCTTAATAGCTGGGCCAAGTCTGAAGCCTGGAAACTTATTTGTGCTAAAGGACCTGTGTAGAAGAATCTGACATGGTCAAGTTTGGCCCATGACAACACAGTTTTGGAATATGCATTAAAATTAAATGCACTGATCTACTTTCTATAAATTATCAGCAAATTGGTGAAATTACACCTATCAAAAAAAATACAGCCTCCTCCAAATCCCCTATAGCTGTCCTATCCATCGCCACAATAGGTGTGTTTTCTACCACTTAAGGTAGAAGTGTCTCTCAATTTGCTAAGTTAGACAAAGTAGCTGGTACATTTTTCAAGCAAACTGTACATGTGAGGTCTGCCTATTTTACAACCGGTGTAATATGTATTTACGAAACTTCCATTCTCTATTTGCCTGAACTACACTACTTCTTTATGTTCATAGGTATTAGTACATAATGACATGGTGTTAACCAATAGAATACCCATCCATCTCTTGGACTGGGTGTCATTAACATTACTTATCTGTCTACAATTACCTAATCATGTCTCGATATTACTTTTAAAAGATAGTCAGCAAGGCAAATAAAGCGTGTTGATTGAATCTTAATAGCTGGACCAAGTCTGAAGCCTGGAAACTTATTTGTGCTAAAGGACCTGTGTAGAAGAATCTAACATGGTCAAGTTTGGCCCATGACAACACAGTTTCGAAATATGCATTAAAATTAAATGCACTGATCTACTTTCTATAAATTATCAGCAAATTGGTGAAATTACACCTATCAAAAAAAATTACAGCCTCCTCCAAATCCCCTATAGCTGTCCTATCCATCGCCACAATAGGTGTGTTTTCTACCACTTAAGGTAGAAGTGTCTCTCAATCAATTTGCTAAGTTAGACAAAGTAGCTGGTACATTTTTCAAGCAAACTGTACATGTGAGGTCTGCCTATTTTACAACCGGTGTAATATGTATTTACGAAACTTCCATTCTCTATTTGCCTGAACTACACTACTTCTTTATGTTCATAGGTATTAGTACATAATGACATGGTGTTAACCAATAGAATACCCATCCATCTCTTGGACTGGGTGTCATTAACATTACTTATCTGTCTACAATTACCTAATCATGTCTCGATATTACTTTTAAAAGATAGTCAGCAAGGCAAATAAAGCGTGTTGATTGAATCTTAATAGCTGGGCCAAGTCTGAAGCCTGGAAACTTATTTGTGCTAAAGGACCTGTGTAGAAGAATCTAACATGGTCAAGTTTGGCCCATGACAACACAGTTTCGAAATATGCATTAAAATTAAATGCACTGATCTACTTTCTATAAATTATCAGCAAATTGGTGAAATTACACCTATCAAAAAAATTACAGCCTCCTCCAAATCCCCTATAGCTGTCCTATCCATCGCCACAATAGGTGTGTTTTCTACCACTTAAGGTAGAAGTGTCTCTCAATTTGCTAAGTTAGACAAAGTAGCTGGTACATTTTTCAAGCAAACTGTACATGTGAGGTCTGCCTATTTTACAACCGGTGTAATATGTATTTACGATACTTCCATTCTCTATTTGCCTGAACTACACTACTTCTTTATGTTCATAGGTATTAGTACATAATGACATGCTGTTAACCAATAGAATACCCATCCATCTCCTGGACTGGGTGTCATTAACATTACTTATCTGCCTACAATTACCTAATTATGTCTCGATATTACTTTTAAAAGATAGTCAGCAAGGCAAATAAAGCGTGTTGATTGAATCTTAATAGGTGGGCCAAGTCTGAAGCCTGGAAACTTATTTGTGCTAAAGGACCTGTGTAGAAGAATCTGACATGGTCAAGTTTGGCCCATGACAACACAGTTTTGGAATATGCATTAAAATTAAATGCACTGATCTACTTTCTATAAATTATCAGCAAATTGGTGAAATTACACCTATCAAAAAAAATACAGCCTCCTCCAAATCCCCTATAGCTGTCCTATCCATCGCCACAATAGGTGTGTTTTCTACCACTTAAGGTAGAAGTGTCTCTCAATTTGCTAAGTTAGACAAAGTAGCTGGTACATTTTTCAAGCAAACTGTACATGTGAGGTCTGCCTATTTTACAACCGGTGTAATATGTATTTACGAAACTTCCATTCTCTATTTGCCTGAACTACACTACTTCTTTATATTCATAGGTATTAGTACATAATGACATGGTATTAACCAATAGAATACCCATCCATCTCTTGGACTGGGTGTCATTAACATTACTTATCTGTCTACAATTACCTAATCATGTCTCGATATTACTTTTAAAAGATAGTCAGCAAGGCAAATAAAGCGTGTTGATTGAATCTTAATAGCTGGGCCAAGTCTGAAACCTGGAAACTTATTTGTGCTAAAGGACCTGTGTAGAAGAATCTAACATGGTCAAGCTTGGCCCATGACAACACAGTTTCGAAATATGCATTAAAATTAAATGCACTGATCTACTTTCTATAAATTATCAGCAAATTGGTGAAATTACACCTATCAAAAAAAATTACAGCCTCCTCCAAATCCCCTATAGCTGTCCTATCCATCGCCACAATAGGTGTGTTTTCTACCACTTAAGGTAGAAGTGTCTCTCAATCAATTTGCTAAGTTAGACAAAGTAGCTGGTACATTTTTCAAGCAAACTGTACATGTGAGGTCTGCCTATTTTATAACCGGTGTAATATGTATTTACGAAACTTCCATTCTCTATTTGCCTGAACTACACTACTTCTTTATGTTCATAGGTATTAGTACATAATGACATGGTGTTAACCAATAGAATACCCATCCATCTCCTGGACTGGGTGTCATTAACATTACTTATCTGCCTACAATTACCTAATCATGTCTCGATATTACTTTTAAAAGATAGTCAGCAAGGCAAATAAAGCGTGTTGATTGAATCTTAATAGCTGGGCCAAGTCTGAAGCCTGGAAACTTATTTGTGCTAAAGGACCTGTGTAGAAGAATCTAACATGGTCAAGTTTGGCCCATGACAACACAGTTTCGAAATATGCATTAAAATTAAATGCACTGATCTACTTTCTATAAATTATCAGCAAATTGGTGAAATTACACCTATCAAAAAAATTACAGCCTCCTCCAAATCCCCTATAGCTGTCCTATCCATCGCCACAATAGGTGTGTTTTCTACCACTTAAGGTAGAAGTGTCTCTCAATTTGCTAAGTTAGACAAAGTAGCTGGTACATTTTTCAAGCAAACTGTACATGTGAGGTCTGCCTATTTTACAACCGGTGTAATATGTATTTACGATACTTCCATTCTCTATTTGCCTGAACTACACTACTTCTTTATGTTCATAGGTATTAGTACATAATGACATGCTGTTAACCAATAGAATACCCATCCATCTCCTGGACTGGGTGTCATTAACATTACTTATCTGCCTACAATTACCTAATCATGTCTCGATATTACTTTTAAAAGATAGTCAGCAAGGCAAATAAAGCGTGTTGATTGAATCTTAATAGCTGGGCCAAGTCTGAAGCCTGGAAACTTATTTGTGCTAAAGGACCTGTGTAGAAGAATCTGACATGGTCAAGTTTGGCCCATGACAACACAGTTTTGGAATATGCATTAAAATTAAATGCACTGATCTACTTTCTATAAATTATCAGCAAATTGGTGAAATTACACCTATCAAAAAAAATACAGCCTCCTCCAAATCCCCTATAGCTGTCCTATCCATCGCCACAATAGGTGTGTTTTCTACCACTTAAGGTAGAAGTGTCTCTCAATTTGCTAAGTTAGACAAAGTAGCTGGTACATTTTTCAAGCAAACTGTACATGTGAGGTCTGCCTATTATACAACCGGTGTAATATGTATTTACGAAACTTCCATTCTCTATTTGCCTGAACTACACTACTTCTTTATATTCATAGGTATTAGTACATAATGACATGGTATTAACCAATAGAATACCCATCCATCTCTTGGACTGGGTGTCATTAACATTACTTATCTGTCTACAATTACCAAATCATGTCTCGATATTACTTTTAAAAGATAGTCAGCAAGGCAAATAAAGCGTGTTGATTGAATCTTAATAGCTGGGCCAAGTCTGAAACCTGGAAACTTATTTGTGCTAAAGGACCTGTGTAGAAGAATCTAACATGGTCAAGCTTGGCCCATGACAACACAGTTTCGAAATATGCATTAAAATTAAATGCACTGATCTACTTTCTATAAATTATCAGCAAATTGGTGAAATTACACCTATCAAAAAAAATTACAGCCTCCTCCAAATCCCCTATAGCTGTCCTATCCATCGCCACAATAGGTGTGTTTTCTACCACTTAAGGTAGAAGTGTCTCTCAATCAATTTGCTAAGTTAGACAAAGTAGCTGGTACATTTTTCAAGCAAACTGTACATGTGAGGTCTGCCTATTTTACAACCGGTGTAATATGTATTTACAAAACTTCCATTCTCTATTTGCCTGAACTACACTACTTCTTTATGTTCATAGGTATTAGTACATAATGACATGGTGTTAACCAATAGAATACCCATCCATCTCCTGGACTGGGTGTCATTAACATTACTTATCTGCCTACAATTACCTAATCATGTCTCGATATTACTTTTAAACGATAGTCAGCAAGGCAAATAAAGCGTGTTGATTGAATCTTAATAGCTGGGCCAAGTCTGAAGCCTGGAAACTTATTTGTGCTAAAGGACCTGTGTAGAAGAATCTAACATGGTCAAGTTTGGCCCATGACAACACAGTTTCGAAATATGCATTAAAATTAAATGCACTGATCTACTTTCTATAAATTATCAGCAAATTGGTGAAATTACACCTATCAAAAAAATTACAGCCTCCTCCAAATCCCCTATAGCTGTCCTATCCATCGCCACAATAGGTGTGTTTTCTACCACTTAAGGTAGAAGTGTCTCTCAATTTGCTAAGTTAGACAAAGTAGCTGGTACATTTTTCAAGCAAACTGTACATGTGAGGTCTGCCTATTTTACAACCGGTGTAATATGTATTTACGATACTTCCATTCTCTATTTGCCTGAACTACACTACTTCTTTATGTTCATAGGTATTAGTACATAATGACATGCTGTTAACCAATAGAATACCCATCCATCTCCTGGACTGGGTGTCATTAACATTACTTATCTGCCTACAATTACCTAATCATGTCTCGATATTACTTTTAAAAGATAGTCAGCAAGGCAAATAAAGCGTGTTGATTGAATCTTAATAGCTGGGCCAAGTCTGAAGCCTGGAAACTTATTTGTGCTAAAGGACCTGTGTAGAAGAATCTGACATGGTCAAGTTTGGCCCATGACAACACAGTTTTGGAATATGCATTAAAATTAAATGCACTGATCTACTTTCTATAAATTATCAGCAAATTGGTGAAATTACACCTATTAAAAAAAATACAGCCTCCTCCAAATCCCCTATAGCTGTCCTATCCATCGCCACAATATGTGTGTTTTCTACCACTTAAGGTAGAAGTGTCTCTCAATTTGCTAAGTTAGACAAAGTAGCTGGTACATTTTTCAAGCAAACTGTACATGTGAGGTCTGCCTATTTTACAACCGGTGTAATATGTATTTACGAAACTTCCATTCTCTATTTGCCTGAACTACACTACTTCTTTATATTCATAGGTATTAGTACATAATGACATGGTATTAACCAATAGAATACCCATCCATCTCTTGGACTGGGTGTCATTAACATTACTTATCTGTCTACAATTACCAAATCATGTCTCGATATTACTTTTAAAAGATAGTCAGCAAGGCAAATAAAGCGTGTTGATTGAATCTTAATAGCTGGGCCAAGTCTGAAACCTGGAAACTTATTTGTGCTAAAGGACCTGTGTAGAAGAATCTAACATGGTCAAGCTTGGCCCATGACAACACAGTTTCGAAATATGCATTAAAATTAAATGCACTGATCTACTTTCTATAAATTATCAGCAAATTGGTGAAATTACACCTATCAAAAAAAATTACAGCCTCCTCCAAATCCCCTATAGCTGTCCTATCCATCGCCACAATAGGTGTGTTTTCTACCACTTAAGGTAGAAGTGTCTCTCAATCAATTTGCTAAGTTAGACAAAGTAGCTGGTACATTTTTCAAGCAAACTGTACATGTGAGGTCTGCCTATTTTACAACCGGTGTAATATGTATTTACGAAACTTCCATTCTCTATTTGCCTGAACTACACTACTTCTTTATGTTCATAGGTATTAGTACATAATGACATGGTGTTAACCAATAGAATACCCATCCATCTCCTGGACTGGGTGTCATTAACATTACTTATCTGCCTACAATTACCTAATCATGTCTCGATATTACTTTTAAAAGATAGTCAGCAAGGCAAATAAAGCGTGTTGATTGAATCTTAATAGCTGGGCCAAGTCTGAAGCCTGGAAACTTATTTGTGCTAAAGGACCTGTGTAGAAGAATCTAACATGGTCAAGTTTGGCCCATGACAACACAGTTTCGAAATATGCATTAAAATTAAATGCACTGATCTACTTTCTATAAATTATCAGCAAATTGGTGAAATTACACCTATCAAAAAAATTACAGCCTCCTCCAAATCCCCTATAGCTGTCCTATCCATCGCCACAATAGGTGTGTTTTCTACCACTTAAGGTAGAAGTGTCTCTCAATTTGCTAAGTTAGACAAAGTAGCTGGTACATTTTTCAAGCAAACTGTACATGTGAGGTCTGCCTATTTTACAACCGGTGTAATATGTATTTACGAAACTTCCATTCTCTATTTGCCTGAACTACACTACTTCTTTATGTTCATAGGTATTAGTACATAATGACATGCTGTTAACCAATAGAATACCCATCCATCTCCTGGACTGGGTGTCATTAACATTACTAATCTGCCTACAATTACCTAATCATGTCTCGATATTACTTTTAAAAGATAGTCAGCAAGGCAAATAAAGCGTGTTGATTGAATCTTAATAGCTGGGCCAAGTCTGAAGCCTGGAAACGTATTTGTGCTAAAGGACCTCTGTAGAAGAATCTAACATGGTCAAGTTTGGCCCATGACAACACAGTTTCGAAATATGCATTAAAATTAAATGCACTGATCTACTTTCTATAAATTATCAGCAAATTGGTGAAATTACACCTATCAAAAAAAATTACAGCCTCCTCCAAATCCCCTATAGCTGTCCTATCCATCGCCACAATAGGTGTGTTTTCTACCACTTAAGGTAGAAGTGTCTCTCAATCAATTTGCTAAGTTAGACAAAGTAGCTGGTACATTTTTCAAGCAAACTGTACATGTGAGGTCTGCCTATTTTACAACCGGTGTAATATGTATTTACGAAACTTCCATTCTCTATTTGCCTGAACTACACTACTTCTTTGTGTTCATAGGTATTAGTACATAATGACATGGTGTTAACCAATAGAATACCCATCCATCTCTTGGACTGGGTGTCATTAACATTACTTATCTGTCTACAATTACCTAATCATGTCTCGATATTACTTGTAAAAGATAGTCAGCAAGGCAAATAAAGCGTGTTGATTGAATCTTAATAGCTGGGCCAAGTCTGAAGCCTGGAAACGTATTTGTTCTAAAGGACCTCTGTAGAAGAATCTAACATGGTCAAGTTTGGCCCATGACAACACAGTTTCGAAATATGCATTAAAATTAAATGCACTGATCTACTTTCTATAAATTATCAGCAAATTGGTGAAATTACACCTATCAAAAAAAATTACAGCCTCCTCCAAATCCCCTATAGCTGTCCTATCCATCGCCACAATAGGTGTGTTTTCTACCACTTAAGGTAGAAGTGTCTCTCAATCAATTTGCTAAGTTAGACAAAGTAGCTGGTACATTTTTCAAGCAAACTGTACATGTGAGGTCTGCCTATTTTACAACCGGTGTAATATGTATTTACGAAACTTCCATTCTCTATTTGCCTGAACTACACTACTTCTTTATGTTCATAGGTATTAGTACATAATGACATGGTGTTAACCAATAGAATACCCATCCATCTCTTGGACTGGGTGTCATTAACATTACTTATCTGTCTACAATTACCTAATCATGTCTCGATATTACTTTTAAAAGATAGTCAGCAAGGCAAATAAAGCGTGTTGATTGAATCTTAATAGCTGGGCCAAGTCTGAAACCTGGAAACTTATTTGTGCTAAAGGACCTGTGTAGAAGAATCTAACATGGTCAAGTTTGGCCCATGACAACACAGTTTCGAAATATGCATTAAAATTAAATGCACTGATCTACTTTCTATAAATTATCAGCAAATTGGTGAAATTACACCTATCAAAAAAAATTACAGCCTCCTCCAAATCCCCTATAGCTGTCCTATCCATCGCCACAATAGGTGTGTTTTCTACCACTTAAGGTAGAAGTGTCTCTCAATCAATTTGCTAAGTTAGACAAAGTAGCTGGTACATTTTTCAAGCAAACTGTACATGTGAGGTCTGCCTATTTTACAACCGGTGTAATATGTATTTACGAAACTTCCATTCTCTATTTGCCTGAACTACACTACTTCTTTATGTTCATAGGTATTAGTACATAATGACATGCTGTTAACCAATAGAATACCCATCCATCTCCTGGACTGGGTGTCATTAACATTACTTATCTGCCTACAATTACCTAATCATGTCTCGATATTACTTTTAAAAGATAGTCAGCAAGGCAAATAAAGCGTGTTGATTGAATCTTAATAGCTGGGCCAAGTCTGAAGCCTGGAAACTTATTTGTGCTAAAGGACCTGTGTAGAAGAATCTAACATGGTCAAGTTTGGCCCATGACAACACAGTTTCGAAATATGCATTAAAATTAAATGCACTGATCTACTTTCTATAAATTATCAGCAAATTGGTGAAATTACACCTATCAAAAAAATTACAGCCTCCTCCAAATCCCCTATAGCTGTCCTATTCATCGCCACAATAGGTGTGTTTTCTACCACTTAAGGTAGAAGTGTCTCTCAATTTGCTAAGTTAGACAAAGTAGCTGGTACATTTTTCAAGCAAACTGTACATGTGAGGTCTGCCTATTTTACAACCGGTGTAATATGTATTTACGATACTTCCATTCTCTATTTGCCTGAACTACACTACTTCTTTATGTTCATAGGTATTAGTACATAATGACATGCTGTTAACCAATAGAATACCCATCCATCTCCTGGACTGGGTGTCATTAACATTACTTATCTGCCTACAATTACCTAATCATGTCTCGATATTACTTTTAAAAGATAGTCAGCAAGGCAAATAAAGCGTGTTGATTGAATCTTAATAGCTGGGCCAAGTCTGAAGCCTGGAAACTTATTTGTGCTAAAGGACCTGTGTAGAAGAATCTGACATGGTCAAGTTTGGCCCATGACAACACAGTTTTGGAATATGCATTAAAATTAAATGCACTGATCTACTTTCTATAAATTATCAGCAAATTGGTGAAATTACACCTATCAAAAAAAATACAGCCTCCTCCAAATCCCCTATAGCTGTCCTATCCATCGCCACAATAGGTGTGTTTTCTACCACTTAAGGTAGAAGTGTCTCTCAATTTGCTAAGTTAGACAAAGTAGCTGGTACATTTTTCAAGCAAACTGTACATGTGAGGTCTGCCTATTATACAACCGGTGTAATATGTATTTACGAAACTTCCATTCTCTATTTGCCTGAACTACACTACTTCTTTATATTCATAGGTATTAGTACATAATGACATGGTATTAACCAATAGAATACCCATCCATCTCTTGGACTGGGTGTCATTAACATTACTTATCTGTCTACAATTACCTAATCATGTCTCGATATTACTTGTAAAAGATAGTCAGCAAGGCAAATAAAGCGTGTTGATTGAATCTTAATAGCTGGGCCAAGTCTGAAGCCTGGAAACGTATTTGTTCTAAAGGACCTCTGTAGAAGAATCTAACATGGTCAAGTTTGGCCCATGACAACACAGTTTCGAAATATGCATTAAAATTAAATGCACTGATCTACTTTCTATAAATTATCAGCAAATTGGTGAAATTACACCTATCAAAAAAAATTACAGCCTCCTCCAAATCCCCTATAGCTGTCCTATCCATCGCCACAATAGGTGTGTTTTCTACCACTTAAGGTAGAAGTGTCTCTCAATCAATTTGCTAAGTTAGACAAAGTAGCTGGTACATTTTTCAAGCAAACTGTACATGTGAGGTCTGCCTATTTTACAACCGGTGTAATATGTATTTACGAAACTTCCATTCTCTATTTGCCTGAACTACACTACTTCTTTATGTTCATAGGTATTAGTACATAATGACATGGTGTTAACCAATAGAATACCCATCCATCTCTTGGACTGGGTGTCATTAACATTACTTATCTGTCTACAATTACCTAATCATGTCTCGATATTACTTTTAAAAGATAGTCAGCAAGGCAAATAAAGCGTGTTGATTGAATCTTAATAGCTGGGCCAAGTCTGAAACCTGGAAACTTATTTGTGCTAAAGGACCTGTGTAGAAGAATCTAACATGGTCAAGTTTGGCCCATGACAACACAGTTTCGAAATATGCATTAAAATTAAATGCACTGATCTACTTTCTATAAATTATCAGCAAATTGGTGAAATTACACCTATCAAAAAAAATTACAGCCTCCTCCAAATCCCCTATAGCTGTCCTATCCATCGCCACAATAGGTGTGTTTTCTACCACTTAAGGTAGAAGTGTCTCTCAATCAATTTGCTAAGTTAGACAAAGTAGCTGGTACATTTTTCAAGCAAACTGTACATGTGAGGTCTGCCTATTTTACAACCGGTGTAATATGTATTTACGAAACTTCCATTCTCTATTTGCCTGAACTACACTACTTCTTTATGTTCATAGGTATTAGTACATAATGACATGCTGTTAACCAATAGAATACCCATCCATCTCCTGGACTGGGTGTCATTAACATTACTTATCTGCCTACAATTACCTAATCATGTCTCGATATTACTTTTAAAAGATAGTCAGCAAGGCAAATAAAGCGTGTTGATTGAATCTTAATAGCTGGCCAAGTCTGAAGCCTGGAAACTTATTTGTGCTAAAGGACCTGTGTAGAAGAATCTGACATGGTCAAGTTTGGCCCATGACAACACAGTTTTGGAATATGCATTAAAATTAAATGCACTGATCTACTTTCTATAAATTATCAGCAAATTGGTGAAATTACACCTATCAAAAAAAATACAGCCTCCTCCAAATCCCCTATAGCTGTCCTATCCATCGCCACAATAGGTGTGTTTTCTACCACTTAAGGTAGAAGTGTCTCTCAATTTGCTAAGTTAGACAAAGTAGCTGGTACATTTTTCAAGCAAACTGTACATGTGAGGTCTGCCTATTTTACAACCGGTGTAATATGTATTTACGAAACTTCCATTCTCTATTTGCCTGAACTACACTACTTCTTTATGTTCATAGGTATTAGTACATAATGACATGGTGTTAACCAATAGAATACCCATCCATCTCTTGGACTGGGTGTCATTAACATTACTTATCTGTCTACAATTACCTAATCATGTCTCGATATTACTTTTAAAAGATAGTCAGCAAGGCAAATAAAGCGTGTTGATTGAATCTTAATAGCTGGGCCAAGTCTGAAGCCTGGAAACTTATTTGTGCTAAAGGACCTGTGTAGAAGAATCTGACATGGTCAAGTTTGGCCCATGACAACACAGTTTTGGAATATGCATTAAAATTAAATGCACTGATCTACTTTCTATAAATTATCAGCAAATTGGTGAAATTACACCTATCAAAAAAAATACAGCCTCCTCCAAATCCCCTATAGCTGTCCTATCCATCGCCACAATAGGTGTGTTTTCTACCACTTAAGGTAGAAGTGTCTCTCAATTTGCTAAGTTAGACAAAGTAGCTGGTACATTTTTCAAGCAAACTGTACAAGTGAGGTCTGCCTATTTTACAACCGGTGTAATATGTATTTACGAAACTTCCATTCTCTATTTGCCTGAACTACACTACTTCTTTATGTTCATAGGTATTAGTACATAATGACATGGTGTTAACCAATAGAATACCCATCCATCTCTTGGACTGGGTGTCATTAACATTACTTATCTGTCTACAATTACCTAATCATGTCTCGATATTACTTTTAAAAGATAGTCAGCAAGGCAAATAAAGCGTGTTGATTGAATCTTAATAGCTGGACCAAGTCTGAAGCCTGGAAACTTATTTGTGCTAAAGGACCTGTGTAGAAGAATCTAACATGGTCAAGTTTGGCCCATGACAACACAGTTTCGAAATATGCATTAAAATTAAATGCACTGATCTACTTTCTATAAATTATCAGCAAATTGGTGAAATTACACCTATCAAAAAAAATTACAGCCTCCTCCAAATCCCCTATAGCTGTCCTATCCATCGCCACAATAGGTGTGTTTTCTACCACTTAAGGTAGAAGTGTCTCTCAATCAATTTGCTAAGTTAGACAAAGTAGCTGGTACATTTTTCAAGCAAACTGTACATGTGAGGTCTGCCTATTTTACAACCGGTGTAATATGTATTTACGAAACTTCCATTCTCTATTTGCCTGAACTACACTACTTCTTTATGTTCATAGGTATTAGTACATAATGACATGGTGTTAACCAATAGAATACCCATCCATCTCTTGGACTGGGTGTCATTAACATTACTTATCTGTCTACAATTACCTAATCATGTCTCGATATTACTTTTAAAAGATAGTCAGCAAGGCAAATAAAGCGTGTTGATTGAATCTTAATAGCTGGGCCAAGTCTGAAGCCTGGAAACTTATTTGTGCTAAAGGACCTGTGTAGAAGAATCTAACATGGTCAAGTTTGGCCCATGACAACACAGTTTCGAAATATGCATTAAAATTAAATGCACTGATCTACTTTCTATAAATTATCAGCAAATTGGTGAAATTACACCTATCAAAAAAATTACAGCCTCCTCCAAATCCCCTATAGCTGTCCTATCCATCGCCACAATAGGTGTGTTTTCTACCACTTAAGGTAGAAGTGTCTCTCAATTTGCTAAGTTAGACAAAGTAGCTGGTACATTTTTCAAGCAAACTGTACATGTGAGGTCTGCCTATTTTACAACCGGTGTAATATGTATTTACGATACTTCCATTCTCTATTTGCCTGAACTACACTACTTCTTTATGTTCATAGGTATTAGTACATAATGACATGGTGTTAACCAATAGAATACCCATCCATCTCTTGGACTGGGTGTCATTAACATTACTTATCTGTCTACAATTACCTAATCATGTCTCGATATTACTTTTAAAAGATAGTCAGCAAGGCAAATAAAGCGTGTTGATTGAATCTTAATAGCTGGGCCAAGTCTGAAGCCTGGAAACTTATTTGTGCTAAAGGACCTGTGTAGAAGAATCTGACATGGTCAAGTTTGGCCCATGACAACACAGTTTTGGAATATGCATTAAAATTAAATGCACTGATCTACTTTCTATAAATTATCAGCAAATTGGTGAAATTACACCTATCAAAAAAAATACAGCCTCCTCCAAATCCCCTATAGCTGTCCTATCCATCGCCACAATAGGTGTGTTTTCTACCACTTAAGGTAGAAGTGTCTCTCAATTTGCTAAGTTAGACAAAGTAGCTGGTACATTTTTCAAGCAAACTGTACATGTGAGGTCTGCCTATTTTACAACCGGTGTAATATGTATTTACGAAACTTCCATTCTCTATTTGCCTGAACTACACTACTTCTTTATATTCATAGGTATTAGTACATAATGACATGGTATTAACCAATAGAATACCCATCCATCTCTTGGACTGGGTGTCATTAACATTACTTATCTGTCTACAATTACCTAATCATGTCTCGATATTACTTTTAAAAGATAGTCAGCAAGGCAAATAAAGCGTGTTGATTGAATCTTAATAGCTGGGCCAAGTCTGAAACCTGGAAACTTATTTGTGCTAAAGGACCTGTGTAGAAGAATCTAACATGGTCAAGCTTGGCCCATGACAACACAGTTTCGAAATATGCATTAAAATTAAATGCACTGATCTACTTTCTATAAATTATCAGCAAATTGGTGAAATTACACCTATCAAAAAAAATTACAGCCTCCTCCAAATCCCCTATAGCTGTCCTATCCATCGCCACAATAGGTGTGTTTTCTACCACTTAAGGTAGAAGTGTCTCTCAATCAATTTGCTAAGTTAGACAAAGTAGCTGGTACATTTTTCAAGCAAACTGTACATGTGAGGTCTGCCTATTTTACAACCGGTGTAATATGTATTTACGAAACTTCCATTCTCTATTTGCCTGAACTACACTACTTCTTTATGTTCATAGGTATTAGTACATAATGACATGGTGTTAACCAATAGAATACCCATACATCTCTTTGACTGGGTGTCATTAACATTACTTATCTGTCTACAATTACCTAATCATGTCTCGATATTACTTTTAAAAGATAGTCAGCAAGGCAAATAAAGCGTGTTGATTGAATCTTAATAGCTGGGCCAAGTCTGAAGCCTGGAAACTTATTTGTGCTAAAGGACCTGTGTAGAAGAATCTAACATGGTCAAGTTTGGCCCATGACAACACAGTTTCGAAATATGCATTAAAATTAAATGCACTGATCTACTTTCTATAAATTATCAGCAAATTGGTGAAATTACACCTATCAAAAAAAATTACAGCCTCCTCCAAATCCCCTATAGCTGTCCTATCCATCGCCACAATAGGTGTGTTTTCTACCACTTAAGGTAGAAGTGTCTCTCAATCAATTTGCTAAGTTAGACAAAGTAGCTGGTACATTTTTCAAGCAAACTGTACATGTGAGGTCTGCCTATTTTACAACCGGTGTAATATGTATTTACGAAACTTCCATTCTCTATTTGCCTGAACTACACTACTTCTTTATGTTCATAGGTATTAGTACATAATGACATGGTGTTAACCAATAGAATACCCATACATCTCTTTGACTGGGTGTCATTAACATTACTTATCTGTCTACAATTACCTAATCATGTCTCGATATTACTTTTAAAAGATAGTCAGCAAGGCAAATAAAGCGTGTTGATTGAATCTTAATAGCTGGGCCAAGTCTGAAGCCTGGAAACTTATTTGTGCTAAAGGACCTGTGTAGAAGAATCTAACATGGTCAAGTTTGGCCCATGACAACACAGTTTCGAAATATGCATTAAAATTAAATGCACTGATCTACTTTCTATAAATTATCAGCAAATTGGTGAAATTACACCTATCAAAAAAAATTACAGCCTCCTCCAAATCCCCTATAGCTGTCCTATCCATCGCCACAATAGGTGTGTTTTCTACCACTTAAGGTAGAAGTGTCTCTCAATCAATTTGCTAAGTTAGACAAAGTAGCTGGTACATTTTTCAAGCAAACTGTACATGTGAGGTCTGCCTATTTTACAACCGGTGTAATATGTATTTACGAAACTTCCATTCTCTATTTGCCTGAACTACACTACTTCTTTATGTTCATAGGTATTAGTACATAATGACATGCTGTTAACCAATAGAATACCCATCCATCTCCTGGACTGGGTGTCATTAACATTACTTATCTGCCTACAATTACCTAATCATGTCTCGATATTACTTTTAAAAGATAGTCAGCAAGGCAAATAAAGCGTGTTGATTGAATCTTAATAGCTGGGCCAAGTCTGAAGCCTGGAAACTTATTTGTGCTAAAGGACCTGTGTAGAAGAATCTGACATGGTCAAGTTTGGCCCATGACAACACAGTTTTGGAATATGCATTAAAATTAAATGCACTGATCTACTTTCTATAAATTATCAGCAAATTGGTGAAATTACACCTATCAAAAAAAATACAGCCTCCTCCAAATCCCCTATAGCTGTCCTATCCATCGCCACAATAGGTGTGTTTTCTACCACTTAAGGTAGAAGTGTCTCTCAATTTGCTAAGTTAGACAAAGTAGCTGGTACATTTTTCAAGCAAACTGTACAAGTGAGGTCTGCCTATTTTACAACCGGTGTAATATGTATTTACGAAACTTCCATTCTCTATTTGCCTGAACTACACTACTTCTTTATGTTCATAGGTATTAGTACATAATGACATGGTGTTAACCAATAGAATACCCATCCATCTCTTGGACTGGGTGTCATTAACATTACTTATCTGTCTACAATTACCTAATCATGTCTCGATATTACTTTTAAAAGATAGTCAGCAAGGCAAATAAAGCGTGTTGATTGAATCTTAATAGCTGGACCAAGTCTGAAGCCTGGAAACTTATTTGTGCTAAAGGACCTGTGTAGAAGAATCTAACATGGTCAAGTTTGGCCCATGACAACACAGTTTCGAAATATGCATTAAAATTAAATGCACTGATCTACTTTCTATAAATTATCAGCAAATTGGTGAAATTACACCTATCAAAAAAAATTACAGCCTCCTCCAAATCCCCTATAGCTGTCCTATCCATCGCCACAATAGGTGTGTTTTCTACCACTTAAGGTAGAAGTGTCTCTCAATCAATTTGCTAAGTTAGACAAAGTAGCTGGTACATTTTTCAAGCAAACTGTACATGTGAGGTCTGCCTATTTTACAACCGGTGTAATATGTATTTACGAAACTTCCATTCTCTATTTGCCTGAACTACACTACTTCTTTATGTTCATAGGTATTAGTACATAATGACATGGTGTTAACCAATAGAATACCCATCCATCTCTTGGACTGGGTGTCATTAACATTACTTATCTGTCTACAATTACCTAATCATGTCTCGATATTACTTTTAAAAGATAGTCAGCAAGGCAAATAAAGCGTGTTGATTGAATCTTAATAGCTGGGCCAAGTCTGAAGCCTGGAAACTTATTTGTGCTAAAGGACCTGTGTAGAAGAATCTAACATGGTCAAGTTTGGCCCATGACAACACAGTTTCGAAATATGCATTAAAATTAAATGCACTGATCTACTTTCTATAAATTATCAGCAAATTGGTGAAATTACACCTATCAAAAAAAATACAGCCTCCTCCAAATCCCCTATAGCTGTCCTATCCATCGCCACAATAGGTGTGTTTTCTACCACTTAAGGTAGAAGTGTCTCTCAATTTGCTAAGTTAGACAAAGTAGCTGGTACATTTTTCAAGCAAACTGTACATGTGAGGTCTGCCTATTTTACAACCGGTGTAATATGTATTTACGAAACTTCCATTCTCTATTTGCCTGAACTACACTACTTCTTTATATTCATAGGTATTAGTACATAATGACATGGTATTAACCAATAGAATACCCATCCATCTCTTGGACTGGGTGTCATTAACATTACTTATCTGTCTACAATTACCTAATCATGTCTCGATATTACTTTTAAAAGATAGTCAGCAAGGCAAATAAAGCGTGTTGATTGAATCTTAATAGCTGGGCCAAGTCTGAAACCTGGAAACTTATTTGTGCTAAAGGACCTGTGTAGAAGAATCTAACATGGTCAAGCTTGGCCCATGACAACACAGTTTCGAAATATGCATTAAAATTAAATGCACTGATCTACTTTCTATAAATTATCAGCAAATTGGTGAAATTACACCTATCAAAAAAAATTACAGCCTCCTCCAAATCCCCTATAGCTGTCCTATCCATCGCCACAATAGGTGTGTTTTCTACCACTTAAGGTAGAAGTGTCTCTCAATCAATTTGCTAAGTTAGACAAAGTAGCTGGTACATTTTTCAAGCAAACTGTACATGTGAGGTCTGCCTATTTTACAACCGGTGTAATATGTATTTACGAAACTTCCATTCTCTATTTGCCTGAACTACACTACTTCTTTATGTTCATAGGTATTAGTACATAATGACATGGTGTTAACCAATAGAATACCCATACATCTCTTTGACTGGGTGTCATTAACATTACTTATCTGTCTACAATTACCTAATCATGTCTCGATATTACTTTTAAAAGATAGTCAGCAAGGCAAATAAAGCGTGTTGATTGAATCTTAATAGCTGGGCCAAGTCTGAAGCCTGGAAACTTATTTGTGCTAAAGGACCTGTGTAGAAGGATCTAACATGGTCAAGTTTGGCCCATGACAACACAGTTTCGAAATATGCATTAAAATTAAATGCACTGATCTACTTTCTATAAATTATCAGCAAATTGGTGAAATTACACCTATCAAAAAAAATTACAGCCTCCTCCAAATCTCCTATAGCTGTCCTATCCATCGCCACAATAGGTGTGTTTTCTACCACTTAAGGTAGAAGTGTCTCTCAATCAATTTGCTAAGTTAGACAAAGTAGCTGGTACATTTTTCAAGCAAACTGTACATGTGAGGTCTGCCTATTTTACAACCGGTGTAATATGTATTTACGAAACTTCCATTCTCTATTTGCCTGAACTACACTACTTCTTTATGTTCATAGGTATTAGTACATAATGACATGGTGTTAACCAATAGAATACCCATACATCTCTTTGACTGGGTGTCATTAACATTACTTATCTGTCTACAATTACCTAATCATGTCTCGATATTACTTTTAAAAGATAGTCAGCAAGGCAAATAAAGCGTGTTGATTGAATCTTAATAGCTGGGCCAAGTCTGAAGCCTGGAAACTTATTTGTGCTAAAGGACCTGTGTAGAAGAATCTAACATGGTCAAGTTTGGCCCATGACAACACAGTTTCGAAATATGCATTAAAATTAAATGCACTGATCTACTTCCTATAAATTATCAGCAAATTGGTGAAATTACACCTATCAAACAAAAATTACAGCCTCCTCCAAATCCCCTATAGCTGTCCTATCCATCGCCACAATAGGTGTGTTTTCTACCACTTAAGGTAGACGTGTCTCTCAATCAATTTGCTAAGTTAGACAAAGTAGCTGGTACATTTTTCAAGCAAACTGTACATGTGAGGTCTGCCTATTTTACAACCGGTGTAATATGTATTTACGAAACTTCCATTCTCTATTTGCCTGAACTACACTACTTCTTTATGTTCATAGGTATTAGTACATAATGACATGCTGTTAACCAATAGAATACCCATCCATCTCCTGGACTGGGTGTCATTAACATTACTTATCTGCCTACAATTACCTAATCATGTCTCGATATTACTTTTAAAAGATAGTCAGCAAGGCAAATAAAGCGTGTTGATTGAATCTTAATAGCTGGGCCAAGTCTGAAGCCTGGAAACTTATTTGTGCTAAAGGACCTGTGTAGAAGAATCTGACATGGTCAAGTTTGGCCCATGACAACACAGTTTTGGAATATGCATTAAAATTAAATGCACTGATCTACTTTCTATAAATTATCAGCAAATTGGTGAAATTACACCTATCAAAAAAATACAGCCTCCTCCAAATCCCCTATAGCTGTCCTATCCATCGCCACAATAGGTGTGTTTTCTACCACTTAAGGTAGAAGTGTCTCTCAATTTGCTAAGTTAGACAAAGTAGCTGGTACATTTTTCAAGCAAACTGTACATGTGAGGTCTGCCTATTTTACAACCGGTGTAATATGTATTTACGAAACTTCCATTCTCTATTTGCCTGAACTACACTACTTCTTTATGTTCATAGGTATTAGTACATAATGACATGGTGTTAACCAATAGAATACCCATCCATCTCTTGGACTGGGTGTCATTAACATTACTTATCTGTCTACAATTACCTAATCATGTCTCGATATTACTTTTAAAAGATAGTCAGCAAGGCAAATAAAGCGTGTTGATTGAATCTTAATAACTGGGCCAAGTCTGAAGCCTGGAAACTTATTTGTGCTAAAGGACCTGTGTAGAAGAATCTGACATGGTCAAGTTTGGCCCATGACAACACAGTTTTGGAATATGCATTAAAATTAAATGCACTGATCTACTTTCTATAAATTATCAGCAAATTGGTAAAATTACACCTATCAAAAAAAATACAGCCTCCTCCAAATCCCCTATAGCTGTCCTATCCATCGCCACAATAGGTGTGTTTTCTACCACTTAAGGTAGAAGTGTCTCTCAATTTGCTAAGTTAGACAAAGTAGCTGGTACATTTTTCAAGCAAACTGTACATGTGAGGTCTGCCTATTTTACAACCGGTGTAATATGTATTTACGAAACTTCCATTCTCTATTTGCCTGAACTACACTACTTCTTTATGTTCATAGGTATTAGTACATAATGACATGGTGTTAACCAATAGAATACCCATACATCTCTTTGACTGGGTGTCATTAACATTACTTATCTGTCTACAATTACCTAATCATGTCTCGATATTACTTTTAAAAGATAGTCAGCAAGGCAAATAAAGCGTGTTGATTGAATCTTAATAGCTGGGCCAAGTCTGAAGCCTGGAAACTTATTTGTGCTAAAGGACCTGTGTAGAAGAATCTAACATGGTCAAGTTTGGCCCATGACAACACAGTTTCGAAATATGCATTAAAATTAAATGCACTGATCTACTTTCTATAAATTATCAGCAAATTGGTGAAATTACACCTATCAAAAAAAATTACAGCCTCCTCCAAATCCCCTATAGCTGTCCTATCCATCGCCACAATAGGTGTGTTTTCTACCACTTAAGGTAGAAGTGTCTCTCAATCAATTTGCTAAGTTAGACAAAGTAGCTGGTACATTTTTCAAGCAAACTGTACATGTGAGGTCTGCCTATTTTACAACCGGTGTAATATGTATTTACGAAACTTCCATTCTCTATTTGCCTGAACTACACTACTTCTTTATGTTCATAGGTATTAGTACATAATGACATGGTGTTAACCAATAGAATACCCATACATCTCTTTGACTGGGTGTCATTAACATTACTTATCTGTCTACAATTACCTAATCATGTCTCGATATTACTTTTAAAAGATAGTCAGCAAGGCAAATAAAGCGTGTTGATTGAATCTTAATAGCTGGGCCAAGTCTGAAGCCTGGAAACTTATTTGTGCTAAAGGACCTGTGTAGAAGAATCTAACATGGTCAAGTTTGGCCCATGACAACACAGTTTCGAAATATGCATTAAAATTAAATGCACTGATCTACTTCCTATAAATTATCAGCAAATTGGTGAAATTACACCTATCAAACAAAAATTACAGCCTCCTCCAAATCCCCTATAGCTGTCCTATCCATCGCCACAATAGGTGTGTTTTCTACCACTTAAGGTAGACGTGTCTCTCAATCAATTTGCTAAGTTAGACAAAGTAGCTGGTACATTTTTCAAGCAAACTGTACATGTGAGGTCTGCCTATTTTACAACCGGTGTAATATGTATTTACGAAACTTCCATTCTCTATTTGCCTGAACTACACTACTTCTTTATGTTCATAGGTATTAGTACATAATGACATGCTGTTAACCAATAGAATACCCATCCATCTCCTGGACTGGGTGTCATTAACATTACTTATCTGCCTACAATTACCTAATCATGTCTCGATATTACTTTTAAAAGATAGTCAGCAAGGCAAATAAAGCGTGTTGATTGAATCTTAATAGCTGGGCCAAGTCTGAAGCCTGGAAACTTATTTGTGCTAAAGGACCTGTGTAGAAGAATCTGACATGGTCAAGTTTGGCCCATGACAACACAGTTTTGGAATATGCATTAAAATTAAATGCACTGATCTACTTTCTATAAATTATCAGCAAATTGGTGAAATTACACCTATCAAAAAAATACAGCCTCCTCCAAATCCCCTATAGCTGTCCTATCCATCGCCACAATAGGTGTGTTTTCTACCACTTAAGGTAGAAGTGTCTCTCAATTTGCTAAGTTAGACAAAGTAGCTGGTACATTTTTCAAGCAAACTGTACATGTGAGGTCTGCCTATTTTACAACCGGTGTAATATGTATTTACGAAACTTCCATTCTCTATTTGCCTGAACTACACTACTTCTTTATGTTCATAGGTATTAGTACATAATGACATGGTGTTAACCAATAGAATACCCATCCATCTCTTGGACTGGGTGTCATTAACATTACTTATCTGTCTACAATTACCTAATCATGTCTCGATATTACTTTTAAAAGATAGTCAGCAAGGCAAATAAAGCGTGTTGATTGAATCTTAATAACTGGGCCAAGTCTGAAGCCTGGAAACTTATTTGTGCTAAAGGACCTGTGTAGAAGAATCTGACATGGTCAAGTTTGGCCCATGACAACACAGTTTTGGAATATGCATTAAAATTAAATGCACTGATCTACTTTCTATAAATTATCAGCAAATTGGTAAAATTACACCTATCAAAAAAAATACAGCCTCCTCCAAATCCCCTATAGCTGTCCTATCCATCGCCACAATAGGTGTGTTTTCTACCACTTAAGGTAGAAGTGTCTCTCAATTTGCTAAGTTAGACAAAGTAGCTGGTACATTTTTCAAGCAAACTGTACATGTGAGGTCTGCCTATTTTACAACCGGTGTAATATGTATTTACGAAACTTCCATTCTCTATTTGCCTGAACTACACTACTTCTTTATGTTCATAGGTATTAGTACATAATGACATGGTGTTAACCAATAGAATACCCATACATCTCTTTGACTGGGTGTCATTAACATTACTTATCTGTCTACAATTACCTAATCATGTCTCGATATTACTTTTAAAAGATAGTCAGCAAGGCAAATAAAGCGTGTTGATTGAATCTTAATAGCTGGGCCAAGTCTGAAGCCTGGAAACTTATTTGTGCTAAAGGACCTGTGTAGAAGAATCTAACATGGTCAAGTTTGGCCCATGACAACACAGTTTCGAAATATGCATTAAAATTAAATGCACTGATCTACTTTCTATAAATTATCAGCAAATTGGTGAAATTACACCTATCAAAAAAAATTACAGCCTCCTCCAAATCCCCTATAGCTGTCCTATCCATCGCCACAATAGGTGTGTTTTCTACCACTTAAGGTAGAAGTGTCTCTCAATCAATTTGCTAAGTTAGACAAAGTAGCTGGTACATTTTTCAAGCAAACTGTACATGTGAGGTCTGCCTATTTTACAACCGGTGTAATATGTATTTACGAAACTTCCATTCTCTATTTGCCTGAACTACACTACTTCTTTATGTTCATAGGTATTAGTACATAATGACATGGTGTTAACCAATAGAATACCCATACATCTCTTTGACTGGGTGTCATTAACATTACTTATCTGTCTACAATTACCTAATCATGTCTCGATATTACTTTTAAAAGATAGTCAGCAAGGCAAATAAAGCGTGTTGATTGAATCTTAATAGCTGGGCCAAGTCTGAAGCCTGGAAACTTATTTGTGCTAAAGGACCTGTGTAGAAGAATCTAACATGGTCAAGTTTGGCCCATGACAACACAGTTTCGAAATATGCATTAAAATTAAATGCACTGATCTACTTCCTATAAATTATCAGCAAATTGGTGAAATTACACCTATCAAACAAAAATTACAGCCTCCTCCAAATCCCCTATAGCTGTCCTATCCATCGCCACAATAGGTGTGTTTTCTACCACTTAAGGTAGACGTGTCTCTCAATCAATTTGCTAAGTTAGACAAAGTAGCTGGTACATTTTTCAAGCAAACTGTACATGTGAGGTCTGCCTATTTTACAACCGGTGTAATATGTATTTACGAAACTTCCATTCTCTATTTGCCTGAACTACACTACTTCTTTATGTTCATAGGTATTAGTACATAATGACATGCTGTTAACCAATAGAATACCCATCCATCTCCTGGACTGGGTGTCATTAACATTACTTATCTGCCTACAATTACCTAATCATGTCTCGATATTACTTTTAAAAGATAGTCAGCAAGGCAAATAAAGCGTGTTGATTGAATCTTAATAGCTGGGCCAAGTCTGAAGCCTGGAAACTTATTTGTGCTAAAGGACCTGTGTAGAAGAATCTGACATGGTCAAGTTTGGCCCATGACAACACAGTTTTGGAATATGCATTAAAATTAAATGCACTGATCTACTTTCTATAAATTATCAGCAAATTGGTGAAATTACACCTATCAAAAAAATACAGCCTCCTCCAAATCCCCTATAGCTGTCCTATCCATCGCCACAATAGGTGTGTTTTCTACCACTTAAGGTAGAAGTGTCTCTCAATTTGCTAAGTTAGACAAAGTAGCTGGTACATTTTTCAAGCAAACTGTACATGTGAGGTCTGCCTATTTTACAACCGGTGTAATATGTATTTACGAAACTTCCATTCTCTATTTGCCTGAACTACACTACTTCTTTATGTTCATAGGTATTAGTACATAATGACATGGTGTTAACCAATAGAATACCCATCCATCTCTTGGACTGGGTGTCATTAACATTACTTATCTGTCTACAATTACCTAATCATGTCTCGATATTACTTTTAAAAGATAGTCAGCAAGGCAAATAAAGCGTGTTGATTGAATCTTAATAACTGGGCCAAGTCTGAAGCCTGGAAACTTATTTGTGCTAAAGGACCTGTGTAGAAGAATCTGACATGGTCAAGTTTGGCCCATGACAACACAGTTTTGGAATATGCATTAAAATTAAATGCACTGATCTACTTTCTATAAATTATCAGCAAATTGGTAAAATTACACCTATCAAAAAAAATACAGCCTCCTCCAAATCCCCTATAGCTGTCCTATCCATCGCCACAATAGGTGTGTTTTCTACCACTTAAGGTAGAAGTGTCTCTCAATTTGCTAAGTTAGACAAAGTAGCTGGTACATTTTTCAAGCAAACTGTACATGTGAGGTCTGCCTATTTTACAACCGGTGTAATATGTATTTACGAAACTTCCATTCTCTATTTGCCTGAACTACACTACTTCTTTATGTTCATAGGTATTAGTACATAATGACATGGTGTTAACCAATAGAATACCCATCCATCTCTTGGACTGGGTGTCATTAACATTACTTATCTGTCTACAATTACCTAAACATGTCTCGATATTACTTTTAAAAGATAGTCAGCAAGGCAAATAAAGCGTGTTGATTGAATCTTAATAGCTGGGCCAAGTCTGAAGCCTGGAAACTTATTTGTGCTAAAGGACCTGTGTAGAAGAATCTAACATGGTCAAGTTTGGCCCATGACAACACAGTTTCGAAATATGCATTAAAATTAAATGCACTGATCTACTTTCTATAAATTATCAGCAAATTGGTGAAATTACACCTATCAAACAAAAATTACAGCCTCCTCCAAATCCCCTATAGCTGTCCTATCCATCGCCACAATAGGTGTGTTTTCTACCACTTAAGGTAGACGTGTCTCTCAATCAATTTGCTAAGTTAGACAAAGTAGCTGGTACATTTTTCAAGCAAACTGTACATGTGAGGTCTGCCTATTTTACAACCGGTGTAATATGTATTTACGAAACTTCCATTCTCTATTTGCCTGAACTACACTACTTCTTTATGTTCATAGGTATTAGTACATAATGACATGGTGTTAACCAATAGAATACCCATCCATCTCCTGGACTGGGTGTCATTAACATTACTTATCTGTCTACAATTACCTAATCATGTCTCGATAATACTTTTAAAAGATAGTCAGCAAGGCAAATAAAGCGTGTTGATTGAATCTTATTAGCTGGACCAAGTCTGAAGCCTGGAAACTTATTTGTGCTAAAGGACCTGTGTAGAAGAATCTAACATGGTCAAGTTTGGCCCATGACAACACAGTTTCGAAATATGCATTAAAATTAAATGCACTGATCTACTTTCTATAAATTATCAGCAAATTGGTGAAATTACACCTATCAAAAAAAATTACAGCCTCCTCCAAATCCCCTATAGCTGTCCTATCCATCGCCACAATAGGTGTGTTTTCTACCACTTAAGGTAGAAGTGTCTCTCAATCAATTTGCTAAGTTAGACAAAGTAGCTGGTACATTTTGCAAGCAAACTGTACATGTGAGGTCTGCCTATTTTACAACCGGTGTAATATGTATTTACGAAACTTCCATTCTCTATTTGCCTGAACTACACTACTTCTTTATGTTCATAGGTATTAGTACATAATGACATGGTGTTAACCAATAGAATACCCATCCATCTCTTGGACTGGGTGTCATTAACATTACTTATCTGTCTACAATTACCTAATCATGTCTCGATATTACTTGTAAAAGATAGTCAGCAAGGCAAATAAAGCGTGTTGATTGAATCTTAATAGCTGGGCCAAGTCTGAAGCCTGGAAACGTATTTGTGCTAAAGGACTTCTGTAGAAGAATCTAACATGGTCAAGTTTGGCCCATGACAACACAGTTTCGAAATATGCATTAAAATTAAATGCACTGATCTACTTTCTATAAATTATGAGCAAATTGGTGAAATTACACCTATCAAAAAAAATTACAGCCTCCTCCAAATCCCCTATAGCTGTCCTATCCATCGCCACAATAGGTGTGTTTTCTACCACTTAAGGTAGAAGTGTCTCTCAATCAATTTGCTAAGTTAGACAAAGTAGCTGGTACATTTTTCAAGCAAACTGTACATGTGAGGTCTGCCTATTTTACAACTGGTGTAATATGTATTTACGAAACTTCCATTCTCTATTTGCCTGAACTACACTACTTCTTTATGTTCATAGGTATTAGTACATAATGACATGGTGTTAACCAATAGAATACCCATACATCTCTTTGACTGGGTGTCATTAACATTACTTATCTGTCTACAATTACCTAATCATGTCTCGATATTACTTTTAAAAGATAGTCAGCAAGGCAAATAAAGCGTGTTGATTGAATCTTAATAGCTGGGCCAAGTCTGAAGCCTGGAAACTTATTTGTGCTAAAGGACCTGTGTAGAAGAATCTAACATGGTCACGTTTGGCCCATGACAACACAGTTTCGAAATATGCATTAAAATTAAAAGCACTGATCTACTTTCTATAAATTATCAGCAAATTGGTGAAATTACACCTATCAAAAAAAATTACAGCCTCCTCCAAATCCCCTATAGCTGTCCAATCCATCGCCACAATAGGTGTGTTTTCTACCACTTAAGGTAGAAGTGTCTCTCAATCAATTTGCTAAGTTAGACAAAGTAGCTGGTACATTTTTCAAGCAAACTGTACATGTGAGGTCTGCCTATTTTACAACTGGTGTAATATGTATTTACGAAACTTCCATTCTCTATTTGCCTGAACTACACTACTTCTTTATGTTCATAGGTATTAGTACATAATGACATGGTGTTAACCAATAGAATACCCATACATCTCTTTGACTGGGTGTCATTAACATTACTTATCTGTCTACAATTACCTAATCATGTCTCGATATTACTTTTAAAAGATAGTCAGCAAGGCAAATAAAGCGTGTTGATTGAATCTTAATAGCTGGGCCAAGTCTGAAGCCTGGAAACTTATTTGTGCTAAAGGACCTGTGTAGAAGAATCTAACATGGTCACGTTTGGCCCATGACAACACAGTTTCGAAATATGCATTAAAATTAAAAGCACTGATCTACTTTCTTTAAATTATCAGCAAATTGGTGAAATTACACCTATCAAAAAAAATTACAGCCTCCTCCAAATCCCCTATAGCTGTCCTATCCATCGCCACAATAGGTGTGTTTTCTACCACTTAAGGTAGAAGTGTCTCTCAATTTGCTAAGTTAGACAAAGTAGCTGGTACATTTTTCAAGCAAACTGTACATGTGAGGTCTGCCTATTTTACAACCGGTGTAATATGTATTTACGAAACTTCCATTCTCTATTTGCCTGAACTACACTACTTCTTTATGTTCATAGGTATTAGTACATAATGACATGGTGTTAACCAATAGAATACCCATCCATCTCTTGGACTGGGTGTCATTAACATTACTTATCTGTCTACAATTACCTAATCATGTCTCGATATTACTTTTAAAAGATAGTCAGCAAGGCAAATAAAGCGTGTTGATTGAATCTTAATAGCTGGGCCAAGTCTGAAGCCTGGAAACTTATTTGTGCTAAAGGACCTGTGTAGAAGAATCTGACATGGTCAAGTTTGGCCCATGACAACACAGTTTTGGAATGTGCATTAAAATTAAATGCACTGATCTACTTTCTATAAATTATCAGCAAATTGGTGAAATTACACCTATCAAAAAAAATTACAGCCTCCTCCAAATCCCCTATAGCTGTCCTATCCATCGCCACAATAGGTGTGTTTTCTACCACTTAAGGTAGAAGTGTCTCTCAATCAATTTGCTAAGTTAGACAAAGTAGCTGGTACATTTTTCAAGCAAACTGTACATGTGAGGTCTGCCTATTTTACAACTGGTGTAATATGTATTTACGAAACTTCCATTCTCTATTTGCCTGAACTACACTACTTCTTTATGTTCATAGGTATTAGTACATAATGACATGGTGTTAACCAATAGAATACCCATACATCTCTTTGACTGGGTGTCATTAACATTACTTATCTGTCTACAATTACCTAATCATGTCTCGATATTACTTTTAAAAGATAGTCAGCAAGGCAAATAAAGCGTGTTGATTGAATCTTAATAGCTGGGCCAAGTCTGAAGCCTGGAAACTTATTTGTGCTAAAGGACCTGTGTAGAAGAATCTAACATGGTCACGTTTGGCCCATGACAACACAGTTTCGAAATATGCATTAAAATTAAAAGCACTGATCTACTTTCTATAAATTATCAGCAAATTGGTGAAATTACACCTATCAAAAAAAATTACAGCCTCCTCCAAATCCCCTATAGCTGTCCTATCCATCGCCACAATAGGTGTGTTTTCTACCACTTAAGGTAGAAGTGTCTCTCAATCAATTTGCTAAGTTAGACAAAGTAGCTGGTACATTTTTCAAGCAAACTGTACATGTGAGGTCTGCCTATTTTACAACTGGTGTAATATGTATTTACGAAACTTCCATTCTCTATTTGCCTGAACTACACTACTTCTTTATGTTCATAGGTATTAGTACATAATGACATGGTGTTAACCAATAGAATACCCATACATCTCTTTGACTGGGTGTCATTAACATTACTTATCTGTCTACAATTACCTAATCATGTCTCGATATTACTTTTAAAAGATAGTCAGCAAGGCAAATAAAGCGTGTTGATTGAATCTTAATAGCTGGGCCAAGTCTGAAGCCTGGAAACTTATTTGTGCTAAAGGACCTGTGTAGAAGAATCTAACATGGTCACGTTTGGCCCATGACAACACAGTTTCGAAATATGCATTAAAATTAAAAGCACTGATCTACTTTCTATAAATTATCAGCAAATTGGTGAAATTACACCTATCAAAAAAAATTACAGCCTCCTCCAAATCCCCTATAGCTGTCCTATCCATCGCCACAATAGGTGTGTTTTCTACCACTTAAGGTAGAAGTGTCTCTCAATTTGCTAAGTTAGACAAAGTAGCTGGTACATTTTTCAAGCAAACTGTACATGTGAGGTCTGCCTATTTTACAACCGGTGTAATATGTATTTACGAAACTTCCATTCTCTATTTGCCTGAACTACACTACTTCTTTATGTTCATAGGTATTAGTACATAATGACATGGTGTTAACCAATAGAATACCCATCCATCTCTTGGACTGGGTGTCATTAACATTACTTATCTGTCTACAATTACCTAATCATGTCTCGATATTACTTTTAAAAGATAGTCAGCAAGGCAAATAAAGCGTGTTGATTGAATCTTAATAGCTGGGCCAAGTCTGAAGCCTGGAAACTTATTTGTGCTAAAGGACCTGTGTAGAAGAATCTGACATGGTCAAGTTTGGCCCATGACAACACAGTTTTGGAATGTGCATTAAAATTAAATGCACTGATCTACTTTCTATAAATTATCAGCAAATTGGTGAAATTACACCTATCAAAAAAAATACAGCCTCCTCCAAATCCCCTATAGCTGTCCTATCCATCGCCACAATAGGTGTGTTTTCTACCACTTAAGGTAGAAGTGTCTCTCAATTTGCTAAGTTAGACAAAGTAGCTGGTACATTTTTCAAGCAAACTGTACATGTGAGGTCTGCCTATTTTACAACCGGTGTAATATGTATTTACGAAACTTCCATTCTCTATTTGCCTGAACTACACTACTTCTTTATGTTCATAGGTATTAGTACATAATGACATGGTGTTAACCAATAGAATACCCATCCATCTCTTGGACTGGGTGTCATTAACATTACTTATCTGTCTACAATTACCTAATCATGTCTCGATATTACTTTTAAAAGATAGTCAGCAAGGCAAATAAAGCGTGTTGATTGAATCTTAATAGCTGGGCCAAGTCTGAAGCCTGGAAACTTATTTGTGCTAAAGGACCTGTGTAGAAGAATCTAACATGGTCAAGTTTGGCCCATGACAACACAGTTTCGAAATATGCATTAAAATTAAATGCACTGATCTACTTTCTATAAATTATCAGCAAATTGGTGAAATTACACCTATCAAACAAAAATTACAGCCTCCTCCAAATCCCCTATAGCTGTCCTATCCATCGCCACAATAGGTGTGTTTTCTACCACTTAAGGTAGACGTGTCTCTCAATCAATTTGCTAAGTTAGACAAAGTAGCTGGTACATTTTTCAAGCAAACTGTACATGTGAGGTCTGCCTATTTTACAACCGGTGTAATATGTATTTACGAAACTTCCATTCTCTATTTGCCTGAACTACACTACTTTTTTATGTTCATAGGTATTAGTACATAATGACATGCTGTTAACCAATAGAATACCCATCCATCTCCTGGACTGGGTGTCATTAACATTACTTATCTGTCTACAATTACCTAATCATGTCTCGATATTACTTTTAAAAGATAGTCAGCAAGGCAAATAAAGCGTGTTGATTGAATCTTAATAGCTGGACCAAGTCTGAAGCCTGGAATCCTATTTGTGCTAAAGGACCTGTGTAGAAGAATCTAACATGGTCAAGTTTGGCCCATGACAACACAGTTTCGAAATATGCATTAAAATTAAATGCACTGATGTACTTTCTATAAATTATCAGCAAATTGGTGAAATTACACCTATCAAAAAAAATTACAGCCTCCTCCAAATCCCCTATAGCTGTCCTATCCATCGCCACAGTAGGTGTGTTTTCTACCACTTAAGGTAGAAGTGTCTCTCAATCAATTTGCTAAGTTAGACAAAGTAGCTGGTACATTTTTCAAGCAAACTGTACATGTGAGGTCTGCCTATTTTACAACCGGTGTAATATGTATTTACGAAACTTCCATTCTCTATTTGCCTGAACTACACTACTTCTTTATGTTCATAGGTATTAGTACATAATGACATGGTGTTAACCAATAGAATACCCATCCATCTCTTGGACTGGGTGTCATTAACATTACTTATCTGTCTACAATTACCTAATCATGTCTCGATATTACTTGTAAAAGATAGTCAGCAAGGCAAATAAAGCGTGTTGATTGAATCTTAATAGCTGGGCCAAGTCTGAAGCCTGGAAATGTATTTGTGCTAAAGGACCTCTGTAGAAGAATCTAACATGGTCAAGTTTGGCCCATGACAACACAGTTTCGAAATATGCATTAAAATTAAATGCACTGATCTACTTTCTATAAATTATCAGCAAATTGGTGAAATTACACCTATCAAAAAAAATTACAGCCTCCTCCAAATCCCCTATAGCTGTCCTATCCATCGCCACAATAGGTGTGTTTTCTACCACTTAAGGTAGAAGTGTCTCTCAATCAATTTGCCAAGTTAGACAAAGTAGCTGGTACATTTTTCAAGCAAACTGTACATGTGAGGTCTGCCTATTTTACAACCGGTGTAATATGTATTTACAAAACTTCCATTCTCTATTTGCCTGAACTACACTACTTCTTTATGTTCATAGGTATTAGTACATAATGACATGGTGTTAACCAATAGAATACCCATCCATCTCTTGGACTGGGTGTCATTAACATTACTTATCTGTCTACAATTACCTAATCATGTCTCGATATTACTTTTAAAAGATAGTCAGCAAGGCAAATAAAGCGTGTTGATTGAATCTTAATAGCTGGGCCAAGTCTGAAACCTGGAAACTTATTTGTGCTAAAGGACCTGTGTAGAAGAATCTAACATGGTCAAGTTTGGCCCATGACAACACAGTTTCGAAATATGCATTAAAATTAAATGCACTGATCTACTTTCTATAAATTATCAGCAAATTGGTGAAATTACACCTATCAAAAAAAATTACAGCCTCCTCCAAATCCCCTATAGCTGTCCTATCCATCGCCACAATAGGTGTGTTTTCTACCACTTAAGGTAGAAGTGTCTCTCAATCAATTTGCTAAGTTAGACAAAGTAGCTGGTACATTTTTCAAGCAAACTGTACATGTGAGGTCTGCCTATTTTACAACCGGTGTAATATGTATTTACGAAACTTCCATTCTCTATTTGCCTGAACTACACTACTTCTTTATGTTCATAGGTATTAGTACATAATGACATGGTGTTAACCAATAGAATACCCATACATCTCTTTGACTGGGTGTCATTAACATTACTTATCTGTCTACAATTACCTAATCATGTCTCGATATTACTTTTAAAAGATAGTCAGCAAGGCAAATAAAGCGTGTTGATTGAATCTTAATAGCTGGGCCAAGTCTGAAGCCTGGAAACTTATTTGTGCTAAAGGACCTGTGTAGAAGAATCTAACATGGTCAAGTTTGGCCCATGACAACACAGTTTCGAAATATGCATTAAAATTAAATGCACTGATCTACTTTCTATAAATTATCAGCAAATTGGTGAAATTACACCTATCAAAAAAAATTACAGCCTCCTCCAAATCCCCTATAGCTGTCCTATCCATCGCCACAATAGGTGTGTTTTCTACCACTTAAGGTAGAAGTGTCTCTCAATCAATTTGCTAAGTTAGACAAAGTAGCTGGTACATTTTTCAAGCAAACTGTACATGTGAGGTCTGCCTATTTTACAACCGGTGTAATATGTATTTACGAAACTTCCATTCTCTATTTGCCTGAACTACACTACTTCTTTATGTTCATAGGTATTAGTACATAATGACATGGTGTTAACCAATAGAATACCCATCCATCTCTTGGACTGGGTGTCATTAACATTACTTATCTGTCTACAATTACCTAATCATGTCTCGATATTACTTTTAAAAGATAGTCAGCAAGGCAAATAAAGCGTGTTGATTGAATCTTAATAGCTGGACCAAGTCTGAAGCCTGGAAACTTATTTGTGCTAAAGGACCTGTGTAGAAGAATCTAACATGGTCAAGTTTGGCCCATGACAACACAGTTTCGAAATATGCATTAAAATTAAATGCACTGATCTACTTTCTATAAATTATCAGCAAATTAGTGAAATTACACCTATCAAAAAAAATTACAGCCTCCTCCAAATCCCCTATAGCTGTCCTATCCATCGCCACAATAGGTGTGTTTTCTACCACTTAAGGTAGAAGTGTCTCTCAATCAATTTGCTAAGTTAGACAAAGTAGCTGGTACATTTTTCAAGCAAACTGTACATGTGAGGTCTGCCTATTTTACAACCGGTGTAATCTGTATTTACGAAACTTCCATTCTCTATTTGCCTGAACTACACTACTTCTTTATGTTCATAGGTATTAGTACATAATGACATGGTGTTAACCAATAGAATACCCATCCATCTCTTGGACTGGGTGTCATTAACATTACTTATCTGTCTACAATTACCTAATCATGTCTCGATATTACTTTTAAAAGATAGTCAGCAAGGCAAATAAAGCGTGTTGATTGAATCTTAATAGCTGGGCCAAGTCTGAAACCTGGAAACTTATTTGTGCTAAAGGACCTGTGTAGAAGAATCTAACATGGTCAAGTTTGGCCCATGACAACACAGTTTCGAAATATGCATTAAAATTAAATGCACTGATCTACTTTCTATAAATTATCAGCAAATTGGTGAAATTACACCTATCAAAAAAAATTACAGCCTCCTCCAAATCCCCTATAGCTGTCCTATCCATCGCCACAATAGGTGTGTTTTCTACCACTTAAGGTAGAAGTGTCTCTCAATCAATTTGCTAAGTTAGACAAAGTAGCTGGTACATTTTTCAAGCAAACTGTACATGTGAGGTCTGCCTATTTTACAACCGGTGTAATATGTATTTACGAAACTTCCATTCTCTATTTGCCTGAACTACACTACTTCTTTATGTTCATAGGTATTAGTACATAATGACATGGTGTTAACCAATAGAATACCCATACATCTCTTTGACTGGGTGTCATTAACATTACTTATCTGTCTACAATTACCTAATCATGTCTCGATATTACTTTTAAAAGATAGTCAGCAAGGCAAATAAAGCGTGTTGATTGAATCTTAATAGCTGGGCCAAGTCTGAAGCCTGGAAACTTATTTGTGCTAAAGGACCTGTGTAGAAGAATCTAACATGGTCAAGTTTGGCCCATGACAACACAGTTTCGAAATATGCATTAAAATTAAATGCACTGATCTACTTTCTATAAATTATCAGCAAATTGGTGAAATTACACCTATCAAAAAAAATTACAGCCTCCTCCAAATCCCCTATAGCTGTCCTATCCATCGCCACAATAGGTGTGTTTTCTACCACTTAAGGTAGAAGTGTCTCTCAATCAATTTGCTAAGTTAGACAAAGTAGCTGGTACATTTTTCAAGCAAACTGTACATGTGAGGTCTGCCTATTTTACAACCGGTGTAATATGTATTTACGAAACTTCCATTCTCTATTTGCCTGAACTACACTACTTCTTTATGTTCATAGGTATTAGTACATAATGACATGGTGTTAACCAATAGAATACCCATACATCTCTTTGACTGGGTGTCATTAACATTACTTATCTGTCTACAATTACCTAATCATGTCTCGATATTACTTTTAAAAGATAGTCAGCAAGGCAAATAAAGCGTGTTGATTGAATCTTAATAGCTGGGCCAAGTCTGAAGCCTGGAAACTTATTTGTGCTAAAGGACCTGTGTAGAAGAATCTAACATGGTCAAGTTTGGCCCATGACAACACAGTTTCGAAATATGCATTAAAATTAAATGCACTGATCTACTTCCTATAAATTATCAGCAAATTGGTGAAATTACACCTATCAAACAAAAATTACAGCCTCCTCCAAATCCCCTATAGCTGTCCTATCCATCGCCACAATAGGTGTGTTTTCTACCACTTAAGGTAGACGTGTCTCTCAATCAATTTGCTAAGTTAGACAAAGTAGCTGGTACATTTTTCAAGCAAACTGTACATGTGAGGTCTGCCTATTTTACAACCGGTGTAATATGTATTTACGAAACTTCCATTCTCTATTTGCCTGAACTACACTACTTCTTTATGTTCATAGGTATTAGTACATAATGACATGCTGTTAACCAATAGAATACCCATCCATCTCCTGGACTGGGTGTCATTAACATTACTTATCTGCCTACAATTACCTAATCATGTCTCGATATTACTTTTAAAAGATAGTCAGCAAGGCAAATAAAGCGTGTTGATTGAATCTTAATAGCTGGGCCAAGTCTGAAGCCTGGAAACTTATTTGTGCTAAAGGACCTGTGTAGAAGAATCTGACATGGTCAAGTTTGGCCCATGACAACACAGTTTTGGAATATGCATTAAAATTAAATGCACTGATCTACTTTCTATAAATTATCAGCAAATTGGTGAAATTACACCTATCAAAAAAAATACAGCCTCCTCCAAATCCCCTATAGCTGTCCTATCCATCGCCACAATAGGTGTGTTTTCTACCACTTAAGGTAGAAGTGTCTCTCAATTTGCTAAGTTAGACAAAGTAGCTGGTACATTTTTCAAGCAAACTGTACATGTGAGGTCTGCCTATTTTACAACCGGTGTAATATGTATTTACGAAACTTCCATTCTCTATTTGCCTGAACTACACTACTTCTTTATGTTCATAGGTATTAGTACATAATGACATGGTGTTAACCAATAGAATACCCATCCATCTCTTGGACTGGGTGTCATTAACATTACTTATCTGTCTACAATTACCTAATCATGTCTCGATATTACTTTTAAAAGATAGTCAGCAAGGCAAATAAAGCGTGTTGATTGAATCTTAATAACTGGGCCAAGTCTGAAGCCTGGAAACTTATTTGTGCTAAAGGACCTGTGTAGAAGAATCTGACATGGTCAAGTTTGGCCCATGACAACACAGTTTTGGAATATGCATTAAAATTAAATGCACTGATCTACTTTCTATAAATTATCAGCAAATTGGTGAAATTACACCTATCAAAAAAAATACAGCCTCCTCCAAATCCCCTATAGCTGTCCTATCCATCGCCACAATAGGTGTGTTTTCTACCACTTAAGGTAGAAGTGTCTCTCAATTTGCTAAGTTAGACAAAGTAGCTGGTACATTTTTCAAGCAAACTGTACATGTGAGGTCTGCCTATTTTACAACCGGTGTAATATGTATTTACGAAACTTCCATTCTCTATTTGCCTGAACTACACTACTTCTTTATGTTCATAGGTATTAGTACATAATGACATGGTGTTAACCAATAGAATACCCATCCATCTCTTGGACTGGGTGTCATTAACATTACTTATCTGTCTACAATTACCTAAACATGTCTCGATATTACTTTTAAAAGATAGTCAGCAAGGCAAATAAAGCGTGTTGATTGAATCTTAATAGCTGGGCCAAGTCTGAAGCCTGGAAACTTATTTGTGCTAAAGGACCTGTGTAGAAGAATCTAACATGGTCAAGTTTGGCCCATGACAACACAGTTTCGAAATATGCATTAAAATTAAATGCACTGATCTACTTTCTATAAATTATCAGCAAATTGGTGAAATTACACCTATCAAAAAAAATTACAGCCTCCTCCAAATCCCCTATAGCTGTCCTATCCATCGCCACAATAGGTGTGTTTTCTACCACTTAAGGTAGAAGTGTCTCTCAATCAATTTGCTAAGTTAGACAAAGTAGCTGGTACATTTTTCAAGCAAACTGTACATGTGAGGTCTGCCTATTTTACAACTGGTGTAATATGTATTTACGAAACTTCCATTCTCTATTTGCCTGAACTACACTACTTCTTTATGTTCATAGGTATTAGTACATAATGACATGGTGTTAACCAATAGAATACCCATACATCTCTTTGACTGGGTGTCATTAACATTACTTATCTGTCTACAATTACCTAATCATGTCTCGATATTACTTTTAAAAGATAGTCAGCAAGGCAAATAAAGCGTGTTGATTGAATCTTAATAGCTGGGCCAAGTCTGAAGCCTGGAAACTTATTTGTGCTAAAGGACCTGTGTAGAAGAATCTAACATGGTCACGTTTGGCCCATGACAACACAGTTTCGAAATATGCATTAAAATTAAAAGCACTTATCTACTTTCTATAAATTATCAGCAAATTGGTGAAATTACACCTATCAAAAAAAATTACAGCCTCCTCCAAATCCCCTATAGCTGTCCTATCCATCGCCACAATAGGTGTGTTTTCTACCACTTAAGGTAGAAGTGTCTCTCAATTTGCTAAGTTAGACAAAGTAGCTGGTACATTTTTCAAGCAAACTGTACATGTGAGGTCTGCCTATTTTACAACCGGTGTAATATGTATTTACGAAACTTCCATTCTCTATTTGCCTGAACTACACTACTTCTTTATGTTCATAGGTATTAGTACATAATGACATGGTGTTAACCAATAGAATACCCATCCATCTCTTGGACTGGGTGTCATTAACATTACTTATCTGTCTACAATTACCTAATCATGTCTCGATATTACTTTTAAAAGATAGTCAGCAAGGCAAATAAAGCGTGTTGATTGAATCTTAATAGCTGGGCCAAGTCTGAAGCCTGGAAACTTATTTGTGCTAAAGGACCTGTGTAGAAGAATCTGACATGGTCAAGTTTGGCCCATGACAACACAGTTTTGGAATGTGCATTAAAATTAAATGCACTGATCTACTTTCTATAAATTATCAGCAAATTGGTGAAATTACACCTATCAAAAAAAATACAGCCTCCTCCAAATCCCCTATAGCTGTCCTATCCATCGCCACAATAGGTGTGTTTTCTACCACTTAAGGTAGAAGTGTCTCTCAATTTGCTAAGTTAGACAAAGTAGCTGGTACATTTTTCAAGCAAACTGTACATGTGAGGTCTGCCTATTTTACAACCGGTGTAATATGTATTTACGAAACTTCCATTCTCTATTTGCCTGAACTACACTACTTCTTTATGTTCATAGGTATTAGTACATAATGACATGGTGTTAACCAATAGAATACCCATCCATCTCTTGGACTGGGTGTCATTAACATTACTTATCTGTCTACAATTACCTAATCATGTCTCGATATTACTTTTAAAAGATAGTCAGCAAGGCAAATAAAGCGTGTTGATTGAATCTTAATAGCTGGGCCAAGTCTGAAGCCTGGAAACTTATTTGTGCTAAAGGACCTGTGTAGAAGAATCTAACATGGTCAAGTTTGGCCCATGACAACACAGTTTCGAAATATGCATTAAAATTAAATGCACTGATCTACTTTCTATAAATTATCAGCAAATTGGTGAAATTACACCTATCAAACAAAAATTACAGCCTCCTCCAAATCCCCTATAGCTGAACCTATCCATCGCCACAATAGGTGTGTTTTCTACCACTTAAGGTAGACGTGTCTCTCAATCAATTTGCTAAGTTAGACAAAGTAGCTCGTACATTTTTCAAGCAAACTGTACATGTGAGGTCTGCCTATTTTACAACCGGTGTAATATGTATTTACGAAACTTCCATTCTCTATTTGCCTGAACTACACTACTTCTTTATGTTCATAGGTATTAGTACATAATGACATGGTGTTAACCAATAGAATACCCATCCATCTCTTGGACTGGGTGTCATTAACATTACTTATCTGTCTACAATTACCTAATCATGTCTCGATATTACTTGTAAAAGATAGTCAGCAAGGCAAATAAAGCGTGTTGATTGAATCTTAATAGCTGGGCCAAGTCTGAAGCCTGGAAACGTATTTGTGCTAAAGGACCTCTGTAGAAGAATCTAACATGGTCAAGTTTGGCCCATGACAACACAGTTTCGAAATATGCATTAAAATTAAATGCACTGATCTACTTTCTATAAATTATCAGCAAATTGGTGAAATTACACCTATCAAAAAAAATTACAGCCTCCTCCAAATCCCCTATAGCTGTCCTATCCATCGCCACAATAGGTGTGTTTTCTACCACTTAAGGTAGAAGTGTCTCTCAATCAATTTGCTAAGTTAGACAAAGTAGCTGGTACATTTTGCAAGCAAACTGTACATGTGAGGTCTGCCTATTTTACAACCGGTGTAATATGTATTTACGAAACTTCCATTCTCTATTTGCCTGAACTACACTACTTCTTTATGTTCATAGGTATTAGTACATAATGACATGGTGTTAACCAATAGAATACCCATCCATCTCTTGGACTGGGTGTCATTAACATTACTTATCTGTCTACAATTACCTAATCATGTCTCGATATTACTTGTAAAAGATAGTCAGCAAGGCAAATAAAGCGTGTTGATTGAATCTTAATAGCTGGGCCAAGTCTGAAGCCTGGAAACGTATTTGTGCTAAAGGACCTCTGTAGAAGAATCTAACATGGTCAAGTTTGGCCCATGACAACACAGTTTCGAAATATGCATTAAAATTAAATGCACTGATCTACTTTCTATAAATTATCAGCAAATTGGTGAAATTACACCTATCAAAAAAAATTACAGCCTCCTCCAAATCCCCTATAGCTGTCCTATCCATCGCCACAATAGGTGTGTTTTCTACCACTTAAGGTAGAAGTGTCTCTCAATCAATTTGCTAAGTTAGACAAAGTAGCTGGTACATTTTTCAAGCAAACTGTACATGTGAGGTCTGCCTATTTTACAACTGGTGTAATATGTATTTACGAAACTTCCATTCTCTATTTGCCTGAACTACACTACTTCTTTATGTTCATAGGTATTAGTACATAATGACATGGTGTTAACCAATAGAATACCCATACATCTCTTTGACTGGGTGTCATTAACATTACTTATCTGTCTACAATTACCTAATCATGTCTCGATATTACTTTTAAAAGATAGTCAGCAAGGCAAATAAAGCGTGTTGATTGAATCTTAATAGCTGGGCCAAGTCTGAAGCCTGGAAACTTATTTGTGCTAAAGGACCTGTGTAGAAGAATCTAACATGGTCACGTTTGGCCCATGACAACACAGTTTCGAAATATGCATTAAAATTAAAAGCACTGATCTACTTTCTATAAATTATCAGCAAATTGGTGAAATTACACCTATCAAAAAAAATTACAGCCTCCTCCAAATCCCCTATAGCTGTCCTATCCATCGCCACAATAGGTGTGTTTTCTACCACTTAAGGTAGAAGTGTCTCTCAATTTGCTAAGTTAGACAAAGTAGCTGGTACATTTTTCAAGCAAACTGTACATGTGAGGTCTGCCTATTTTACAACCGGTGTAATATGTATTTACGAAACTTCCATTCTCTATTTGCCTGAACTACACTACTTCTTTATGTTCATAGGTATTAGTACATAATGACATGGTGTTAACCAATAGAATACCCATCCATCTCTTGGACTGGGTGTCATTAACATTACTTATCTGTCTACAATTACCTAATCATGTCTCGATATTACTTTTAAAAGATAGTCAGCAAGGCAAATAAAGCGTGTTGATTGAATCTTAATAGCTGGGCCAAGTCTGAAGCCTGGAAACTTATTTGTGCTAAACGACCTGTGTAGAAGAATCTGACATGGTCAAGTTTGGCCCATGACAACACAGTTTTGGAATGTGCATTAAAATTAAATGCACTGATCTACTTTCTATAAATTATCAGCAAATTGGTGAAATTACACCTATCAAAAAAAATACAGCCTCCTCCAAATCCCCTATAGCTGTCCTATCCATCGCCACAATAGGTGTGTTTTCTACCACTTAAGGTAGAAGTGTCTCTCAATTTGCTAAGTTAGACAAAGTAGCTGGTACATTTTTCAAGCAAACTGTACATGTGAGGTCTGCCTATTTTACAACCGGTGTAATATGTATTTACGAAACTTCCATTCTCTATTTGCCTGAACTACACTACTTCTTTATGTTCATAGGTATTAGTACATAATGACATGGTGTTAACCAATAGAATACCCATCCATCTCTTGGACTGGGTGTCATTAACATTACTTATCTGTCTACAATTACCTAATCATGTCTCAATATTACTTTTAAAAGATAGTCAGCAAGGCAAATAAAGCGTGTTGATTGAATCTTAATAGCTGGGCCAAGTCTGAAGCCTGGAAACTTATTTGTGCTAAAGGACCTGTGTAGAAGAATCTAACATGGTCAAGTTTGGCCCATGACAACACAGTTTCGAAATATGCATTAAAATTAAATGCACTGATCTACTTTCTATAAATTATCAGCAAATTGGTGAAATTACACCTATCAAACAAAAATTACAGCCTCCTCCAAATCCCCTATAGCTGTCCTATCCATCGCCACAATAGGTGTGTTTTCTACCACTTAAGGTAGACGTGTCTCTCAATCAATTTGCTAAGTTAGACAAAGTAGCTGGTACATTTTTCAAGCAAACTGTACATGTGAGGTCTGCCTATTTTACAACCGGTGTAATATGTATTTACGAAACTTCCATTCTCTATTTGCCTGAACTACACTACTTCTTTATGTTCATAGGTATTAGTACATAATGACATGCTGTTAACCAATAGAATACCCATCCATCTCCTGGACTGGGTGTCATTAACATTACTTATCTGTCTACAATTACCTAATCATGTCTCGATATTACTTTTAAAAGATAGTCAGCAAGGCAAATAAAGCGTGTTGATTGAATCTTAATAGCTGGACCAAGTCTGAAGCCTGGAAACCTATTTGTGCTAAAGGACCTGTGTAGAAGAATCTAACATGGTCAAGTTTGGCCCATGACAACACAGTTTCGAAATATGCATTAAAATTAAATGAACTGATGTACTTTCTATAAATTATCAGCAAATTGGTGAAATTACACCTATCAAAAAAAATTACAGCCTCCTCCAAATCCCCTATAGCTGTCCTATCCATCGCCACAGTAGGTGTGTTTTCTACCACTTAAGGTAGAAGTGTCTCTCAATCAATTTGCTAAGTTAGACAAAGTAGCTGGTACATTTTTCAAGCAAACTGTACATGTGAGGTCTGCCTATTTTACAACCGGTGTAATATGTATTTACGAAACTTCCATTCTCTATTTGCCTGAACTACACTACTTCTTTATGTTCATAGGTATTAGTACATAATGACATGGTGTTAACCAATAGAATACCCATCCATCTCTTGGACTGGGTGTCATTAACATTACTTATCTGTCTACAATTACCTAATCATGTCTCGATATTACTTGTAAAAGATAGTCAGCAAGGCAAATAAAGCGTGTTGATTGAATCTTAATAGCTGGGCCAAGTCTGAAGCCTGGAAACGTATTTGTGCTAAAGGACCTCTGTAGAAGAATCTAACATGGTCAAGTTTGGCCCATGACAACACAGTTTCGAAATATGCATTAAAATTAAATGCACTGATCTACTTTCTATAAATTATCAGCAAATTGGTGAAATTACACCTATCAAAAAAAATTACAGCCTCCTCCAAATCCCCTATAGCTGTCCTATCCATCGCCACAATAGGTGTGTTTTCTACCACTTAAGGTAGAAGTGTCTCTCAATCAATTTGCCAAGTTAGACAAAGTAGCTGGTACATTTTTCAAGCAAACTGTACATGTGAGGTCTGCCTATTTTACAACCGGTGTAATATGTATTTACAAAACTTCCATTCTCTATTTGCCTGAACTACACTACTTCTTTATGTTCATAGGTATTAGTACATAATGACATGGTGTTAACCAATAGAATACCCATCCATCTCTTGGACTGGGTGTCATTAACATTACTTATCTGTCTACAATTACCTAATCATGTCTCGATATTACTTTTAAAAGATAGTCAGCAAGGCAAATAAAGCGTGTTGATTGAATCTTAATAGCTGGGCCAAGTCTGAAACCTGGAAACTTATTTGTGCTAAAGGACCTGTGTAGAAGAATCTAACATGGTCAAGTTTGGCCCATGACAACACAGTTTCGAAATATGCATTAAAATTAAATGCACTGATCTACTTTCTATAAATTATCAGCAAATTGGTGAAATTACACCTATCAAAAAAAATTACAGCCTCCTCCAAATCCCCTATAGCTGTCCTATCCATCGCCACAATAGGTGTGTTTTCTACCACTTAAGGTAGAAGTGTCTCTCAATCAATTTGCTAAGTTAGACAAAGTAGCTGGTACATTTTTCAAGCAAACTGTACATGTGAGGTCTGCCTATTTTACAACCGGTGTAATATGTATTTACGAAACTTCCATTCTCTATTTGCCTGAACTACACTACTTCTTTATGTTCATAGGTATTAGTACATAATGACATGCTGTTAACCAATAGAATACCCATCCATCTCCTGGACTGGGTGTCATTAACATTACTTATCTGCCTACAATTACCTAATCATGTCTCGATATTACTTTTAAAAGATAGTCAGCAAGGCAAATAAAGCGTGTTGATTGAATCTTAATAGCTGGACCAAGTCTGAAGCCTGGAAACTTATTTGTGCTAAAGGACCTGTGTAGAAGAATCTAACATGGTCAAGTTTGGCCCATGACAACACAGTTTCGAAATATGCATTAAAATTAAATGCACTGATCTACTTTCTATAAATTATCAGCAAATTGGTGAAATTACACCTATCAAAAAAAATTACAGCCTCCTCCAAATCCCCTATAGCTGTCCTATCCATCGCCACAGTAGGTGTGTTTTCTACCACTTAAGGTAGAAGTGTCTCTCAATCAATTTGCTAAGTTAGACAAAGTAGCTGGTACATTTTTCAAGCAAACTGTACATGTGAGGTCTGCCTATTTTACAACCGGTGTAATATGTATTTACGAAACTTCCATTCTCTATTTGCCTGAACTCACTACTTCTTTATGTTCATAGGTATTAGTACATAATGACATGGTGTTAACCAATAGAATACCCATCCATCTCTTGGACTGGGTGTCATTAACATTACTTATCTGTCTACAATTACCTAATCATGTCTCGATATTACTTGTAAAAGATAGTCAGCAAGGCAAATAAAGCGTGTTGATTGAATCTTAATAGCTGGGCCAAGTCTGAAGCCTGGAAACGTATTTGTGCTAAAGGACCTCTGTAGAAGAATCTAACATGGTCAAGTTTGGCCCATGACAACACAGTTTCGAAATATGCATTAAAATTAAATGCACTGATCTACTTTCTATAAATTATCAGCAAATTGGTGAAATTACACCTATCAAAAAAAATTACAGCCTCCTCCAAATCCCCTATAGCTGTCCTATCCATCGCCACAATAGGTGTGTTTTCTACCACTTAAGGTAGAAGTGTCTCTCAATCAATTTGCTAAGTTAGACAAAGTAGCTGGTACATTTTTCAAGCAAACTGTACATGTGAGGTCTGCCTATTTTACAACCGGTGTAATATGTATTTACGAAACTTCCATTCTCTATTTGCCTGAACTCACTACTTCTTTATGTTCATAGGTATTAGTACATAATGACATGGTGTTAACCAATAGAATACCCATCCATCTCTTGGACTGGGTGTCATTAACATTACTTATCTGTCTACAATTACCTAATCATGTCTCGATATTACTTGTAAAAGATAGTCAGCAAGGCAAATAAAGCGTGTTGATTGAATCTTAATAGCTGGGCCAAGTCTGAAGCCTGGAAACGTATTTGTGCTAAAGGACCTCTGTAGAAGAATCTAACATGGTCAAGTTTGGCCCATGACAACACAGTTTCGAAATATGCATTAAAATTAAATGCACTGATCTACTTTCTATAAATTATCAGCAAATTGGTGAAATTACACCTATCAAAAAAAATTACAGCCTCCTCCAAATCCCCTATAGCTGTCCTATCCATCGCCACAATAGGTGTGTTTTCTACCACTTAAGGTAGAAGTGTCTCTCAATCAATTTGCTAAGTTAGACAAAGTAGCTGGTACATTTTTCAAGCAAACTGTACATGTGAGGTCTGCCTATTTTACAACCGGTGTAATATGTATTTACGAAACTTCCATTCTCTATTTGCCTGAACTACACTACTTCTTTATGTTCATAGGTATTAGTACATAATGACATGCTGTTAACCAATAGAATACCCATCCATCTCCTGGACTGGGTGTCATTAACATTACTTATCTGCCTACAATTACCTAATCATGTCTCGATATTACTTTTAAAAGATAGTCAGCAAGGCAAATAAAGCGTGTTGATTGAATCTTAATAGCTGGACCAAGTCTGAAGCCTGGAAACTTATTTGTGCTAAAGGACCTGTGTAGAAGAATCTAACATGGTCAAGTTTGGCCCATGACAACACAGTTTCGAAATATGCATTAAAATTAAATGCACTGATCTACTTTCTATAAATTATCAGCAAATTGGTGAAATTACACCTATCAAAAAAAATTACAGCCTCCTCCAAATCCCCTATAGCTGTCCTATCCATCGCCACAGTAGGTGTGTTTTCTACCACTTAAGGTAGAAGTGTCTCTCAATCAATTTGCTAAGTTAGACAAAGTAGCTGGTACATTTTTCAAGCAAACTGTACATGTGAGGTCTGCCTATTTTACAACCGGTGTAATATGTATTTACGAAACTTCCATTCTCTATTTGCCTGAACTCACTACTTCTTTATGTTCATAGGTATTAGTACATAATGACATGGTGTTAACCAATAGAATACCCATCCATCTCTTGGACTGGGTGTCATTAACATTACTTATCTGTCTACAATTACCTAATCATGTCTCGATATTACTTGTAAAAGATAGTCAGCAAGGCAAATAAAGCGTGTTGATTGAATCTTAATAGCTGGGCCAAGTCTGAAGCCTGGAAACGTATTTGTGCTAAAGGACCTCTGTAGAAGAATCTAACATGGTCAAGTTTGGCCCATGACAACACAGTTTCGAAATATGCATTAAAATTAAATGCACTGATCTACTTTCTATAAATTATCAGCAAATTGGTGAAATTACACCTATCAAAAAAAAATTACAGCCTCCTCCAAATCCCCTATAGCTGTCCTATCCATCGCCACAATAGGTGTGTTTTCTACCACTTAAGGTAGAAGTGTCTCTCAATCAATTTGCCAAGTTAGACAAAGTAGCTGGTACATTTTTCAAGCAAACTGTACATGTGAGGTCTGCCTATTTTACAACCGGTGTAATATGTATTTACAAAACTTCCATTCTCTATTTGCCTGAACTACACTACTTCTTTATGTTCATAGGTATTAGTACATAATGACATGGTGTTAACCAATAGAATACCCATCCATCTCTTGGACTGGGTGTCATTAACATTACTTATCTGTCTACAATTACCTAATCATGTCTCGATATTACTTTTAAAAGATAGTCAGCAAGGCAAATAAAGCGTGTTGATTGAATCTTAATAGCTGGGCCAAGTCTGAAACCTGGAAACTTATTTGTGCTAAAGGACCTGTGTAGAAGAATCTAACATGGTCAAGTTTGGCCCATGACAACACAGTTTCGAAATATGCATTAAAATTAAATGCACTGATCTACTTTCTATAAATTATCAGCAAATTGGTGAAATTACACCTATCAAAAAAAATTACAGCCTCCTCCAAATCCCCTATAGCTGTCCTATCCATCGCCACAGTAGGTGTGTTTTCTACCACTTAAGGTAGAAGTGTCTCTCAATCAATTTGCTAAGTTAGACAAAGTAGCTGGTACATTTTTCAAGCAAACTGTACATGTGAGGTCTGCCTATTTTACAACCGGTGTAATATGTATTTACGAAACTTCCATTCTCTATTTGCCTGAACTCACTACTTCTTTATGTTCATAGGTATTAGTACATAATGACATGGTGTTAACCAATAGAATACCCATCCATCTCTTGGACTGGGTGTCATTAACATTACTTATCTGTCTACAATTACCTAATCATGTCTCGATATTACTTGTAAAAGATAGTCAGCAAGGCAAATAAAGCGTGTTGATTGAATCTTAATAGCTGGGCCAAGTCTGAAGCCTGGAAACGTATTTGTGCTAAAGGACCTCTGTAGAAGAATCTAACATGGTCAAGTTTGGCCCATGACAACACAGTTTCGAAATATGCATTAAAATTAAATGCACTGATCTACTTTCTATAAATTATCAGCAAATTGGTGAAATTACACCTATCAAAAAAAAATTACAGCCTCCTCCAAATCCCCTATAGCTGTCCTATCCATCGCCACAATAGGTGTGTTTTCTACCACTTAAGGTAGAAGTGTCTCTCAATCAATTTGCCAAGTTAGACAAAGTAGCTGGTACATTTTTCAAGCAAACTGTACATGTGAGGTCTGCCTATTTTACAACCGGTGTAATATGTATTTACAAAACTTCCATTCTCTATTTGCCTGAACTACACTACTTCTTTATGTTCATAGGTATTAGTACATAATGACATGGTGTTAACCAATAGAATACCCATCCATCTCTTGGACTGGGTGTCATTAACATTACTTATCTGTCTACAATTACCTAATCATGTCTCGATATTACTTTTAAAAGATAGTCAGCAAGGCAAATAAAGCGTGTTGATTGAATCTTAATAGCTGGGCCAAGTCTGAAACCTGGAAACTTATTTGTGCTAAAGGACCTGTGTAGAAGAATCTAACATGGTCAAGTTTGGCCCATGACAACACAGTTTCGAAATATGCATTAAAATTAAATGCACTGATCTACTTTCTATAAATTATCAGCAAATTGGTGAAATTACACCTATCAAAAAAAATTACAGCCTCCTACAAATCCCCTATAGCTGTCCTATCCATCGCCACAATAGGTGTGTTTTCTACCACTTAAGGTAGAAGTGTCTCTCAATTTGCTAAGTTAGACAAAGTAGCTGGTACATTTTTCAAGCAAACTGTACATGTGAGGTCTGCCTATTTTACAACCGGTGTAATATGTATTTACGAAACTTCCATTCTCTATTTGCCTGAACTACACTACTTCTTTATGTTCATAGGTATTAGTACATAATGACATGGTGTTAACCAATAGAATACCCATCCATCTCTTGGACTGGGTGTCATTAACATTACTTATCTGTCTACAATTACCTAATCATGTCTCGATATTACTTTTAAAAGATAGTCAGCAAGGCAAATAAAGCGTGTTGATTGAATCTTAATAGCTGGGCCAAGTCTGAAGCCTGGAAACTTATTTGTGCTAAAGGACCTGTGTAGAAGAATCTAACATGGTCAAGTTTGGCCCATGACAACACAGTTTTGGAATATGCATTAAAATTAAATGCACTGATCTACTTTCTATAAATTATCAGCAAATTGGTGAAATTACACCTATCAAAAAAAATACAGCCTCCTCCAAATCCCCTATAGCTGTCCTATCCATCGCCACAATAGGTGTGTTTTCTACCACTTAAGGTAGAAGTGTCTCTCAATTTGCTAAGTTAGACAAAGTAGCTGGTACATTTTTCAAGCAAACTGTATATGTGAGGTCTGCCTATTTTACAACAGGTGTAATATGTATTTACGAAACTTCCATTCTCTATTTGCCTGAACTACACTACTTCTTTATGTTCATAGGTATTAGTACATAATGACATGGTGTTAACCAATAGAATACCCATCCATCTCTTGGACTGGGTGTCATTAACATTACTTATCTGTCTACAATTTCCTAATCATGTCTCGATATTACTTTTAAAAGATAGTCAGCAAGGCAAATAAAGCATGTTGATTGAATCTTAATAGCTGGGCCAAGTCTGAAGCCTGGAAACTTATTTGTGCTAAAGGACCTGTGTAGAAGAATCTAACATGGTCAAGTTTAGCCCATGACAACACAGTTTCGAAATATGCATTAAAATGAAACTATGAAAGAGACAGACACAGACAGGGAAAGAGGCAGACACAGACAGGGTAAGAAACAGACATAGACAGGGTAAGAGACAGACACAAAGAGACAGACACAGACAAAGAAACAGACTGACAGGGAAAGAGACAGACAGGGAAAGAGACAGACAGGGAAAGAGACAGACAGGGAAAGAGAGGGAAAGAGACAGACAAGGAAAGTGACAGAGATAGATAGACAGACAAAGAGATATAGAGAGAGACAGAGAGATATATACAGAGGGGGAGACTGACAGAGAATGGGAGAGAAACAGAGAGACAGTTACTATCCCTGGCAGCACTGGGTGCTATGTTGTGAGGTGAAATTTTAACCCCGCGCGTTCCAATTTTCCAATCAATTTTGCCCCTATCTACACAAGGGGAAAAAGTCAAACGAAAAGTGTTGGGGGCAAATTAACACCTGCCAGATGTGAACAAGGGGGACTTAAAGAATGAGAGTGATGGCGCCAAAGAGTATATACCGTACAGTTGCTAAGGTGGGGCCCCGACATGGGATACTCACCACACTTGCGGATATGAACACACACACAAAATGCGCCACACACTACCACGTACTTGAACATATATACCACCTTCAGCACACATCTCACCACACATACACCAACCTCGCCACATAATCACCCTAAAACACACACACAAGTCTGGTATTATCCTTCAAAAATAAAAATCTGATTAATAAGCAGCCAAACCACAAGCACAAAAAATGTACCACATAGGAAATCCGGCAGCTGTCAGTCACATGACCTGTCTATTATGTGTATGTGTGAGCGAAAATATACTGTCAGAGGGGAGGGTTTTCTGTTGCCTGGAGATTTATCAGGCTGCCAATAGCAACCAATCACAGCTTAGCTTCTATTTTGCTACAGTTAATTAATCTGAGCTCTGATTGGTTAATATAGGCAACAATTTATTAATTACATTTCTATTTGTTTTGTGGTGTTTGTGTGCAGAATACATTTTTGTTAACACATTCTATTTTGTTAACAGCAGTTCTTAACCCGGGCGAAGAAACAGACATAGACAGGGTGAGAGACAGACACAAAGAGACAGACAAAGAGACAGACTGACAGGGAAAGAGACAGACAGGGCTGAATGTGTGTATGTATGTGTGTGTATGTCCGGGATTGCCATCTGCACCGTCGCAGCTACAGGCAAAAAATTTTGCACACTCACACTTCTGGACCCCGAGAGCATCATAGGCTATGTTTTGAGGGGAAATTTTAACCCTGCTCTATACAGTTATTCAGTTTTGAGGAGAAATTTTAACCCCGCGCTCCCGCGCTTTACAGTTATTCAGTTTTGAGGGGAAATTTTAACCCCGCGCTCCCGCGCTTTACAGTTATTCAGTTTTGAGGGGAAATTTTAACCCCGTGCTTTACAGTTATTCACCAAAAAACCTGCCTCCATTAAAGCGAATGGAGCTGGGAGCCACAGTGCAGCCAGAACTTCAGAATAATGCACAGCCACGCCCTTAAATGGAATGTTGGCGTGTCACAATGCAGCCAGGAAAAGAGGCAGACACAGACAGGGAAAGAAGCAGACACAGACAGGGTAAGAAACAGACAGACAGGGTAAGAGACAGACAGGGAAAGAGAGAGAAAGAGAAAGACAGATAAAGAGACAGACACAGACAGATAAAGAGACAGAGACAGACACAGGGAAACAGACAGACAGGGAAAGAGAGGGTAAGAGACAGACAAAGACAGTTAAAGAGACAGACAAAGAGACAGACACAGACAAAGAGACAAAGAGACAGACACAGACAAAAAGACAGACACAGGGAAAGAGACAGACACAGGAAAAGAGACAAACACAGGGAAAGAGACAAACACAGGGAAAAAGACAGACACAGGGAAAGAGACAGACACAGGGAAAGAGACAAACACAGGGAAAGAGACAGACACAGGGAAAGAGACAGACATAGATAGACAGGGAAAGAGATAGATAGCCAGACAGGGAAAGAGCCAGACAGGGAAAGAGAGCCAGACAGGGAAAGAGCTAGAGACAGACAGAGAAAGAGACAGAGACAGTCAGAGACAGACAGGGAAAGAGACAGACAAAGAGATAGAGAGAGAAAAAGAGATATATACAGAGGGGTAGACAGACAGAAAATCAGAGAGAAACAGAGAGACAGTTACTATCCTGGGCAGTGGATATTGTGTGCAGAATAAATTTTGGTTAATACGTTCTATTTTGTTAACAACAGTTATTAACCCGGGCGAAGCCGGGTAGTACAGCTAGTATATATATGTTTTTAATCTATAACCAACTACTGTCCTGGGCGCTCCACTAGTTGGAATGTATGTTAATTGACCCTTGCACTTTGCTGATGAGCTTATATGAACCTTTTTATTCGTGTTATTTTAGTGAATCTTAATAAAGACATTTTTGATATAAGGTGTTGTTTGGTCAGGTTTTGTATGTAACTAGACAGCACATGTATACCACACACATATAGCCACCACCTGAAGAATGGCGACTCTTCTGTAAAGTACATGGGTAACAGCAGCGGTTATCATACCCTCTTCCACCCCCTCGTAACATAAATATGCAATGTTATTGGCTGAAGCTGCAGGAACTCTTCGGTCCTGATGGGAGTGCAGAAGGGAAAATTCCTAGGGAAAGGATTCATTCCTATACCCACAGAATGGTGACAGTTATATGGGAAAGTGTTTTTATGATTTCTCCCACATTTGCTTCAGCCACTCAATAAATACATATGATACTAAGTTATACTATAGGGCACAGGGAAGTTTGAATGTCCCTCCCTGCCTTTTGAAAAACATATAGAATTACATTATTGAAAAAAACACTAGTCCTGTTCGGCATCTAGGGTGACAGATCTGCTGGGAAGAAGACTGCGCTGCTCAAGTGATCATCCACAACTGGTGCGTGTGTAGGATCGAGCTGTGTCATAAGGGAGAAGGCGATGATATCATAAGCGAGAACATGATGATATCATAAGGGAGAACATGATGATGTCATAAAGAGAGAAGTCCAGAACTAGCACCGCAGGATCTCCTACAACAATTCATTATTTTCAGTAGATTGAGAAAATGGTAATACCTTTCATAATCTGGAATAAATATTTAGAGGTGGTTCTCTGTTAAACTCCTTCCCCAAGAAATACCACTATGGAAATTTACCCCATAATCACTATTATAATGGACATGATAAAATCTATAAATATATGAAGGGCTCTCATCATGGTACTAATAATACGGTAATTAAAGTTAAATTTATTCTGATGTTGAGATGCAATTCCTCTATATACTATATTTCTTAATTAACGAGATTACATGATAACTACCTGCTGCCATTACTATGGGGAGAATAGGAGCTAATAGAAGACAGCTTATATATTACATGTACTGTGTAGACTCCATACATGCACTTTACAGAGGATTGCACACTCACTGCATACTGTGTACTCTATACCTACATATACTATAGTCACACAAACCTACCATATATATGCTACATACAAATGCACACAGACTTTATATACGCTATACTTACATGTCTGCATATTCACAAACCCACCTTATATACACTACACCTATACACTGAGGCTATATATATATATATATATATATATATATATATATATATATATATATACATTATATATACAGTGTATATGTATATACACTGCACACACACGTACTCCCTATAAATATACTGTATAAACATATACACCAGATATATAAGTACATATATGTTCAAAATACACACAATACACATACATGCTACACATACGCTGTGTGTGTGTGTGTGTGTGTGTGTGTGTGTGTGTGTGTGTGTGTGCGTGTGCGTGCGTGCGTGCGTGCGTGTGTGTGTGTGGATATATATACAAACCAATACTTATCTGAGACTTTGTGATGAGCTTTTCCTGAAGAGTCTGAAAAGATTAAATCACAATCTTCCATCTCCGGCATGAAGAAAATGGTTGACTTGTTCAACATTTAAGGGGACAGATCAGCTGGGAAGAAGACTACGCTGCTCAAGTGATCGCCTACAACTGGTGCGTGTGGAGGATCGAGCTGTCTCATAAGGGAGAACACTATGATGTCATAATGGAGAACACGATGATGTCATAAAGAGGGAAGCCCATGACATAGCAATATCTCCTACAATTCATTATTTCCAGTACATTGAAAATATGTTATTTTTCTTGCAATCTGGAATAAATATTTATTTAGTGGTTTCTTTCTGTTACAAGCCACACCCCCAGCACACACAAAGCAGTATTTACCCCAGAATCTCTACTATTGTGCACATGATAAAATATATAAATATGAACATCCTGGTGCAACCATTAACTGATTTTGGCCAAGTTTAACCTGAATCCATGAATACTCTGTTCTATGCATACAGTTAGGTCGAGAAATATTTGGACAGTGACACAAGTTTTGTTATTTTAGCTGTTTACAAAAACATGTTCAGAAATACAATTATATATATAATATGGGCTGAAAGTGCACACTCCCAGCTGCAATATGAGAGTTTTCACATCCAAATCGGAGAAAGGGTTTAGGAATCATAGCTCTGTAATGCATAGCCTCCTCTTTTTCAAGGGACCAAAAGTAATTGGACAAGGAACTCTAAGGGCTGCAATTAACTCTGAAGGCGTCTCCCTCGTTAACCTGTAATCAATGAAGTAGTTAAAAGGTCTGGGGTTGATTACAGGTGTGTGGTTTTGCATTTGGAAGCTGTTGCTGTGACCAGACAACATGCGGTCTAAGGAACTCTCAATTGTGGTGAAGCAGAACATCCTGAGGCTGAAAAAAAAGAAAAAAATCCATCACAGAGATAGCAGACATGCTTGGAGTAGCAAAATCAACAGTCGGGTACATTCTGAGAAAAAAGGAATTGACTGGTGAGCTTGGGAACTCAAAAGGGCCTGGGCGTCCACGGATGACAACAGTGGTGGATGATCGCCGCATACTTTCTTTGGTGAAGAAGAACCCGTTCACAACATCAACTGAAGTCCAGAACACTCTCAGTGAAGTAGGTGTATCTGTCTCTAAGTCAACAGTAAAGAGAAGACTCCATGAAAGTAAATACAAAGGGTTCACATCTAGATGCAAACCATTCATCAATTCCAAAAATAGACAGGCCAGAGTTAAATTTGCTGAAAAACACCTCATGAAGCCAGCTCAGTTCTGGAAAAGTAGTCTATGGACAGATGAGACAAAGATCAACCTGTACCAGAATGATGGGAAGAAAAAAGTTTGGAGAAGAAAGGGAACGGCACATGATCCAAGGCACACCACATCCTCTGTAAACATGGTGGAGGCAACGTGATGACATGGGCATGCATGGCTTTCAATGGCACTGGGTCACTTGTGTTTATTGATGACATAACAGCAGACAAGAGTAGCCGGATGAATTCTGAAGTGTACTGGGATATACTTTCAGCCCAGATTCAGCCAAATGCCGCAAAGTTGATCAGACGGCGCTTCATAGTACAGATGGACAATGACCCCAAGCATACAGCCAAAGCTACCCAGGAGTTCATGAGTGCAAAAAAGTGGAACATTCTGCAATGGCCAAGTAAATCACCAGATCTTAACCCAATTGAGCATGCATTTCACTTGCTCAAATCCAGACTTAAGACGGAAAGACCCACAAACAAGCAAGACCTGAAGGCTGCGGCTGTAAAGGCGTGGAAAAGCATTAAGAAGGAGGAAACCCAGTGTTTGGTGATGTCCATGGGTTCCAGACTTAAGGCAGTGATTGCCTCCAAAGGATTCGCAACAAAATATTGAAAATACAAATATTTTGTTTGGGTTTAGTTTATTTGTCCAATCACTTTTGACCTCCTAAAATGTGGAGTGTTTGTAAAGAAATGTGTACAATTCCTACAATTTCTATCAGATATTTTTGTTCAAACCTTCAAATTAAACGTTACAATCTGCACTTGAATTCTGTTGTAGAGGTATCATTTCAAATCGAATGTGGTGGCATGCAGAGCCCAACTCGCGAAAATTGTGTCACTGTCCAAATATTTCTGGACCTAACTGTATATCTGCAGCATACAAGTGGAAAGTCGGTGCTGATTCATTTCTTCATACAAGATATCTTAGTTCAGAGCTCTTCTATCTGCTGCAGAGATCTGAATCCTCTATATAGATGACATGACGACTACCTGCAGCCACCAGCAAAGAGAGCATGGGAGCTAACTGGATAAAGCCGGACCTTCCATGTACTAATGGCTACCTGCAGCCACCAGCAGAGGGAGCACAGGAGCTGACTGCATAAGGCTGGACATTCCATGTACTGACCAGCACAAGGAGCAACGGGAGCTGTACATTGCATGTATTGATGACTACCTGCAACCACCAGCAGAGGAAGCACGGCAGCTGACTGCATAAGGCCGGATATTGCATATATTAATGACAGAGGTGTATCTAGGCTTTCCGGCAGCCGGGACAAGAATTCAATTTGGTGTCCCTCCCATGTGACCAATTATTTAATGTGATTTGCACATATAGTCATGTGATGACGAGCTGCTCTTAATAATTCTCTCAATGTTCAAAGAGAAACGTAGGAAGAAAAGCTAATTGTCTCATGCAAGTAAGAAAATCACATATGAGTGGAGAGGCCATGTGGTGTCTGCTGGAACCAGCGAGCAGAGCTGAATCCTGACAGGCAGTATATGACATGCTGTTAGGATTGGGCTACACTGTTTAATTTTATAAGTAAAGGGCTTCTCCAGGTTTGAGATAAAAGTCTGCAGTCACTCTAAGTGTCACTCTATGTGACTGCAGACTTCTGAATTCTCATACTGCACACTGTCAGGATTCTATGGTGACGGCGGTGAGCGGGAGGTCTATGTGATTTACATACATGTGGTCACGTGCCAACTAGACATGTATGGCCTCACTCAATAAAAATGAATTGAGTAAGGCTGGACACATCTAGTCAGAATTTGGCCAGAAATATAAAAATCTCATACTTGCGTTCATATGACCATCCACTCTCATCACTGGCACCAGAGAATCTTAAAAGTGTGCAAGCGCTGTGAGAATTCAGAAGCCTGCAGTGACCTAGAGAGACTGGAAACTTTCATCTCAAAACTGGACAAGACTTTACTTATAAAATTAATTAAGCAGTGTAGCCCAATTCTAATTAAAGTAGTTGTCCAATCTAACAATTTATGTATTGTTATTTGTGTACAGGATCAGAACTAGTAACAGCACCAGAACCACCAGAGGTACAGAAATACATAATTAGAACCCACATCAATACAGAAACTCAGCATCACAACCACCAGCAGTACAGAAAATCGTCATCCGAACCACCAGCAGTACAGAAATACATCCATATAACCCCATAAGTTTAGAAAGACAGCATCAAAACCCTCATAAGTACAGAAATACATAAACAAAACCACAAGAATGGTACATCAATTGTAATGTCAGGTCAGACACATAGACATTTGTATTGCAGTACATCCTTAAAGGGAATTTGTCACCAGGATTTTAACATCTAATCTGAGAGCAGCATAATGTAGGGCAGAGATCCTGATTCTGGAGGTGTGTCACTTACTGTGCTGCTTAGTGTGCTGCTTAGTGTAGTTTTGATAAAATCACTGTTTAATCAGTAGTAGATTATCATTACAGGACTGCTTGGCATGCTGCCAGGTAGTCCAGCATATTCATGAGCTCTGTATAACTGCTAGATCTGCAGCAGAGAAAACATTGATTTTATCAAAATGACAGATAAGAGCTTAGTAAATGACACATCTCTGGAATCAGAGTCTCTGTCTCTACATTATGCTGCTCTCAGATGGGGGAGCAAAAACCTGGTGACAGATTCCTTTTAACAATGGTAAGGAGATACTTGGGATTCATCAGTCATCATCAGACTAAGGACTATACAGGAACTACAGTAAGGTCTTAGTTCCACTTGCGTTTTGCACGGACGAGTGCAATTCGATAAAACATCGCATTGCACTCGCAGCAGTATAAAATTATGGGGCAGTGTCCATCTGCGATTGATTTTTCATGATATATTGGCATTCAATATGCTAATGACCCTCAGCTAAGGCTCTACTGCGAGCGTGAGCCAAGTGTCATGCGACTGTGACCCGATCTTGCGATCGGATAACAGCTGCGAAGGAGAGGGAGGGCACTGCAGAGGAGAGTAAGGGGTTAATCTCCCCATCTCCTCCATTTGTTAGCCTTTGCGTATATCACACTGCACTTGGATAATATTCAAGTGCAGTCCGATGTTTCTTGAATGGGTGCGAGTGATATGGCTTTCATAGACAATCGCAGCATGCTGCGAATTTTTCCTCAATTCGATTACGGCTGAGGAAAAACTCGCAGATCTGAGCTGCAGCATTGTCTTACATGGGGCCAAGTGCAACGCGAGATTTTCTCACATTGCACTCGTGCGAGTCATACACAAGGGTGACTGTGCCCAATCATTTACATTCAGGTACTTTATAGATGATGTTGTCTCTGATCGGAGTCATCTTGTCCAGACGCCATGATGACTTTTCACATCCACAGCTCGTCTTTGCAGACTTCCATATCATAGCATTTCTGTATGCAAGGTGTCGATTCGTATTGAATTGATGATGCCCTACAACTTTTTAATGCACTTTTTTTTTCTATCTTGTTCCGTGTTCGAGATGAAAATGCTAATTCCATTGTTTTCCACCAGGTGGCGCTATAGGTGGTTTCATTGCGTCGTGCATGGCTACTTTACTATACCTAGATCTAGACACCACTTCTATGCAAATAGCTGCCGCCGTTCTAAAGTTAATGGCGGTGGACAGGATATGGGTGGACACACTGTATATACGGCAGAGCTACATATACTGTATAATCACACATACATACCAGAGTCTACATATATGTGCTAAATATATTATATATACACATACACTATATATACAAGTATATTTGTATACACTAGACATGCGTTTAAAATGCCCACAAAAAAAATATTTGCTACCTACATATGTGTGTGTGAGCATGTATATCAGTATGTACTTGTATATATAGGTATATGCTGCACAGACTGAATAAACGAATGACACATATATACACTACACCATATGCACATTCACCTATTATAAACTCCACCCATATCACATACACATATTTATACACAGTTAACCTTGCAGTGCAGATGCTGTATGTAAATAGACAGCTAGAAACCACTATAGATAATCAATAAGGTGATATTACTAACAAAACCTGACCAAACAACACATATCAAAAATGTCTTTATTAAGATTCACTAAAATAACACGAATAAAAGGTTCATATAAGCTCATCAGGAAAGTGCAAATGTCAATTAACATACATTTCAAATTAGTGGAGCGCCCAGGACAGTAGTTGGTTATAGATTAAAGACTATATCCTGTATATATTTATTTACTTATATATGACAATAGTGAGAGGGGGAGGGGGAGTCAGATGTGCCAGACCTCTGCATACGAGTGGCAACATGCTGTGTGGGTTCCCCTGGAGGATGTAAGAGGGGTGACTATTGATCTGGACGCCCTGAAGTTCTATCGCTTAACCAGCAGCACGTGTAAGTGGTTCGTTCATCTGAACCTACTGCAGGGGATGCTGATTATCCAGGCCTCCAATGCATTAAGGAGTTCTTGGGTGTGATAAATATCCTCAGTCAGGGATCCTGGTCGATTGAGACTGCTGAAAATCTTAGGGGTACTTTGCACACTACGACATCGCAAGCCGATGGTAGCGATGCCAAGCGCAATCGTCCCCGCCCCCGTCGCAGCTGCGATATCTTGTGATAGCTTCCGTAGCGAAAATTATCGCTATGGCAGCTTCACATGCACTTACCTGCCCTGCGACGTCGCTCTGGCCGGCGAACCGCCTCCTTCCTAAGGGAGCGGGTCGTGTGGCCTCACAGCGACATCACACGACAGGCGGCCAATAGAAGCAGGGGGGCGGAGTTGAGAAGGATGTAAACATCCCGCCCACCTCCTTCCTTCCTCATTGCAGCCGGGACGCAGGTAAGGCGATGTTCCTCGCTCCTGCGGCTTCACACACAGCAATGTGTGCTGCCGCAGGAACGAGGAACAACATCGTAACATCGGTGCTTCCGAAATTATGGAAATGACCGATGCTACACCGATCATACGATTTTGACTCTTTTCCGCTCGTTAATCGTAGTAAAAACGATTCACATACTCCAATGTCGACAGCGACACCGGATGTGCGTCACTTTCAATTTCACCCCCCGACATCGCACCTGCGTTGTCGTAGTGTGCAAAGTACCCCTTAGACAAGATAAACGAGGTGTTATTGAACAATAGATTGTGAAACTGAGGTGAAAACTTGAAACTCTTATACAGTTGGACAGATCTAGGTCCGTGAGCTTGCAATTGCTGATTGGTTATGACCGGTGCACTATAATTCAGGTTTTGCAGACCCATATTAAGGTGACAGTGTATTTACATTACACCTGACTGTTGGCCCTCGTCATCTGTTATTTATAGATAAGACCCAAACAATTGTTTATGTACAAAGCAATGGGTATGATCTCCTTACAAAATCCCCTGATGATCCCCTATTGTAATTGACTTGGAAAGGGTGAAATGAGCTGGGATATACAGAATGGGGTGATACGTTATATAAGCACTTCCGTTTGTGATATGATTTAGATCTGGTATTAGCATGATAATAGTGTCGATCCCTGCCCTTTTCAAACGAAATGTGGGGGCTGTAAGCAGTTTTTGTTTTGTTTTTTCCTGCAGAGAACTGAAAAAAATTCTATCAGTTGACAGTTCTGCACCTGTCCATTGTCTTTATGTATTTGTCTGTCTATTTAAGCACTGGGAGTACATGTGGTGATGGTTTCCAACTAGTGGAACCTAGGGATAATCAGGAACAGCCGTCGAGGAACGGGGGTTATCCATTAAATTACGATTCCCCTGTTGTTAGGAAGGGACAGTAAGGGTGGAGAACTAGACATTAAGGCACATCTGACTCCCCCTCCCCATCTCACTTTTGTCATATATATATATATGTCTTTAATCTATAACCAACTACTGTCCTGGGCGCTCCACTAGTTGGAATGTATGTTAATTGACACTTGCACTTTGCTGATGAGCTTATATGAACCTTTTTATTCGTATTATTTTAGTGAATCTTAATAAAGACATTTTTGATATAAGGTGTTGTTTGGTCAGGTTTTGTATGTAACTAGACAGCACATGTATACCACACACATATAGCCACCACCTGAAGAACGGCGACTCTTCTGTAAAGTACATGGGTAACAGCAGCGGTTATCATACCCTCTTCCACCCCCTCGTAACATAAATATGCAAGGTTATTGGCTGAAGCTGCAGGAACTCTTCGGTCCTGATGGGAGTGCAGAAGGGAAAATTCCTAGGGAAAGGATTCATTCCTATACCCACAGAATGGTGACAGTTATATGGGATAGTGTTTTTATGATTTCTCCCACATTTGCTTCAGCCACTCAATAAACACATATGATACTAAGTTATACTATAGGGAACAGGGAAGTCTGAATGTCCCTCCCTGCCTTTTGAAAAACATATAGAATTACATTATTGATACTTATCTGTGATTTAGTGATGAGATGTTCCTGCAGAGTCTGAGATTATAATATCCCAATCTTTCATCTCTGGCCTGAAAAAAACACTAGCCCTGTTCGACATCTAGGGTGACAGATCTGCTGGAAAGAAGACTGCGCTGCTCAAGTGATCATCCACAACTGGTGCGTGTGTAGGATCGAGCTGTGTCATAAGGGAGAAGGCGATGATATCATAAGCGAGAACATGATGATATCATAAGGGAGAACATGATGATGTCATAAAGAGAGAAGTCCAGAACTAGCACCGCAGGATCTCCTACAACAATTCATTATTTTCAGTAGATTGAGAAAATGGTAATACCTTTCATAATCTTGAATAAATATTCATTTAGAGGTGGTTCTCTGTTAAACTCCTTCCCCAAGAAATACCACTATAGAAATTTACCCCATAATCACTATTATAATGGACATGATAAAATCTATAAATATATGAAGGGCTCTCATCATGGTAATAATAATACGGTAATTAAAGTTAAATTTATTATGATGTTGAGATGCAATTCCTCTATATACTATATTTCTTAATTAACGAGATTACATGATAACTACCTGCTGCCATTACTATGGGGAGAATAGGAGCTAATAGAAGACAGCTTATACATTACATGTACTGTGTAGACTCCATACATGTACTTTACAGAGGATTGCACACTCACTGCATACTGTGTACTCTATACCTACATATACTATAGTCACACAAACCTACCATATATATGCTACATACAAATGCACACAGACTTTATATACGCTATACTTACATGTCTGCATATTCACAAACTCACCTTATATACACTACACACATACACTAAGGCTATATATATGGTATATATATATACACAGTATATATACAGTGTATATGTATATACACTGCGCACACACACATACTCACTATAAATATACTGTAGAAACATATACACCAGATATATAAGTACATATATGTTAAAAATACACACAATACACATACATGCTACACATACGCTGTATATTTGTGTGTGTGTGTGTGGATATATATACGCCCAAATACTTATCTGAGACTTTGTGATGAGCTTTTCCTGAAGAGTCTGAGAAGATTAAATCACAATCTTCCATCTCCGGCATGAAGAAAATGGTTGACTTGTTCAACATTTAGGGGAAAGATCAGCTGGGAAGAAGACTACGCTGCTCAAGTGATCGCCTACAACTGGTGCGTGTGGAGGATCGAGCTGTGTCATAAGGGAGAACACTATGATGTCATAATGGAGAACACGATGATGTCATAAAGAGGGAAGCCCATGACATAGCAATATCTCCTACAATTCATTATTTCCATTACATTGAAAATATGTTATTTTTCTTGCAATCTGGAATAAATATTTATTTAGTGGTGTCTTTCTGTTACAAGCCACACCCCCAGCACACACAAAGCAGTATTTACCCCAGAATCTCTACTATTGTGCACATGAGAAAATATATAAATATGAACATCATGGTGCAACCATTAACCCCCTGATTTTGGCCAAGTTTAACCTGAATCCATGAATACTCTGTTCTATGCATATATCTGCAGCATACAAGTGTAAAGTCGGTGCTGATTCATTTCTTCATACAAGATATCTTAGTTCAGAGCTCTTCTATCTGCTGCAGAGATCTGAATCCTCTACATAGATGACATGATGACTACCTGCAGCCACCAGCAAAGAGAGCATGGGAGCTAACTGGATAAAGCCGGACATTCCATGTACTAATGGCTACATGCAACCACCAGCAGAGGGAGCACAGGAGCTGACTGCATAAGGCTGGACATTCCATGTACTGACCAGCACAAGGAGCAACGGGAGCTGTACATTACATGTATTGATGACTACCTGCAACCACCAAAAGAGGAAGCACGGCAGCTGACTGCATAAGGCCGGACATTTCATATATTAATGACAGAGGTGTATCTAGGCTTTCCGGCAGCCGGGACAAGAATTCAATTTGGTGTCCCTCCCATGTGACCAATTATTTAATGTGATTTGCACATATAGTCATGTGATGACGAGCTGCTCTTAATAATTCTCTCAATGTTCAAAGAGAAACGTAGGAAGAAAAGCTAATTGTCTCATGCAAGTAAGAAAATCACATATGAGTGGAGAGGCCATGTGGTGTCTGCTGGAACCAGCGAGCAGAGCTGAATCCTGACAGGCAGTATATGACATGCTGTTAGGATTGGGCTACACTGTTTAATTTTATAAGTAAAGGGCTTCTCCAGGTTTGAGATAAAAGTCTGCAGTCACTCTAAGTGTCACTCTATGTGACTGCAGACTTCTGAATTCTCATACTGCACACTGTCAGGATTCTATGGTGACGGCGGTGAGCGGGAGGTCTATGTGATTTACATACATGTGGTCACGTGCCAACTAGACATGTATGGCCTCACTCAATAAAAATGAATTGAGTAAGGCTGGACACATCTAGTCAGAATTTGGCCAGAAATATAAAAATCTCATACTTGCGTTCATATGACCATCCACTCTCATCACTGGCACCAGAGAATCTTAAAAGTGTGCAAGCGCTGTGAGAATTCAGAAGCCTGCAGTGACCTAGAGAGACTGGAAACTTTCATCTCAAAACTGGACAAGACTTTACTTATAAAATTAATTAAGCAGTGTAGCCCAATTCTAATTAAAGTAGTTGTCCAATCTAACAATTTATGTATTGTTATTTGTGTACAGGATCAGAACTAGTAACAGCACCAGAACCACCAGAGGTACAGAAATACATAATTAGAACCCACATCAATACAGAAACTCAGCATCACAATCACCAGCAGTACAGAAAATCATCATCCGAACCACCAGCAGTACAGAAATACATCCATATAACCCCATAAGTTTAGAAAGACAGCATCAAAACCCTCATAAGTACAGAAATACATAATCAAAACCACAAGAATGGTACATCAATTGTAATGTCAGGTCAGACACATAGACATTTGTATTGCAGTACATCCTTAAAGGGAATTTGTCACCAGGATTTTAACATCTAATCTGAGAGCAGCATAATGTAGGGCAGAGATCCTGATTCTGGAGGTGTGTCACTTACTGTGCTGCTTAGTGTAGTTTTGATAAAATCACTGTTTAATCAGTAGTAGATTATCATTACAGGACTGCTTGGCATGCTGCCAGGTAGTCCAGCATATTCATGAGCTCTGTATAACTGCTAGATCTGCAGCAGAGAAAACATTGATTTTATCAAAATGACAGATAAGAGCTTAGTAAATGACACATCTCTGGAATCAGAGTCTCTGTCTCTACATTATGCTGCTCTCAGATGGGGGAGCAAAAACCTGGTGACAGATTCCTTTTAACAATGGTAAGGAGATACTTGGGATTCATCAGTCATCATCAGACTAAGGACTATACAGGAACTACAGTAAGGTCTTAGTTCCACTTGCGTTTTGCACGGACGAGTGCAATTCGATAAAACATCGCATTGCACTCGCAGCAGTATAAAATTATGGGGCAGTGTCCATCTGCGATTGATTTTTCATGATATATTGGCATTCAATATGCTAATGACCCTCAGCTAAGGCTCTACTGCGAGCGTGAGCCAAGTGTCATGCGACTGTGACCCGATCTTGCGATCGGATAACAGCTGCGAAGGAGAGGGAGGGCACTGCAGAGGAGAGTAAGGGGTTAATCTCCCCATCTCCTCCATTTGTTAGCCTGTGCGTATATCACACTGCACTTGGATAATATTCAAGTGCAGTCCGATGTTTCTTGAATGGGTGCGAGTGATATGGCTTTCATAGACAATCGCAGCATGCTGCGAATTTTTCCTCAATTCGATTACGGCTGAGGAAAAACTCGCAGATCTGAGCTGCAGCATTGTCTTACATGGGGCCAAGTGCAATGCGAGATTTTCTCACATTGCACTCGTGCGAGTCATACACAAGGGTGACTGTGCCAAATCATTTACATTCAGGTACTTTATAGATGATGTTGTCTCTGATCGGAGTCATCTTGTCCAGACGCCATGATGACTTTTCACATCCACAGCTCGTCTTTGCAGACTTCGATATCATAGCATTTCTGTATGCAAGGTGTCGATTCGTATTGAATTGATGATGCCCTACAACTTTTTAATGCACTTTTTTTTTTCTATCTTGTTCCGTGTTCAAGATGAAAATGCTAATTCCATTGTTTTCCACCAGGTGGCGCTATAGGTGGTTTCATTGCGTCGTGCATGGCTAATTTACTATACCTAGATCTAGACACCACTTCTATGCAAATAGCTGCCGCCGTTCTAAAGTTAATGGCGGTGGACAGGATATGGGTGGACACACTGTATATACAGCAGAGCTACATATACTGTATAATCACACATACATACCAGAGTCTACATATATGTGCTAAATATATTATATATACACATACACTATATATACAAGTATATTTGTATACACTAGACATGCATTTAAAATTCCTACACAAAAAATATTTGCTACCTACATATGTGTGTGTGAGCATGTATATCAGTATGTACTTGTATATATATGTATATGCTGCACAGACTGAATAAACGAATGCCACATATATACACTACACCATATGCACATTCACCTATTATAAACTCCACCCATATCACATACAGATATTTATACACAGTTAACCTTGCAGTGCAGATGCTGTATGTAAATAGACAGCTAGAAACCACTACAGATAATCAATAAGGTGATATTACTAACAAAACCTGACCAAACAACACATATCAAAAATGTCTTTATTAAGATTCACTAAAATAATACGAATAAAAGGTTCATATAAGCTCATCAGGAAAGTGCAAATGTCAATTAACATACATTTCAAATTAGTGGAGCGCCCAGGACAGTAGTTGGTTATAGATTAAAGACTATATCCTGTATATATTTATTTACTTATATATGACAATAGTGAGAGGGGGAGGGGGAGTCAGATGTGCCAGACCTCTGCATACGAGTGGCAACATGCTGTGTGGGTTCCCCTGGAGGATGTAAGAGGGGTGAATATTGATCTGGACGCCCTGAAGTTCTATCGCTTAACCAGCAGCACGTGTAAGTGGTTCGTTCATCTGAACCTACTGCAGGGGATGCTGATTATCCAGGCCTCCAATGCATTAAGGAGTTCTTGGGTGTGATAAATATCCTCAGTCAGGGATCCTGGTCGATTGAGACTGCTGAAAATCTTAGGGGTACTTTGCACACTACGACATTGCAAGCCGATGGTAGCGATGCCGAGCGCGATAGTCCCCGCCCCCGTTGCAGCTGCGATATCTTGTGATAGCTGCCGTAGCGAAAATTATCGCTATGGCAGCTTCACATGCACTTACCTGCCCTGCGACGTCGCTCTGGCCGGTGAACCGCCTCCTTCCTAAGGGGGCGGGTCGTGTGGCCTCACAGCGACATCACACGACAGGCGGCTAATAGAAGCAGGGGGGCGGAGATGAGCAGGACGTAAACATCCCGCCCACCTCCTTCCTTCCTCATTAAAGCCGGGACGCAGGTAAGGCGATGTTCCTCGCTCCTGCGGCTTCACACACAGCAATGTGTGCTGCCGCAGGAACGAGGAACAACATCGTAACATCGGTCCTTCCGAAATTATGGAAATGACAGACGCTACACCGATCATACGATTTTGACTCTTTTCCGCTCGTTAATCGTAGTAAAAACGATTCACATACTCCAATGTCGACAGCGACACCGGATGTGCGTCACTTTCAATTTCACCCCCCGACATCGCACCTGCGTTGTCGTAGTGTGCAAAGTACCCCTTAGACAAGATAAACGAGGTGTTATTGAACAATAGATTGTGAAACTGAGCTGAAAACTTGAAACTCTTATACAGTTGGACAGATCTAGGTCCCTGAGCTTGCAATTGCTGATTGGTTATGACCGGTGCACTATAATTCAGGTTTTGCAGACCCATATTAAGGTGACAGTGTATTTACATTACACCTGACTGCTGGCCCTTGTCATCTGTTATTTATAGATAAGACCCAAACAATTGTTTATGTACAAAGCAATGGGTATGATGTCCTTACAAAATCCCCTGATGATCCCCTATTGTAATTGACTTGGAAGGGGAGAAATGAGCTGGGATATACAGAATGGGGTGATACGTTATATAAGCACTTCCGTTTGTGATATGATTTATATCTGGTATTAGCATGATAATAGTGTCGATCCCTGCCCTTTTCAAACGAAATGTGGGGGCTGTAGGCAGTTTTTGTTTTTTTTTCCTGCAGAGAACTGAAAAAAATTCTATCAGTTGACAGTTCTGCACCTGTCCATTGTCTTTATGTTTTTGTCTGTCTATTTAAGCACTGGGAGTACATGTGGTGATGGTTTCCAACTAGTGGAACCTAGGGATAATCAGGAACAGCAGTCAAGGAACGGGGGTTATCCATTAAATTACGATTCCCCCGTTGTTAGGAAGGGACAGTAAGGGTGGAGAACTAGACATTAAGGCATATCTGACTCCCCCTCCCCCTCTCACTTTTGTCATATATATATATATATATATATATATATATATATATATATATATATATATGTCTTTAATCTATAACCAACTACTGTCCTGGGCACTCCACCAGTTGGAATGGATGTTAATTGACACTTGCACTTTGCTGATGAGCTTATATGAACCTTTTTATTCGTGTTATTTTAGTGAATCTTAATAAAGACATTTTTGATATAAGGTGTTGTTTGGTCAGGTTTTGTATGTAACTAGACAGCACATGTATACCACACACATATAGCCACCACCTGAAGAACGGCGACTCTTCTGTAAAGTACATGGGTAACAGCAGCGGTTATCACACCCTGTTCCACCCCCTCGTAACATAAATATGCAAGGTTATTGGCTGAAGCTGCAGGAACTCTTCGGTCCTGATGGGAGTGCAGAAGGGAAAATTCCTAGGGAAAGGATTCATTCCTATACCCACAGAATGGTGACAGTTATATGGGATAGTGTTTTTATGATTTCTTCCACATTTGCTTCAGCCACTCAATAAACACATATGATACTAAGTTATACTATAGGGAACAGGGAAGTCTGAATGTCCCTCCCTGCCTTTTGAAAAACATATAGAATTACATTATTGAAAAAAACACTAGTCCTGTTCGGCATCTAGGGTGACAGATCTGCTGGGAAGAAGACTGCGCTGCTCAAGTGATCATCCACAACTGGTGCGTGTGTAGGATCGAGCTGTGTCATAAGGGAGAAGGCGATGATATCATAAGCGAGAACATGATGATATCATAAGGGAGAACATGATGATGTCATAAAGAGAGAAGTCCAGAACTAGCACCGCAGGATCTCCTACAACAATTCATTATTTTCAGTAGATTGAGAAAATGGTAATACCTTTCATAATCTGGAATAAATATTCATTTAGAGGTAGTTCTCTGTTAAACTCCTTCCCCAAGAAATACCACTATGGAAATTTACCCCATAATCACTATTATAATGGACATGATAAAATCTATAAATATATGAAGGGCTCTCATCATGGTAATAATAATATGGTAATTAAAGTTAATTTATTCTGATGTTGTGATGCAATTCCTCTATATACTATATTTCTTAATTAACAAGATTACATGATAACTACCTGCTGCCATTACTATGGGGAGAATAGGAGCTAATAGAAGACAGCTTATACATTACATGTACTGTGTAGACTCCATACATGTACTTTACAGAGGATTGCACACTCACTGCATACTGTGTACTCTATACCTACATATACTATAGTCACACAAACCTACCATATATATGCTACATACAAATGCACACAGACTTTATATACGCTATACTTACATGTCTGCATATTCACAAACCCACCTTATATACACTACACCTATACACTGAGGCTATATATATATATATATATATATATATATACACACATTATATATACATTATATATACAGTGTATATGTATTTACACTGCACACACACGTACTCCCTATAAATATACTGTATAAACATGTAGACCAGATATATAAGTACATATATGTTCAAAATACACACAATACACATACATACTACACATACGCTGTATATGTGTGTGTGTGTGTGTGTGTGTGTGTGTGGATATATATATACACACAAATACTTATCTGAGACTTTGTGATGAGCTTTTCCTGAAGAGTCTGAGAAGATTAAATCACAATCTTCCATCTCCGGCATGAAGAAAATGGTTGACTTGTTCAACATTTAAGGGGACAGATCAGCTGGGAAGAAGACTACGTTGCTCAAGTGATCGCCTACAACTGGTGCGTGTGGAGGATCGAGCTGTGTCATAAGGGAGAACACTATGATGTCATAATGGAGAACATGATGATGTCATAAAGAGGGAAGCCCATGACATAGCAATATCTCCTACAATTCATTATTTTCAGTACATTGAAAATATGTTATTTTTCTTGCAATCTGGAATAAATATTTATTTAGTGGTGTCTTTCTGTTACAAGCCACACCCCCAGCACACACAAAGCAGTATTTACCCCAGAATCTCTACTATTGTGCACGTGATAAAATATATAAATATGAACATCATGGTGCAACCATTAACCCCCCTGATTTTGGCCAAGTTTAACCTGAATCCATGAATACTCTGTTCTATGCATATATCTGCAGCATACAAGTGTAAAGTCGGTGCTGATTCATTTCTTCATACAAGATATCTTAGTTCAGAGCTCTTCTATCTGCTGCAGAGATCTGAATTCTCTATATAGATGACATGACGACTACCTGCAGCCACCAGCAAAGAGAGCATGGGAACTAACTGGATAAAGCCGGACATTCCATGTACTAATGGCTACATGCAACCACCAGCAGAGGGAGCACAGGAGCTGACTGCATAAGGCTGGACATTCCATGTACTGACCAGCACAAGGAGCAACGGGAGCTGTACATTACATGTATTGATGACTACCTGCAACCACCAAAAGAGGAAGCACGGCAGCTGACTGCATAAGGCCGGATATTGCATATATTAATGACAGAGGTGTATCTAGGCTTTCCGGCAGCCGGGACAAGAATTCAATTTGGTGTCCCTCCCATGTGACCAAATATTTATATGTGATTTGCACATATAGTCATGTGATGATGAGCTGCTCTTAATAATTCTCTTAATGTTTAAAGAGAAACTTAGGAAGAAAAGCTAATTGTCTCATGCAAGTATGAAAATCACATATGAGTGGAGAGGCCATGTGGTGTCTGCTGGAACCAGCGAGCAGAGCTGAATCCTGACAGGGAGTATATGACATGCTGTTAGGATTGGGCTACACTGTTTAATTTTATAAGTAAAGGGCTTCTCCAGGTTTGAGATAAAAGTCTGCAGTCACTCTAAGTGTCATTCTATGTGACTGCAGACTTATGAATTCTCATAATGAAAATCACATATGAGTGGAGAGGCCATGTGGTGACTGAATGTGGCCAGAAATATAAAAATCTCATACTTGCGTTCATATGACCATCCACTCTCATCACTGGCACCGGAGAATCTTAAAAGTGTGCAAGCGCTGTGAGAATTCAGAAGCCTGCAGTGACCTAGAGAGACTGGAAACTTTCATCTCAAAACTGGACAAGACTTTACTTATAAAATTAATTAAGCAGTGTAGCCTAATTCTAATTAAAGTAGTTGTCCAATCTAACAATTTATGTATTGTTATTTGTGTACAGGATCAGAACTAGTAACAGCACCAGAACCAACAGAGGTACAGAAATACATAATTAGAACCCACATCAATACAGAAACTCAGCATCACAACCACCAGCAGAACAGAAAATCATCATCCGAACCACCAGCAGTACAGCAATACATCCATATAACCCCATAAGTTTAGAAAGACAGCATCAAAACCCTCATAAGTACAGAAATACATAATCAAAACAACCACAAGAATGGTGCATCAATTGTAATGTCAGGTCAGACACATAGACATTTGTATTGCAGGAATATACAACTTCAACTACATCCTTAAAGGGAATTTGTCACCAGGATTTTAACACCTGATCTGAGAGTGTAGGGCAGAGATCCTGATTCTAGAGGTGTGTCACTTACTGTGCTGCTTAGTGTAGTTTTGATAAAATCACTGTTTAATCAGCAGTAGATTATCATTACAGGACTGCTTGGCATGCTGCCAGGTAGTCCAGCATATTCATGAGCTCTGTATAACTGCCAGATCTGCAGCAGAGAAAACATTGATTTTATCAAAATGACAGCTAAGAGCTTAGTAAATGACACATCTCTGGAATCAGAGTCTCTGTCTCTACATTATGCTGCTCTCAGATGGGGGAGCAAAACCCTGGTGACAGATTCCTTTTAACAATGGTAAGGAGATACTTGGGATTTATCAGTCATCATCAGACTAAGGACTATACAGGAACTACAGTAAGGTCTTAGTTCCACTTGCGTTTTGCACGGACGAGTACAATTCGATAAAACATCGCATTGCACTCGCAATTATGGGGCAGTGTCCATCTGCGATTGATTTTTCATGATATATTGGCATTCGATATGCTAATGACCCTCGGCTCAGGCTCTACTGCGAGCGTGAGCCAAGTGTCATGCGACTGTGACCTGATCTTGCGATCGGGTAACAGCTGTGAAGGAGAGGGAGAGCGCTGCAGAGGAGAGTAAGGGGTTAATCTACCCATCTCCTCCATTTGTTAGCCTGTGCCTATATCACACTGCACTTGGATAATATTCAAGTGCAGTCCGATGTTTCTTGAATGGGTACGAGTGATATGGCTCTCACAGACAATCGCAGCATGCTGCGACTTTTTCCTCAATTCGATTACGGCTGAGGAAAAACTCGCAGATCTGAGCTGCAGCATTGTCTTACATGGGGCCAAGTGCAACGCGAGATTTTCTCACATTGCACTCATGCGAGTCATATGCAAGTGTGACTGTGCCCAATCATTTACATTCAGGTACTTTATAGATGATGTTGTCTCTGATCGGAGTCATCTTGTCCAGACGACATGATGACTTTTCACATCCACAGCTCGTCTTTGCAGACTTCCATCTTCTCCAGAACATCCTGGCATGATACCCTTAAAAATAGCAGAATGATTATAATACTCCTATATAAAAATATCTGTCCTATGCTGTGACCTTGAATAAATAATGGCCCCTCACTGTATTCTTTGCACAAAACATGACACACACACACACACACACACACACATACATAGTCCCTCTTACATGCCCTCCATAGTGCCCTCTCTACTTTCCATACTGAACCCACTCTTCACACTGTCCTCTACACTGTGACGCCCTTATACTGCCCAGTCTTTATACTGTGCCTCCTCATCACACTCCCCCCTCCTTGCTATGGCTTCACACGATCCTCTTATGCTATCCCCTTTCCTTGACACCCGGACTCAGAGAATAACCGGCTCCCACTATGGGGGTGGCAAAATGCAGCCGCAGGCAGAGCTGGCTCCAGGTTTTTGTGGGCCCCGGGTGAAAGAGTATCAATGGGCCACATCCTCATATAGACACGCACATACACAAATATGTACACATACAAGCATACATACATATACATATTTAAAGACAGATTCACAAGAATATATATATATATATATATATATATATATATATATATAAACAGACATAAATCTATACAGTCATATACACTGACATACATAGATACACATCATACATGCACACACAATACATCATACATGCACACACAATAAGAAAAAAGGGTATGAAGGCACTAAGGCAATGTGGATGGGATCATCCAAATGCACACCTGAAAGCAGAACGATAAGAAAAAGAAAAAAAGAGGGTGTGCTAGGAAGGAGATCACCAGAACAATGATAGCAGAAAATACACCATTTTTATTGTAGAAAAAAGACACAATTTTTTAAAAACATCTAAAAAAAAACATAGTCCAATAAATACCAGGGGTTTGCTATAATACAGCACAGAACCCTGAAAGTATCAACCTCAAAAATATGAACCATGTACTGTAACCACTGATAACCAACAATAATGCATAATGGTACAATTAATAAAGGAACTGCCTAATACAAATGTATGCAAGGATAAACATGTGGAAAAACTTAGATATAAATGTCAGTCTTGCCAGAATGACAAGACAGAATAAAGCATGTAAAAGATACCTGTAAGGTGGAATAAAACAGGCTTAAGCCCAAAATTGCATACAAAATTGCAAAAATCCTTACCAGGATTACAAATAAGGAAAGAGCATACAGGATAATTCCTTAAGGCATGAAGAAAGATGGTGGAATTGCAGTCATGGTGGAGGTGGAGACCCAGAAAAGTACTGCGTTCAGGTGTGGCTGTAAGAGCCATCAACCAAGGAGGTGCAGCTGCTGGCATGAGCGCCGCGGGCCCGGGTACTCAGCACGGGGGCCGCAGCATACATCACCGCCCTTGCTGAAAGGTGCTGATGCCGTCGCTGGCCGCTGGGGAGACTCAGTGCTGCATCAGTCAGCTTGACAGCGCCCCCCCGACACTGCACCAGGGGCATATGCCCCGCCAGCCCCCCCTACATACGCCTCTGTTGATGACAACCTGCAGCCACCAGCAGAGGAAGCACGGGAGCTGATCGCATAAGGCCGGACATTGCATATATTGATGACTACCTGCAGCCACCAGCAGAAGGAGCATGGGTACTAACTGCATAAAGCCAGACATTCCATGTACTGATGACTACCTGCAGCCACCAGCAGAAGGAGCATGGGTACTAACTGCATAAAGCCAGACATTCCATGTACTGATGACTACCTGCAACCACCAGCAGAAGGAGCATGGGTACTAACTGCATAAAGCCAGACATTCCATGTACTGATGACTACCTGCAGCCACCAGCAGAGGGAGCACGGGAGCTGACTGCATAAGGCTGGACATTCCATTTACTGACCATTAACCAGATAAAAAAAATGTTACGTTCTGCGTTGTATCCACCCAGTGCTCAGTCATAATAACGACGCAGCATGGATGCAACACAGACACATTAGTCGCAATCCGTCGTCAATAGAAGTCAATAAGAAACAGCGCAAGCCGTTAACGGATTGCGCTATTTTCCAAAGCGGTGGATTGCGACTAACGCAAGTGTGAAAATAGCCATATTCACCCTCGAACGGCTCTTCAAGGAATGCATACATCCCACAAGATACACAGTTGGTAGCACTGTCCATGGACCACCTATTAAATGGGGATAAACGGTACAGATAGCAGAAAATCAATGGAACACTTGTAAGGATAACTTCATCCTATGCTCTTGTGTCAAGCTATGATATGGTGTTTAAAATATGGACTTAACTGCACCCTTCGACTTTACTGCAGCCCTTGCATGCTCATCACTGGCATAGACATGGCTGGGTGACACGGACCACACGGTGAGATACAGACAGCACTGGGCAGGGCACACAGGACTGGGAGGTATGTACAGCACTCGGGATGGGAGCACATTGCGTGCCAACCTTGCCCACAAAGTAAGTCCGCGCACGGTCATTGACCAGTGTGAGGATTTAATTATTCACTGTACGTGCACATCACGTTCAGTAGTGCTGGCAGCCAGCAAGCTTAACATCTGTTGTGGGTAAAATGTGTGATCGGTTTTTAAGGGATACTATTATGGACTGTCTCAATGTTAATAAATGTTTAACTCCATATGAGCATGGATTTATGAAGGATCGCTCCTGTCAAACTAACCTAATCAGCTTCTACGAGGATGTAAGCTCTCAGATGGACCGAGGAGAATCATTGGATGTCATTTATCTTGACTTCAGTAAAGCATTTGACACTGTCCAACATAAAAGACTGATAAGTAAAATGAGAAAGCTTGGGCTAGGGGAAAATGTGTGTAGATGGGTAGGTAGCTGGCTTAGTGATAGAAAACAAAGAGTGGTTATTAATGGTGCATACTCAGATTGGGCCAGAGTTACTAGTGGGGTACCACAGGGGTCTGTATTGGATCCCCTACTTTTTAATATATTTATTAATGATTTGGTGGATGGCTTACAGAGTAAAATATCAGTATTTGCAGATGATACAAAACTATGTAAGGTAGTTAACACAAAGGAGGTCAGTTTGCAACTACAGATAGATTTGAGTAAATTGGAAAATTGGGCTGAAAAATGGCAAATAAGGTTTACACAGATAAGTGTAAGGTTATACATATGGGAAGGAAAAATAGATGCTACGATTACTTACTAAATTTGAAACTGCTGTGGAAATCAGACATAGAAAAAGACTTAGGCATCTTAGTCAATAAGAAGCTAAATTGGAGTGCCCAGTGTCAGGCAGCAGCCACCAAAGCAAATAGAGTGATGGGATGCATTAGAAGAGGTCTGGGGGCACGAGATGAAAAAATCATTCTCTCTCTATACAAATCACTCGTCAGACCACACTTGGAGTATTGTGTGAAATTTTGGGCGCCGGTGCTCAAGAAAGACATTACTGAACTTGAAGGGGTTCAGAGGCGGGCAACTAAAATAATAAATTGAGTGGGAGCATTACAATACCCAGAAAGGTTATCAAAATTAGGTCTATTTACTCTAGAAAAGAGAAGACTTAGGGGAGACCTAATAAATATGTACAAGTATATCAGAGGGCAATACAGAGATCTCTCCCATGATCTGTTTGTACCAAGGACTGTGACTAGAACAAGAAGGCATTCTATTTGTTTGGAGGAAAGAAAATTTCTGCACCCGCATAGAAGAGGGTTCTTCACGGTAAGAGCAGAAAGGCTCTGGAACTCTTTTCCTGAGGAAGTGGTGATGATGGCCAACTCACTGAATGAATTTAAGAGAGGAATGGATGTTTTTCTTGATAGCAACAGTATAGAAGGTTATGAATAACATAATATTACAGGTAGATAGTTGACCCAGCTTAGGAGTCGGGAAATATTTTTTTTTCCCTATGAAGAAAACTGGCTTCTATTCTCTGGGTTTTTGCCTTCCACAGGTTCAACACTTCAGAACAGCGGCACTAAAATAGGCTGAACTAGATGGACATAAAGGTCCTCCTTCAGCCTTAGAAACTATGTTATAAACTACAGTATGTAATCTACCCAAGGGCTGAAGAAAAGGGTTCTCCACCCATGTTGTAAACTTTTATATGGTTTTTAGCCTGATACAATTTGGTGTGGAAAAAGGTTTTGGAAAATGGAGAGAAGTCTAAGCTCAACTCTATAGAGTCATGTACCTAAGGGGTACTTCTCACATAGCGAGATCGCTAGCGAGATCGCTGCTGAGTCACAGGTTTTGTGACGTACCAGTGACCTCATAAGCGATCTCGCAGTGTGTGACACTAAGCAGCGACCCGGCCCCTGCTGTGAAATCGCTGATAGTTACAAACTGTTCCGGTTCATTTTTTGCTCGTTGGTCTCCCGCTGTGCAGCACACATCGGCGTGTTTGACTGTAGGAAACGAACGAGCACCGTCTCTGTGTAAGCAGCGTACGCTGGTAACCACGGTAAATATCGGGTAACTAAGCAAAGCGCTTTGCTTTGTTACTCGATATTTACCCTGGTTACCAGCGTACGCTGCTTACAGGTTGCCAGCGCTGGCTCCCTTCACATGTAGCCAGGGTAAATATTGGGTAACCAAGCAAAGCGCTTTGCTTAGTTACCCGATATTTACCCTGGTTACGAGTCACTGGTGGCTGGTGGCTAGTTGATGGTGAGATCTGACTGTTTGACAGCTCACTGGTGACCCTGTAGCGACGTACCAGCGATCCTGACCAAGTCGTATTGTGGTCAGAATCGCTGGTACGTTGTTTATTGTGACGGTACCCTAAGGGTGCATTTAGACTACTTGACCTTGACCATTAAATGACCTCCAATCGATTGTTTAGTAGGAAGAGCAGGCACACTGTCTAAATCAGCTATGTTACTAGAATGATTGCTAATTCACTTCTTTCTCTGCAGACTGGAATTGTACTTCGTAGCACGGGTCCTGTAGCTCACTTAGGCCCATTTACCCTGCGTTTTCTCCTACATTGAGTGGGCTTGTGTCAAAACTCCCCCCAAAATGGGATTTGTGAGTATGGGGCCATTGACTATAATGATGTAAACGGAGTCAGTATTTGGTCGTGCATAATTTTTGATCGTATTTGGCTATTGGAGGCAGGCACTAAGGCAGGGGTCCCCAACCTTTTTGACTTTGAGAGCCACATTCGACTTTGAAAGTTGGTCAAGAACCACATTGCAGATATGAAGACGTAGTCAAAGCCAATTTATCAGTAGAAAACAGGAAACAATAATTGGAAATAAAGAATTTTCCCCATATTGATATCAGAGAGAAAAAGTGACCTCCATACACAACACAATCCACTATACCAAGACCAATAGTAGCACATACAAGGGAGAAATACCGCCACACCGTGACTAGACAACATATTACCACCACATAGTGACCGAATACAGACACATACAAGTGAGTAATATGGCCACACCATAATTAGACCACCTAGTAACCAAAATTATCACATACAAGGGAGAAATAAGACAACACTGTGACCAGATCATATATCATATCCAAAATCATGGATATAACCTGCTATATAAGGCCCCATTCTCTTATATATGGCCCCATCCTGGCATTTATGGCCCCATCCTGGTATATATGCTCCCATTATGTCCCCATCCTGGTTTATATGGCTCCATCATGTTCCCATCCTGGGATATAGCCCTATCCTGATATATGTTCCAAGCATTTCCCCATCCTGAAATATAGCCTCCCCATCCTCCTGGTATAGAGCCTCCCCATCCTCTTGGGGCTTGACTATTCCAGGAATCATTCAACAAGTCAAAAATCAAAAGTTCACCACCTCATATAACTAATTTAAACACAAGATGTGCACCTGTGTCTGAGTAAATTAAACATGGACAAATCTCCCGGGCCAGATGGCATTCATCCACGAATATTGAGGGAATTGAGCTCAGTAATTGACAGACAGCTGTATCTCATCTTCTTAGACTCTCTTGTAACAGGGTTGGTGCCTCAGGATTGGAGGATTGATGACGTGGTACCGATATTTAAGAAAGGGAAGAGGGTGAATCCAGGCAACTACCTTCCAGTAAGTCTATTAGTAGTGTGGAAGGTTTTTGAGGGCATTTTATGAGATGACATGCAAAACTATATTGCAGAAAATAATATAATAACTGACAGACAGCACGGATGCATGAAAGATAAATCGTGTCTAACCAACATGATAGGTTTCTATGAGGAGGTAAGTGTAAATCTGGAATTTGGTAATGCAGCTGATGTGATTTATTTGGACTCTGCAAAAGCATTTGCTACTGTACCACATAACAGCTTTAGGCTAGGTTCACACACTGCGTTTTTTTGGCGGCAAAAACCGCACAAAAACACACCGGAGTCAAAAAACGCGTCAATAAACGTGCACGTTTTGCCGCGATATGGTGCGTTTTTTGCTGCGTTTTTGCTCACTGCGTCTTTATGCGTTTTTTATCAGTGAACAAAAAAAAAGGTCTGATGTCATTTCCTTCTTCAATATGTTCTTCATTCTCCACTAGTGTATGCAGGAGAGCAGACAGCTGCAGAACTACAAGGCTCAGCATACTCCATCCAATAGTGTATGCAGGAGAGCAGTCAGCAGCTGCAAAAGTACAAGGCTCAGCATCCTCCATCCAATAGCGTATGCAGGAGAGCAGACAGCAGCTGTTGAACTACAAGGCTCAGCATCCTCCTTCCAGGACTGTATGCAGGATTTCTTTGCCCACCCCAAACAAAAAAAAATGACGTGGGCTTCACCATATTTTTGCATGCTAGCTGGGTACAGCAGGCAGTTACAGGCTTCCCCCAACCCCCAGCTGCCTATTTGTACCCGGCTGGGTACCAAAAATATAGAGAAGCCCTTTTTTTTTAATTATTTCATGAATTTCATGAAATAATTAAAAAAAAAAAAATGACGTGAGCTTCGCCTAATTTTTGTGTCCAGCTGGGTACAACTAGGCATCTGGGGATTGGAATCCACAGTGCAGGGTGCCCATGCTTTCTGGGCACCCCCGCTGAGAATTGCAGTCCGCAGCCACCCCAAAAAATGGCCCTTTCATAGAAGCACCATCTTCTGGCGCTGTATCCAACTCTTCCAGCTGCCCTGATGCCGGGTGGCTCACTGGGTAATAATGGGGTTAGGGCTAGCTGTATATTATCAGCTGGCCCTAAGCCCGAAATTTCATGGTGTCACGCCAATATTAGACATGGCCACCATGAATTTCTAGTAAAGATAAAAAAAAAAAAACACAATACACAGAAAAATATTTTTATTAGAAATAAAACACAACACAATTAGTGACTCCATCTTTATTGAAATAAAGAACCCCCTCCGCAGTAATCCTGGGTCAAGGGTCCCGCGCCGTCCAATCCGGATCCAATATCATCTGATCGGTTTGCTGGAAGGCAAAGCGATCAGATGATGTGTCAGGATCAAGTGCTGAATCACATCACACATCAGCTGATTGTATAAAAGCCATTTATACAATCAGCAGATGCATCGGTGCAAAAAAAAAAAAAAATACTCACTTATGTGCTGATTACCGGCAGCTCCTGCAGCGGAGTGTGATCCCGTCCGATCGCTGCAGGAGCTGCCGGTAATCAGGGATGAAGTCTCCTGACGCATCCGCTGACAGGTTAAACCGGCCAGCCGCTGGCGTCACCCCGAGACTTACGATCATCTGATGCGTCAGGTGACTGCATCAGGTGATCCATCGCCAGGTCCTGCATCCTGCAGGCATATGTACCCGGGGAGACTGCGCACACCCGGAGCGGCAGTACCGGGAGGAGGATCTGGGAGTGGGCATGGCACCAGGAGTCTGCAGACAGGTGAGTATGACTTTTTTTTTTCTACTGTTCACTTTTGATTTCGCAGCTGCCTCCACCTCCTGCCCGTACATGACGCCGCACGGCAGCTGACTTGTACAAGACGGGAGGTGGACGCAGCGGTGACGGTACCGGGAGGATTCACGCTTCTGTGTTTACTGACAGAAGGAATCCTCTTCCTGTACACGTCACTTTACTACCCACCTCCTGCGTTTATAGCTGCGTTTTTGGTCTTAGAAACGCACTAAAACGCACCAAAACGCACCTATTTGTGTTTCTCATTGCGTCTTTCAACATCCCATTGCACTCAATGGATGAAAAGCGCAGTGAAAAACGCCCTTATTAATGACCTTGTGGATAGGATCAAGAGTAAAGTGGCAGTCTTTGCTGATGACACCAAACTATGTATGATATTAAAAACTGACCTTGATAGTACAATATTACAAAATAATCTGGATAAGATGTTGAATGGGCAGATACTTGGCAAATAAGATTTAATGTTGATAAATGTAAAGTAATGCACCTAGGACGGAGTAATCCTATAGCTGCATATACATTAAATGGAAGTAAACTAGGGACTACAGAATAGGAGGATGACTTGGGTATTTTGGTTACAAGTAAGCTGAGTAGCAGTACTCAATGTGAGGCAACAGCTGCAAAAGCAAACAAGATTTTATTGTGTATAAAAAGAGATTAGATAACGTGATCCCAACATATTGCTACCCCTCTATAAATCACTTGTAAGGCCTTGCTCACACACTGCGTTTTTACCCGCTTTTTTTGGCGTTTTTGTTGCAGAAATTTCTTGAGAAAATGGTTGTAAACTTTCTGCAGACATTCCCCAGCAAAACCTATGGAAAAAAATAGCTGTGCACACACTGCGTTGTTTTTTCAAGAACATTCTTTCTGCAGAATTTTTTGAGAAAAACAATGTGCATGTCACTTCTTTTCTGCAGGTACCTGCGTTTTTTGCCATTGATAATAGTAAAAAAAAGGCAGGGACCAACCTCCGGAAAAAACGCACCAAAACTGCACCAAAAACGCAGTAAATACTCATGCAATTTTTGGTGCATTTTTTGACCGCAAGTGCGCTAATCTTTCAGACTCTCAAGAAATTTCTCAAGAAAAATCCGTTCTTGTGTGAACAGAGACTAAAGGTCACAACTAGAATATGGGATCCAGCTTTAAAAAGGACATTCAGAAGTTAAGAGTCAGTTCAAAGGTGGGCAACTAGACTACTACAAGGAATGGAAGGCCTCTCATATAAGGAGAGGTTAAAAAAGTTGCATTTGTTTAGCTTAGAAACAAGACGTCTCATAGGAGATCTCACAATATATACAGTATATATACACAGTACAGACCAAAAGTTTGGACACACCTCATTCAAAGAGTTTTCTTTATTTTCATGACTCTGAAAATTGTAGATTTACATTGAAGGCATCAAAACTATGAATTAACACATGTGGAATGAAATACTTCACAAAAAAGTGTAAAACAACTAAAAATATGTTTTATATTCTAGGTTCTTCAAAGTAGCCACCTTTTACTTTGATTACTGCTTTGCACACTCTTGGCATTCTCTTGATGAGCTTCAAGAGGTAGTCACCGGAAATGGTCTTCCAACAGTCTTGAAGGAGTTCCCAGAGATACTTAGCACTTGTTGGCCCTTTTGCCTTCACTCTGCGGTCCAGCTCACCCCAAACCATCTCGATTGGGTTCAGGTCATCTGGTGTAGCACACAATCACTTTCCTTCTTAGTCAAATAGCCCTTACACAGTCTGGAGATGTGTTTGGGGTTTTTATCCTGTTGAAAAATAAACGATGGTCCAACTAAATGCAAACCAGATGGAATAGCATGTCGCTGCAAAATACTGTGGTAGCCATGCTGGTTCAGTATGCCATCAATTTTGAATAAATCCCCAACAGTGTCACTAGCAAAGCACCCCCACACCATCACATCTCCTCCTCCATGCTTCACGGTGGGAACCAGGCATGTAGAGTCCATCTGTTCACCTTTTTTGCATCGCACAAAGACACGGTGGTTGGATCCACAGATCTCAAATTTAGACTCATCAGACCAAAGCACAGATTTCCACTGGTCTAATGTCCATGCCTTGTGTTCTTTAGTCCAAACAAGTATCTTCTGCTTGTTGCCTGTCCATAGCAATGGTTTCCTAGCAGCTATTTTACCATGAAGGCCTGCTGCACAAAGTCTCCTCAAAACAGTTGTTCTAGAGATGTGTCTGCTGCTAGAACTCTGTGTGGAATTGACCTGGTCTCTAATCTGAGCTGCTGTTAACCTGCGATTTCTGAGGCTGGTGACTCGGATAAACTTATCCTCTGCAGCAGAGGTGACTCTTGGTCTTCCTTTCCTGGGGTGGTCCTTATGTGAGCCAGTTTTTTTGTAGCGTTTGATGGTTTTTGCCACTGCACTTGGGGACACTTTCAAAGTTTTCCCAATTCTTTGGACTCACTGACCTTCATTTCTTAAAGTAATGATGGCCACTCGTTTTTCTTTACGTAGCTGCTTTTTTCTTGCCATAATACAAATTCTAACAGTCTATTAATTAGGACTATCAGCTGTGTATCCACCAGACTTCTGCACAACACAATTGATGGTCCCAACCCCATTTATAAGGCAAGAAATCCCACTTATTAAACCTGACAGGGCACACCTGTGAAGTGAGAACCATTTCCGGTGACTACCACTTGAAGGTCTTTAAGAGAATGCCAAGAGTGTGCAAAGCAGTAATCAAAGCAAAAGGTGGCTACTTTGAAGAACCTAGAATATAAGACATATTTTCAGTTGTTTCACACTTTTTTGTTAAGTATTTCATTCCGCATGTGTTAATTCATAGTTTTTATGCCTTCAAAGTGAATCTACAATTTTCAGACTTATGGAAATAAAAAAAACTCTTTGAATGAGAAGGTGTGTCCAAACTTTTGGTCTGCACTGTATATTACTGATCACCCGCAACCGATGCCAATTGTGATTATACATTTGTAACATTTAGTCCAGAGGTGGATCCACGGGACCATGCACCGGACTCCCCCAGAGAGACAACCAGGAGCGAACCTCTATACACGGACTGTCTGGCGGCCTCCCCAGAGGGCCTATATGCACAGCAGCCGGGACACAAGCGAGTTCGGGTTTCGTGTCCTTCAGATGTCCGTACGGGATATGGCGACTAGTCCAACGGTAGCCGTGGGCAGGACGGAAGACAGGAATGGGGTACACGTGCCGAGTGGCAACAGCAGAGGGAGTCTGGGTCCAGCGAGGAGTGCAGGCTGATGTGGCCAGATGGAATCTAGAACCGGTGATGGGTACAGGCTGGCAGAAGATGATGGGATCCACAGCTGATAGTCACCGGGGCAACTCCTGGGAAGCGATAGGCTGGACACACTCAGGTTGGCCGTCGGACACTGTGGGCAGAGATAGAGTTAACCTGAGTACAAAGCACAGAGGGACCTGAACATCTAGTGCAAGAGATAAACTACAAGAACACGTTGAACAGGCATCGCCTACAAGAAAAAGGAAGTCTTATATACCCTGTACCTGTAATCAGCCATATCCTGTTTCAGGGACACTGGCCCTTTAAGAAGAGGTGAGTGAGCGCGCCTGCACCCTAGTGCGCATGTGCGAGGCCTAAGCGCCGGAGATCAGCACAGCACGCAGGGGAGAGAGTGGAGGAGATGCAGGGGGGGGCAGAAGCCAAGTCCTGGACCGCAGCGGGACGCCAGGGCCGACGGGCGGGGAGCACGGAGGATGCACAGGAGGGAGAGTGGAGGCAGCAGCCGCGGCCAGAGCGCCCGGGGGCCGGATTGGTGAGTGACGGGCGGCGCTGGGATCCTGGGAGTGCGACAACATTTAGTAAAATACTGTAATATAAGCAAATTACTACAGTGTATTTTTACTGTGGACTACACTGTATATGGAGAAAAAAAAATAAAGGAGACCACGTGTGCTGATCAGTGATGTGTATTAAAGATCATTGGCTCGGTAACTGCAGGACGCAAACACTGAGGCAATACACAAAGAACAAAACTGCAAAAAAAAAATAAATAAAAAATGGCATGATAGTTGCCAAACATATAAATCTGACATAGCTGAAGCTGCAATGACCTGAAAAATAAAGCCAACTAATCACTTATACCGTACAGCGAATGATGTATAAAGTACCGCAATAAAGGGGGCTTTACACGCTGCGATATCGCTAACGATTTATCGTCAGGGTCATGGTGTTTGTGACGCACAGCCGGCGGCATCGCAGCGTGTAACACGTACGAGCAACCTTAAACGATCGCAAAAGAGACAAAAATCATTGGTTTTGGAGCGGTCGTCCAAACACCAAAAATCATTGTCTTGTACGTAGCGATGTTCTTCCTCGTTCCTGCGGCATCATACATCGCTATGTGTGCCACTGCAGGAGCGACGAACATCTCCTTACCTGCCTCCACCGGCAATGAGGAAGGAAGGAGGTGGGCGGGATGTTACATCCCGCTCATCTCCGCCCCTCCGCTTCTATTGGCCGGCCGCATAGTGACGCCGCAGTGACGTCGCTATGACGCCGAACGCACCTCCCCCTTGAAGGAGGGATTGTTCGGCAGTCACAGCGACGTCGCTGACAAGGTATGTGCGTGTGACGCTGCCATAGCGATAATGTTCGCTACGGCAGCGATCACCAAATGTCGCACGAATGACGGGGGCAGGTGCTATCGCGCTAGACATCGCTAGCAATCGCTAGCCATGTCACAGCGTGTAAAGCACCCTTAAGGCTCGGCTCACATTCGGCCTGCACTCTATGCTAAGCACTTATGCGGACGTCGCACGGTACGATTATCGTACGATTGCACGAGCGATCATACCCGCCTCTGTCGTTTGTGTGTCCCGGGCAAATCGCTGCCCGTGTCGCACAAAGTCGTTAAAGCGCCGTCACACATACTTACCTGCTGAGCGACCTTGCTGTGGGCGGCGAACATCCTCTTCCTGAAGGGGGAGGGACGTTTGGCGTCACAGCGATGTCATACAGCCGCCGGCCAATAGAAGCGGAGGGGCGGAGATGAGCGGGACGTAAACATCCCGCCTACCTCCTTCCTTCCGCATAGCCAGCGGGTGCCGCGGGACGCAGGTAAGCTGTGTTCATCATTCCCGGGGTGTCACACGGAGCAATGTGTGCTGTCCCGGGTACGATAAACAACCAGCGCCATGAAAAATAAACGATTTTGTAAAAATAAGCGACGTGTACACGACTTACGATTTGTGACCGATTCACCGTCGCTTGGAGGTGTCACACAAAACGACGTCGCAAACAATGTCGGATGTGCATCATGAAAACCGTGACCCCCTACGATGCATCGCATGATAGATCGTCTCGTGTGACGCCCGCATTACACTGGGGTTTACATGAATCTCTGACATATGCGATTCAAACAAAAACCCTGGCAGAAAATATGCTATATTGAGGCACATGGAGTCAACTTGGACTCAACTCAGTCTGTGCTACGATCCGGTGGAGTCCATCTTTTCAGTGGTGCAAAATAGTGCGATCGGCCAGTTTGTCTAGAGTAAAGGCCCTGTCATACACAGAGATAAATCTGCGGCAGATCTGTGGTTGCAGTGAAATTGTGGACAATCAGTGCCAGGTTTGTGGCTGTGTACAAATGGAACAATATGTCAATGATTTCACTGCAACCACAGATCTGCCAAAGATTTATCTCTGTGTGTGACGGGGCCTTAACTCTTCTGCCTCATTATAATGAATGGATCAATCGGGGGCATCATCTGAAACCGGTCATTCAGAGATTTAGAATAAAACTGCAATGTATATGCGCGTAGCGCACAGGATAATTGTGATCCAAAACGTTATGCAAAATGTTCTAACACATAGGCTCTGGAAAGGTGCTACGGTTCCACACGAAAGAAATCCAGCAAAACCTGTACTTCCAAACTCTGAGCCCCACAGTATTCCAAAACCACATTTAGTGCCAACATTACTGTAGTGAGGAAGCACACTTAATTTACAGGGTGCAGGTCTCCAGAAACACGAGCTGGGTACAATGTACGGGCACCACAATGGCAGATTTGCAATTTTCACTCAGCAACATCCATTGCTGCTGGTTTCTGGAAACCACCCATGAAGTCAAAATCATAATTACACCAGTAAATAAATTCCCAGATAAGGTGTCATTTAAAAAAAAAAAAAATGGGGTCAATTGAGGGGGTTTCTGCTTTTCTGGCACGTGGGGCTTTATACAGTTACATTTGGTGGAGGAAGGTTGAACTAGATAGACATAGGTCTTTTTTTAACCTATGTACCTATGTATATACCCTCCAATGATATATATTACCTAACATCCCAGCCGCACCAAAGGGAAGCAGCTCCAGCCACTACAGTAGGGCTGAGTAAATTAATTGTTTAACCAAATATAGCAGGGTACACCACATGATGTACCCAGTGCGTCATGTCGATCGCGAGGGTTCAGGCGCTGTACCCACTCAATCACTGGTGGGCATGCTGCTTATCTTGTAGCAGAGACTTGTCTATCTCTTCCAGAAGCGGTGCCGTGCTGCTCCCGGCAGTTTAACTGAGCAACCGATCCCTGTAATGTGATCACAGGGACCAGATCGCTGCCATGGTAACCCTGGATCTCCCTGCTACGGAGAGCCTTACACACCATGCCATGCATAGTGTGTGAGGCGAGCTGTCAACAGTGGCGTAGCAAAGGGGGGGCGGTCCGCGCCGGGCGGCACGTGTTAGGGGGACGGCATTTTTGGGATAAAAAATGCCACCCCCATCACCGCATACATACAGGCACCACAGCCCCCATCATCACCGCACACACCCAGGCACTACCGCACCCATCATCACCGCACACACGCAGGCACCACAGCCCCCATCATCACCGCACACACCCAGGCACTACCGCACCCATCATCACCGCACACACGCAGGCACCACAGCCCCCATCATCACCACACACACCCAGGCAATATCGCCCCCATTATCACCGCACACACCCAGGCACTACTGCCCCCATCATCACCGCACATACCCAGGCACAGCCGCCCCCATCATCACCGCACATACCCAGGCACAGCCGCCCCCATCATCACCACCGCACACACCGGCACTACCTCAGTGATGTCCCCGCTTACAGCGTGATTCACTTCAGTTTCTGCGTGGAGCTCATAGGAGCGGCGGTGTTCTACTGCCGCTCCTGTCAGCTTCCAATGTAGCAGAGCTGAAAGCGTCATGGGACCTCGTGTGGAGTACGCCGGACCTGGAGGGGTATTTGCGGGTTAATAAAGTGGGGAAAGAGGGTGGGTTTTTTTGTCTTTTATTTCAAATAAAGGATTTTTCGTTGTGTGTGTTTATTTACTTTCACTACAGATTAATCATGGGGGGTGTCTCATAGATGTCTGCCATGATCAACCTAGGACTTAGTGGCAGCTATGAGCTGCCATTAAATCCTTATTACCCCTATTGCCACCGCACCAGGACAATTCGGGATGAGCCGGGTAGAGTCCCGGGACTGTCGCATCTAATGGATGCGTCAATTCTGGGCGGCTGCTGGGTGATATTTTTAGGCTGGGGGGCTCCCCATAACGTGGGGTTCCCCATCCTGGAAATACCAGCCTTCAGCCGTGTGGCTTTATCTTGGCTGGTATCAAAATTGGGGGGGACCGCACGCCATTTTTTTTACATTTTTTATTTATTTATTGTACTGCACGATATAGTCCAATCAACCGGCGGCTGTGATTGGTTGCAGTGAGACAGCTGTCACTCAGTGTGGGGGCGTGTTTGACTGCAACCAATCATAGGCGCCGGTGGGCGGGGGATGCAGGGAATACGAGATGGAATAATGAGCGGCCGGCATTTTCAAAAGAGGAAAAGCCGACGGAGCTTTGTGACAGCCGTATAGCGCCACGCCGATGATCGGCAAGTATGAGAGAGGGAGAGACCGATCGACAGAGAGAGATAGAGACCAAGAGAGAGACCCACCAACAGAGAGAGAGAGACCGACCGACTGCAAAAATGCTGCAAAACAATGACCCGTTTATTTTTTTTACCGTTTTACCGGCAGCAGGCTATTGTGAACAATCAGCTGACCACCCAGTGGCCGGCCGATCAGCTGATCGCTCTCATAAGCCGTCCGATCAGCTGATCGCTCTCAAAAGCCGGCAGCCGGGCGATCAGCTGATCGTTCGGCGGCATATGCAGTGAAAAAAAGGGATTCCAATGCTCAGAAAACGCTACATGCTGCGTTCCTGCCACCCGACGGTCAGTCGTTCAACGATTGATCCGTCATGCGGCGGATGCAACACAGACACATTAGTCACAATCCGTCATCCATACAAGTCTATGGGAAACAGTGCAAGCCGTTAACAGATTGCACGGTTTTCCAAAGCGGCAGATTGTGACTACCGCAAGTGTGAAAGTACCCTCATCGATGGCCAATGCAGTGGGGCGGCAAATTTGATGACTGCCCCGGGCGGCAAAGGCAGTTGCTACGCCACTGGCTGTCACTGTTGGACAGCTATATATAGGGGGGCCCATTGTTTTGGTCTGAAGTCATTTGGGTTTAATTATACATGATAGTAACCATTACAATATATATGACGTAACACCACAGAATACTTTATTTGTCTATGTTATGGTGCCTTGTTCTCACTTGCAAGCTATTGGTAGCCCATTCACTAATGTGCTTGGACAATTGTTTCTAGTGTTTTGTTTTGAAGTAGTGCTGCACTGCTTTTTAGGCATTAACATCTTGCTAAATACAGCACTTAGACAATACTACAAAGGTTATCAGATTGTTTTTTTTACTCCTGAACAACCTCTAAGTTTGAGGGGAAACGCGTCCGGTGGTCTGTGACTAAGTGGTCTAATTCTGTGGGTTATTAGGCCTATATACACGTTTCCAATTTTTTGGGTCTATTGGCTTTGGTAAAGTGTTTAGCTGATTAGTTATATTAGTAGTGTATTGGTGGTCGTGCTTTTTAGTGTGATTGTTTTGTCTATCCCCTACATCTATTACTTAGGACTCTGTAGGGCCATAAGGGTCAGTCGTCGGTGAGTGGGGGCGCCATTTGTGCAGGATTAGGGTGTCGACCTCCGCGGCAAGTTAGGTTTGAGAAATAGGGCCCATTAGGGTCAGCTTTCCTGGCTATTATTATTACCACAATAATTGTTGGTGTGGTGTTTGCTTATTTTATGGCATCATTTCCCAGTTTTAATGTTATATAATAAAATTAAAGTGTTAGGAGTTATTATTAATTATGTTCACTGCACCCCTGGATGAATTCATTGAGAGGTGCAGTTTGCAAAATGGGGTCACTTTTGGGGGAGCTCCACTGTTTAGACACCTCAGGAGATTTGGCAATGTGACTTTGCACCTGCAAACCATTCCAGCTAAATCTGAACTAAAATATGGCATTCCTTCCCATTTTCACTTTGCACTGTGCCTCAAAAGTGATTTTTGACCACATGTGGGGTATCTGCGTACTTAGGAGAAATTGCACAACAAATTGTATGATGCATTATTTCCTGTTACCCTAGTGAATTTGAAAAATTTGGGGTTAAAGCAACAAGTTTGTGGTTAAATTTTTTTTTCATTTTCACGGCTCAACGTTATAAAATTGTGAACCACCTGGGGGTTCAAGGTGCTCACCAAACATGTAGAGAAATTCCTTGAGGGGAGCTAGTTTCCAAAATGGGATAACTTGTGGAGTTGCTCCACTGTTTAGGTACATCAGGAGCCCTCCAAAACGTGACATTGTGTCTGCTATGTATTCCAGACAATTCTGCGTTCTAAAATTCAAATAGCACTCCTTCCCTTATGATCCCTGCCGTGCGCCCGAACAGTTAATTTCCATCACATATGTGATATCGGCGTACTAAGGAGAAATCATACAATAAATAGTATGGTGCAATTTCTCTTAATACCATTGTGAAAATGCAAAATTTGGGACAAAAGTAACATTTTTGTGGGAAAAGTAATCATCTTCATTTTTTCCTTCCACATAGTTTTAATTCCTGTGATGCACCTAAAAGGTGAATAAACTTTTTGGATGTGGTGTTGAGCCATTTGAGCGGTGAAGTTTTTAGCATGGTGTTACTTTTGGGTATTTTCTGTCACTTAGAGGTCTCAAAATCACTTCAAATAATATACGGTCCCTAAAGAAAAAAAGAAAAAAAAATTTGGCAAATTTTTGGAAAAATGAGAATTTGCTGATAAACGTTGAACCCTTCTAACTGCCTAACAAAAGCAAATATATTTCCAAAATTGTGCTGATTTAGAGTAGACATGTGGGAAATGTTATTTATTAACTATGTTGTGTGACCCAACTATCTGGTTTAAGGGCATAATAATTCAAAGTTTGGAATTTTTTGCTAAATTTCCAATATTTTCTTAAACTCAATAAACTTAATTCCTAATTTACCACTAACATTAAGTACAATGTCATAAAAAACAATTTCAGAATCACCGGGATCCATTGAAGCATTCCAGAGTTATAACCTGTCAAAAGGACACTGGTCAGAAGAAAAAAAAAAATTAAAAAAAAAAAATAGCCTGCTCATGAAGGTGGAAACGGGCTGAGGGGTAAATACTTTGTACAAAAGTATTTGTTGGTGATGACAGCTTCAAGATGTTTCCTGTATGGAGGAGCTAATCACATGCATTGCTCGGCGGAGGTTTTGGGCTGTTCTTCCACACAAACACTCTTCAAATCCTGAAGGTTCTGTGGGCTCCTATGAACTCTGAGCTTTAGTTCCTTCCATAAATTTTCTATTTGATTCAGGACCATTCTAGCAGCTCTAAAACAAATTGAAATTTTCCTTGTCATTATTTGGGATATTTTTTATTATCTACCCTAGTTTTCATTGTCATGATCCTGATAGATGACCAGGAGATTTTTTATCAAAAATGTCTTGGTACATTTGTCTATACATCCTTCCTTCAATTACCGTATTTTTCGTTTTATAAGGCGCACCGTATTATAAGACATACCCCAAAATTAGAGCTAAAAAAATAAAAATGGGATCAGTTTTATAATCGGGTGTTGTCTTACCGGAGGGGGGCAGCAGTGGTGGTGAAGCGGGGTCACAGGAGGCAGAGGTTGTGCTGGCAGCCGCGGCGGGTTAGTAGCGTCAGCCGCAGGGGGTCCGTGGCAGCAGCAGCGGTCAGTAGCGGCAGGAGCCACGGCGGGTCCATGGTGGGAGCCGTGGCGGGTCCGTGGTGGGAGCCGTGGCGGGTCCGTGGCTGTGGGTGACAGGTAGAGCATGCCGGTGAAGTAAGTGTCTCAGTGTGTCCGTGGTCCAGCTTCAAATGATGGCGCCTGGAGCAGCGCATGCGCAGATGGAGCACTCATCTAAGAGCTCCATCTGCACATGCGCTGACTCCCGTCGCCATCATTTGAAACTGGGTCCGCAGACACACTGGGACACCTGCCGCACAGCCGCCCGCCCGAAACACACATGCACAGAGTGACAGCGAGCAGGCCATCGGCCCGCCCGCACAGAGAGGCGACGGGCACCTGGCTGTCCGCCCGCACGTAGAGATGCAGCCGGCACCGACAGGCACCCAGCTGCCTGCATGCACGCACAGAGAGGCAGCCAGCACCGACAGGGACCCGACTGCTCGCCCACACGTATGTAGAGAGGCAGCCGGCACCGACAGGCACCCAGCTGCCTGCACGCACAGGAGAGGCAGCCGGCACCGACGGGCACCCGGCTGCCCGCCCGCCCGTTCAGAGAGGCAGCCGGCACTGACAGGCACCGGCTGTCTGCATGCAGCCACAAGCACCCGGCTGCCAGAACGCACCCGATCACCGCAAAAACAGCACCCCGGTAAGCTGTATTCGGATTTTAAGACGCACCCCTCATTTTCCTCCCAAATTTTTGGAAGGAAAAGTGCGTCTTATAATCCGAAAAATACGGTATATGAAGTTTGCCAGTGCCATATGCTGAAAAACAGCCCCACACCATGATGTTCCCGCCTCCAAACTTCGCTGTTGGTATGGTCTTTTGGGGATATGTAGTGCCTTTCGTCCTCCAAACATGGTGTATTATGTCATCCAAAACTGTTGAATTTTGGTCTCATCTGACCAGAATATAGTCTCCCAGAATTTCACATGCGTGTCTAAACATTGTTGAACAAACTTAAGTGTTGTCCACTAGTAGGACAACCCATTCTGGTTTCCCCATGTGCGACCCCCATAAAAATAAAGTGTTTATACTCACATCCGATGCTGGCGTTGTTCCAGCAGTGTCAGAGATTAATTTCCCGTGGCCTACATGACATTATGACATGTAAGCCCTGTGCTCAATCCGCGCTTCTTTCTTCCTGGATGCGGAAGTTTAAGTAGTTAATAAGAAGTGAGCACTGCAGCTTCCACTCACTTCCTGTTCATTACTTAACCATATGAAAGGCATAGAGGAGCCCATACCGATTGCGCACGGGACTTGCATGTCATAATGTTATGTGTGCCACAGAAATGTTTTTTATTTTAATGGGGGTGCACATGGAAAATCAGAAGGGGTTGTTCGAGTAGTGGACAACACCTTTAAATGTGCTTGCACATGTTTTGTGTTCAGCAATGGAGTCTTACATGAGGAGTTTGCATACAGGCCATGTGGGTTGAGTGCATTACTTATGAGGTTTTTTTTTTTTAAACAATTGTACCTGCTGTAGCTCTCCACAGTGGTTCTTGGCTTTTGGACAACTCTTCTTATTGTTTTTACTTCAGTATTGGAAATATTGTGGGGAACACCTGATCATGGCCGGTTTATGGTGAAATGATGTTCTACTTCCAGATTATGGCCCCCAACAGTGCTCACTGGAACCTTCAGTAGTTTAGAATTTCTTGTATAACCAATGTCATCAGTATATTTGCAACAATAAAGTTGCAAAGGTCTTAAGACCGCTCCCTGGTTTTACCCATCATGAAAGGTTTCTTGTGTGACACCTTGGTAATGAGACATCTTTTTATAGGCAAATCAACTGAACCAGATGATATTTTTTCACTAAGTGACAGGATTGCTTTCTTATTACGCATCGAGTAGTGACTTTCCATGACTTTTTTCACCTTTCTTCCAGTGTTCAATACTTTTTCCTTGTGTCATTTGTCATTAGACAGAATTTATAAACATCTATGGTTTGATATCTTTGCCTGTGTGTAATGGATGGGTTGTTACTGACATCTGGTGAGAAATTATAGTAAATACCACCTTTAGAAATAAAAGCAAAGCAATGTAACCTTTTAAAGATTCAACATGGTACCACATGGAAAACTTGGGTGCATCACCAGGGAAACTAGAGATTGATGCCTCTTAGGTTGAAACTTTGTTTTATTATGGAATAACTTGGTGAGATGTATTATTAGAGCATATACATACATGCATGCATACATATATACTTTCTGCAAATTACCACATTTGAATTTATAGGTTTGTAAATTTTTGTTTTATTAAATCAATACTTGTATCACCATTTTAAACATAAAAAAAAACCCCAAAGCAATGGATTGAGATTTTAAAGAGGGTTCCGGATTTGTCCCTCTGTGAATCTGTTTCTCCCAAATATAGCTACTGCACCAAAAATATTGAACTCCAAAATTCCTATGCGATATTGGGTGTAGGGGTAATCTCCTGTGTAACAGGTGTAAAACCAAGTGTGCAGATCTCATCCACATATGGTCATGCCCCAAGCTTGACCCTTTTTTGAAAGAAATAATTGAAATTATTAAGTCTATTCGGAGGGGAGGGGGTTCAGCCTCCCTTGACGTGTGTTCGGGGTACGTTGAAGACCTAGGGATGGATGAGTATGGCAAAACAGCAGTAGCTAGAATGTAATACATGGCTAGAAAGCTGATAGCACAGTATTGGTTGGATAACCAGAACCCCCATATTCCGGAGTACATTAGCAAAGTGAATTGGCTGATTAAAGGGGTTATCCGGCTTATTTTACTTATTTTTTGTTATTTCACTATTGGGCTACATTGGGGCAGGTAAGTAGATAGTATTTACCTACCTGCCCTGCTGTCAGCCCCTCTCCCCCGGCTCAGAGCAGTCATGTAACCGCTCCTGCCGTGATACATCAACATTGGCTGGCCCTTGTTGATAGGCATCACAGCGGATGTCATGTTGCCGCCCTGCAGCCGACCAGGTACAGTGCGATGAGCCTGAGCCCCCTCCCCACATTCCATACTCACCCCAGCTCCCTGTGCACTACTATCTGTGCCCTGTATGTGCCCGGGTTTTGGACAAACAGGGTTGTCCTCTCTGTCTAGGACACAGTCAGCGCTGTTTGCCACAGCTCATTGTGATGTATGGTGCCCAGGTAACGGTGTCCCGCCCCCCCTCCCTCTTCCCCACTCGATGTCTCTCTCCTTCCACTGTGATGAATGCAGCCTCCAGCGCTCCTGGCTTTTGAATACAGCCAGGAGTAGAGAGCAGGGACATCACCTGACACCAGCGAACAAGAGCACTGAGCTCTGCATCCCTTCGCTATAAGCAGGCTGCACTCATCACAGCACGGAGACGATAAAGCATGGGTGAGAGAGAGCGGGGGAGGGGGGATTTTATTTATATAGATAGATAGATAGGGAGAGAGGGCTCAGGCTTTGCCTGTAGAGAACTACAGATATATTTTTTTAGGTCTCCTCTTAGTATTGACATGTTGGATGTCGTACTTGTAATGTCTTTCTAAGAACCCTCTTAGGGTATGTGCGCATGTTGCATTCTGTGCAGTGCAAAAAAGAACGCACCCTCTGGCAGACTGGACAAATGTAAACACTGCGTTTGGTAAAATAAAATAAAAAAAAAAAAGCATCCAAAACGCATGCATTTAGGATGCGTTTTCTATGCGTTTTAGATGCATTTTTGACAGTACATTCCCCTGGCAATTCAGCTCCGGTACATGCGCGCTGACAGCTGACACAGAGTCGCGCGATGAGAATGAACTCGGATGAACTTTACCCAATTTCATTATCATCCCCCATCTCTGTGTCGTGTCCTGATTAGTGGTAACCTGTGAAGGACTCACCGATCACCGCTAATCCCCTGACTGAAGTGAGCAGCGCGATCAGCAGTGCCGTCACTCAGGTTACCCACGGCCACAACTGGAATCCTCCACCTGAGAGCGGTAACCACGGGTAACCTGAATGACGGCACCGCTGATCGTGCGGCTCACTTCAGTTGCTGCGTGGAGCTGACAGAAAGTGGTTGTGGTCTGTGGCCGCTTCGCTCAGCTTCATGTAGCAGAGCTGGATGCATCGCTGGACTTCGTGTGGATTACATCGGACCTGGAGAGGTATTTGGGGATTAATAAAGTGGTGAAAGAGGGTGGGTTTTTTTGTCTTTTATTCCAAATAAAAGATTTTTTCAGGTGTATGTGTTTATTTTCTTTAACTTACAGGTTAATCATGGAAGGTATCTCAGGGAGACGCCTGCCATGATTAACCTAGAACTTAGTGGCAGCTATGAGCTGCCATTAACTCCTTATTACCCCGATTTCCACTGCACCAGGGCAATTCGGGATGAGCCAGGTAAAGTCCCGGGACTGTCGCATCTAATGGATGCGGCAATTCCGGGCGGCTGCTGGCTGATATTGATAGGCTCAAAAGAGGAAAAGCCGCCGGAGCTTTGTGACAGCCATGCAGCGCCGTGCTGGTGATCGGTGAGTATGAGAGAGGGGGAGAGAAAGACCGATGGAGAGAGGGAGAGACAGACAGAAAAGAGACCAACCGACAGACAGAGGGAGATTGACAGTCATCAACATAGAGAGACTGAAAAGACCTGCGTTTTGCTCGTCAAAAAAGCATGCGGAAGGCAACAAAACTGCAGTCCAAGTGCATTTTGGTTGCGTTTTGACCCACATCATTGATTTCAATGGGTGGAGAACGCAGCTACAAAGCACAAAAAAAGTGACATGCTGCTTTTTTATCTGCAGCGATTTTTGGCATCCAAAATGCTGCATTTAAAAACGCAGTGTGTGCATGGAATTTTCGGACTTCTCATAGACTTTGCTGGGGAAGCAGAACGCATGCAATTTGGCACTGAAACGCTGCAGTTCAAAACGCGTTAACGCGGGAAAAAAACACAACGTGTGCACATAGTGATGTGATGCTCATATTGAATAGTATTGCACTTATTTTTTTCTGTGGGGGATTTTTTGCGGAGGGGGTGGGGGGGTGGGACTGCCCTCCCTGAGGTTGTTATAAAACTTGGTTTTGGAAGAGTTAATAAAAACTATTTGATTAAAAAAAAAATAAAAAGCAAAGTATTCCTAAAATTTTAGAATTTATTAAATACTAAAAATGAGAATGAGACATAGTCCCAGAACAAACACCACTCACTGAAAAAAAAAACCCACAAGGTACATCACAGGGTCTTCTCTTATGCAATCACTCATCACTGCATTAGAGTGTTAGAAGCAAGTGCTCCCTGCGGACGGAGGGGGACCATACAGCATCAGATTTATTGTGATGAGGATTCAATCTGTGGGATGAAACCAAACAGCATGACTGTGTCTATGGCAGTAACACAGTATCTTGGCACAACAAGCTAAGTGCTGTGTTTATATTATGTTGAGATATTGTTTTGAATCACATCAGTCTGTTTCCTTTAAATATTCTTTACTGTCCCATACATTTTTGGACGATGGTATTTTTTTTGGCATCAGTCATGGTCTTAAACTATTTGCATGTGTTATTGGATTAATATCGATAGCTGTATACTTCTGATATTCGTAATTACCAGCCATTCTCTACATTATCTAGAGACCATTAGACCTTTATTGACTATTGTCTGTGTATATGTCTATGTGGATTTTAGATATGCACTTTAGACACTAGCATCTTATGTTATGTAGCAATCTAGTCACTGTAGTGAGCCATACCAAAATCAGTTTGATTGATTTGACGCATCGGATGGTCGTTTGACCACTATTTAGAGTGGTTTATTTTTTGAACTACACTTCCCAGATTATAATTTGTCTGAGTAAGTGTTTTTTGGTTATTTATGGTATTTACCTTCCCTTTCTAGGTGCATTATATCCGGTTCTCAGTTATGTGGTAATTGTATTGTTTATTGTCCCTTATCTCATTTATTTAGGGCTTTGCAGGGCTCTGAGGGTCAGTCGTCGGTGAGTCAGGGCGCCATTTGCTTATGACTAGGGTATCGACCTCCTCGGCAAGGCAGCAGCAAGAATAGGGCCTACTAGGGTCAGTCTCCCTTGCCCTTATATTTATATTACCACATTGTGTTTTTCTAGTGAGTGCTCGTTATGGGACTATTTCTAATTTTTAGTATTTAATCTAATAAATTCTAAATTTTAGGAGTTAATGCTTTGCTTTTGGTCTTTTTGTACTTCTAAATTCATTTTTTTCAATTTGTTTCACGTTTAGAAATAGATTGAAAATTGGTGATATGATCTACATGGGGTGAAATATTGAACATATCATATCATGTGAAATGGACTGAAGTGATCGCATATTAAATATCAGACACAAAGCAGTCGCCATGACACATTATTTCACAATTCTAACCAAGTTTTGGTATTATCCTCGAGGGGCTTGTATGATGATGTGGTGTAAAAATAAAATAAAATTTGATTTATACGCAATCCAGCACTTAATAATTCCTACCTATAAAAAAGGTACAGCCGGTCCATTTCTGCTTTTGGCACTTGATCAAGGCCGTAATGTATAACACAGGCTATAGACTTGCAAATTTCAAGAAACAGCTTCAGGATTCATGTAATTAAGAGACAACACCTTTTGTCAACTTGTTATGGCTGCATCAATATTTTATTAATCTCCTATAGAATAAATTAATCCAATTAAACAGTAACGTGAAATCAGAGCCAAATATTTGAGCAGTATTAAAAGTTAGGAGTATTAGCTCTAGAATGGTATTGAGAGTCTGTGCTGATAATGGCAAGATGGTTGAAGAAAAAAAAAAATATTGCATATACATTTATTCACATTAAAATTATCTTAGTTAACTGTCTGTTAAATGGCTTTATAGACCACAGACCTTTATGACTTTTTTCAGGTCCTCATATGCTGTGGTTCTCCAGCAACCAACACATTTCAAGAGAAATGCCTCATGGAAAAAACAAAACAAAAAAAAAAAAAAAAAAACACAACCTCCCCAAATGACTAGCCAAAACACACTGCAGAGTAATGAAAGGGTGCTGCCAGTAGATTTTTAACAATTTGCCTCTTCAACACAGAAGATTTAAAATTTATATTGGCATTTAAAAACTGCAAGTCACTATCAAGGATTCTGTTAAACCTAGGAGTCTGTGCGTTCCTATTGAGTAAATCAGTGAAGGTCCATGGACTACCTTCCCTGTAATTTAATCCTTTAGCTTACACTCATAGATCCCTGTGACACATTCCAGAGAAGGGCAGAGGGAAAACAGGCAGGTGGGAAGGTGAACTATTCCATACATCTAAATAAGGTTTCTTAAATAACATTGATTATTTAATGTCTTTGTATCACGCCCAATTTAATTTTTTGCATTCTCGCCTCTTACCCCTCTTTCAATACCCATAACATATTTTTCCCCATCAACAGACAGACAGTTTGCCTTTTGTGGGATTTGTTGTAGTTTTGACTCACACCAAATTACTTATGAAGTACTGAAAAAATAGGGCGAAGGAATTTTTTGAAGGAGTTATATCAGGACTCAAGATGTGGAAAAACATGGTTGTATGAAGTTTGCCTATAGCCCTGCGCGTGTGTATGTATGTATATCTATCTATTTATATAGATCTCTAGAGGAGACCAACACCTGTAGACAGTCTATTATAGGGTTTGTTTGATGAAAAGAAGTTATCTATAGATAATAGATGACAATTGCTCATAAAGTTTTATGGTGAACTGTAAGGCTATATGCACACGGCATAATTTTGACACCAGTGCAAAGTGTTTAAAACAAATAAGACAGAAGACATGCACAGCATATTTTCATGCGTACTATTGATGTAGGGGGGGAGAAATAAAAAAAAAAAAAAAAAAAAAAAAAGGAGTAGTACTACGCTAACATTAAATCACCGATTAGTGGTTTTAATGTGCACCAGACAATCTCTCCCCTCTTGTATACAAGCATCTAAAATACATACTGGATCAACAAGTCTGTGTGGTGTACAGCATGCAAGATAGTTTTTGGCACAAACATAGGTAGGATTCTGGCATATTTACCGTAGTAAATCTCCCTATGTGTCCAGCCTTGTGCTAAATAGAATCCCCTTTGTTTCTGGATAGGTTGTTCCTTGCCTTTATTCCCTCCACACCCCCGATGACACTTATACAGTTACAAAAGGGAAGAACAGCAAATTTAACATGTTAAAGGGAAACTGTCACCAGTTTTTGATCCTATGAACAAATGCCACCACCTTAACTGTTTCTTTGCTACATTCCACAAACTTGTCCATCAGCGCCCGACTCCCCCTGTGTACCCGGAAAAACACTTGATATGCTCTCGTGCTGTAAGTAAATTAGCATGGTCCATTCAGATGGGCAGCCTCCCTTCTGCATCTAGCCTTTCTCGCTACTGCTAAACACATTCTACGGCTTTGATTAAAGTGGATGACACTTCCTGTGTCATCCACATAAGGCCAGAGTCACACTTGCGAGTGCCTCGCGTGTAACTCGCGCGAGTCTCTCATTGAATCACCTGGCACGGACTCACACTCTCCGGACACGAGCGTCTCAACTGCATAGACATACATGCAACCGACCTGCTCCTGTCAGGAGAGTGCGAGTCCGTGCCGGGGGATTGAATGAGAGACTCATGCGAGGCACTCGCAAGTGTGACTCTGGCCTGATGAACCAAGACCTCATGCCTACGCAGTAGCCTCGCAGGTACACTCTGCTCTGCCCACTGCACAAGCGCCAAAATCAGAATGACATCACAATAACGTTGCTTGGCGCTTGCAAAGTTTTGTTCTTTGCTCTGTTCGCAGAAGGGTAGAATAGAGTGTGCCTGCAAAGCTACTGCACAGATAGGAGATCTCGGCTCACTATGTGGATGATGCAGGATATGTCATCCATGCCAATCAAAGTAGAAAGATTGTGATTAGCAGCAACAAAGAAGGGATAGATGCCACAGCGAGAACGCCCATCTGACAGGACCGTACTAATTTACAGTGTGGAAGTATATCATATGGTATTTTTGGGGATTTTACAAGGGGAGTCAAGTGATAATGAACATGTTTGTGGAATCCAGCAAAAGAACAGCTAAAGGTGGTGGCATTTGTTCATAGGGTCAAAAATTGGTGACAGATTCCTTTTAAATATGAAACTGTTGTGTATGAAATTGTTATAGACTAAAGTACAGGTGCTCTGTAATAAAATAGAAAATTGTATTACTTCTTTAATGAACTATGATATTTTACCTTTAAACAGTCAGTTAGAACATTAATTCTGATATTTACATACTTTAAGCTAAATCTAGATAAAACTAAAATTTGATTTAATTGTACTCCAAATACAGAATAAAAGTTTTAAGATACCACTCTTATTTCATATAACAGCTATACATACTGCCCCACAGTGTGTGGGGAAAAAAATCCCACTTAATGACAAGACACGTATCTTAAGTCAGCCCAAGTTTGTGGGAAACATTTAAAAATGCAAGTTCAGAAATATTAAATCTTGCCTATAAATAGTGGGTGAAAATCAACTTTATAATCTTCATACCAGCTTAAGATTTTGTGCCTTTCAGACAGACACACAGTTCATTTGAGCTATTTAAAGTAAAATTAAAATTATAATTGACATTTATGGGCTTTCTAGTGCCTAAAATGACTTAACACCATTGATCGTTACGTGACCAATGTAGTTCATCAGACTCCTGGTTATTGTACCAACCAAATGGGAAGATATTAAAAACATAATTGGCATATTCTGTGACAATCCAAAAATGTCTGCCATCTATTCACATGCTTTCTTAAGCGCTATATCTGTACAGGACAAAGTGGAGTCCACTCTTCAGTGACAAGGAAAAGGAATACATAGAAAACAACTGTGTAAACAAAAGAATCAGTTCATTAAGTATAACCAGTTATAAAGATGTAGGTGACCATGTACTAAAGCTCTATCGTGCCTGACATGTCATGTTTGTACAGCAAAGAAAGACCTGAGCCAGAATTTAGTGCATTAAATACGCTGAAATAAAAGCAGCTGGATACTACAGATTGCACCAGTCAGTATACAGGTTTTTTTTCTTACCCACCAAAATCACAGTTCCAGAAGTTGCAAAGAAAAAAAAAAAAAAAAAAAAAGTACCAATAAAATTGCTATAATAAAGTTGTGTGATTCCCAAAACATTAGCACCCAAGCAAGTTCTACATTTTCCAGTGTTTGACTGCAATTATTTCTCGGTACGCAACCTCAGACATCTGCTTAAAGCAGCGATGGATAAACCAGAGAGGATCCTTGATCTGTACTGTAAAAGTAGTGTGATTCTACAGCAAATCCATTCAAGAGATCTCAATCAAATTCTTGTACATGGTACAATCAATCATTCAGCCATCTTGCGTCATCACTCCAAAAGATCCTACAAAAAAAAAAAAAAGAAGTGACAGCTTAATTATTACTATTATTATAGCGCCATTTATTCCATGGCGCTTTACTTAATTTATCAACATACCTGTGCTAACCTTCGTCATACCACACTTTGAAACTTACAGACCAAAATTACATACAGTTTTAAAAGTAACAATCCATTTGGAGTGCAAACACGAAATGTCCAAGACGAGTTGGGAATTGACTACGGTTAGGTGTAGAAATATTTGGACAGTGACAGAAACAGGAGTTTGAAATGAGATGCAATTCAAAGTGGAGACTTTCAGGTTTAATTAAAAGGGTTGAAAAAAAAAAAAAATATATCCTGTCAAACATTTAGGAATTGCAACCATTTTTCTACAAAGCCTCCTTATTTTCAGGGCTCAAAAGTAATAGGACAAAGTAATTTTTCAAAGTATTAAAAATTAACATTTTAATTTATGGTAGAGAATACTATGCAGGCAATGACTGCCTGAAGTCTGAAAGCCATGGACGGTCACCAAACGCTGGGTTTCCTCTTTTGTAATGCTTTGTCGGCCTTTACTGCTGCTGACTTCAGTTGATGCTTGATTGTGGATCTTTCTGCCTTAAGCATGTCACATGCATGCTCGATGGGGTTGACATCTAGCCCATTACAGAATATTCCAATATTTTTGCTTTAAACTCCTGGGTTACTTTTGCAATATGTTTTCGGTCATTGTACATCCATACTGTGAAGCCCCGTCCAATCAATCTTGCTGCATTTGGTTGAATATGAGCAGAAAGTATAACCCTGTGCACTACAGAATTCATCCAAATGCTTCTGTCTTCAGTCACATGCCCAATGCCATCACTCTGCCTCCACCATGTTACAGAGGATGTGGTTTGCTTTGGACAATAAGCCGTTTAAAGCTTACTCCATACTTGCGTGCTCGTACAGGTTGATCTTAGTTTCATCTGTCCAAAAAAAATGCTTTACCAGAGCTGGGCTAGCTTCTTTAGTTGTTTTTTTGTAAAGTTTAAATTGAACCTTTATTAAGACTGATTATTCAAAGCAACAGCTTCCAAACAGCTAAAATACCAAAACTTGTCGCTCTCTCCAAATATTTCAGGACCCAACTATTTCCCTGTATACCTAGTTTATGCAAACTAGAGGGTATGTCTGATGAACATAACCCCGTTCATATGCTCTATAACAGGTAACTGTTACCTGGTAACGGTAACCTGTGACTTGAGAGAAAAATCCCACCATGCCATTCTGTGTGGCCCTCAACCTTCTGTATACAGTAGTTTCCATGTTTGACAGAGGGGGGGGGGGGAGTGGGGAGTGGGAGTGTAAAAACTGCTTAGACGTACGAATGAGCAAGCACAAAGAATAAATACCTTTATGAGTGCAGCTCTCACAAGTCTATTTTAAAGATAATCTGTCATCAGGTTTTTGCCATGTAATTTGACAGTAGCATGATGGAAGAGTCCAATTCCAGCAATGTATCATTTACTGTTGATTGTGTGTTGCTGTTTCAATAAACTCAAGTGTTTTATCAGCAGGACATTACCACCAGAGGATTGGGTGTCTTGTGCCTCCTAGTTAACTGCTCAGTGTAACCCCACCACTAACTGAAGCTGCCAAATCAGTGGTGTGGGCAGGGTTACACAGGGCTCAGCATTCTGAGCACTCCTAGATCTGCAGCAGAGAAAACCGTAATTGAATCAAAATGACTGCATGCAATCCAATAAGTGACACATTGCAGCAATCAGGTTCTCAATCCCTACATCATGTTGCTCTCAGATTAAAACAGCCAAAACCTGGTGGCAGGTTCCCTTTCAGTGAATTGGGATTGATTGATTGATTGATTGATTGATTGATTTTTGTTATAGATATATATATAGATGTTGTTGTGTGTAGTTACCAAGTGTTTGTGTAGGCGCTGTACATGTTCTGGGTGTTGTCTGGGTGTGGCGGGGGGTGAGAGCGGTGTTGTATGTGTGTTGTGTTGTTTGTGGAGCGCTGTGTGCCTGTAGCATTGTGTGTGTGTGTGTTGCGTGGTTTGTGTGTGTTTTGGGGGGAGGTATGTTTTGTGCAGTGTGTGTGTGTTGCGCGGTATGTGCGTATATTTATGTATGCCGCGGTGTTTGTGTGTTGGGGTGTTGTGTGTGTGCAGCGTTGTCTGTGTGTGTGGGTGTCTGTGTACGGCAGTGTTTGTGGTTCCCAGTGTGTGTGTGTTGTGCAGTGCGCGTGTGTGTGTGTGTTGGGGGGAGGTGTGCACCTCCCATCGTGCTCCATCCCCCATCCTGCGCACCCCCCATCGTGCTCCATCCCCCAAGCTGCGCACCCTCCATCGTGCTCCATCCCCCATGCTGCGCACCCCCCATCGTGCTCCATCCCCCATGCTGCGCACTCCCCATCGTGCTCCATCCCCTATGCTGCGCATTCCGAAACGTGCTCCATCCGCCATGCTGCGCACTCCCAAACGTGCTCCATCCCCCATGCTGCGCACCCCCCATCGTGCTCCATCCCCCATGCTGCGCACTCCCCATCGTGCTCCATCCCCTATGCTGCGCATTCCGAAACGTGCTCCATCCGCCATGCTGCGCACTCCCAAACGTGCTCCATCCGCCATGCTGCGCACTCCCAAACGTGCTCCATTCGCCATGCTGCGCACTCCCAAACGTGCTCCATCCGCCATGCTGCGCACTCCCAAACGTGCTCCATCCGCCATGCTGCGCACTCCCAAACGTGCTCCATCCGTCATGCTCCGCACTCCCATAGTGCTCCATCCCCCATGCTGCCCGCAGCATCAGCCTCTGTGCCCGGAGCATCAGCCTCTGTGCCCGCAGCATCAGCCTCTGTGCCCGCAGCATCAGCCTCTGTGCCCGCAGCATCAGCCTCTGTGCCCGCAGCATCAGCCTCTGTGCCCGCAGCATCAGCCTCTGTGCCCGCAGCATCAGCCTTTTCTGTCCCTAGCATCAGCCTCTCTCCTCCCAGCCTACCCCAGCCTCAGCTCCATCCGCCATGCTGCGTACCCCCCATAGTGCTCCATACCCCATGCTGCCCGCAGCATCAGCCTCTGTGCTCGCAGCATCAGCCTCTGTGCCCGCAGCATCAGCCTTTTCTGTCCCCAGCATCAGCCTCTCTCCTCCCAGCCTACCCCAGCCTCAGCCTCCCCCAACATCAGCCTCTCTTCTCTCAGCCTCCCCCCTCCCAGCCTTCCCCAGGATCAGCCTCTCTTCTCCCAGCCTCATCCAGCACGCCGTGCTCTTCTGCTGACACTCACAGATCCGATCGCATACACTCACACCCACCCACCCGATCGCATACACTCACACCCACCCACCCGATCGCATACACTCACACACACCCACCCGATCGCATACACTCACACACACCCGATCGCATACACTCAGACACACACACATTGACGATATTACACATACGCGCTCACACTCACAACATCCGGAGATACCACATGCTTCTGGCCATGTGATCCTCCGGCAGGTCCTGAAAGCTCACAGCACAGTGGTCCTGAAAGCTCACAGCACAGTATCGCCGCCGAGAAGCAAGCGATCTCCCAGGATGTTGTGAGTGTGTGGATGTGATGTGTGTGTGAGGTGTGTGTGAGAGTGAGTGTGATCTGATGTGTGTGTGTGTGTACTCACCTGGGAGTCGGAGCTCAGTGTCAGTTGGGCCAGAGCGAGCGTGCATTGCGTGAGGGGGGCGGGGCCCGCAGAGAGCCGGGGCGAGAGGCCAATCCGTGTGGGGGGGCGGGGCCATGCCGAGCCCAGCGGCCAATCAGCTTTGTGTCACCGTAAGGACACAATTTTGGAGCATGACAGACAGACAGAATAAGGCAATTATATATATAGATACTTTTGATATGCCATAAAACTCTCGGAAGGTAATACCACTTCATTTTACTGTGGTCCTTGAAAGTCATTCAATATGACATTTTGGACCTCGGACCGTAAAAAAAGGTGTGCCCCCTGCCCTATAAAGTAAATATAGACATCATAGAGAATGACCATCCAAACTGGTAACAAGGAGCTATTCTGCAGACATGGGTCTTAGCACTGTCTCTATACTTCACTTCTGCACCAGGACTGAGGTTTATTTATAAGATTTAAGCTCCATTAAAGCACCAGTACAGTAGCACTGGAGTAGTACTTTAAATGTAAGTCCCTTGCCTAGTCTTATACTCCTCTTTTACAGTCTTCATATTTTTCCAGTGTCACTCCAGGCCGGTCTCCAACGATTAGTAACATTGCTGGCAGCTCCAGTGTTCATGTAGTGCACCAGAGGTTACAAATCAATGCAACTCAATGAGAGCCTTGTTCTGGTTGCATTGAACACTTGTGACTTAATTTGGGTCTTCCAACCAGTCAGAAGTTGGTCATAAAATGGTGCAGCGAGACTGGAGCGACGGCAAAAAAAAAAAAAAAAAAAGTGAAGCTGCGAGGGGGTGAGTCTAAGACCAGAGAGGAGGGGGTGGGAAGAAAGAAAAAAAAAAAAAAAAAGGCTGTTATCCCCTCTTCGCCAGCAGACCACACTAATTATTAAGAATGTAATGTCTGGCAATGCCTTTTCTTACCTCATCAGAGTCATCATGGTAACCACTTCTTCGACAAGGATCGCCAATGTTGGTATCCAAGTGCTCATCGCCGTGGGTATCCATATTCTGTCTCAAAACAGAATATCTGTGCACTAGGAACCTGTGGAAGAAATGGGCATCAGAGAGGCTTAATTTCTCCTTAGTTAAATAACCAGGTACAAAAGTACAGTACCTTCTCACCCAGAAGAAATGTATTTATAACCTCTAAAGCAGGCTTGTGTTAAATGATAAAATAGGTGTCCATCAAAGTGAATGAGTGTCCAGTTTGGTTTGTCATACTTGGAAGCTTTTTTTCCTTTAGGAGTTCACAGTTTCGCTTTAGCAAGTAGCTAATTCATACAATTGAGGTTATGTATATGTATAGGATTCTGTATGTAACTAGAGTGCCTTGAAAAAGTATTCAAATCCTGTGACTTTTTCCACATTATTTCACATTACACCCCCAAAACTAAAATATATATTATGTAATATACCAACACTAAGTGGCAACTAATAATGTTGTGTATGATTTATGGTTTTCAAATTATTTTCAAAACATAAATCTGCATTTGTATTCAGATCCCTGTAGTCTGATACCCATAATCCTGAATTACCAATTGCCTCCAGGAGTCACCTATTTAGTAAATTGAGTCCATCTGTGTGTAATTATCACAGTATAACTACAGCTGTCTGTGAAGGCCTCAAAAAGTTTGTTTGAGAACTTTAGGGATCAAACAGTATCATGAAAACAAAGGGATAAAGTTGTGGAGAAGAATAATGTAAGGTTAGGTTATAGAAAGAAAAAAAAATAAATAAATTATTGCGCAATCTCCATATCTCACAGAGCACTGGTCACTACATCATCCAAAAATGAGAAGAGTATGGCACAACAAACCTACAATGACATGTTCACCCACCTACACTGACAACCAGGGCCATATTTACCATTAGGCACCTGTGGTCCCGTGCCTAGGGCGGCAGGATGCAGGGGGCAGCACCTTCTAGCAGTAAAAAAAAAAAATTTTTTTTTTTTTTTTTTTTTTACACATTCATTAAATCCCCTGTATTTTCGGAGGGGGGAGGGGGGAGAGGCGCACCTTTCTTTATTTGTATCTGCGTCAATTAAGACACGAATGCAGACAAACTGCGGCGGCCGGGCACAGAGAGCTGATTGACCCCGGAACTGCCGGCGCCTGCACTTCCGGGGCACAGGCGCGCCAATCAGCTCCTTCCTCTGTGCTGCGTCCAATGCTGTGTGGATTTCACATGCAGAGCTCACAGCAGGACGCCGCAGAGGACGCCGCGATGGAAGCCGGTGTCAGAAGAGGATACTCACGTGAGCCAGGAAGATGATGGCGGGCCCTGGAGCAGGTAAGTGCTCGCAGAGCTGAAGATTCATAAGGAGCATGGGGGTGTCTCTAATGCAGACTGGAGATCTGCATATGGGGTGGGAGGAGAGAGGCTGATACTGGGGGAGACTTGGGGGAAGAGAAGCTGATACTGGGGGAGGCTGGGAGGAGAGAGTATGATGCTGGGGGAGGCTGGGAGGGGGGAGGCTGATGTTGCGGAAGGCTGGGATGGGGGGAGGCTGATGCTGAGGGAGGCTGATGCTGGGGGAGGCTGGAAGGAGAGAGGCTGATGCTGGGGGAGGCTGGGAGGAGAGAGGCTGATGCTGGGAGGAGAGAGGCTGATGTTGGGGGAGGCTGATGCTGAGGGAGGCTGGGAGGAGAGAGGCTGATGCTGAGGGAGGCTGATGCTGGGGGAGGCTGGGAGGAGAGAGGGGATGGCTGAGAGGAGAGAGGCTGATGCTGGGGGAGGCTGATGCTGGGAGAGTTTGGGAGGAGAGAGGCTGATGCTGGGGGAGGCTGGGAGGAGAGAGGCTGGTGCTGGGGGAGGCTGATGCTGTGGGAGGCTGGGAGGAGGGAGGCTGATGCTGGGGGAGGCTGGGAGGAGGGAGGCTGATGCTGAGGGAGGCTGGGAGGGGGGAGGCTGGGAGGAGAGAGGCTGATGCTGGGGGAGGCTGGGAGGAGGGAGGCTGATGCTGAGGGAGGCTGATGCTGCGGGAGGCTGGGAGGAGAGAGGCTGATGCTGTGGGAGGCTCAGAGGAGAGAGGCTGATGCTGAGAGAGGCTGATGCTGGGGGAGGCTGGGAGGAGGGAGGCTGATGCTGGGGGAGGCTGGGAGGAGGGAGACTGATGCTGGGGGAGGCTGGGAGGAGGGAGGCTGATGCTGAGGGAGGCTGATGCTGGGGGAGGCTGGGAGGAGAGAGGCTGATGCTGGGAGGAAAGAGGCTGGGAGGAGAGAGGCTGATGCTGGGGGAGGCTGGGAGGAGAGAGGCTGATGCTGGGGGAGGCTGGGAGGAGAGAGGCTGATGCTGGGGGAGGCTGGGAGGAGAGAGGCTGATGCTGGGGGAGGCTGGGAGGAGAGAGGCTGATGCTGGGGGAGGCTGGGAGGAGAGAGGCTGATGCTGGGGGAGGCTGGGAGGAGAGAGGCTGATGCTGGGGGAGGCTGGGAGGAGAGAGGCTGATGCTGGGGGAGGCTGATGCTGGGGGAGGCTGATGCTGGGGGAGGCTGATGCTGGGGGAGGCTGGGAGGAGGGAGGCTGATGCTGGGGGAGGCTGATGCTGGGGGAGGCTGGGAGGAGAGAGGGGATGGCTGGGAGGAGAGAGGCTGATGCTGGGAGGAGAGAGGCTGATGCTGGGAGAGTTTGGGAGGAGAGAGGCTGATGCTGGGGGAGGCTGGGAGGAGAGAGGCTGATGCTGGGGGAGGCTGGGAGGAGAGAGGCTGATGCTGGGGGAGGCTAGGAGGGGGGAGGCTGATGCTGGGGGAGGCTGGGAGGAGAGAGGCTGATGCTGGGGGAGGCTAGGAGGGGGGAGGCTTTTGCTGGGGGAGGCTGGGAGGGGGGAGGCTGATGCTGGGGGAGGCTGGGAGGAGGGAGGCTGATGCTGAGGGAAGCTGATGCTGGGGGAGGCTGATGCTGGGGGAGGCTGGGAGGGGGAGGCTGATGCTGGGAGAAGCTGGGGGAGAGAGGCTGATGCTGGGGGAAGCTGGGGGAGAGAGGCTGATGCTGGGGGAAGCTGGGGGAGAGAGGCTGAAGCTGGGGGAGGCTGGGGGGAGAGAGGCTGAAGCTGGGGGACGGTGGGGGGAGAGAGGTTGAAGCTGGGGGACGGTGGGGGGAGAGAGGCTGATGCTGGGGGAGAGGCTGCTGGTGAAGGCGGGGGAGAGCGGCTGCTGCTGGGGGAATGGGAGAGAGGGGCCAATCCTAGAGACAGAGGACAAGGGTGGAGGGATAGTGCAATGACAAAATCGATGGGGGGAGTGTAAGGACTCAGAATGAGAGGGGGGCAGCATTGGGAGCTCATTATGGAGAAGGGGCAGCATGTGTGGGCTCAGTATGGAGTGGAGCAATGTAGGGGAGTCAATATCAAGAGTGGGGTAGTGTGTGTGTGTGTGTGTGTGTGTGTGTGTGTGTGTGTGTGTGTGTGTGTGTGTGTGTGGGGGGGGGGTCTCAGCATAAGCGTTAGTGTGGTGGTCTTAGTATGATGAATGGGGCAGCATGGAGGTGTCATTATGAAAAAGAGGAAGGCAGTATTAGGAGCTCATGGAGAGGGGCAGCATGCATGGGACATTGTGAGGAGGGAACAGCATGCATGGGAAACTGAGGAGGGAGCAGCATGCATGGGACATTATGAGGACGGGGAAGCATGCATGGGACATTGTGAGGAGGGAGCAGCATGCATGGGACACTGTGAGGAGAGGGCAGCATGCATGGGACACTGAGGAGAGGGCAGCATGCATGGGACACTGTGAGGAGAGGGCAGCATGCATGGGACATTATGAGGACGGGGAAGCATGCATGGGACATTGTGAGGAGGGGGCAGCATGCATGGGACACTGTGAGGAGAGGGCAGCATGCATGGGACACTGAGGAGAGGGCAGCATGCATGGGACACTGAGGAGAGGGCAGCATGCATGGGACATTGTAAGGAGGGGGCAGCACGCATGGGACATTGTGAGGAGGGGGCAGCACGCATGGGACATTGTGAGGAGGGGGCAGCACGCATGGGACATTGTGAGGAGGGGGCAGCACGCATGGGACATTGTGAGGAGGGGGCAGCATGCATGGGACACTGTGAGGAGGGGGCAGCATGCATGGGACATTGTGAGGAGGGGGTAGTATGCATGGGACACTGTGAGGAGGGGGCAGCATGCATGGGACACTGTGAGGAGGGGGCAGCATGCATGGGACACTGTGAGGAGGGGGCAGCATGCATGGGACATTGGGAGGAGGGGGCAGCATGCATGGGACACTGTGAGGAGGGGGCAGCATGCATGGGACACTGTGAGGAAGGGGCAGCATGCATGGGACATTGGGAGGAGGAGGCAGCATGCATGGGACATTGTGAGGAGAGGGCAGCATGCATGGGACATTGGGAGGAGGGGGCAGCATGCATGGGACACTGAGGAGAGGGCAGCATCCATGGGACATTGGGAGGAGGGGGCAGAATGCATGGGACACTGTGAGGAGGGGGCAGCATGCATGGGACACTGAGGAGGGGGCAGCATGCATGGGACACTGAGGAGGGGGCAGCATGCATGGGACATTGTGAGGAGGGGGCAGCATGCATGGGACACTGTGAGGAAGGGGCAGCATGCATGGGACATTGGGAGGAGGGGGCAGCATGCATGGGACATTGTGAGGAGAGGGCAGAATGCATGGAACATTGGGAGGAGGGGGCAGCATGCATGGGACATTGTGAGGAGGGGGGCAGCATGCATGGGACATTGTGAGGAGGGGGAAGCATGCATGGGACACTGTGAGGAAGGGGCAGCATGCATGGGACATTGTGAGGAGGGGGCAGCATGCATGGGACACTGTGAGGAAGGGGCAGCATGCATGGGACATTGGGAGGAGGGGGCAGCATGCATGGGACATTGGGAGGAGGGGGCAGCATGCATGGGACATTGTGAGGAGGGGGCAGCATGCATGGGACATTGTGAGGAGGGGGCAGCATGCATGGGACATTGTGAGGAGGGGGCAGCATGCATGGGACATTGTGAGGAGGGGGCAGCATGATGTGAGGTCAATGTGCAGATCATATTTCATAATTGAGGAAGGTGTGGTGGGTATAATTTATAAGGGAGGGCAGTGTATAGTTTATTAGGGGCAGTGTGACAGTCACAGTATATAAGTGGGGACGGTGTGGTGGGAATATTTTATACTCATGCTATGTTTTGATGTGCCCGTGGTGATCCCCATTGGGGGCTGGGGGTTAGTGCCCTTCGTTTCTCATTGATACTTTTTCAAGTGTTTTACAGAGTAGATCTGCCTTAAACAGATGTCGTGTGCGAAAACTCAGTGTTACGTTGTCACTAAGGGGCGCGACCACTTAAAGTGCCTAGGGCAGCATGAAGGCAAAATACAGCCCTGCTGACAACCCAAGCAAGGAGAGCTCCAATTAGAAAAGCAGCCAATAAACCCATGGTCACTCTGGATGAGCTGCAGAGATTCACAGCTCAGGTGGGAAAATCTGTCTCAAGAATTCCTGTTTGTAAATTGCAAAAACAACATGTAGGGAACTTGGCTAGCATGTGGTAAAAGGTGGTCTGGTCAGATAACACAAAAGTAGAACTTTTTGGGCTAAATGCAAAAGGCTATGTTTGGCGGAAAACTAACTACACGTCACCCTAAAAACACTATCCCGCCAACAAACGTGGTGGAAACAATCTGTGGAGATGCTTTTCTTCAGCAGCGACAGGGAAGCTGGTCAGAGTTGATGAGAAGATGCATGGAGCAAAAGTACATGGCAATTCTGGAGGAAAACCTGTTATAGCCTGTAAATGTCTTGAGACTGGAAAGTAGGTTCACCTTCCAGTAGGACAGCAACCCTAAACATACTGTTCAGAGGCTTTCCATCCAATCTCGCTGAGCTAGCGCTATTTTACAAAGAAGAATGAGCAAAAATGTCAGCCTCTAAAACATTCAAAGCTGGTAGAGACAGAAGCCCCCCCCCACCCTCCCAATTACAGTAATGTGCAAAAGTTTTAAAACATGTGTAGGAAAAATGCTACAAAGTAAGAATGCTTAAGAAAAAAATAGAAATAAACACTTTCAACAAATGAAAGTGAATAAAAAAAAAAAAAAAAAAAGGATGAAAATCAAAATCAACATTTTATGTGACCATGTTTTGAAGAAAAGAAAAAAAAAATACCATACATGCTGCTAGGTACCCTTGCACACGTTTTTTTTTGTTTTAACCCCTTAACGACGGCAGGCCGTAAAATTACGTCCTAGCGGTCATAACGTTACTGCCCGCGGTCTGCCGGCAGCATCATGCTGCGATCGGCACACATCTCAGCTGATTTTCACAGCTGAGATGTGTGCCTGCTAGGCACGAGCAGAATCGTTATCTGCTCGTGCCGTTTAACCCCTTATATGGCGCTGTCAATATGTGACAGCGCCATTATAAGCACGATCGGGGTAAACTTTTACTTACCGCCTGTGAGGTAAATCCGGAGATATGACGATAAATCATGACATTCAAGTCATGTCAGGAAGCCCTCTCCTGGTGTCACTACCCCCTTCCCTTCACACAACTGGTTTAGCAACAAATCCATGGCCATGTCCTGTGATATGGAAATTAGGTGGCTTTAGGACAATGGACACAGGATGACTCCCTGCCGTCACCCTGTAGTAGGAGCTGCTAGCTAGTTAGCAAGGCTATGGAAATAGCCAGACAGAACGACTCCAGTAAAAAATGGTTCATATCTCGCAAGCCATATTTCCGATAAATATGGCAACCATAAAAATGGTGTCTCCGCATGTGGACGATGCCGGCACCCCCTTTTTATGGGAACAGGACATTGGGAAATGCCCCAGGCGTGATATCAGCCAATGGGGAACTGGCAGACAGGTCATGAGTCCCCTCGTTCTGTAGCTAAATTCATAACTGTCACAATGAGAGCATTGGCGTCTGCCTACGACGCTCCCAGGCAAAGTTATAGCCAAAATCCCCTTTGCTGGATAATTCTGATCCATGCAGGGGGAGTGGCAGTGCTTCCCTGTGAGGTCACTAAGGTAGGAGGGGACCTGGATCTGCCCAGGTTGATAACCCTACTTCGGCCATTTTCCAGCGTTCTTCTGCTCGGGGGCCTGGTTGGGACAGACCTGTGAGAGAGTTCCTGGAAACCTGGTCTACAGCGCCCCCCTGTGGCCAGACGCACAAGGTAACTGATTGAATTGCATACCTGTTGTAAACCATGCTTTATCTGTAACTGTACTCTGACATATGTATATTCTGTAGATTCCCTATTGTATATATTGTAGTTTCTAGTGTGCTTTAGGCGATTAAATTATATAATTAATCTTGGGCTGTTCTGTTATCTCGATCTTGAATCCCACGTCTGTGTGTTCGGCTAATAGTTACCGTAAATCGGTTGGTGGCAGCGAGTTGTGCCAAGGATTATTGTGGGGAGGCCAGTGAGATCCGGGAAGATATTATATATTCCGCCCGCGGAGGTCGGGGGAATATATACCCTACTCTCACCGGGGACCCTTCAATAATCGGCATAAGTAGTATAGCGGCCTCCTTGCTTATTGTCGGGCAATTCCATAATTGGCCTGACTATAAGAGGGGCGCTAGAGAGCGCATCACGTGCTCTGTCTGTCGGTCGGGAGGTATAAAGTAGGGGTGACCCCCACTTGTTACCCCCCCGATTGTGACGTACTGGTAGCCAGCGCGGGGGATTTCTGAGTGACCCCCCCCCGGTGGTTTGTGACACCGCCCGATACCGGAAGTCACGTGACGTGATCACGTGACTTCCGATAGTTGTCATGGTAGCACAGGGTCATGTGATGACTCCTGTACTACACCTGACTTGCTTTCACTTTCGCTGTGCCAGCGGCACAGCAAAAGAGAAAGAGAGCGTATCTGCAGTTTACAGCCTTGTAGCTGTGATCAGCAGATACTGCAGAGCGATCGGAATGCTGATCGCAATAGCCCCCTAGGAGGAGTAGTAAAATAAAAAAAAAAAATTAAAAAATTAAAGTTTGAAAAAATTAAAAAAAAAAAACAAAAACCAAATCACCCCCCATTCGCCCCATTGAAAATTAAAGGGTTAAAAAAATAAAAAAAATATACACATTTGGTATCGCCGCGTTCAGAAACGCCCGATCAAAATATAAAATCAATTAATCTGATCAGTATACGGCGTAGCGGCAAAAGAAATTCCAAAACGACGTTTTTTTGTCGCCACAACTTTTGCGCAAAATGCAATAAGAGGCGATCAAAATGTAGCATCTGCGCAAAAATGGTACCATTAAAAACGTCAGCTCAAGACGCAAAAAATAAGTAGTCACTGAGCCATAGATCCCGAAAAATGAGAACGCTACGGGTCACGGAATATGGCGTAAAACGTGCGCCACTTTTTTCGGACAAACTTCCGATTTTTTTTTTTAACCCCTTATATAAAAGTAAACCTATACATGTTTGGTGTCTACGAACTCGCACTGACCTGAGGCATCACACCCACACATCAGTTTTACCATACAGTGAACACAGTGAATAAAATCTCAAAAACCATAGTGCCATCGCACTTTTTTTGCAATTTTTCTGCATTTGGAATATTTTTGCCGTTTTCCAGTACACTATATGGTAAAACTGATGGTTTCATTTAAAAGTACTGCTCGTTCCGCAAAAAATGAGCCCTCACATGACCATATTGACTGAAAAATAAAAAAAAAAAAATTACGTCTCTCAAAAAAAGAATGGTAAAAAAAAGAAAAAAACGGAAAGTGAAAAATCGGCCGGTCGTGAAGGGATTAAGGCCTCAGCAGGGAGGTTGGTCCTAACATCTTGAAGAAATAACCATTTGGATGTAGGCTTGTGCAAATTACTTTATGTCAACTCAGACAGACAAAGATATTGATTACGGCAGATGTTTGGAACAACTACACTGCTGATTTTTTTTTAAAAAATGGTGTGCAAGTGTACCAAGAAGAATTAATGCGGTTTTGAAGGCAAGATGCGCCGATAAATACAGATATGATTTAGATTTCTGTTCTTTTGTTCAATCACTTTACATTTTTTATCAATTAACAAGAAGCAATTTTGATATTTTTTTTCAAAGCATTCTTGGGAAAAGTCCGGCAAGTGTGCAAAAAAATGCTGCATAGTTACTGTACATGACAACAGCTCTCAGTAGTTTACAGAAGTCATCAGACCAGGCCACCTTTTCTATTGCTCCACAGATCATTTTTTAAGTACACATTATGGGCACTTTTGGCAGTAGACAGGTCTCACTAGGGGAACACTGGCCTGCCTACAAGTAAGCAGCAGCCTGCACTGCACTGTATTCAGACAGTCATTATTACATTTGTGCTTGTTTTTTTGGCATTTTATCCTTTTTTTTTATTATTTTTTTGCTTGCACCAAATTCATTGTTCTATTTGCACCTTTTTTGAAGTTTAGTTGAGGTCTGTTCACTTTTAGCTTGCCACTGTGGGCATGGTTTAAGATTTCCAGATGGTTTTGGCCATTTTTGACTCTGGGCAAAATTCATGAGCCGTGTACGCCTTTATAATGAATTAAGAAAAATGTTAATTCAAATCCTAAGCGTTTGTAGGTTTGGTCCAAAACAGTCTAGTCTTCTCTCTGTAAACTCATTAAATCAGTCCTTGTGCTAGTCATGTTTGCTGGTTTATGGCTTTTTCCTCCTTGGGCCATCAATGCCCCACAAGAGCTATATCATTTTAATAACTAACTATCTGACCAGGTGTAAAGCCAATTTGTCCCTTGTCATAATTGATAAAACCCTTACACATGCCAACTTGTCGTGTTTCCAATATATCAAGAACAGACTTTTCAGATCCTGCCCAATATATCGCACTGCTTGTGAGGTGCCAATATAACTGGACACTCAATGTCATTCACTTAACCTGCAAGTGAGTTTAATATTATACCGGATGGCTGTATGTCTGTAATTATCCCCTTTCTGCATATGGATTAAATGGTGAATGGTTAAGTAATTACACATTTTGATAAACACCAAATGGAGGGAATATTTATTTTTTAAAGATTATTTTTTTTTTATCACTTAGCTAGGGGAAAAAAAAAAAAAAGGGAAATAAATCCAAGTTTGTTATCGCTGTGGTCACACTGACCTGTGTAATCATGTCTTGAAGTTCATGTTCAACAACACGTTAAAAAAAAAACAAAAAAAAAAAAAAAAAAAAAAACACACCAAAAATGGTGTAAGTTACAAACTACAACTTGTCTCACAAAGAACCTCATATGTCTAGGTCAGGCCTTCACAGCATGCAGCTCACCAAAGGCTTTCTGGTGGCTATCAAGAACCGGGAGGCATCGGCTCCCTTTTTCCTATATGCACACGAATCTGCATGTTTTAGATGCAAATTAATTTGAAGACTTGAGCTCTTGGACTGGGGTGGAGGAGCACTTGACAGCCCCCCCCCCACCCCACCCCCAACAACATGCAACGGCACGATGAGGTCAAAAATCACACATCATTTGTATTACTAGTGTGCTCTTATGCAGTAGGGGTGACATTAGGGTGCTCCTAGTGATAGCATAGCCAATGAAGCTATGTAGACAGTTAAAGCTTGGAAACAGGGACTAATGTGACCAACTGTGAACTGGGCTGTCCAAGTCCAGCTTTGTGTGGAGCAAGGAGTCATCACATTGTAGGTTACAGCACGTAAAATGTTCCCGTCACTGCACACAATGTTCAAAAAGTAAAAGGAGATGACAGGACGCGGTGATCAGCAATCTTACATTGTACTGTGGTCAGACTACCACGCTGTTCTCACCGCTGGAGAAGTCACCACCGCAGCACTACTCTGAGCGGGGAGAACACTGCACATGGCAGAGACTTCTAGTGGTGAGAAGCACGATAGCCCAGGATTAGTAGTGCAAGGTCAGGTTGCTAACCTGTACTCACTGCCACCGAAGTGTTCAGATCATAGCAAAGCAATCATCACGCTATTGTGCTCTGGACACTGACTGAGCTGTGCTATGTCAGTGTAGGCCTCATTCAGATGTCCCTGCATTACAGACATCTGTAGGAGGATTTACACTGACAGAGCCATGCAACTAATCCCCATCATGGGCGATACAGCCACAGAGCCGTGCATCCAACCCCAGAGCGTGATACGCACGTCACATAGCGCATACCACACATCCAATTCCCATATGTGCACTAGGCTTTCATAGCAAATTTGAGCTGCTACTCTCCCCATAGTGTTTAAAAGTGGAAAATATTTAAAATAAATAAATAAATAAATAAATATATAAATTATATTTATTTATTATGTATAATGTATATTATAATATATATTTATTATGATAATATATATATTATATATATGAATAAGGTAGAATTTATTTTGGTTTTTCAGTGTGCGACTGGTCTTTTTTGTCTTATATTTACACACCATCCAGATATGCACCTGTCTACATTGTAAAGGTACTGCCAGTACGGTTTGAAGTCAGGTTAGTACCAGCGTGGGAAACCAGCAAGGGAACCCCTGTTTCATTCTGTTTTTTTTCTATTGTATAATGCGTATAACAGGGAGTGGTGCTCTGTTAGCTGGATTTGCACTCCAGCTCCTGGCTGCTTCATTAGCCTCCTTTTTGTTCACCAGCTGATCTTGTAGGTTTTTAAAACCCAGAGAAGTTGCTGATTCACAGTGTGCGACTGGTTTTTGTTATCATTAGGCTATGTGCGCACTAGAGCTTTTTACCTGCGGATTTACCTGCGGATTTGCCCCGGAAATTTCTTGAGAAATGTCTGCAATCTTTGTGCAGACATTTCCCATGAAATTCAATGAGAAAAAAAAATAGCTGTGCGCACTGTGCGGATTTTTCTCACGAAAATTTCTTGAGAAAATGTGCATGTCCATTAATTTCCGCAGGTACCTGCGGTATTCCGAGGGTATTCCGCAGGTAGCAATGATGTGCGGTATACCACCGGAATAGCCGCGAATTACCTGCGGTAATGCTCATCGCTGCCTGCGGTTTTGCAGGAAGCGATGTCATTATGCCAGGAAGAGGAAGCGGAGCAGAGTAAACACAGACGTCACACTCCCTGGACGCCGCACAGAAGCACTTCCGTGCGACCTCCAGGTGCCCGTGCAGTCTGTGTCCCGCTCCAGCCTCGCGGCTGCCTGCACTGCAGGGTGTCAGTGTCTGCCCGCAGTGTCAGCAGCCTGTCACGCGGCAGCGCAGGCAGACACTGACATCCTGCAGTGCTGGGAGCCGCGGGGATGACGATCGCTGCTGTCAGGAGGTGAGATCATTACCTGCTGTGACGATCTCCTGCCTCCTGACGTCAGCGCTGTCACTGCTGTCTATGCCCGTCTCGCGAGCGGCCCGAGACTGTCACTAGCGGTGACGTCACTGGCTCTCGCGATACTTCTGACAACGCAGCAGGCATAGAAGTCAGTGACAGCGCTGACATCAGCAGTACAGGAGATGATCACAGAAGGTAATGATCTCATCTATGCTCCTGATGGCAGCGCTCGTCATCCCCTGCAGTGACCTGAGCTGACCTATTGATGTTAGCTCAGGTCACTGCATTGCTCTCCCAGCCAATGGGGAACATTCTGTTCTTCATTGACTGGGACAGTGACTATGGTATGGATCGCCGTGGGACCCCCCCCTTATTGGATTACGCCGGACGTGGATTGATTGTTCTTTTCAATAAATTGGTTAAAGAGGCTATGTGGGGAGTGTTTTTCCAAATAAAACTTTTTTTGTTGTCTATTTTTTAATTATTACTGACTGGGTTGGTGATGTCGGGTATCTGATAGACGCCTGACCTCACCAACCCCAGGGCTTGATGCCAGGTGACATTACACATCTGGCATCAACCCCATATATTACCCCGTTTGCCAACGCACCAGGGCGCGGGATGAGCTGGGGCAAAGCGCCAGGATTGGCACGTCTAATGGATGCGCCACTTCTGGGGCGGCTGCGGCCTGCTATTTTTAGGCTGGCGAGTGTCCAATAACAGTGGACCTCCCTAGTCTGAGAATATCAGACCCCAGCTGTCCGCTTTACCTTGGCTGGTGATCCAATATGGGGGGGACCGCACGTTTTTTGTTTTAAATTATTTATATAATTTAAAATAACAGCGTGGGGTGCCCACTGTTTTGGATTATCAGCCAAGGTGAAGCTGCCAGCGGTGGTCTGCAGGCTGCAGCCGTCTGCTTTACCCTAGCTGGCTACAAAATATGGGGGGACCTCACGTCGTTTTTTTTTAATTATTTATTTATTTTATGGCTAAATACAAGGCTAAGCACCCTTTAGTGCCACATGAAAGTCACTAAAGGGTGCCAGCTTAGAAAATGCAGGGAGGTGGAACATTATATAGGTTTTTCTCATCTATCTATCTATCCCTCTATCTATCTATCCCTCTATCTATCTATCCCTCTATCTATCTATCCCTCTATCTATCTATCCATCTATCCCTCTATCCATCTATCCCTCTATCCATCTATCCCTCTATCTATCTATTCATCTATTCATCTATCTATCTATCCCTCTATCTATCTATCTATTCATCTATCCATCTTTCCCTCTATCCATTATCTGTCTATCGATTATCTTTATTATTTATTGCAGGGACAAACCTGCGGTAAATCCGCGGTAAATCCGCGGCAAATCCGAGGCAAATCCGAGGCAAATCCGCATGCGGATTTGGTGCGGATTTTTTCCGCAGGTCCGGAAATCTTTCACTGGCAGAAGTTTCTCAAGAAATTTTCTTGAGAAACTTCACATTTCTAGTGCGCACATAGCCTTATATATCTATCAATCTCTCTCTATATATATATCTATACCTATATAATAAATAAATGTTCAACATAGAGACAGGTTCTCTTTATTAACCTAGTGCTTCAGAATTATTTTTTGTGATCTTACCTTCCTCCACAAACATATTTCTTGATGATAAGAATGGCTGCAGCAACAACAAATAGGAGCACGACAACCACAGAGAGAATCAGAGGGATAGTGCTTGCTTGCTTGTTTTTTTCCTTAAAAAAATAAAAAGAAAGATGTATAGGGGATCAATACTCCTTGAGTCTACTAATTTAAAGGGGATATCCACTTTCAGGAAACTGAGATCCAAACAGTGTAAAATAATTAAAATAAACTCTACAGGTGCTACGCCTCCCTGGTCCCTGGGTCCAGTGCCAGATCCCAGCTTCTGCTGCCTCCATTCCCAGTCTTCCAACTACAGTTGTGACATCACGTCAACAGTGTGCGGTCACAGCTCTAGCCGGTCACTGAGCGCAGTGTTCGTGCACAGAGACTGGCAACACATGATGCGGAGCTCAGTGTATCAGCTGCTGAGCACTGTGACTGGCTATAGCGATTACATCACATCAACAGCGCGAGTCACTGCTCTAGCGACTCATGGAGTTCAGTTTTGCGTGTCAACAAAGTCTGTGCAAAACAAGAAGTGCTGTTGATGTGATGGTTGCTGTAAGTCAAAATACTGGGACCAAAGCAGATCTAGAAAACCAGCATTGGACCCAGGGAGGGAGAGTCCCCGCTGAGTTTGGACCTAAAACTATGCAAAATACATAAAATAACACTTTCCTTAAAGTAGACCATCCCTTTAAAGTAGATTTCACAATAATAACTGTAAACCTTATTAAATAGATCTTAGAACAGATTTATTGGTGTATCAGAATGGCTTTAAAATCTTGATCTAAATATGAACGTAAGTGTCCAGCTATAGAATATAATTGCTCATAAGCCCCAATGTATTCAATCTACTCCCAGTCAGCTGGACTTCAGCAGTGCGATATTCCACGTGCTGCAGCAACTTTCAATCAGGCCAGGTGGGCAGACAAGGAGTTAAACCGTGGTAAGGATTATACAGGTGCTCGGACATGTATTCTCAGTCATGTGCCTTGTAAAATCTGGGAAAAGATGCACTTTAATGGAGAATACCAGGTCAAAAGTGGCTCTTATACCTGCTGTTCCCCAGAGTACTACTTTGTCTATTTTTAAATTCACTATCTGGTTATAGAGATTTGGGCCTGTTTTAATAGTAAGGATTTTTACCAATGGAGCGTTGCTTACAAGGTACTGATACAGAGCAGCCGAAAGACACCTACAGAGAATCATTTCAGCAACTCCTCCTTGGTAAAGACCATGAGAATTATCACTAGGTAGAAAGGCTCTTATCTCCAAAGCTGTATGGCTGATTTAATAATAAAGGAATACTAGGGCGGGAGAGATCAGAAACTGGCCATGATTAACCTTGTGAAGGTTCCTACACACAATACATGCATGGTCCAATATAGCAATGTATTTGCAATTTATTATTAGGAGAGGACTTTTGCAGGTAGAACAGCCTTTTCTCTACTTGAAAAAGTTTGCCAGTAAATTTTGAACAGTGCCTATTTGGCCAAAAACAAAAAAACACACACATTCGTGCAGTCAGACACTGACGTAGGACAAGAAGGCCTAACTTGCAGTCAGCTTTCAAATATATCCACAAGATGTTTAAGGAACTGGAGAGGTCTACACAGCTAATTATCTCATCCCCATTAAAAGGGAACCAAACATCAGGATTTTCGTATATAAGGTAAAGTGCCTGAGAGGGCGGCGCATGCGTCCTTGCTTCTGCAGATCTCGTTGTGACCGCGGGAGCACGCGCAGTCACAACAGGACTGGAATACAGCTGATCTTACCGATTAGCTGCAGTAGACGATATCGTAGCAGATGTATGCTGCAGCTAATCGGTAAGATCAGCTGTTCTCCAGTCCCGTTGTGACCGCGCGTCACAACGAGAGCTGAAAAAGCGAGGGCGCTTGCGCCGCCCTCTCAGGCACAAGACTAGGTAATGCAGGCTTCGGAAACATGGCGCTGGAGATCAGCGCTATGCGCAGGCACCAACTCCGACGCCATGTTACTGAATAAAAAAAATTGCATAGAGCCAGTGAGAGGGAGGAACAGGCGGCGGGGGGGGGGGGGGGCGCGGGAATCCATGTGCATAACACGCGCCCCCCCCAGATATTATCAGCAGCGGTGCAACTGTCAGTCAAAAAGATGATGAATTTTTAAACGTCACAAACTTGGATTTCAAAGCCTAAACATGCAAGTTGCCCACTAATGGTATGTACAGACTGTGCCTGATAGTGCCAGTACTACACTGGCTTTACCTTATGTACAAAAATCCTGATGTTTGGTTCCCTTTAAAGGGGTTGTCCCATGAACATGGGTTACATTTAAACC